>NC_132989.1:8542256-9167256 GCF_048564905.1 Vicugna pacos
TTCATGAATGGATTGAAACCCATTAAGCAAACTCAGAAGCATGTTAACAACCTCTGTAATCGGCCAATCTCCATACTGACCTGGGAGTCATTTTCGGTATTACATAATTTGCCTCAAAATTGTTCTCCAAAGGAACGGCACATACATCCTGGTCCAGCATCCTCACTACCCTGCCTTCACAATACTCATCTGGGTGGCAATTTCGTAGTTATTTTGTGATCATGGCCTTGACCCAAAGTGGGTATTTAATAAGTACTTGCTAATGAATGGATTCTATGTCCTCCACTAGACAGAAAGTTGCATGAGAGCAAGTGGCCCATCTGTTTTGCTCATTCTCATAGCCTCAGCTCCCAAAGAGTGCCTAGCACACAGCAGATCCTCATTAAATATATATTGATAAATGAATGAATCAGTTGATACCAAAATGCCCTTCTATGAAAAGCGTTTGTGACGCCTACAGATGCCTTTTAAAAACCTACTGTTTTGTGAACCCCTCAAACCAGGGCAGTGAACCCAAAACAGAATAAAATTACTTCCAAGAAAAGGAACTGTTCCCCAGTTGCGAATTGGCTCTGGATGCCGCTGCCTCACTCCCATTTACACTCTTTTCAGGCAGCTATTTCAGGTGATGGCATTATCACCGATGGAATTCAATAAAGCGACAGGCCTCCCCCCCAACCCCGCCCCCGACGTTTATTTTCTATAATCCGTCTTACAGCGGGAGACCATTATCCAGTCAAACAACGTTCAATTTCATTGGCATTACCACTTCAAGGAAACATGCGGAGGGTTTGCGCAAACGGGTGTGTAGTAAATTTAGTCTTTTAATAGGTTCATTCTTTACTAGGTATTTATTTTGGGAGGCGAAGTCCTAATTAGATTAAGCGGAGAAGCTAAAAAGCTATGGAAACTCAGAGAGATTCCAGAATTTGGTTTAGGTTTCCAGTTTCCCTTTTATTTTATTCTCTTCAGATGGCTGGAGAAACCCACACTGCAATCTCCAGCCCTTCAGATAAGAGTTTGTGAAATGAAACCCTGCCAATGTTTTGTGTAAGGAAGTCACATTTGTCTTTCTCCTACGCAAAGTTATTGTGGGCCTGGAATCTAGGAAAAAGCAGCTCCCGGAGCCAATGGTGAACCCAATTTACTGTGGCAGATGAATATAACAAAGGTGGTGGTCTAGATGTTTGGCCTCAAGGCACAATTCAATTTTCAGCTGTTTCAAAGCTATTATGTCAAAGGCTGTTTGCATAAACATAATGTTGCTGGGGTAATCTTGGGTCGGCAGGACTGGAGACGTCTGCCCTCTACTGCCCAAAATGGAAATAGCGGCTGGACATCCCCACAATCCAGGATTAAGGTTACCAAGAAGTCTACAGACCCCCCGAAAAATGGGCCATTTCCAGAAATTTCTGAATTTTTTTTCTCAAGCTTTAAAACCAGAAGTGATTATTCAATTTTGTTTCAAGGGAGAAAATGAAGTAGACTGACGATGTGATGAGTTGATTGATGATGTGGGAACCTGGGAGAAAGCTATTTCCCTTCTAAGAATTTAAAATTCCCTTCACCCTCCCATCCACCCACACATATATATTTATATCATCACATCGATATTTAATATGTTTTTTAACATAGAAGAAACAGACAATGACTCACAGGAAACAAAACAATACATTTCAGAATGGGCTAAAAATGTCACCATAATATATATTTAGTGTTTATGAGGGCAAGAGTGGGAGAGGATTTTTTTCAGTTTTAAGTAAAAGTCTGGCTCTTTCTTTAGGTTTCTTCTCTTTTCTTTGTTCTTTCTCTTTAACAAAAACTACGCCAAGATCTATGCTATGTACTTTATACCCTCAAAGAACAACTGTCAACACTTAAGTGTTTGTCCTCCCAAATACAGATAATTATTAAGTGAAACAAAGGAAGGGCCACTTTGGGAGAGGATGTTTAAAGTTGGGTGCTACAGTGGAGAGTCTCCAGACAAAGAGAAAGGTCACTGACCAGGGGACACGGACCTAAACCCAAAACTGCAAAGAGTCATTCTTGAACCAAACTTGAAACAGAAGACTTCCCAGTAGATGACATTGATCCCAAATGGCACAGAATTAACCCTTGATTGGGTTTTGTAAACTAATGTCCCCATACCCAGAGCTGTCCTTTAAATACTTTAATCTAAAATGTGCAAACCTTGTTCAAGTCACTGGATGCAAGATATTCCTTCTGCACACCCAGGTCCCCAAGATCCACGCATTTTGAGGCCGTGCATCAAGACTGGACATCATGAACATATACATGGAGTTTACCGTCTAATGGAGTTTATAGCTCAGTAAAAGAGACTGACAGTCATGACATAACACAGTCAAGAGATTAACTACAATGGAGGTTTTTAAATGGTGTTCATGGGGGTATGTTTGACGCCTGCACTAAATCAGTCCCTATCATGGCAAAATCTTTGCCCATAAGAGTAAAAATATGTACCATTTATTGGAGTCTTTCCTCATTCCAGGCACATATATACGTAAAGTCTTTACATGGTTTATTCATAGACTCTTCATTACACCCCAGGAGGCAGGCATATTATTACCCTACTTCACTAGTGAATATACTGAGGTTCTAAGAACTAAAGTAACTTGTTCAAGGTCATGCAGTCAATAAATGCCTCATATCTGTCTAAGTACAAGGTCAGCACCCTTCACAGCTTCTTCCTTTTCTAATTACCTAAGCCAAATATTCTAGAAAATTCACTTAATGAGTTTGAACATCGACAACATTCATATTGGGCAGAGCTGCTGTGTTTATTTCCTTAAAGTTTCAGGGGCAACAAAGAGTTAAGTATATTTAAGCTACGGGGAGGGATGGGAGGGGACTTCCCAGGGTAGTGAGTAGATAAGTGTGTTTTCTGAGGCCAGACTGCTTGGGCTCAAATCCCAGGGCTCCTAATTACCGTGTGATCGTGGGCAGATTGCATCTTCCCAAACTTTATCCCCTCACCTGTAGGATAGGGATTATAATAATAGTATCGTACCTCACGGGGTTGTTTATGAGGATTAAACAAGGTAACCAGTGTATATGAAACAGAAGAGCACCTAACACAGAGTAAGCACTCTATTTTGGATTCAAATGAAAGCAGAGGCAATAGTTTACCTCAAGGGGTTCTTGAGAAGATTAGGTGAGAGAATATTTTTTAAAGAGCTCAGAACAAATAAGCACTTCTTAACTCTTCAGTGAAATCCCCCTGCTGGCTGTCCATGACTGAGAGGAAGGGAGCTTGGCAGCCACTGTCATCCCTGAGACAACTATCACAGGTCTGCGATGAGCCATGCGTGGGTTGCCATCTAGATGTCTGAGGCCACAGCATTTATTGAGGTCTCTGGTCTGACTGAAGGATGGCCTTATGTGGCACATTCATGTGCAAAATATTTGTTACAGAAGCCTCAGTGTGGGGACTCTGCAGAACTACCCTCCGTTGGGAAAAAATAATTAAACGAGGCAAGAGGTTCTTTGGTTTCTTTCCACATTACCAGTGTTTTGCCTCATTCTCCCACAAGGAAACAGGAATCCAAAGATTGAGTAACTTAAGTCTTCTCAATTGGTGTACTAAAGGGTGGGAAGGCAGAAGAGAACAGTAATGAAGGGCATGGAATCTGGAGTCAGGCAAAACTGGGTTCAAATTTCAGCTCCACCCTTCTTGACACAGGACCATGACTGAGTAGCTTAAACTTTCTGAGCCTGTTTTCTCATAAGCAAAATGGAGATAAAAATAGTATTTTCCTTGTAGGCTTTTTTTGAAGAATAAAATATGGTAGTATAAAGCGTTAATCATAAAAAAAATGTAAAATAATAGCCAGCACTCAGTGAGTGCTGACCACGCCAAGGGCCTTCTGTGTATGTATGCCTCGCAGCAATCAGCGTGAAGTATTGCTATTAGTCCCAACTTACAGCTGATGTTTGAGATCATTGAGTCACCTGCTGGCATAGTTGGGCTATAAATCAAGTCTTAGAGAGCTGAGGAGATAGTGTTCTATAAGTGGCAGCTGTTATTTCCTGGCATGTCATCAATTTCTCAATGATTCAAACCACTGATTATTTCTTATGTGCTTACCTTTGTGAATCCAGGGCCTGTGAGAAAAAACCAAGCAGGGTAAGTCATGATTCTTGCCTTCATAGAGCTTTCAGTTTTACTGTTTAAACAAGTCACAGGCACCTGATGAATTATTGTTCCCATCTCCAAATCTTCCCAGATATAACCAGGGTCCTGCACATACAATATTCAACTTTCCCCCTCATATTTGACTTCCCCAAATCATATCTCCATTACATGAAGTTAACATTATTCACCACTGGCACATTTGTTAAAAATTCTGAAGATGATCTAATATATTGGAGATACGATGATGAAAACCATGTATTTATCACTCTGACTAAACTCAGCATAGACAGCTACTACTTTTCCACCCAATATCCATAAATACTTCTTCAAGAATAGCATCCCAACCTTGCTCTGGAGCCCCCATTTCTAACCCTCAATCAATGTACTTTGAGGAGAGTTGATTCCATTCCAGCCTCCAACAGGCACTGGCGTAGGGGTGGGGGATTGGTGATAACTCAGGCTTAGCCAATCAAACAGCTGAGTTCTCCAAGCCAAGCAATCTGTCTGGGGGTTAGGTGGGGGGGAGGTGAATTTGTAACCTGATCAGAGACGCAGAGGATTTTCATGGGACTAGTGGGAGAAAGGCACCGTCTTTTCCCCTGGGTCTGCTGTAAGAAGAATTTGAGTCTGAAACATCCAGGGCCATCGTAGGGAATGAAGCCAACATGGCATGAAGCAGAGCTAAGAACTGGAGAGAAACCAAGTTCTCATGACATTAGGTGAGTCCCAAAGCATACAACAAGAGAGAGAGAATTTTTCACTCTTCCATGAAAATCCCTTCTCTACTTAAGCCAGTTTGAACTGGGTATTTGTCACTTTCAGACAAATGAACCTGGACTGGCAGAGGGCTCCATAAATGTAAATTCATTCACTAACAGGAGTGGAAGACTGGGAGTTGACTCTGTGTACCCTTTCACACTTCTCGTCCTTTGAATCGTTGGCACATCCCTATGAAATGTCTCTCCAGAGTTGGAAATGTTTTCTGAAAACCAGAATGAGCAAAATTTGCATCAAAAACCAGGCACGAACCAAGTTCATCCCACTAAACCTTGAATCCAGCAACACAGTACATCACGCTGGCTTTACCATCCAACAGGTATAAACTCTGTGTTCACAACGCAAGATCACTCAAAACCCAGACTTGTGTGCAACTTCAGTAGAATCAAAAGTAAATTAACTTATTAGTCTTTAAGTAACTGATGTGAGAAAAGCAAAGTCTAAAATCTAAAAAAGCTTTCTTTTCAGGAAAGCAGACATTGTGAGTAAAAGCAACATTTTTTTGTAGTAGGACAATTGTTCGAGAAATTCATTTATACGTTTTTCCTTCCTAGCTTTTCATCTTTCCTTTTCCCTGTGTCCAATAAGGTACAAAGCTCTGTGCATCCCTGCCCCAGGGAAGGTCTGTGACATAAAATACTTTTCTTCCCTGGCTTTTGTTCTCAAAAGCCTGCAGTGGCAATGGCAACCTGATAGCCCATGGACATTTTACTTTGGCCTACACAGAATAATTTTAAATGCTTGAGCCAACATTTGACATGGAGGAGATTGCTCCATAAAAGTCTGGACTTCTAGCTTTTCTTGAAAAATCTGAAGACCCAGCAACACAGGGCAACATGAGTGACAACAGCAAGTCAGAACTCGGTAGCAGCTGCCTTTAGACAGACCGTGTGCCAAGCCCTTGCCATTCCATTCACTTCCATTCCTGTCCGGCCTCTGTAGTCATTTAAGTTTGCAATCCTTGGTCTAAATCTACTGCAGAGAGTCCTGAAATCTAGGCCAGGAGTCCTGAAAGAATGGGAGAACAGGATCGGAGACTAAAGGGAATTCTTCAGATAGGAGCGAGAAGAAAAGTAATTTCTCTAAAGATTAAGGAGAGTTTCAGAAGTTAAGGGGGAAGACAGAGGGCTGCATTCTCTCAACGAACAGCAGAGACCCGAGCGGGCTGACTGGCAATGTTCTAGAAAAATACACAAGATGGTTGTGTAGTTCTCTACTTTGACAACAACGTTCCTGCTCCATTTGTGGATTAAAAGCAGCAGAGCAAGAATCCTACCACGTGGACTGGGTTCATGAGGATCTCAGCAACCAAGGCACACGGATGGCCAATGACCGCAGGCCCTCCCCAAGAGATGTCCCCAGGACTACACAAGGTTCAATTTCCAGCCTACCAGGGAGTGAGGACCTAGGTTGTTTAAAAGGAAAGAGAAGTGCAATATTTCTTGAGCACATGAGATTAAGAATTGCTATTATTTCCAAGTGTGCCAGGAAGTCACAAACATACCCCTCCTCCAGCTTCTTCCTCCCTCGGTTTTGTTCTGGTTTTCTTCATACATTTGGGTGGGTTTCTCAGATGGCCATCCCTATTTGCACTGTTCCTGTGGCTGCTGTAGCCTTGACCTTCAAAGGCCTGGGTTTTATAGTGTCATTAGTCCCAGGCTGTTTGGAAGTTTCTTTCTGTTGCTCTGACCTGAACACTGTGATCCTGAGATGGAGCAGCAATTTCAAGATTCCTCACATTCTGGAAGAAGCCCAGTGGACAGCTTCTCAGTTGACAACAGAGTTCAGCTCAGGCAAGTCTGCAGAACGGGGTGGCAAGATACTCCTTGTGGTCTGTCTAGAACTGAGAAAAAAAGTACAGCCTTCTCTGGTTGCTCAGGAGGCAATATTTCCACACAGTCCTTAAGAGCAGCAGCTTTAAAGTCAGACAGACCAAGTTTAAATCCTGGCTCTTTTTGTTTTACTTTAAAAGCCCCAGTTTCCTCAAGATAATAGTACTCACCTCATAGTGTTGTTGGAAAGATTCAATGAGATTATGCATAGAAAGTGTCTAGTTCAACATCTGTTCACAGTAAGAACTTATTTAGCTATTAAAATAACAGTATATATTTTGAAAGTTGCTAAGGGAATAGATCTTAAAATTCTTAACATAGGAAAAATTCTGTATTTATGTATGGTGATGGATGTTAACTAGACTCATTGTGGTGATCATTTCATATATATACAAATATTGAATCATGAGGTTGTTCACATGAAACTAACACAATGTTGTATGTCAATTATACCTTAATTTTTTAAAAAATCTAATTTAAAAAATAAGTATTATTGTTAATTAAAAAACAGTCCAGGACCCCTGGGAATTCGGAACCCAGATAATGAAACCAGCTAAACCAACCCTTGCCCAGTGATTTCACCCATGGAATTTGGATTAAAGAAAGTGTAGGACAGAGCATCAGCACATGGCCATTCCAACCTCAGTTCAATCCAATGTACATACTCATTTGTTCCTCACTGTCTGCAACGCACATACTCATTTGTCCTTTACTGTTCATACAGGAGAACCAGAGCTTCCCTGTGCTCAAGGAAAATGGAACCCAATACATGTAAGGGATATAAGAAAGGAGTTTCAGGAGGTCAGTTGTCAGCTGTTCCAAAGAGCATAAAGGAACCAAGGTGACCCAATGGAGCACATGGCCTCCAGCAAGCTACATTAGAAGCCACATTAAATGACCTCTACCTGATGCCCAGTGGATAGATCCAAGCTCCCTAGAGCCTTTATACAACTCATAACTGATGCCCAAACACTGTTATCTCCAATCATGTTTGAGTCGGTCGTGCTGCTGCTGTAGGTATGTAATTTAATTCAATATGAACAAACAGACAAAATGTCTAAGCATAAACATACCGCTCTTGTTTCTATCAAAACTAAGCTAAATATTCTGTATAAACCTTCACAAAGGTGTCTATAGAGAAATTATTGTCAGGTTGGATCTTTGAGAAAAAAGACCACTATAAATGATGCGGAATAACAGTAAACCTTTGGAAGGACTCTGTGCTGAGATTACTTCCCAAGTTTCTTTTAACTTGATGATCCAATTTAAAAAAAAATAAAAACTAGAATTCACAGATAATGCATTTGGAGTGCCTGAGTGCAAGAAAAGCAAGGAACTCCAAAAGCAGCCACTTGGCCAGAAAACAAAGACCTTGGCCAGACATCAAATAATGAGTCAATGAACACATTATGTGACTTCAGTTAAAATATAAATGTGTTTTTTAATGATATCCTGATTCGACCACTTTTTAATTAACTGTGCAACTGCGCTTGTCATATCAGATTAGAAAACTTTTGCTAGTCTTCAAAATTCATAGTTGACAGTGATGCTTTCAAAGTCCCTTCTCAGGTACTCCATGGCCGGGTGACTCTTACCTAGCCCCTTCTCTACCCAACACCCAGCTAGCTGTCCCTGTAATTTCAAATATTCTCCCCATATCATGTAGAATAAGCCAGCACTCTCTGACTACCAAATTCACAATCAGAAACCTTTAACCTGGGTTTTCACCCAGAAGAAAATTAATAACACTTAACAGGATGCTCACGACGTGCCAGTCACCGCTCAGAGTTCCTTAAACCTATTGACTGAACAATCCTATAAGACAGGTAGCATTCTACAGATGAAGGATCTGATGCACAGAAAGGTCAATTGGCCACTGAGCCAGTGAGTGGCAGCAGCACCCAGAACCCATGTTTTTAACCATGATTCAATGGCAAAGATTTTCCACCTAACCTGCTCTGCCCTTCTCTGTAAAAGGCAGTTTAAAACAACAACTTCACATCATACAACACATTTATGTGCAGCTGTATTTATATACATAGGTCAGGTGTTTTGCTAGTGTTGGGGACAGAGACAGACTCAATGCCTGGCCTTATGCAGCTACAGTCTAGTCTGAGGGGCAGGCACTGAACAAGTCATGTAAGCATGACAAGCACAAGCAGATAAGAAGCCATTCCTCAAAGACAGTGACCAGAAAACCCCTGGGAAGAGATACATGCAACATATACAAGCAACGCATCTAAGCTATAAAAACAGAAAATTAGCAAAAGACATGAACAGGCATTTCACACAAAAGGAAACAACGGATAGCAAGAAACATTAAAGAAGATGCTCAGCCGTATAAGTGATAAGAAAACAATGTGTTAATTTTAATGAGATACTACTTCACATCTGCCAGATAGGCCAAAGCTAACAAGTATGACAATACCAAGTGTTGGCAGAGGGGGTGGAGAGTAGGGATATGGAGCAATGGGAACTCCCATACGCTGCTTGTGGGACTGTAAATTCTATAAACACCTGGGAAAACAATCAGCATGGAGTGGAAGACACACTCATCCTCCAAACTAACAATTCCGCTCCAAAACGTACACACTACACA
The DNA here is from genome assembly GCF_048564905.1 of Vicugna pacos. NCBI lineage: Eukaryota > Metazoa > Chordata > Mammalia > Artiodactyla > Camelidae > Vicugna > Vicugna pacos. The sequence continues at coordinate 8,551,618 of NC_132989.1, forward strand.
AACACTTGTCCTTGTGTACCAGGAAGACATACGTGAGGATGCTAACAGTATTGTTTGTAACAGGAAAATAAAAACAAAACTAGAAACACCCTAATGGCCCTTGAAAATATCATGGATAAATAGGCTGGAATATATTTATTCACTGAAACACTGGACAACAGTGAAATGAAGGACTCACAGGTGTCATCAAATGATTGATGATGTTCTGTTTCTTAGGCTGGATGGTGGGTACACGGTCGTTCTTTTATTATCGCTCTTTACACGGTCTTTATTTGTTATACTCAGCCACTTGTGTGTGTATTTATTATGTTCTCTAAAACAGTAAAAAAAAAAACTACTATGTGCTGTGAAGAAAAAGGAGCAAGAGCCAGGTGAGCATATGCCTTTTTCATATTTTCTATCTATCTCCCAATTCTGATGGGACTGTGATCTGCTTCAACTCTTCCTACAGTGAAATAGAAAATAAGAAATTTCAATCAACCCAATCAATATGGACCATCAGAACAGCTCACTGTGACCTCAAAGTGGACTTAAAAGAAAGGCTTGGATGAACTATGCAGATGAATTTCAGCACAGAGACTACCTCATCTTATGCTAAGTAGACACATGCACTTATCTTCACACTGTTGATCAATGAACCGATCTACTGAAAACTCATTTTGGGAGTGACTAGTGGGCCCCAGCTCCCTCAACACCTGTTTCCTGGGTCTCTTCAAAAGATCTTCACAAGTTTTACCAAAAGAAGAATAAGGAAAGAATCTTGGAACCTGAATGATTTTTCAGAGCTTGTGGTTCTGAGCTTGCATTCATGGATAAGCTTCAAAAGATCCAAGAAATTCCTGAAAATGTATGCAAAACACTGCATTCAGGTGGATGTGTGTGTTTTTAGGGGAAGAGAGCCTCTAACCATCATCTGAGTTTCAAATGTGACCTTCTAAAAAGCAGCCAGACTGCTACCTTAATAAAGTGACCAATCATGCCCGTGTCCCAACTTTAGATTAAAAGTCATGCATCCTGGAAAATCCCTCAGACCTGGGGAAACCAGGATGGTTGATCATCCTAATATAGGGTTGCCAGATAAAATGTAGAATGCCCCATTAAATTTGAATTTCAAATAAACAATGCACTTTTAGCATAAATATGTCCTGAGAATTATTATTATCTGAAATTCAGATTTTACTGGGCATACTATATTTTTGTTTTCAAAGTCTGGCAACCCTACCCTAATACAATACCTAATAATAATAGTTTAAATAGGAATAGTAGTAGTGATAGCAGTAACTAAAAACTATTGACTACTTCCTTCCTGTCAGGCACAATTTCTTATTGCATCTTAACCATACCACAGAAGGTTAGAATGACCATCATTTCCATTTTATGGATGCAGTAATTAAGGATTAAAGAGATGAAATAGCTTGGTCCAATATCATGTGGTTAATCAATGTCAAAGTCAGATTCAAATCCACCAAGATCCATTTTCTATGAAAGGGAGACGAGGGAACGCTATACGTGGAAACACCAAAGGTAGCTGAGTTTTCCACCTGGACGTCCCCTCTCCATCCCCGACCTTTGCAAGCTTGTATCTGGTCTCTGAACACTTGACAGGCTGTGAATGGGAGGCTCACAGATCTGAAGCATTAGCACCATGGCTTGGCAAACATCCTGTTTCCCAAACCCTGCTCTAACTCCTCCACTTTTCTCACACTCTTTATCAGGGGGACCTTCTCTGAAGCCTTTCAACCCACAAGAGTTGACAGTGGCTTAGAACATCAGCTGAAACTCATTTGCCTCCTTGAGCTGCTTCCTGTTCTCCGAAATCTATTAGCCCTTTGTCCAAATACTCTGCAGATTGGAACGGGATTTGCATGGAGGTGATACGACTAACCCGACTTGCCTGGAACTGAGAGATTTCCAAGGATGCAGACTTTCAGTGCTAAACATGGGAAAATCCCAATAAAACTAGGAGAGTTGTTTGCCCACCTGCCTGGCAGAGTGACCACATACTTTCACTAGTATCATCTCACCTGATCGTCAGCACAACCCTGGGGCAGAACCTATTTTACAGACGAGGAAACTGAATCACAGAGATATTCAATAATTGCTCAGGTGTGCAGTGTTGAGAGCTACAGAACCGAACCTGACAGATGTGCCTCATTCCAAAGCTGGCCCAAGAAATGGTTTGATGCCCTAGGCTCCAGAGTTGGTCGGACTGCATGAACCTGACGCATGAGTCTGACCTCGAGTCATTTCATCAACCTCTCCTAATATCCCAATTCCCTTATCTATAAAAACGAGAGTAACATTAAGACCTGCCAGCCCAGTCAATGAAGGCTATGTGAGATAATGCGTTTAAAGCACCCAGCACAGTGTCTGGTGCTCAGTAAGTGCTCACTGGTGGAAGCTGTCATAACTCCATCCTATTGCTAAAAAATGAGGTATGGAAACAGTTGTCCTTTCTGCATCAGCCTCCAAGATTGGAATTTCTCTGAAATGTCCTTCTTTCCCCTTATAACCAGTTACCCACCCTTCATCAGTTTTTTCCTAAATATTTTTAGAAGCTACATTTTCAGCTTTTGCTCTCTCTTGTGAGTTCCTCGTTCTGATCACAAGCTGTGTCTACCAGGGAGTTCTTTTATTCAACCTCTGTTTTGCAGTATCTTTCACAAGCTCAAAGGGAGAGAAGTTCAGTTGGGATCTACTCAAAGAACAAATCCTCCTCAGCCCGACCCCAAGGCACCACGCATCTGTTTCCTTCACCCCTGAGTTGTAAATCATTGTACACGCTCAGTAAATACTTACAGAATTCACTGATTCATCAATCGATATCAATTTGTCCATTATCAACCACTCTTGCTACTCTGTACCTGGAATAAACCATTCCATTCTTTGGAAAAAAAATATGAAAACGAATATATGTATGTATATGCATGACTGGGACAGTGTGCTGTATACCAGAGACTGACACATTGTAACCGACTGTACTTTAAAAAAAGAATATAAAAAAAAAACCATTCCATTCTGTGAGTCTTGTTTTGCAGTAATTTGTCATGCCCATCCTGCAGCCTGCTAATTTTCCAAAAATTACAGTCAGACAATGCTCTCATCAATTGAGTCACAAGAAGAAAATCATTGAGACTAAATAAGAGTTAAGGAATGAATGAAGCTGGGATAGAGGAAATACCAAACCAGAAGTCAGAAGAACTGAAGGCCAGTTTCGCCGAGAATCACCTATGTGCCTTTGAGGGGAAAGAAAGGCAATGAGAAGATTTGTGTAGCCCTTGCTATGGGCCAGCTGTGGACTAAACACTTTCTAAATATTTTTTTCAATGCAATTCCCCTGCCAAGAAGCTATTTCTATCCTGCTTTTAAGAGTAAAGAAACTAAAACTCAGGGAATTGAAGTATTTTACCCAAGTTACACCTAGTACTGAATTCAAGATTTGAACCCCAGTCTATCGACTACATAACACAGATTCTTCTCATTTTTCTCATCACTACCAAGTTGCCTCCTTAAAATAAGTGATTATAACAGAAAATTGTTTCATTTGATCAGTCTCCAGTTTATGGGCTGAACAAGCTTCCCTTGAAATAGATCATGTCGTCTCTTTAAGCCTGTTTTCCTCCAGTTAAAATGAGGAGGTGGAACTAGATGAAGCCTTTCACATTTTATTTAAATCCTGGACTTGGTGCCAATATGTTGAAGCTCCCTCTGAAAAAAAGAGGCCGCTAGCTGGAGCACGCAGAAGAAGGCTGCCTGTGTGTTCAAGCATCCATCCTTCTAGCATTGTCAGTCTGCCGCATTAATATGCTAATTGCGAGGGAAGAAATGTGGAACTAATCCCGTGTATCATTCGAGTAAGGGCATCCAGGTAGCACCAAGATACTAGAGGATCCAAATCAGCGTGATTGCGCTGACTTTGCGTGTCGCGGCAGGAGAACAGAAAACGGGTTCTTTCATCACAGCCCCTTAACATGTTCATTCCAAACAGTCCAAAAGCAAGCAAGCTCTTCTTTCAATTCTCTTCTGGTGTTGGCATTGTCCGATACATAAACCATACTGGCAGCCTCCTCCACGCCTTCAGGAGCCCATCAAAGAGCAATAACCCTGGCGCCTTGGGGCTGGGTAAATCTGCCGCTCTCAGAACCCCCACCCAGCTTTGCAGGGTTGGCTGACTTGAATAGATGGGGCTAAAATAACGTTCCAATTGGCTTTTTCAGAATCTTGACTAATTGGACCATCTGGTAGAAGGCAAAAACCATGTCATCTGAGGCATGGTGATTTTAAATAAGCTGCCAGCATGTGCAGGATAAAGAAGGATTGGTGGCATTTTGGTGGTGGCTATGGGTCAACTTAGCACATATGCCAGAATGAACTTTGCAATGGCGCTTCCTAAATGCAAGATGAGCCTTTTTCCCTCCATGATCCCTGCTCTGGTCCATAAAACCAAATACATGCTTACACACATTTGCCCAAATAAGGCCACTCCTAGCTTCCTCTTCTCCTTCCTTTACGAAGAACAAGCCTAACACACCCAAATGGACATCACCTACATGGCTCAGTTTGCAGGGCCCATCAAAGTCCTCCTGACTTCTCCCCCATACCACCGACCCACCCGAAAAATGTATTAAACCATGGCTCTGCCACAGCGGCTAATATTCCCATTACATACTTCCTTCATATTAAATGTATATGTCTGTCTCTAAGTTGGGGAAACAGTGTGTTGAGGGTGAGGGGCTCCTCAGAAGCAGACCTGGGGAGGATCTGCAGGCAAGTGATTTGTTAAAGAAATTTTCCCAGGTGAAACCAACCAGGGAGAAGCAGGATGGGGAGAGGGAGAAGCTAAGCCAAGCTTTGATTTCTGTCAAATCCTCATGGAGGATCGATTCGTTCTGACCCCACGGGGAACACTGGAATGTAAGTCACATACCTCGGAGTTTGTCTCAACTTGAGGCAAGGAAGCTAATCTTTCACACTCCTGCACAAGTCAGTTGTTGGCCAACAGCAGCCCTGAGCAAGTTAACCCCAGGTGGTTCTGCCTCTCTAAGGATTTGGGTGAAGACACTCCAGTAACACAAGACATCCTTCAGAGACAAAGTCACAAGGGAAGGTCATAAAAGAAACAGCACACAGGGGGAGGTACGTGAAAACGATCTAGGGGGATCTGGTGGAGCATGACAGCGTCTGCTACACAGATGAAGCTTTTCCCAGCCTTCAAGGGTTTAGTGCAAAGTAGACAGGTTAGCCCCAGAAGAGAGCAGGATCCAGGAGGAAGGGTGTAGATGGCAGGAAAATTGAGTGACAGGAAATGAGGAGATACTTCTGAGTCTAAAAGGAAGTGGGCTCTGTGACGGGGTGTGCGGACAAGAACACTTGGGAGCTTAAGGAGAGGATGTAGCGGGGGAGGGAGCTGGAAGGACATGGAGATATCCCCGCATTCCATACATTGATCCCTGGAAACAGCTACTGACTAGTGCAAAGGAGAGAGGAAACAAAGAGCAGAGGGAAGGGCACCAGATCAGATGGGCATTAGACCTGGTCCCTGTAAACTCACTGTGACTCTGAACAAGTCACTTTTCCTCTCTTTATCTCAGCTTCCTCTTTGGTAAAATGAGGGCTGATCAGATCAGGACTTTTCAGTGCCTATTACAAGAAGCACCGGGGTTTCATGAGCTATTCATAGGTGTTTGTGGCAAAGGGTTCTGCCGACATCAAGTTCAGGGAACACTGCAGTTTCCTCTTAGAAATCCACATTAACATACTGAAAGTCTGGCCTTTCAGAAATTGGTTTTACTCTTGAACTCTTTGCTTACTTGACTGCAAGACTCATTTGGGTCCAGATATCTAGAATCTTCTCTCAAGACACTAATGTTTGGGAAACTGAAGTTCCTTTTTGCTCTAGTGTTGATTCTATTTCACAGCTTAACAATTCTTGCACTCAAAAATTAGGTGAAATAAAAATATGTCCAATGAGGCAGACTTGTGACTATCAAAAGGCAGCCAAGAAACTCAGTGATAACATTTACAGCTCCCAGGTATCCAGCAGTTAACCGAAGCCAAGCCCTGCAGCGAGCACTTTATAAACACTGTGTCCTCACATGGCAGAAGGGGCGAGGGCGAGAGAGCTCTCTGGGGTCTCTTTTATAAGGGCACTAATCCCATTCATGAGGGTTTCACTCTTATAACCTAATCCTCTCCCCAAGCCCCACCTCCAAATACCAACACACTGGGGATTCAATTTCAACATAAGAATTTCTGAAAGACACATGCATTCAGTCTATAGCAGTGCCTCAAAGGAAAGACTTATGCATTACACGTGACTTGCATCACCCAAGCTCTGGACGTTGTCCCAGAACTGGACATCATAAAACAAAAATTTGAGGGATTTTTTGTTTTTGTCTTCTTGAGGGCAGGTACATGTCTGTTTTGCCCATTTTAACCTCAGAATCTAGCACAGTCCCAGGAAACAATTAGTTCTTTTAAGAGCATTTTTTGTTAGATAAATGAAAGAGTAATTAAGTAGCAAATCCTCAACTAATAGGAATAATGCAACAATGGCATTTATCGAGCATCCGCCATATGGCAGGCATCATGTTAAGTGCCTGTATTATACCTACAGCCTCATCTGAACCTCAGAACAAACTGTAATGTCAGTGGTGTTCTTAAGGCTCCTTTAGAGATGAGGGAACTGAAGCACAGACAGGGTGAATGACTGGCGCAAGGTCACACAGCAATCAAGGATTTAAGCCCAGTCAGTCCAACTGCATGAGCCAAGCTCTTAGTGATGAAGCTAAGATCAACATTTGGACATTCTGACCACCTTCATAATGCCCCTGAAGATAAAAATAATCCAGAAAAAAATTTAGATTTTTTTCCAAGGGATCTAAGGTACAAAATATAGGATTAAACTCTCGTAGACTGGCTTTCAATACAGTTCTCTAGTCAATACGCTGCTTTACGATGTGCTGATAGACAAGAGACAGGGAAGGAAATTAAGAAAGTCATCACACATCTGGAGAGACAGGCAGAATGTGATGCTAGCGCTGCATGGAGCTTCTGCCAGGACTCATTCATTTATTCACTCAACAAACTTTTCCTGAGTACTCATGTAAGAAACACATGAGTATTAGAAATACTCTAGTGAATAAGACAGTCAATGTACCTCCTTTCATTCTGATGGGAGAAAACAAAAATAACTCAGGAAACCAACCCAGATAATGTAAGACAATGACAAATGCCAGAACAGCAATAAAAAAAGAGCTAATAAAACAACGAGTCATGGCGTGAGGGGGGAGGCTACTTTAGAAAGAATGGGCAAGAAAAAGCCTTTCCCAGGGGGTGTCACTGCAGCAGAGACTTGAATGAAGTAGAGAATATATATTCAAGCAAAAACCTGAGTGGCAGTTATATGATCTGGTTTTGGTTTTTTAAAAAAACTCACGATAGCTGTCATGTGGAGGGTGAACTGTTATTGGACAGGTATGGAAATGGACCAGATAAGAGGGTTTTCTCAAAGACCAAGGGAGACGGTCATGGCTTAGACTTGGGCGGAAGCAGTGGAGCTGATGAGTGGGAGACATATGGAGACTACTGGAGAGGAAGAGAAAGGGTATCACCTAGTGTGCAACCCTGGGAGCTACATTTGGGGAAGAGAGTCATGGAATCCAAAAAACCACATTTTTAATTCCTGCCTTCTTCCCTTAACCTGTCTATCTGTCCATTTCAGGAAATAATCAACTTTACCAACATCAACAGTTAATACCTAAGTGCAATCACAGCATGAAGAATCACAGTCTCTTCTGGTACTAATGTTATCCTTTCCAGAGCCCAAGTCCAAATTCCTCTAGGACAGTGGGTAGTAAATTTTTCCTGGAAAGACCAGATATTAAGTATTTTTCAGCTTCACAGCCACACACAGTCTCTATCACAATTATCCAATTTGTAGAATGAAAAGCTGCCATAGATAATACATAAACAAATGGGCATGGCTGTGAAGCAATAAAAAAAATTTATGGACAATGAGAATTGAACTTTGTATGATTTTCCCACGCCACAAAATAGTCTTCTTCCTTTGATTTTTATTCAATCATTTACAAATGTAAAAACCATTCTCAGCTCATAGGACATACAAAAACAGGCAATGTCTGCCCCAAGGGCCACAGTTTGCAGACCCCTGCTCTAAGAGGATGCTGGCAAAAAGGGAGGATCTCTAACAGCCCCCTCCCTGTTTAGTTTCTCATGTAGCCTCACTCCTACGGGCACAATATAGGTCATCATGCATATCTTACATGTAAACATAAGCCAGATTTTATATTCCCCTCCATGCTGCTCCCCTGGGGACTCGAGGGTCTAATAGCCAGAATGAGCTCATTTGGCCAACAATCCCCACTTTCCATAATGGAATTTAATTATTTGGCCTGAAAAGCATTTAAGCTTCACTATACAGAAAGAGTCAAATAAATAAATAATAAAGGGGCACATTTTGATAGCACCTACCTCAAAGATCTTAAAGGCACTGTCATGCCTGCTTTAATATTTTATGGTGTAGAAATGTGACTGTTACCAGGTCATAAAAATATACTGCTTTTTATACCAGGTCAAAATCTAGGGCCAGTACTCGTATTTTGTGGCAGGATGCAGAAAGTCAGCCGGGAAAGAAGATAGAGTTGCCTTTTTCAAAATCCAAAGAGAGCTATTTAAAGATGATGGACCAGATAAATGCATATTGGATATTTTTTTTCTCTCCTTCTGCATCTCAAAACAGAAGGTTTCAGAGCCTGCTGGCAGCTGGTGCAACATTCATTATTTACCACTGGAAAGCCAAGAACCTCAGCCTCTGACCTTCCACTGTTGCTTCGGCATTTTCTGGGAAGAGCCAAGAGGCAGGCAGGTGTTTCCTGGAGCCAGTAACACATGGTTTCTATGCAAACACTCCAAATTTTCAAGTTGAAAATGACATTAGCAGTGACCCACCACAACATCCTACATCCTGGAAGAAAGACTCCTGCATTGACTGAGGACAATCTCACCACAGGTAGAGAATTTAGCCCTTCTCTGAGCTGCCTTTGTCATCACTGGAGAGTGGACAGATTGTTTTTTCACAACAATCCCAGGAAATAGAGACCATTTTAATGCCCATTTCACAGAAAGGGAAACTGAGGTTATTTAATTTGCTCAAAAGTAACACATCTAGTAAGTGACAAGGCTAGAGTTTAAACCCCAGTTTTTCTGGCTTCTCAAAGAAACTGCAACCAGCCTTCTCATCCACCTCACCTCCCACCTCTCAGAATGCTTCAGTATAACAGAAATGTGAGCTGCCCTAGCTCCTATTCAAGGAAAATGACAATTTCCAAGACTAAGATGAAAAAAGAGAAGGAGGGAGTGGGGGAGTAACAGTTCCACAGCTGAAGTTAGGTACTGAAAAAGCTAATAACTGATGTACAAGCAAACAAATGCAGAGAAAGGTTTTTGGCACCATAAAACAGAGATTAATTAATACTAGATTACAATGGAATTCCTAGAGAATTACACTTGATCCAGACCCCAGAATAACAAAGGAATTCAACATGATTAATGCTTTGAATAGCAAGGGACGTCAGAATGATTTACCTCTTACTACTAGAAACGGCTGCCAGATTGCTTTAAAAAGCTCTGCCTGACCCAGGATATTGGTATCTCCAGTGCAATCAGCAATCTGCATTCACTCATTTGACAGAAGTGCCAATTCTTTGCCAACTTAGCTTTGTTTTACATTTCTCCTTTTCCCCCCTTCATCCCCCTTGCCCCATACTCCATCCCAGCTTGGAGGAATTCTGAAATCCCCAACAAGCCTGGGGTAACCTGGGTGTTCAGAAGAACCAGTTCCAGGCAACAAGCAACCCAGACAAACCCAGCCTGGACACAGGTTCCAGCAAAAGCAGCCGTTCCACCAACCCTGAAGGAGCTCTTTTATTTTATCTTCTCATTTTTCCTCTTCGGAAAAATCTCTGCTGGTGAGTCATTTGTGGCTATAGGTGTTTAATGCATTCATAGGAGGAGAAAGACAGATTGATGCCTTTAGCACAGCCTGCCTGCTCTGGTCTAAGGAGAGGTCAGGAGGGTGACAGGGATACTAAAGCTTAAGACGACAGAGTTGGCGCCAACATGCATTTAAGCAGAGACTAAGAGTCCAGAATTCCTGGACATCATAAAGAATCTATTATCATTGTGGTCACTTTCAGCAAGACTGATTTCATTACCATCTGTCTTCATCTACCACCGCTTGGTGAATAAATATTAAATATGGAACTTTTCCTGGACTCAAGTCACTGGGGCCGCAAGGGAAGCAGTTATGTAACCATGTGATCTCCGCGCACCTCACCGCCAGGAGGGGAGCAGATGAGGCGAGGGGGGCGGGTGGGGGTGCTGGGGGAGGGAGACACTGTGCAGTGAGATAAGATCATTAGTTCTACTGAGTCGAAAATAAGGGTTCAGTTCTCGGTTGAGTAATAATTCTCTTTTCAAGGTGGGCAATATTTAAGCAATCATTTCTTGAAAATTGGTCATTACCACCAGCTAATAACTGATTTGTTAGTTAATAGCCTAAGGTGAAGCCAAGGGCAGCAAATGCTCTGGCATACCATTCTCTGATGGCAGGATTAACAGATTTCAAGGGCATTATTGCTATTATGAACCATGTTCACTGATTTATAACAACACTAATATGTTTTATTTAAAAAGTGGGTGCAGTGTCCTGGAAAAATTCATCATTGTATGGTGCTCTGAAGTTGAACAGCCACTATACTGTGTCCAAGAGAGATGCCTTCTGGTCCAGTACTGGGCTTCCCCAAGGTCTAGGCTGGCCCTGGGTGGCTTGCACAGTGTAGGATTATAGATTCCAGAAAAACATCACTCAGAAGGGCCCAGACTGAAGCTTTAATCACAAAGACATCACTTTATCCTTTAAACATGTTCTGATTGTGTGTTTTTTAACACCTGCCATTATAAAGCCTTGAAAAATAAACAGTAAGATTTTCTCAGTGGCATCTCTTAGGAGTAGGATTGACACAGGGAAAGGACAAGACTCTTTAATTTCTTACTTTACAATTTGCTTCTTTCTTGACTATTTAATAAAATTTCAGTCAAAAAAAAAAAATCTTGTAACTGCCCACTCAGGAAATCTTGAGGCTCAGAGTGAGAGCCAATGTATTGGTGAGACAAGTCATTCCCCAAACAGCAGCACAAGGTCACTGGGCCCAAGGCAGAGACATTTCAATGGTGGGATAAGTCCCAGAGAGCCCTCTGAATGATTACCCCTTCCATTCTTGAAGTCCAAGCTTTCCTAGGGAGACTGGAATCATGTCTTCTTTACTTCCTGTAACATACCTAGTCTCCCTTTTCCCCTAAGGGCATAACTCTAATTTTATGCTTCAAGAAAGACAGGGCTCCCTCTCATTTCCAAAGATAAATCTTAATTACTCTAAACTAGGTATGGTAATTCCAACTCTCTTACAGTGATTGGTTTAAGAATGGCCATGTGGCCTGGTTCAAGCCAGTAAGATTAAGGGGAGATTTGTAGAGGGATTTCTGAGAAAGGTTTCTGGCTCCTGAAATCAATGTGCAGGAAGTCAGAAGCCCATTTTTCTACTCTCAGCATGGCCGGTGAGGAGGTGATGCCTGGAACCACTGCAGCCTTGTTGTGACTACAAAAAGACGTCAGTCTAAAAACATGTGCTGAGGATGGCAGAGCAGAAAGATGGAAATAACCTAGGGATTTCACTTAGCTGAGCCTCCAAATGAATCAACCCTGCAACTTCCCTATCTTCAAACTTCTTTTATTTGACATCATAAAAATACCTGGATTGTTTACGTCACTTTTCATTGGGTTTCTTTTTACGTACAGCTGACAATGTCTGATCTGATACACTCCTCTAGCCTGCCTCAAGAAACATGGATAAGGAAAGGCTCGGGGAGAATCAATCGAGGACAGAGTCATGACAGAAACTGAAAAGGCAAGGTTTAGAAAACCCAGAGAACATTTAAGTGAGTTCTGTATGATTCCTTACACCCTAAAGATTAAGCGGCATCTTTTCCATGGCAAACACCAGGGGAATATGTACATTAACCAGAAACATAAACACTTACCTATGCCAAAGCCCTCAAAAAAAAAAAAATCAGAGCACAGCTAGCGGAAATCAGTTGGCGTTCCCAATGAAAATCAAGCTGGGAGGAATGTATTATGATCCATCTCAACTCTCAGCTTCACTGAATTTGTCTTTCAGAGAAATCTATTTGTGGGGGAAAAAATCATTTAGTGAAGGTGGTTGCTTGGCTCTCTTACGGTGAAGAAGAAAAATAAAAGGTGAGGATTCATAACTGATTGGCTCACTAAATAAATATTTACTCACCGCCTGTCATGTGTAAGTACTGTTGTCAGGACAACAGAATAGCTGAAGATGCCTCTGTCTTCAAGGAACTCACAGTCTGTAGATACCTAATGAAAGGTGATTGTAGGTTTCCTGGAGAGACTAACGTAAAAACAGAAGCTTCAAACACTGGCTCTCAACCAACACATATGCCTGAAATCAGCAGTTCTATGTTAAGGGAATAGATTGTTACTGGTCTCTTTCAGCAGCTAAAGCCTGATTCTTGAACTTCTAAAGCCACCAAAGTTGGAAGAACCAGATGAAGAGGAGAAAGATGAGGAGGAATATTTGGCTACAACACAGATATTATTTTGGAAAAACTTTTTTTCATTTTTTTTTATTGAAGTACAGTCAGTTACAATGTTAAAAACTTTTTATGTGATCATTTCTTCTGATCCACCATTTTTTGATTAAGCTGATCAATGTCATCAGTTAGTTTTAGGTCTTACTCAAAGCAAAAATTTAAATATTTCTGAATTCCTTCAGGAAACGGTATGATCAATTTAAGAGGAGAAAAATATACCTGACTTATCCCATCTATAAAGAAAAAATTACAATAAAACTCTTCCTTGCTATTAGTAACAGAAAGGTTAGTACTTTACCTCTACTCTGGAATAAAGCCCTAAAGATCTTTACATAAACAGCTCTGCACCTTTATTTTAACTAAGCCAAACTTGATAATGGGGGCTAAGGTTGTCCACCTACCTCCTTCCCATTCACATTCCCCACCACACTATTTACTGAGCCCGCCTCCCTCGTTTTGCATCCCTCCCAGGTACTCAGTGGTCCCTGAACTGTAGTCTCCTGACCAGACCTTCCTTACCCACCCTGCCCCCATAAAAAATTCATCTAACCAATGTCTCATCCTTTTAATGTCAGGTGCTCTGCTCAGAATCTGGGAAAACAGATGCTCTCAGTGGGTACAGACTGGCTAACCTGGTACCTCTCCTAAGTGGGCTAGATGCATTTTTGCAGGAACCTTCTGAGACAATATTCTAACCCTCCAGTTAAGGATTCTCATAATGAGGATTTTTAAGTATCCTAGGACACTTGTGAAGGAAGTTGGGGAAGCTACTCCTAAAAGCACATCTGGCAAGTCGCTGGAATTTGCTTATTTGCAGGGCTGGTCATCTCCTGAGTACATCCAAGTAGTTACATGAGATGCTTCTGCAAAACAACTCACATGTTTAACAGTCTTGCTCCAGAAGACTCCAGGGCTCACCTGATCGGCTACAAGCCGATGACTGTGTCAGTTCTGGAAAGCACCGTTCAACTGAGTCTAGACAGTCACTTCCCTTAAGGAACAAAGAAATGCTCTGCTTAACGACAGCCACCTTCCCCTGCATATTCAGCAGATGGACTAACCATAGTAACAAGAACACCAAAGTCCCAAACCCTTAAAACAGTGAAGATTTGTTTCACATAAAACGCAAGCAGCTCTCCTCCAACTAACAATTCAGAAACCCAAGGCTCCTTCTATTTGGGGCTCTGCCGCCTGCAATCCATAGTTCACAAAGTTCCCTGGGCCCGGGCACAGAGAAGAAGGAACGTGGAGCCAGACCTGGAAGTGGTGACATGACTTCAACCCACACGCGAGTGGCCAGAACTCAGTCATACGCCCGCCTAGCTGCAGGTGAGGCTGGGAAACGTAGCTGAGCTGTGTGCACAGTGACGAAGTAAGAGTTTAGTGAGCAGAATCTGCCACACTCCACAAGCCAGAGGGCCGACAGCTGTGCACTCGCTCCTCACGGGCCTGTTGCTGACCCACAGCTGTGGCTGACTGCATCTGACCAGACTGGGGTCTTTCCCAACAGCTTCCTCTGTGGGTTTCGGTTAGTGTCACTCTAACTAAACAAAGATTCTCTGCTTGACCAAACTTTAATCAGGCTCCTGAGACTTCTCCTAGGCCCACCGGTACACTTCCTAGTAAAACCTCATTTTATAGAGAACCCTATTAAGTCAGCTTAACCAGAACCCCGACTTGCAATATCCGATCACCTTCTGTACCTGATCAGGTTCGTCACCCTCCACTGTCTGCCAGGCAACGTCGGATCGCCCTGGCCTGTCGTCAGCAAGGATCCTATTAGATCAATTCAGCCAGAGCCCCCCTTATCCTTGATGTTTCCTCTTCCTGTTCCTTGGCTAGAAACTCCCACTTGTCCATGCTGTGTTCAGATACGAGCCCAATCTCTCACCTCCACTATAAAATCCTATGTTATCACAGTGGTCCTGAATTAAGTCTGCCTTACCATCTTTAACAAGTGTCATTAAATATTTTTTTCTTTAACAGACCTGAAGTATGATCTTTGGGGAGATAATGTTGGGAACTCTCAGTTAAGATGGATTACTCTGGAAAAATTACCTTCTGTTTGAAAAAATACATACACCTTCCAGGATCTTTCACTTTTCGAGGAAAAAAAAATTTTTTCCCTTTACAAATTTTCTGTTCCACTCCCCAAAAAGTTATACCCATGGATACATAAGGTCTGAAAACAATACACATGTGTAAGACATATAAACCTCTAAAAACCCCACCCCCTAGAGTTTGAATAGCTTTCTCTACTATGGATCCACAGCATTTCTGTTTGGTTGGCCACTTCCCAGAAAAGCATATTCAAAGGAGGATTAATCCAAGGACTGCAAAGACTCTTTGATGCAGGGATCCCTTTTTCAAGGCATTCACCATTGATGGTCCAACTCCATCCACTTCATCCTCAGAAACCCTTCCAAGTGCCTGGGGGCATATTCACTGCTTTCATTGAGACACCAGTGAGGTGATGTCTGGTTTGTATTCAATAGGATAATTATTAATTCAATATCAAATTATTAATTTATGCCAGAAAGTAAAGTATGTATGCTGTCATCTTACAGCATAAATAATAGAGGAGACAGACCTCGGACCACACTTTGAGAATCTGTAATATAATTGATTCCCGCTCCCAACTGGCCCCATCCAGGCAGAACCACATGGCCAGTGCACCCCCTTCGTCTGAGCAGCACTGATCAAAAGAGGGAACTACTGTTTTGTGAATGGCCAAACTCACTCAGAGAAGACATTTTTTAAACATGGAAGGTAAAAGCAAATGTTGACTAGCAAATGTGTTACAAGAAAAATACTTTTTTTTGGCTTTAAGATGAAACAGGTTTTTATTTCATGATTACATATATCCTATAATCTCTTGATTTATTGAGTACTTATTATCTGCCATGAATTACTATAAAAGGCTTTACACATTTTATTCCATTTACTCTTCAAATAATCCAACAAGATAGATACAGGTCCTGTCTCTGTTTAACAAATTAGGAAAATGATGCATTTGTTTAAGGTTGCATTAAAAATACCTCATGTTTGTATCAGGCACCACAGATATGAAAATATTTTTATTTGCATGGTCTCACTTGGTCTTTACAGTATAGGAGGCAGGCAGAGTATGTTATATTTTTCCATTTTAGAGGTAAGTGAGCTTAGGTTACTTGGCCAATATCTCTCAGGAAATGTTGGGACCAGGACTCAAAACTAGACGTCCTAACTCCCAATCTCATTGCTCTGCCGCATCACCTGATCCTGTTTCACAGAGCACCCCCAGCATGCCCTTTCATTTCAAGAGAGTGGACTGAACCAAAAAAATAAATTTGAAGCTTACTTTCATATTCTTTAGGAGAGTCCACCCAAAAGTGACATGAAAAGAAAAGATACATGACACAAAATACCGTCTGAATAGTTATGTTGGAACAGTCCTTCCCTTGGAAGGGAGAAGAGATTTTTCAGGAGAATCAGCTCCATTGTTTCCACCTTTGAGAACACAGAAATTGGACGCAAAGAACCACAAACATTGAGCAAATAGTAAACTTGGCAATAAATTTCAACGCCTAGGGGTATGAAATACTGGACAGTGTCCCTCCCCTCCTCCAGAAGTCCCTTCCAACCTCCTCATCCCATAAGGGTTCCTCCCTTTTGTGAGTATCTCTCTCACAGCCTAGTGCCCAGGGATATGTGCAATTTACTATCTCATATCACAAACACATGCCTAGCCATTTGACTTCTAGAAAGCAGAGACAGACCATGTCTCCCTTTTACTTTTGTATCCACCGGAGGACCAGCACCATTCTAGGGTCCAGACAAATGAGTATTAAAACTTGAACAATATTTCTAATAATAATAGTCAGTTCACTAAAATATTAATAATGTGGGGGGAGGGTATAGCTCAAGTGGTAAAGCGCATGCTTAGCATGCATGAGGTCCTGGGTTCAATCCCCAGCACTTCCATTAACAACAACAACAACAAAAAATTAAATAAAACACTAATATTGTATGATAAACTAACCATTGATGAGCTGATCATATCGTATTGACATTTTATTCTGCTGAGTGGTTCAGTGCACATAATTTGACCCATGTCAAATATTATGCAGCCAGAGCCACAAAATGAAGAGGCATGTTTAAGACAGTTCCATACATTTGTGTAGATAATATCTACTACCAAATGTTGAAATCCCAGAAACGAGAGATAGACATGGCTAATTAAATATTTGGTATTCATGCACAGTGCATGTAAATCAATCGTAATAAAGATACAATGTAGAAATTTCAACCCAGCAATGTTAATGAAGGCAAGCCTCCAGTAACGCATCATTGTCTGAAGTAAAATGGAACTTTTTCCACAACGTAGTTACCTGCATGTGAATGAACTGTACGTAACTCTTCATCTGGGAAGGTGACCAGAAATGGATAGGAGAGACCACGGTTGCCAATGATATTACTGATGATTGGAAGATCTTTTACTACTGTCTTTACCATACAGCCCTCCGATGATTTATACCTCAAATGTGTGAGCTTCAATATATAAGAATATAAAAAATAGTTGACAGCTTCAAAAGGTTGATGGTCAGAAACACCAGCAGAAAACCCTGCCCATTGCCATTTATCACCCCAGAAACAAAGGATCAGAACAAATGATAACTCCTTTGTCTTTAGCTTCTGCAAGAACACCTCCCCATTAACTCGCCCAATCTGAGAACCAAGGCCATGGCCTTGGACACAAAAACCTACTTACTCTGGCAAAACATTCTGGGCAATCAGAAGTCAGCATGCTAAGCCTTTCTGTAGGTATATGTCTATTGTGTGCACATTTGCCAAGGTCTTGAGAATGCTATTACTACATAATAGATACAGCTAAACATTAAAACTACTATTTCTAATTATGCTTGCAAAGCAGGCCTGGAGTACCAAGAAATTAACACATACCCCAAAGAGCAGCCCTCAACCAATATGTGACGGGAGCTGGGGTGAAACCACCCCAGTTCTCTTCTGCTCGGTTGGGATAACTTGGAGGCATGTGCTTCACACTGTCTCCCTTAGGTTCCCCACGGGGTTAAGTTCTAGTCATCCACGGTGGTTGCTGGCTTGATAAGGTACAATTTATTAGATGTCTTTCCTTCACAGTCTTACCTCCCTACTCCCCAGTCCCCAAATAAAGTTCTTGCACACAAGTTCTATGGCAGGGTCTACTTCTGGGAAAACCCAAACTAATATGCCCTGGGTTTCCCACACCTGTTTGATGACAGATCAGTCTTCACATAACACTTTTCCAGTTAGCTCTTTTGGTGGCAAGTGAGAAATGCCCAATACAAGCTGGATAAAACAAAAAAAATTAATTTACTTAATTCCAGGGACAGGCTGGCTTTCGTCCTGGCAGGACTTGGGATCTTGGACAATGTCATGGCTCTGTCTCCATGTCTGGGCTCTACAATGTTTTGTGTTGGTTTCATTCAAGGAGGCTCATTCCACAAGGCAGAAAGATGACCAACACAGTGGAGCTTACATCTCTTCTTTTCAGCAAAAAGGGGCTTCTCCTACCCAATGGTTCCAAAAAGGATCCCGGATGAATCTCACTGGACTGTCTTTGGTCACATGGTCATCTCTGCATGGATTCTGAAGACAGGTGAGATAGGATGTGCTGACTGATCAGTCCTGGGCCATGTGCCCACCTCAGTCACAGCCAAACCACATGCACCAGCAGTAGGGAGGGGTGGTCCCTCAGAGGCAAATCAGGGTGTTGCTATGAGCAGAAAGAAAGAGCTTCAGGGCAGGCACAAATAATAGGTGTCCACTCCAGCCTTTAACATTCTGTACAACTCACTTGGGAGCTGCTATCCTACAGGATTCACAATTACCTCCTCAAAAATTCTTGAGAAAGTCTTTCTCAGATAAGGTTGAAAGTGCACGTTAGAAAGAGGTGAGTCTCTCTGACAATTTCATGTCATCTCAATACACTCTTCATATATGACTATTTTACTGGTGTCACCAGTTCTCTCCTTGGCTTCCTCGTTTGGGTATATTAAAGAAGCATTGACTATCAGCTTTGGCATTTCTTGTCAAAATGAGAAGATATTCCATTGATTCCTTTCCATCAGCCTATACCCTCATGATTAATTTCATTACTATTCCTATCAAGGAAGAAATCAAAGAGCCTTAAACAAGTGGGAGAACGTGTTTATAGCAATGAAAAAGCTAAAGAATAATGGCGGTTAGAAATATATTCTATAAACCACCCATCCACTTATGGAAACTTTGTTTTTAGCCTTCATGTCTTTCCCACAGGAAAAAAAAATTAAGCAAAAAATAAATAGAGGGGAAAAAACAGAAAAATTCAGCTGCACACTTGTGGTTTTATTGGTTTTCCTAGAATTTACTACAGTGCCATAAATTAATTTATAAATAATGGCAAGCATGGGATTGCAACCAACATCACGTGAAGACAAAGAAAACACCTCAAGAATGTTCTAATTGGCAAGAAAACGCTCAATCTGTGGCAGAAATAGCCAAAGAGGAGGGCAAGTTTCACATACCAGACTCTGAAAGCATCATCAGTTTTCAAAGTCTAACACAATATAATATTGCGCTTCCAATTTCTTTTTATCTACTTCTTTTCTCTGCTCCTAAGCTCACTCTCCTGAAGGAACCTCCCTGAAGCAGGAACATTCATCTGCATTATTAGAGGACCCGCAGTGCCACTTTCTTCCATCTTGTTTTGATCATTCTCTATTTTTTGAAAGACAGGTCCTGTGTCATTTCTATTTTGTGGTTCCCCTGACAAGTATAACGACTGGCGTTTATCATAAAAAAGATGCACTACATTAGAATCATATGATTTCAAAGTTCCTTGGTCTAACAATGATAAGCGGTTTTTCAAACATACAGCAAGGGCCCCCTTTGACTTTTCAGTTGTGATATCTACTATGCTCATGCTTGCACAAGCTTGGGGAGAGCCACGGATTAAGTGCTGTGATTCATGCCCCAAGTTTCTGCATCCCTCTTATACCCCAGTGCACCCCATGTGGGCACAGTTCCATTTTTATGAGACTCGACTCTACCCCAGGTATCCTAGGACAGACTCAACTCCGGGCCTATGTAACCCATGCAAGGAGAAACTTAGCTATAAGAACATAAAAAGACTCAACATTAGGGGGCCAGTAAATAATTGGTGAAACATCAACTGCATTCAGCTATTAAAAAAAAAAATTCTTCCAAAGCATACTAATGATGTGGGAAAATGCCAACAATAAAGCTTTAAAAAAAATAAGAAGAAATACACTCAAATATTAACAGAAACATTCTACCTCTGGGTGGTAAGATTATGACTAGTTTTGTTTCTTCTTCATGTTTTTCTCTTTTTCCCATGTTTTCTAAAATGAGTATCTGTTACTTTACAATCAGAAAAAAAACAACAAAGGCTATTAGCCACTATATATAAAAATAGGTTAAAAAAACAATTTTTTCTACATAGCACAGGGAACTATATTCAGTATCTTGTAATAATCTTTAATGAAAAAGAATATGAAAATGAATATATGTATGTATATGCATGACTGGGACATTGGGCTGTACACCAGAAACTGACACATAGTAACTGACTATACCTCAATAAAAACAAAACCAAAAACAAAGGCTAAATATTGAAAAGTACCAAAACAAGCTTCTGAGAAAAAAATCTATAAAATGCTAGACCAGAGCTGGAGGGACCAAGTAGGTCATTACTATAAAAATCAGAGCCCTGGATTCCCTTCGCACTGTTAAATGCTAGTCATCATCCCCTCATTATATATACTTACATCCCCCACAGCGTTGGAACCTCCTAATGCCAGTGCCACAACTCAACTTCTCTGTCATCCCAAAAATGCTTAGTACAGTGCTTTGCACAAAACATGTGTTCATGAAATGTAGTGTGAATTGATTTACGAGTGCATGAAGGTTACAAGATCGGTGTGAATAGGCAAAGACCATCAGAAGACAGGAAGAACTAGGGGGGTCCGGGGGCTCCAAACCTTAGAAACTTCAAGTATCTGAAAACAGAAAAGTTGATGAAAGCGTCAAAGGTCCAAGAAGGCAGGCAGAGCTCATGGGGTTGGGGGGTTAAAACAAGCATCGAGGAAGATAGCTGAGTCAGCAGTCCTGAAAGCCAAGACAGCAAAGCATTGCTGAGTCTGCTTTCAACTTTCTTCTAAGCAGGGTGGTCCTCGGAGCAAGTGTGCTGGTGGTTACCCAGGGCTGCCCACTGCATACACCAAGTCCAGATGGTCTGACTGAAAATCAATTTGGCCACAGGAATTTAGTCAACTGAACAAGCTAGGGCAACAATAGAGGATTCATTGGAACAACCTAGTCTCACAATAGAGTATCTTTTAAAATGTCATTTATTATTTTTTTCTGAAACTTCAAAAATAATTGCATTCTTATTAAAGAAACATCTTGGATGACTAACAAGTATATAAAACTTACCATGCCCAAAACTGAGCTCCTAATTGTGCCTCCCAAACCCCATCGTCCTGCAGACCTCCCTACCTCATATAGTGCACCTCCCTCCATCCAACCGTCCAGGACAAAAAAACTTGGATTCACTCACAACTACTATCTTTGTCTCATACCCCATGCATGCACGCGTGCGCGCGCGCGCGCGCGCACACACACACACACACACACACACACACACACAGCATGCTCCCCAGGCAGGCCCCTTGCACTTGCTGTTCCTTCAGCTAGCTTGCATTTTCCCGAGACATCCACCTGGTTCACACCTTCATCTCCTTCAGGGCTTTACTCAAAAGTTACCTTGACCGTGAGACCTTCCCTGATGGCCTTATTCAAAACTGGCACATCTCCCCAACATTCTATCCCCCTTCCCTGCTTTATTTTTCTCGGTAGTGCTTTTCGCCAACCAACCTATGATACATTTTACTTAATTCTTTGGCTACTCTTTCTCTCCACTGGTAGGTATCTTCAGGAAGCAAACTTTTCTTGTCTTTTTTCTTTTTTGCTTTATCCCCAACATTGAGAACATGACTGACATTTAGAAGGGCCTTAATTGAATTTTGTTGAATGGGTGAATAAAACACAAAAAAGCAAAATAATTTCACCCAGGCAAACACTATTCAGAATTTGACGCATGGTTGTTCACTTTTCTATAAATTATTGTTATCCTATACATGTAAAATTGTACCATCTAAACTGTTCTAATTTGTGTGTTTATCACACTAAGAATTGTTAAATATTCTGGATGTTTCAACTAAATCCTATTATCTTAACTTTCTATTTCAACATGAAATAATAAGAAAAATGGACTAGAAGTGAATTTGAAATATAATAGCAAATATATAGGGGGAAAATTGAAACGTTAAATTTTAAACAAGCAAAGCTCTTTGAAGATGAATAAAAGGGTGTGAAGCAGCCACAATCATGGACCAAAATTATCAAGGAATAGTGTCTGAAGACATTCATTTTATGTGTTTTCTTCTTTTACCAAATAGCTATGTGGAACAAGTTGTTTTTTACTAAAGTGTTTGCAGTCTAATAACCTGGAGCTGGTGTTTGCAGAAGTCAATACAGACATAGGGAAAGCCAAAAGTTCTCAGAAGCATCCTGATTCTGGTAGAAGCAGGAGCAGAGGGTTTAGAATCAAGAGAAGATCATCATAAATGTTCTCCCTGGGAAAGGGGAACCCTCCTACACTGCTGGTGGGAATGCAGTTTGGTGCAGCCACTGTGGAAAACAGTACAAAGATTCCTCAAAAGACTAGGAATAGACTTATCATAGGACCCAGGAATTCCGCTCCTGGCCATATATCCAGAAGGAATTCTACTTAAGGATGACACCTGCACCCCAATATTCATAGCAGCACTATTTACAATAGCCAAGACATGGAAACAGCCTAAATGTCCATCAACAGATGACTGGATAAAGAAGATGTGGTATATGCACACAATGGAATACTATTTAGCCATAAAAACCAACAACATCACACCATTTGCAGCAACATGGATGTTCCTAGAGAATGTCATTCTAAGTGAAGTAAGCCAGAAAGAGAAAGAAAAATACCATATGAGATCGCTTATATGTGGAATCTAAAAAAAAAAAAAACACACAAAGCATAAATACAAAACAGAAATAGACTCACAAACATAGAATACAAACTTGTGGTTGCCAAGGGGGCGGGGGGTGGGAAGGGATAGACAGGATTTCAAAATTGTAGAATAGATAAACAAGATTATACTGTATAGCATTGGGAAATATATACAAGATCTTATGGTAGCTCACAGAGAAAAAAACGTGACAATGAATATATACATGTTCATGTAAAACTGAAAAATTGTGCTCTACACTGGAATTTGACACAACATTGTAAAATGATTATAAATCAATAAAAATGTTATATTGTTAAAAAAAAAAGTTCTCCTTGGAAGACTTTGGGGCCTCAGATCACAGAAATTGCCCTATACTTCAATTTCACCTTCCATAACATTAAGACAGGAACATCCCTGACCTTCCTACCCCTCGAGGATGGACAAATAGAAGCAAGCCAAACCTCTCTGAGATTTTCAAGGAACAGTCTTAGCACTGCTCAGTGGGCTTTTCCAGAGCCAAAGTCCAGTGGGACTGATTTCTGGAGTCCAGTGATCCTCATCTCTTTTTCCTTATACTACACGGAGGGTCACATGGGGACAGTGGGAGGATCACAGTATTTGTCCCACATTCATCACCCTTGCCGAGCACTTTGGTTCCTTGGACCCTGTATTCCTCTGAAAACCACCCAGTTGGTGGAAAACTTGAGAGGTTAGGCTGACTTCCCTATCTGATTACAGTGGACGATATGGCTTTTTTTTCTTTTCTAAGAAAGTGGAAATCAGACCCTCTGTTTTGTATTATCAGTTCAACTATTGAGTTGAGGTGTCGCCAGTAACATGATGGGGCTTTAATCACCTCCAAAAGGGGATTACTGGGAGGGACCACTGAGTTTGCACCTACAGAGCATTCAGTCTTCACGTAAAGGGAGGAGAGAGGCCAGTCATCCTTCAGCAATTCAACCTGGGGCTCATTGTGAAGAGAGATGAAAAGATGAAGAAAATAACATTCTGAACCTGCTATGGGACATGCCCTATGCTGGTGCTTTCTCATATGTTATTCTAGTTAGTCCCCACAACCACCTCATTAATAATAAGTCCCTGTGATGTGGGTGTCGTTTACCACTTTGCAGATGAAGGAAATGTGGCTCAAAGAAATCAAATAATTTCTAAGAAGTAATGCCAAAATTTGGAATCTTCCTGACACTTCTAACTCCTCGTTCACTGAGTCTAGCCCTTCCAGCATGCTGTATTTTTGGTCTTCAAATGTAAACAGAATAGTGGTTGAGGGAGTGAGTTGAGGGAGATGGGAGAGATGACCTGTGACTGCTAAGGAATATGGGATTTCTTTTGGGGTGATGAAAACGTTCTAAAATTGATTGTGGTGAGGTTTCCCCGACTGTGTGAATATACTAAAATCCACTGAATTATATACTTTCAATGGGTGAGTTTGTGGTATGTGACTTATATTATAATAAAGTTGCTACCAAAAAATTTTATTTAATGGAAGGCTTTCCCCACCAATGAAGTCACAAAAACCTCTCAGTTTCCCATAGTCAACATATCCTGAGGTTCGAAGGTTGTGTTTTATATCTCTTTGTAATTTTATTTAGTAGACAATCAATAAATTTGATAGTAATGATGAAACAGATCCAAATTTCTCCACTCCAAAAGGTGGGGAAAATGCCAAGTTAAAGGCAGCTGAATGGAGGTCAAAACCATAATCCCAAGTAAAAATAAGACAGCAAAATTTTCTCTAGTTTGGTCCTTCTCCCATTTCAAGAATCTGTCCCCACTCTCTTCACATTGCCTCCTCTTCCATCACCACCTCCATGATCTTGTGGTTACACAATTTCAGAGTCAAAACTAGAAATTAACTAAAGAAGCTATAGTATTCTCCTGATTCTAAGATGACATCCCTTTTACATGAATCATCAATTTAATAACAGCTTTCCAAGAAATAAAAATGGAATATCACATTAAGCATATCCACTGTACAGTGACAATTTCAGAAATGTTCAAATGTGGGAGAAAATGCATCTTAGAATCAAAGAAAGGAAGTAATTTCCATGAAGGTGGTAATCCAGTTAAAGCATGAGTTCTCAGTATTTGAAGAAAACCAAAATGCTTTTTTCAGAATCAGAGAGGCAATGAATCTTTAATAATGAAAATATAGGCCTGAGACGACCAAAAA
The DNA here is from genome assembly GCF_048564905.1 of Vicugna pacos. Taxonomy (NCBI): domain Eukaryota; kingdom Metazoa; phylum Chordata; class Mammalia; order Artiodactyla; family Camelidae; genus Vicugna; species Vicugna pacos. Next base: position 8,576,608 of record NC_132989.1, read on the forward strand.
AAAAAAAGAGTGGTGTTTATTTGTTAGGGTGGAGGGGGCAGTTTCACAGAACCTATCAAACGCTCAAAGGCCACACCCTGTCAATTCGTTTTGACTGGGATGAACCTTCATCCTTATTTTGCAAGGGTAACAAAGAAAATGGGAAAGCGTGGGTGGCTTTGGGGATGCATGCTGAAATCCACATGTTCTCAAAGGCCTAGAGAGGTGTGCATGATTGCTGGGTTTTTTAGCTATTGCTACTATACTGCAGAATTTTCAACAAAGGATTGGTAATTGGACCACCCAAGCTCTGAAGCCTAGTTTCTCATTGTTCTCCATCCCTCAGAAAAAAAAAAAAAAAAAGCCCATTTAAGAAAGGGAACCAAATCCTGCCTATAGATGAGTGCTGTGGCTCTACCGAGTTGGTCAGTCCCTTGCAAAGATGACTTACGTTGGAGGTAGTAAGGAAATCTTAGCATCTCTGACTCTGACTTAATCCTGGGAAGGATTTGCCAGGCTTAGCACCACTTGATTCCTTTCTGCCTAAAGAAATAAGACCAAGGACCCCCACCATCACTTCAGCAGAAGGGATTAAACAGGGCAGAGTATAAATCTCTGTTGTGCTTCTCTTGCTGATAACTTGAATTCTTGGATTCTGGGCAACCTATATTCCCCGTCTACTCCATCCCCTACTGGATTTGAACCTGCCCAAACCTCAGATACTTGCTGGGTGGGAAACCTAGGACAATTCCAAAACCACCCGTGTATCCACATGATAAATGTTCCTCCATGACCCACACACACACAAAAAAGTTCCTTTATGACAAAGAAAACACAAAATTCCAACCAAGGAGTGATATTATAAGAAGAGATCTTCAATAGTAAATTCCAGGAAGGCAGAAAATACTGTATTTGCAGGCACAGAAGCTATAGAGGCATAGAAATTTACCAAGGGAAAAAAATGTTAATTATATTACCACGTATGAGTTAAAAGTAACTCTAAATTATAATTACAAAGATAATATTGTTTTATTTTGTAAATACAGCATAATATATGGTGGAATTCAATAGGAAAGTACATATTCTGGGTTTGCAGTAATACGCTATTAACTTTCAGAAAATTATAATTCAAATGGCTAGAAAATTTACATTGGTATCACTAAATATGGGCATATAATAGGGTTATGGTAAAGTCCTCATATTCATATGATTGAGGCTGGTTGTTGACCAAACAATTTTTTTAAGTCAGTTAATAACAAGTAATGGCAAATAATAGTGTTTAGATAACAACAATTTTGTTTTAACTTTAGACATAAATATACATTTGTTCATTCATTCATACATTCTCATTCATTGAGAATAGGTCCGTTGGTTGAAACTGGTCATTTTCTTCTTCTGTATAAACTAAACTCATAATACAATGTCTACAATTTCCAGTTTAAGTTTTTTTAAAGAGTGAAGAGCTCTTAAAGACACTTGTAAAGAATTCTCCTTGGTTTCTACAAAATTGTTACAACAATCTTTTGCCGTTACTTCCAAATTTGACAGCAATATACATACTTTTAATGATCACCTTAATGAGCCTTTATAAAGTATTCAACCTTATCCTCACATATGCACTAACTTTATTTCTACACATATATCTCATTGATCTCACTAGCACACAAGGATAATTTCTGCATTCCATGAAATAGTGTGTAGAAAAAGAAAGGGCACAGCAAAGGAAACCATAAGTAAAACAAAAAGACAACCTACAGAATGGGAAAAAAAATTTTGCAAATGAAACCGACAAAGGCTTGATCTCCAGAATATATAAGCAGCTCATACAATTCAATAAGAAAAAAGTAAACAACCAATCCAAAAAGGGCAGAAGACCTAAAAAAGCAATTCTCCAAGGAAGACATACAAATGATCAATACACAAATGAAAAAATGCTCAATATCACTCATTATCAGAGAAATGCAAATCAAAACTACAATGAGGTGTCACCTCACACCAGTCAGAATGGCCATCATTCAAAAATCCACAAATGATAAATGCTGGAGAGGCTGTGGAGAAAGGGGAACCCTCCTTCACTGCTGGTGGGAATGCAGTTTGGTGCAGCCACTATGGAAAACAGTATGGAGATTCCTCAAAAGACTAGGAATAGACTTACCATATGACCCAGGAATCCCGCTCCTGGCCATATATCCAGAAGGAGCCCTACTTCAGGATGACACCTGCACTCCAATGTTCATAGCAGCATTATTTACAATAGCCAAGACATGGAAACAGCCTAAATGTCCATCAACAGATGACTGGATAAAGAAGAAGTGGTATATTTATACAATGGAATGCTATTCAGCCATAAAAACCAACAACATCACACCATTTGCAGCAACAGGGATGTTCCTGGAGAATGTCATTCTAAGTGAAGTAAGCCAGAAAGAGAAAGAAAAATACCGTATGAGATCAATCTTATGTGGAATCTAAAAAAAATGAAAACAAAAATCAAAAAACAAAAAAACAAAGCATAAATACAAAACAGAAATAGACTCACAGACATAGAATACAAACTTGTGGGTGCCAAGGGGGCGGGGGGTAGGAAGAGATAGACTGGGATTTCCAAATTGTAGAATAGATAAACAAGATTATACTGTATAGCACAGGGAAATATATACAAGATCTTATGGTAGCTCACAGAGAAAAAAATGTGACAATGAATATGTGTATGTTCATGTATAAATGAAAAATTGTGCTCTACACTGGAATTTGACACAACATTGCAAAATGATTATAAATCAATAAAAAAAAGTTAAAATAAAATAAAATAGGGAGAAGAATATTACCTCCTTTATAGGGTTATTATAGGATTAAATGAATAAAGCACTTAGAACAGTGAAAAAAAAAAGAAAGGGAAAATAAGTATCAATTAAAACTGAAAAAAACAAAGAGACAGACAGAGGATCAGGCAAGCATACAAACAGTACATTTGCAGCCCTTCCTTAGAACAAGAAGAAAATACAATTAAACTGAAATGTGTGGTTTCCAAAGAAACTAACAGGAAGGCAAGTGTGGACTTATTTGTTAAAATATAGATGACAGTGTGAAGTTAAAGAATGTATAATACATTTAGCAAGTTAAAAAAAAATAAAAGAGCAGAGTGCTTAGAAACATAAGACCTCTTTCAAGTGCCTGCTCCACCTCTTTCTAGCCTGACCTTGAACAACTCAGTGCAGCTTTCTGGAGCTTGGGTTTTCCCTCGATAAAATAGGTAGTCCAAGATCTACAACTTTTAAACTGTAATCCTAAGAGTTTTATGTACCTGTTCCAGGCTGATAAATGCTCTGTCCCAACAGAAGAATAAATGTGAGGCACACACGCACCCAAATTCACAGACATATCCACTCAAGGCGATCTGCTTTACATATCAGGTGTCTGGGTAAGATCATCTGTTTTCTGGCCTTAAAAAAAAAAAAAGTTGGAAACCCCTGGGAATTCAGGCAAACTCTAAATTTCTCTGATTCTTCCTCCCATACCACTATTTGTGCAAAAGGCACCCCAAAATACAAGTTGTTGATGGTGTCTTTTGTGAGCACTCCAACACTGGACACTCAACAATCCATAACTGCAGGAATTACTCGTCTCTCTACACACAAGATCCCTCACAACTCTGCCCATGTTTAAGATTTAAAACCTGCAGCCTAATTAGCAGAGAGCAAAAAATATAATAAAACCAGGCTGCTTAACTCTGGCACTGCCTTCAAATTGTTTTCCCATTTGCAAATGTTACTGTTGGATTTTGTTTCCCGACGTACTTGACATTTTATTTCCCTGTTAAGGTGAAGCTCAATAAAAAAGAGAGAGGAGGGGGAGGAAGAGAAGAAGGACCCCAACACGCAGCCATGGAGGAGGACAGAGGAGAACAGCTTGATAAAGATCGCCGAACGATGGCTGCCTCTAGAAAGTTCAGGAGCCTTGTAATAAATTACCCTGTATAAATTTAAAGAGGTTTGAAATGCTTAACTAGTTTAAAATGTGAACAAATACACATACACACAGCAGTTGAATATGCTTTGGCTTCATATCCTGAACACTATAAAAATGGTCTATTATTGGTGTTCACAACAATTTAACAGCTTGAATAGATTATATTCCTTAGAGGCAAAAGGCAGCTACAATGCAAAGTTCAAGTTCCTGAAGTTCAGATCAGTTTAGTGCATTAAAAAAATTTCCCATAGGAAGAATTAATTTTTCTGAAGCCAAAACAAAACAAAGCAAAACAAAAAAGGAGTGAGAATTTCTTCAATTAATCTCGTGTTTCGGACATAGACAGTGGAAAGTCTCGGTCTCTAGGTGACTTTTGCAGAAAGGCTTAAACCAGCGTTCTCCCAGGGGGCCACAGGTCCGTTAGAAGTGTATAAGCAAGAAAATATGTAGGACATTTGCATATTCAGTGTGCAAAGTTTATGTAAACTGACCATGTCTGTGCAGTTGATCCTCAGGCACTTCTCAAGTTCACTTTTTATCCCTGCTAACTTCCAGGTAGTCAGTTTGAAAGTTCATCCATATTCCTTCTCATCAGCTAGTATTACTGTCTTGGGTCCCCAGAGGGGAGGCACGTTACTTAATACATGGAATCAGAAGTAAGATTATGAGATGGGAGAGTTGAAAGGATTTTGTTCTCTACCTACTTCTCTGACATACAGAATTAGGGACATAACAGCAAGGTCATTTGAAATTTTCCTATGGCCCCTCAGAGATGAAAAACCACAGTTTGGAAAACACTGACCTAAAGGGGAGAGGGGGAAGGTATAGCTCAAGTGGTAGAGTGTATGCTTAGCATGCACAAGGTCCTGGGTTCAACCCCAGTACCTCCATTGAAAAACAAGCAAATAAATTAAAAAAAAAAACCTAATTACCTACCCCCTGCAAAAAAAGAGAGAGAGACAATGCACAGAAATCTTCTAAGAATGGGTTCGAGTGTGGGCTTTGGAGTCAAATAGTAGTGGGTCCTTGTTCCAGCTCTGCTTCTTGCTAACTGAAATCTGGCAAGTTATTGAACCTTTCAGATGCTTAATCTTCCCATCCGTAAAATGGGAATTGTGTTAAAGACCACTTCGTAGGATTGTGCAAACTAAAAGAGATGCATGTAAAGTGTTTACTGAAATGATAGCTTAGCTTATTATTGTTTTAGAATCATTGACTCGCTTCTTTGCTGACAGTTGTTTAATAGCCTCAAAGGGGTCCTACAGATAGAAGATTTCTCTTAACTCAGTGAACTTCCACAACCAAACCTTTCATGTTCCACATCAGCACAAGAACTACAATTATTTACAGAGTAAAATTCATACACCCTAAAAAAAATTTTTTGTAAACTAAGATTATGGGTTATTAATCCAGTTGCTAATCATCAGCGCCCCCACCCCATCCTCCTTCAGCAGTGAACTAAGGTCACCATGCCCTCCCGTATACCTCACAGCCTCTCATTACTTTGCATGGTCATTACCCTTGTCCATACTCACTTTAAAAAAAGAACCACCCCCCTTCTCAGCTCTTCCTTGCACAGAGAGAGAATAGAGGAACAAAACTCAGTGGCTAGGAAGAGAAAGGATGTGAGACCCAGCCCTTGGCTGATTTTAACTTCAGGCATTTCAGAATGGTTATTTCTCAGAGTCATCAAGGGCTAATGGTGCAATCCGATTTTGCCTAGATGAATTTCCCATGACAAATGACATTGGCTCATCATTTGTGGTCGTGACCGAGTGCCAATATTTTTCTTCTTCCACAGCTTGGGTAGGACAGCATGGAGCTCTTATGTTCCCTGGGACATTTGTTTCCAATTTTGAAAACACTGTGAATGTGGTTATTTTTGTAGCTCTGTTAGGAAAGTGCATGGCATTTGGTTTTTCTTGTTGGAGTTAATTATAAATCATTAGGGTTCCAGCGCCCACAACAAAGGCCTTGGACCTTGAAGCTCAATCACTGGTGATTGCGATGGTCCTACCCACAGCCCTCCACCTCTTGCTTAATCTCTCCATTCCTCATTATGGAGCAGAAGGGAGGAGGGGGCGTTATTTTAAGATGTTTGTATTGGCTTCTAAATGTGAAGCTTTAGTTCCAAGGTCTTCTTTTTTCCCAGAGCAAGATAAACTTCTTTAGGTTGTAAATCATGGGACTTCTGCATCACTTGACAGAGTCCATGTTTAAAAGTCATTCCGATCGCCTCTCTGATGACTTAGGAAGCAAAGAGAGTTCCCCACGCATCCTGAAAAGGACCCTTTCAGTAGCACTTGGCCTGTGCCCAGATCTGTTGCTTTAGGATGATAAATTATTTCTATTTTCATCCCCTCCCCACCTCCATCTCCTATTTGTAGAAAAAGCACTGTGACCTAACTGATTACTTTAGGATGAGCCATTGGCAAAAGTGGGAGGCCCAAGCTGGGGGGGGGGGCCTTCCTCCACGTCTGAACTGCCCCTTCTTCCTGCCCACAGCCAGGCATTCACATCCTTGGGCTGCCCTAAGGCCCCTGCTGTACTTACCCATCCCATCTCACTCTCCAGGACGGCACCTGGAATCCCATTAAAATAGCCCTGCCCTGAATAGCATTTTCCTCTAGGCTTCTATTTCTTGCTAGAGAGCAAATGGGTAATCTAATTTTCAAACAAACAAACAAAATCCTGCCTTTATATATATCAATAGTTGCCAACTGGATAATGAAATGAGGAGGAGATTTGTTTCCTACTTTTTTTAACCTCCAAACCCTCTCTTCACTCAAGGCCTTCTTTGAATCACTCCTGCCTTGTTCACTTCTATCCCCAAAGCCTGGAACAGTTACCTGGCACCCAACACACTTCAAGGACTATTTGATGAATACATGAAGGCCCAGCCTACTTTTCCTTCCTTCCCCTGCCCCTGGCAAACCCAGAGGGAGGCCTCTGGGGCAGGACTTTCCCACCAGAGAGGTTAATAAAATACATTCAGAAAGCACCAAGAATGTTGAGCCTGAAGACCACTTAGTCACACCTCACCACTTCACAGATGAGTAAACTGAGGCCCAGAGAAGGGAAGTTTCCTGCCCAAGGTCACACAGCCTGGAAGGCAGCTGTCTGCAGATGCCCCACAGCAGGCTGATCGACAATACCAAAAGCATCTACTGCAGGGAACAAACAGGTGATCGAGAACCACCACTTCTCCAAAAAATGAGTGACTTACTCTTGCAAAAGCTCTGTGCAGAGTTGGAGGTGGAGTTTTAGAGGCACAAAGAAATCATGTGAAACACACTGGGAGGCTGCCCCCTTCCTCAAGTAGTAACCTTAGCCCTAGAAGGACTTTCCCCTACTCATTCTTCACGTCTCCGCTTAAAAAAAAAAAAAAAGTGTTCTGGGAGGCCTTCCCTGACCTGCCCTCGTGCCCTGCGCCCTTGGGTAACACTCTTGCTTATAAACACGTATTTCATGTCCATCTTCCCCACAGATTCCACACTGTAAGTGCGGGAACACGTTGGTCCTGCTCACATCCACGCTGCCAGCCCCCGGCGCAAAGCCTGAACATAGAAGGTGTCCAGTGAATACCTGTTATGTGCGTCTCTTAGGTTTCTATTTAATGCAACTTGATTGTGGTTCATCTTTGTTTAGCATGACTGGATTGAATTAGACCTCCTGGCTTATTTTTGCCTGCTTTTACTTGGTCAAAGGAGCTTCTTGCCTGGGTGGTTGGTGAAGCTGTTCCTCAGAGAAGTTTGTCAGTAAAAACGCAGGTGAGAGGATCTCATCCTGTTTCATTAAAGGAAATTTGCTAACACTTCCTCCCTCTAACCTCATTACTGTCAGGACCCCTTTATAAAGCACGGGGTTACGACTATAAGGAGTTAATCAAGTTTCCTCTTTTCTTGAGAGGATAAAAATTTAGCTTCTGTGTCGACTGAGCTGTACGATGTTATCACTGCCCATTCTGGGGAGGACAAGCCTGTTCCTCTTAGTGACTGGCATTTTCTCCAGGTTTTATTTTCTTGGAGCTTTTCACAGCAGCTGACAACAGCCTTAGGGAGAGGGCTGGCAGGTTAGCTGCCCCAAGACACAGTGGAGGGAGAAGGAACATCAGAAATGGAGAGCACGGGTCACTTTTAGGGGATCATCCTCTAATCTTCTGCCAATGTGTTTTTGGTCAAGACAATTAACAGTAACTGACTCATAAAACTCTAGTAAAGAGTAGAGGTAGTCACTGTGAGGATAAAGAAATGTGTCATGGGAAGGCACTGAGAATCTGAACAACCAGGACTCAGGGAAGGCAGGAAACTGGATACCTTTGGGGTTTGACCTCATAGCACACACTCCCTCTTCTCTCTCTGCCCTTCATTCTTCACATTCTTCTCTCTAACCACCAGCCTGTGCATGATTTCTGCTTGAAAGCAGCTATCACGTGTCCTTCTCTTCATACAGTAACATTTTAATTCTAGCTCCTACTGCTAACTGGCAACTAGCTCTTTGTTTCTCAATTCCATATCCCCAAAAGAGGAATCTGACCTGCCTTGCTTGTTTGAATTGGGACAAACTCTAATAATAAGTCATAGGTTACTGGCAAGCCTGTAACTGGTACTGGTAACAATGCTAACTTTGATTAATTCTGGTCCAATCAGTGTGGTAGGAATGAGAATGGAAGGAATGAGTTCCAAGGCCTAAAACACAGACATGCCCACTTGGGAGAGGGTGAAGGCAGAATTTCCTAAGAAAGCAGAGTAGATGATACAAACAATGCAAAAATATTAACTGCCCTAATCCTCTCCCAACAGGGGCAGGTAGCTGGTAGCTAAGGATGCAGAAATTTTCCTCTCTTTAGGACAGTTTTATCAGAGTCTCTGCCTCATCGGTCCTGTGAAGACAGACCAGTTTCATCCACCAGTATCTGTGACCCTCTACCCAGGGCTTTTGCAGTCATAGGTGCATGTTCAAGGTAAGCCAGGGGTGCCTGTGAGTTGATGGCACCAGATGAATGGGAGTTGGTAAATACCTCAGATGGTATGGTCCTTAGACGGGACAACCCTGAGGCACATTCTGCACTTTCCCCCAGAGGTCCAGAGTATGACTGAGCCACAGTCACCCACAGAGACAAGCTGCGCAATGACAACAGCCTGTCCTGGCTTCCTCCCTTCCTTGTCTCAAGTCTCCACCCCACTGCCTGTGCCTCTGACATTTACAAATCCTGGTTCAGGGTGTGCTTCTTAAAAACTCAATCTAAGAAAACAATTTTCCAGATTTAAGAGTTGGAACAAATGCTTTCTCCAGATCTGTGCTCCCTCTGTCATGATCTCCTGTCCTGTGCTATGAAACAATCACCACAAACACTTAAGGATGGCAAAACAATGAACAAAATCCACAGACTCATCATTTCCTACACTAAGGTTTGTCTGCTCTGCAATTATCATTGCACAAGTAAGTGTTTAGCACCTAGATCTTCTGTACTTAGGGAACAGGTTGTGCCCCAGTAATACAAACAATCATTTAAGCCAGCTTAAGAAATGAACCAGGTGGTCAGTTTCAGAAATCTGTCACAGTCAGAAAAGCTCAGTCAAAACCAAAAAGGTCATTTTAAAACAACGCAAGTTCTTCAAATGGAAAGGTACACTACGTCCATGCTTAAGAACTCGACACTGACATCATAAAGATATCAACTCTGCCAAGTTAATATATAAATTTAATGCAACCCAAGGAGAAAGTATCAGCGTTATTTTTGAACTATTTTTATATGGAAAAATAAACAAGTAAAACTAGCCAGAAAAATCCTATTTAAAAAAAAGGAATGAGGCCAAATTAGCCCTGCCAGATATTAAAATATGATGTAAAGGCACATTAATTAAAGAAACATAATACTGGCCCATAAATAGACATGTCAATGGAATATTCCAGTTACAGACCGAAAAACATACAGGAAATTAATATATGATAAAGATGCATTACTGTAGAAGTGGTGTTCACACAATGGATAGCCATTGAGAAAAAAAAGAATTGAATCCATTCCTCTAGTCTTAGAACAAACTAAATAACAGATGGAGCAAACATTTAAATGTAAAAACTAAAAATCACAAAATTATTAGGAAAAAATAGAAGAAATTTTTGTACAGTCTTAAGAGTGGGGAAGGCCTTCTGAGCATGATACATAAATCAGAAGTCATGGAAGAGAAGACCGCTCAATTTGACTACAAAAAAATTATTAAAAATTTGCCCAGTAAAAACTCCCGTAAGCAAAGTAAAAGGAAAACATTAGAAAAATGGGGCTGATTTGTACAATTCCTACCATAAATGGCTCTATTCCCTAGCATATAAAAAGCTCCTAGAAATTATTACAGAGAATCAACAACTCAATATTTGCCAATAGATGTGCAAAGGAGACAAGTAGATAGTCCACAGAAAAGGAAATTCAAATATTAAAATACGACTCGTTTCCATCACAATTAGTCTAAAGGAAAAACACATTCCTGTATGAGTCTCCTTTACTCTCACATTACTTTACTATACCTCACCTCTGACACCAGATGGGCAGGTTTTTCAAACATCAAGCAATTCTTCCACCCCAGCTGAGTGTCTTACAGTATAAACTCCATTCCGACGCTATGTTCCTAGAGATAGCAGCAGATCCCACCGGTTGAGTGCTCAGTCCTACACGACGTCAGATGCCACTTCATCATTTTGGATGCCAATGTTGCCTGTGCTTCTGACCCACTGACTTAACTCAAGAGGTTCCCAGGAGCCCCTCCTTGGCTTTGATTTCATTTATTGGAGTGGCTCACAAAATTCAGCAGCACTCTTCACTTACTAGATTACCAGTTTGTTATAAAAGGATATAACGCAGGAACAGCCAGCTGGAAGAGGTGTGTAGGGCAAGGTATGGGGAAAGGGCTGCTGAATTTCCATGCTGTCTCACCCAGCATCTCCCCGTGCTCATCAATCCCGAAGCTCTCCAAACCCCACTCTTTTAACTTCACTGAAGCTTTGTTATGCAGGCATGATTGACTAATTCAACCTCAAGGCTCTCTCACCTCCAAGGAGGCTGGGGAAAGAGGGATGAGATTGAAACTTGCAATCCTCTAACTCTGGTTGACTCCCCTCGTAACCAGCCCCATCCTTAGGGGCCTTCCAAAAGTCACCTCATTGACCCCAACTCAGGTGTGGTTGAAAGGGTTTTGTTGTGAATATCAAAAGACACTCCAATCACTCAGGAAATCTCACAGGTTTTAGGAGTTTTGTGCCAGGAAAGACAGGCAAAGACCAAATATATATTTTATTATACCTACCTCCTAAAATTAAATCTTACTAATAATAAGGTAAGTACAATTAAAGCTACAGTGAAATACCATTTTCAAGTCAAATTGGCCTATCAAATTGGCTACATGGAGAAGTTTGATATCACTGTGTTGACGAGGATACTGGGGAACAGGAAATCTCATACACTGCTAGTACAAGTACGAAGGGCAGAATCTACTGAAATTTTAAATGCACATAACCTTCGATCCAGCAAGTCTACTCTTGTGGGCAATTCAGAACCCTCTTGAGAACAGGGGTCAGCAAACTTTTTTCTAAAAGGACCAAATAGTAAACATTTTAAGCTTTGGGCCATGTGGTCTCTGCCTCATGGTGCTATGCAGTGTGAAGTTGGCCGTAGAAAGTACACCCATGAACAGGCATGGCTGTGTCCCAATAAACAGAAAGAGCTATGAGTGGGGACAAAGTGCCGACCATAGTCTAGCATCTCCTCCTCCAGAAGCCAGTAGCCACAGAAAGGCTGGGTACTCCCTCACTGTGGCAGAGACCACTGCTGTCCCCAAACTCCATTTCTTTCCCATGGTAGATCAGCAGCCAGGCCAGGACTTGGATGTCCAGACAGGGACTGCATTTCTCAGCCCTCCTGAGAGCTTGGTGGCCATGTAACTTGGCTCTCGGTGATGTGGGAGCAAAAGTTCTGTTTCCACCTTTGGCTCATTTGCTTAAGCAAGATTTCTTAGGAAGAAATCTCTGCTCTTTTCCCCCTTCTCACTGACTGCTGACAATGCTGCAGAATAGCACTAAATAATTGCATAAAGCCACGTTCTGAGAACGGCAGAGCTGCCATCAACCAGAGTGCCTGAATGACCAGAGGGGCAGAGCGGCCCACAGTCCCACCCAGAACAGAAATTGTTCCAAGTCTGGTCTGAGAGGAAGAACCTTTTTTGGCTCACAACCACTTTCTGAGAAGTTAGCATTCCTGATAAAATGCTTAAGCAATTTTCTGTGAACTTTAATGGGATTAAGGTTTGCTCTAGGAAACCAATTACCCACATGCCCAATTACCCACACACTCAGTTGCCAACTGTCAATCAAGGGTCCACTGACCTTTAACCAGACTTTCTTTCCTCTCTGTGTCTAGTCTAACAACGATTATCTAACTGAACTCTTTTCCTTTTGAATGTCCCTGTCAAAAGTAAATTTGGGAAGTGGCCTTCTATGGTCCATTTCCCTTATGTGCCTGATCTTAATAAAACTTTGATACATGCTCAGACAGCTAAACTGTCTGAAAAAAAAGTTTTCTTTAACACTTGGAACATTCACCTGGTACTGGAACATGAGTGAAAAATAAATTTATTTCTCTTTGAGCCATTCAATTTTGGTCTCTATTTCAGCAGCTTAATCTACCCTGATCCATTCACACTTTATAAATTTGCTTAAATTTACTAAGTGCTTACTTTGTGCGGGAGCCCATATTAAGCACTTTACATGCATTATATGTCACTGAACTCTTTCTTTTCCACTGTAAATGTCTGCACCTACGACTGGATGCCAGGCCAGGACCACCACCACTAATAATAATAGTAGTTTCAGCAGCAATAATAACCATAATAATACTAGTAGTTAATACTTATTGAATACTTACTAAGAGCCAAACACTTTATACATTATTCTTTACAAACTTAACGGGAATTCTTATAGAAAAAACAAGTAACCAACCCAAGTTTTATCACTAGTGTTAAATTAATCTCTGCCATAAGTTAACTGACTGTATTTAGAAAATGAAAGGAAACTTACTGCTTTCCTAAGACAAACTCCTGACAGTAAAGCTTAACACAATATCCTTGGTTGGGCAAGATACAGAGAAAATGAAGCTCCTCTTAAAAGTGATATGATTTCCCCCAGAACAGATCAGCATCACTCGGTAAGAAATGGTGGTGGGATTTTTTTCTTTAATGCTTTCCAAAAAGGGACATTATTTTTATAGGCTGAGAAGCACCATACGCTTTTGCTGTTTAGGGCTATCTCACTGGTCCTCCAGAAGGCAAAGCTTTGAAGGTGCTCTTCAAGACTTTTCTCACACAGGCCCATTCCTTTCAGGAGAAAGAAAGCATCTCACTTTGCCCCCAAACAGTTGAGTCCATTTTAAACCAACCTCAAATTATAAGCATAGGAGGAAGAACTGGATTTTGATTTGAAGCACGTCTGGGCCGGGGATATTTTTACAGCCTTTTCTCTAAGGGGATTTAAGAACAGATATATACTAATATTGCACTTCAGTACGGTTAAACAGATTTTTTGGTTTTGCCTTTGCTTTTGTAGCTGTGCCCAAGAACACACGGAGGGGCTCATTTCTGCAGTCTTGGGAGCCAGAACTCATGCACTCACCCTGGCCCTGAAGGAGCGGGAAGTCCTCCCTAGAGAATCTCTGTGGCTCTCTCAGGTGAACCAGCCTCCCGGGACTACGCAGAACTCAGCTTCTCCAGTGACACACTCAGGCAGCAAGAAAGAAAAAGCTGAGACAACATAGGGGTTGTCCCACCAGTGTCAAAAGAGGTCTGGCTGCCCCACCTGCCCTTTGAGACTAAGAAAAAGTTTAGGAATTTGTAGACATTTTCAAGTTATGGAAGTCTTGAGAAAAAGACATTTGGAGTTCCTGCATATGAGGAAGAGTTTAAGTAATACTGGGAACAGAATTCATCCACCTGTGCATCCATCCACTCACTTTACAAATAACTATTGAGGACCTACTATATGCCAAGCACTGTTCAAAACTCTGGGGGAAGAGGGAGAATCAGGGGAGCACTGGCTGAGGGTACCAAGTTTCAGTTATGCAACATGAGTAAGTCCTAGAGATCTGCTGTAAACCATAGTGTCTATGGTAAACGACAATGTATTGTATATTTTAAAATTTGCAAAGGGTAGCTCTCATGTTAAGTGTTCTTATCATAAAAATAAATAAGTAAATAAAGAGGGTGGGAGAAAACTCTTGGAGGTGATGGATATGTTTACAGCATTGATTGTGGTGGTGATTTCATAGGTGTATATTTATCTCCAAACTCATGAAGTTGTGTACATTAAACATGTACAGCTTTTTGTGTATCAATCATGCCTCAATAAAGTGATTCAAAAAAAATCCACTAGGGATACAATAGTGAACAAGGTAGTCAAAGAGATGTAACTACGTTTGTAACCTGTGTGGTGGTTCATACAAGCATCAAATGTAGAATTATTTTGTAATGTCACATGTGTCTTTTCGGTTTACACCTGTGTTCTCACTTGCCCACCCATTTTAAGCAGTGCATTTAGCCCTCACTCAGCTTTCCATTGGGTTCAGACTTGTGTAAATGGGAGAGTCAAATAAATGCAAAGAGCCCTACAGCCATGACACATTACATCACTGTCATTCATCAACCCCTTTCTAGTGTAACAGCAACTGGGAGGCCTAAGAAATCCTGGAGAGGGAGAGAACTAATAGTGCTTCCAGGAAGAACAAGAGGAGCTGGTGGCCTCAGCAGGGGTATGGGAAGGGAGCTGCCAAGAGACTGAAGAAAGATGAATTGAGCACAACTTCCACTTGGAGAGACTGAAGGACTTTCTTGAAGAAGGACCAGAAGGCAACAGGATAATTAGCAACACACTGAATGATGTCTGGTATTGGACTCTGTAATTAACTACTCATATGTAACTTCACATGTATCTGAACCTCTAAACAGCTCATTGCCATTTAGGAAAGAGGCAAGGTTATACCTTATGTAACAATACGGAGAAAAATCTTTACTTACCAGGAGAATCCACCCACCCCAAATTTTCTTAATTGGATGAATAATTAAATTACAAGCTTTGATGATGGAGGAGGCCTCCAAGAGGTGCTTGATGAGCACCCTGGGGCTAATTCTAGGGTTTGGTTTGGCTGACAAGGGTCTATAAATTGGGGACACAAATTGAATAGGCTGGGTAATAAAGCAGTCTTCAGAGATTGTTTGGAGTAAGAGACGGGAAATGACAAGGTCGCCGGCAGAGGACAGAACAAGGATGAGGGCTTTATTAGTTCTCCAATGTGTGGTCTGATGCAAATCATCTGCCTCATTTCTCATGAAATCTTCAGTAAAAGTCCATTCTTGTTGACATGCCCTGTTGCTGGGGGTTCACCAAAGACCTTAGGGAAGAGTGTGAGTACCAGCTATGCATAGCAGTCTACCACATCTGGGTTCCAATTAGAAATATTTAAAGAACTAGAGCTACACGAGGTCCACTGCATGGAGCCTGCTGCTTAGTGCAGGGTTACAGGTCTGGAGATAGGATTTTTAATGGTGTCGAATATATTTGAAATACAGTATTTTGAAGGGGCAACACCAAGGCAGTGTTTTATAATCAAAACCAGGTTCCCACTTTTCAAAAATGAAGCTGTCTAATCCTCAAAGCTAAGGGAACATAGCTGGTATAATTTCCCCATTTTCAGAAGAGATGGGACTCTGGATCGGCAAGACTAGGGAACTGCACCAAGGTCACTTTTCCCAGTGATGACAAGAACCAGAGAACCTGGCTCTCCACTGAGACACAGACACGATCCATGGAGTCTAGGAGCCAGATTCAAGCACAGAACTTCATGAAGCTGATCTCCTAAAAGTAAGTTCCATTTTCTTCTCCCTCAAAAGGTTGCTGAGACACCATTGGGTGGCACTATTGCTTACATTTTAAAATTCCAGATACTTAAGCAAAATCACATTTCAAACCCAGCAGCAGAAAGAAGAGCAGAGCTTTCTTCAAAAAGCTCTAAAAGACAGCATCCTACCAGCGTGCACCGCCCATAAGGTCCAATTACAGAAGGCTCAAAGTTAGTCAAATATGATTTCTTGGGAAATGACCCAACTCATATAAAAGACAGTCTACCAGATTCAGTGAGCATCAGCATCGTCATTACCATTTCCATGCAATGTGACGTCCTAAATAGCTCTTTCCTTCATCAGAGATGGATTGCCAGCAATTGCCACTCACTTCTGCATAGGGGATAATGGGGAAGGCATACTGTTTTGTGGCTTTTCCTTTCCGCAAACATGCTTAAGCCTTGGTTAGTCGATTACCCCCATGACTCCTATATCCATTTACAGTAATTTCTATTAAGAAAAGTTCCACCTCTTACACTAATGGGAGTCTTGATGATCAACTCAAGGTCCCTAGCTACTATGTTTAGCTACTATCCCCGCTTGGACTTCCAACACCTTTCTCCGAGCTATAGAAAAATGGATCTTTGAGGAGTAGAGTGACTCTCATTACGCTTCCTCTCACACCCACCCCCCCAGCAGGTAGAAATAGGCACAGTGACAGAGAGCAAATCAACACTGGGAACAACTGTTACAGTTGCCACTGTCTGGCACAGCACACACAAGCACACATGTGTCACACACAATGGAATTTTATTCAACAGAGCAACGCTGTATTAATTATATTTTTCACTGTTACTATTTTTCCACTGGTTTAAGTATCTCCTTCCATGCTGCTACTCCAGAGTAAAACCAGACATGTCCGCTGCTAATTGCATTACAATGAAAGATGCCACTATCACAATGAATTACATGTGCCACGTTTTCTCAGAGGCGCATTCCCAGCTCCTAACAGCCAGAGGAACAACAGACGAGAAGGAAGACCCAAAAACATAAGCCATATATAAAATAGGAGGGGAAAGACAATAGAGAATTACCCCAAGGTTTGATGTAATGGATATGACTGGCAATGGGAGCCCCTCCCATTCGAGCCTGGCTTCTAGAAAACTGAGAAGAAAAAGCCCAAGACAGAGATTTTAAACAGAGTCCTCACCTTGCTGGTCAGTGTGATCCACAGAGTAGCAGGAATGGCATTGCCTGAGAGGCTGATAGAAATGCAGATTCTCAAGCCTTGCCTAGATTTGATGAATCAGATTCTGCATTTTCACAAACAAGTAGGTGATGTGCATGTACACTAAAGCTGAGAAGCTCTGCTCTAGCTCTTTTGGGGTATGAGAAAACAGAAGCCTCCTAATGATGGAGGGCCAGTGCTTAGTGTTTGGCTAAACTGAACCTAGCAGAGGTTAAGAACGGGAGTAATGTTTAAATTTCTTTTCAATGTGTTACCAGGACTCTTGCCCATAAATTCTGAGACAGAGTCAACTGGACAATGTGTTGATATGACAAATTATTTTTAATGTCCATTTCTGCCTGTACTCTGAATATGCCATGTCTCATAGTGTAAGTACTTGCAAGTTGCAACTTGATATAAAGATTGTTTTTTATTAGTGACTTTGTCCTTTTACATGATATTTTAAGTTCTATTTTTTAAATCCAGCCTATTGTGTCCGTATCTATTGTAATTTCAATAATTGGATATTAAGATTGAAACTTAGAATAAATTTTTCAAAGCTGAAATCATGAAAGTATAGGGTCACCATAGGGAAATACTTCAAAAATACCTCAAAAGCTCATGTAGAATTGGTGGACCTTCTTGCTCCTTTAAGGACCAATGTTGATATTCAGAGATGCTGCCTTTGTCAGCAAACCCTCTCCCTACTTCCTTTCAAAAAAAAAAAAAGATAATATAATGAACAAAGAAGTTACTACTGAGTACTTAAGTTCAGGGCTGATGCTCAGTGATAAGCACAGAACCACACCACTTGTTTACAGCTGGTGGCCAATCTGATTGATCGGTGCCTATGGTACCAGCTGTTCAATATTTTCAACATCACTCATTCCTATATTCTAGTTAGTGTCACAGACCAAGGAGTGTCTGGAAAGTGGAGAAACACAGTCATTAAACAAAGCATGGTTAAGACAGTTCCCTTCCTCTCCAACATGCACGAGCAGGACCACTTTCCTTTCACGTAGATACATGAAGTAAGCTTGGGAGGCGTGTGTGAACCTGGTCTGATGTGAGAACACCTGGAAGAGTTTAGACATAGCTCCCTTTTACCCACTGTTTGATTTGAACCCCCAGGAAAATGCCCATTTTGAACCCACCTTTCCCCCTACCAAACAAAAGGGGTTAATAATAATAATAATAATAATAATAATAATAATAATAATAATGACAATGACAGCATCAGAGAAGAACAATGAGACACGCAGATACATTTAATTCATATATTTATTCTACAATAGTTATTGAGCATTTGCTATGTGCTAAGCAGAGTTCTAAGTGCTACAGGATACATCAGTGAACAAAACAGACAAAACTACCTGATTCCATGAAGTCTACTCAGGGGAGACAGACAATAATCAAGAAACATAGTAAGAAGTCACATACTGTGTTAGATGCTGATAAGCTCTATAGGAAATAACAGAACGGACAGCAGGAGCATTGGGGGCGATAGGGGAAGGTTTACACTTTTAAGTGGGAAGGTCAAAGTAAGTCTCATTTGAGCAAAGACTTGAAGGAAAGGGGAGAGTGAGAGATGCAGATTTCTGAAAGAGGAGCATTCCAGGTATGACTGGCATTTTAAGGAAAGGAGAGGAAATTTATGGAGCAGGATGATCAAGTAGAAGAGTAAAAGGAAATAAAGTCAGCCAGGTAATAGGGGCGTGAATTAAGTAAGGCCTTTTATAAGTAAGGACTTTTACAAAAACTTCAGCTTTTACTCTGAGTCAGATGGGGAGTCAATGGAGGTTTTTGAGCAGAAGAGTGGAATGATCCAACTTACGTGTTTCGACAGAATGACTGTGGCTGCCGTTTGAAAATAGACTACTGGGGTAAGCAAGAATGGAAGAGACCAGGTGGTAGGTTTCCACAATAATGCAAGTCAGAGATGAAAGAAGCTTGGACTAAGGTGGTAGCAGAGATGGTGAGAAATGATCAGATTCTCAATATGTTTGGAAGGTAGTGCCCACAGGATTTGCCAATGCTCTGCACATGGGGTATGAGATAATGAAGGAAATCAAGGATGATAAAAGTTTATGCCTAGGTAACTAGAACATTTTCGTGAGAACGGCAAGCTTGTGGGAGGAAGAGCAAGAGTTCATTTTGGACACATTGAGTTTGAGGTGTCTATGGGACATCCAGATGAGGATCCCAGATACAGGAGTTCAAAGATGGGGTTCTGAGTAAGAGATAAAAATAAGTGTTGACAGCACATGGAGGTGTTTAATGCTATGAGATTGGACAAGGCCCCCTAGAAGAAGAGTAGAGGTTGATAAGACTGAGCCAGAAGCACTCCAAGAAGAGGGCAGGGAGAAGAGGGGGATCCACCAAAAGAGAGTGAGGAGGAACAACCAGTGAAGTAGAGAAGAGCCACGATCTGACAACGCAAGACAAATCATTCTATTTATTCTTCTACGGCAAAACTAAATTTTGGAGATTTAATCAGTAAAATGTTTTGTTTTATTTTTGTTTCTCTTTGTCAGAGAGTGATGTTTTCCCCTTCATCACTCTTCTGTTTAAACAAGATCGTGGTGTTCATTCTCTCTGGGAAAGGTAGACACAGAAGAAACACAAAGAGAGATAAAGGTCAACCCTGAGTTTCCAAAAGCAAAAGTCCTAACAAAAATGAATGTTTTGCAGGGAAAAAAAAAACCGTTCAGCTACTTTTTTTTTTTTTTTTTTTTTTTTTTTACTGACACAATGAGAAGTAAAGAACTTCTCTGGGAACTGGGCAAGAAGAGTTAGAAGGGATGCCAAATATGTGGACATTTCTGAAGAGCTTCCAAGTTCTAGCAGTTATTGGTGGACAACTTAACAGAGACATTAAGCTTTATAGGTCTCAGTTTCCCCATTTCTGGGAAGGAGCTCTGCATTTGCCACCCCCTTCCCCAGTACAGTCCAAAAGTGAGGGAATGATAGACAGACAGAAAGGCACACACGTGAACACACACATGCACAAACACCACTTCAGTCTAGGGATTTGGGAGTAGAAAATATCTATGCCTCATCTTGTGCCTGGGATCCTGGAAGGCTGCAGTTTTGCAGTGGTCCGCGTTCCACCGTGGCATAAGAGCAGTAGACTATAGATGGCTATAAGGATGTGTGGGAAGACAGGTCAATTTTCTCACGATTTCTAGTGGGACATAGAAATTAGGAGAGAAATAAAGGGAGCCAGGAAATCTGAAAAGGCTCTGCAACAGGAATGAGTGGATATCACAGTGGAATGTCGTATAGACACCATGCCAGTCAGGACAGGCTAAGTTGTGCTGCAACAACAAACAACTCCAAAATCTCAGTGGCTTACAACAACAAAATTGTATTTCACGCTCATGACACATGTATATAACAGCAGGATGGGAGAGCTCTACTCACTGTAGTCCCTCAAGAACTCAAGCAGCCATCTTGAACATTGCCATGTGCTATGCAGAGAGAAGCAGCTCTAAAGGGTGGGACACCCATAACAAAATGCTTTGTCTAGAAGTTACACATGTGACATCCATAGAGAAATAGACATATGACCCCACCCAGTCTTAAGGGAGTGAAAAATGTAATCCTACCTGTTCCCAGAAGAGGTAAGACCTGGACATACTTGGCAAACAGCACAACTGACTGCCACAAACCATCTGACTAAGGACCAAATGCAAACAACTCAGCAGAAGCCATCACAGAGGGGATGACAAATCAGACGGCTGACTATCTTAGCAGAAACCAGTTTTCAATAGTCACCAACGTAGGATCAAGTGCCCCCCCACCACAACTCCATGATCTCACATGAGGCCTTCAGAACCTGGATGTCATCCAGAGATAAGGAAGCAGAGCAGAAAATACTGACTTGACTTAGTGTGGCTAGAATGAACTAAAACTGTTTTCTGCTATCAAGAATAGTCTAACCAGGTGAGGGGAGGGTATAGCCCAGGGGTAGAGCACATGCCTAGCATGCATGAGGTCCTGGGTTCCAGCCCCAGTACTGCCATTAAGAAATAAATAAATAAATAGACCTAATTACCTCACCCCCCCAAAAAAAATTTTAAATGCAACTGATTAAACACAGAAAGTCTCAAAAATGAGACCAAGTTGAACGATCAAAACCTAATGTGGCACTTTTTTGCACAGCTAATTATTAAATCTACACCTTTACTATTAGCAATCTTCATAGGTCAGTTCACATTTTATCTCTTCCATAAAGACTTTCCTGATGGGCCGACCAGGCTGTGATAGTCACTTGATACTCAGTACACATAGCCTTGCATTGTTAATTACCTTCTATGAATATAGCCCCAACTAGATTGTCACCTCCTTGAAGTCACTGATACTTTCAATTCAACAAGGCTTTTTTTAGAGCACCAGAAAGGTTAGAATTGCTTCCAGCTACAAGTGACAATGGATATGGCTTGCACAACTTCATCATTTAATTCTGTTTCTGGCAATTTCAGAGATAGTGCAGAGGTTTAGCAATATCAACAGGTACCCAGACTCTATCTTTCAACTCTGCAGTCCTTACCATGTTATCTTTTTATATTTGGCCTTCTTACTTCAAGCAATATGGCTGATTTAGCTCCAAACATCACATCTTCAAACAACCACATTTAAGACCGGAAGAAAGGAGCTGACCTCCTCACCATCTCTTTATTCAGAAGCAAAATCCCTCCCAGAAGACTTCCCTTTGCATCACACTGGCCATAACGTGGTCACATGGCCTCACCTAAACCTCCCTAGCAAATGGGGAATGGGGTTACCAAAGTAGGTTTAGGCCCTGGACTCGGGGGTGGTTCACATTCCCAGAGTATGTTGCAGCCTGAACAAAATTGGGGGTGAGGGGAGGTCTATAAACTTAGTAAAGATTAAGGATCAGCTTCTATGCAAGCAGCCAACAGTGTTTGATACAAGCACTACATTCTAGGAATCCTGCTAATCCCCGTTTAGAATACAGAAATGACTTAGGCAGCTACGATCCACATGTCCAGTGGTTAGGAACACAGGCACTGGAGCCAGACCGTCAGGGTTCAACCTGGTTCCCTCACTTGCTAGGTGTATGACAGTAGAGAAGTCACCTACAAACCTTGCAGGTTCAGCTTCTCAACTGTAAGATAGGGATGATAATAATACTTGCCTTAAAGGATTGCTGTGAGCGTGGAGCATAGCGCTCAGTAAACAGTCAGTTTAGCTTCTACTGCTATTGGTCTGTTCTGCACGGTAAGTCTGTGTGTTAAGTGCAAGCAACTTGCTAGTGCTCTTGAAAGATGCTGGGACCCAAATGAGAAGCAGTCTCTGCTCTTCCAAAGCTCTCCATTCCCTGCCCTCAAGCCCACTCCTCAGAGTTAACCATTCTTCACAGTTTGATGTCTATTCATGTATGTGGATACCCCCTCATGTATTTTTATTAAAATCCTATCATATTATCACTAATTCATTAACTCGCTCAATAAACATTTACCACTTACTATATGCCAGGGACTGTTCTAGGAGCTGGAAATAAAAGTGAATGAGATGGGTGGGAAGGATATAGCTCAGTGGTAGAGTGCATGCCTGGCAAGCACAAGGTCCTGGGTTCAATTCCTAGTACCTCTGTTAAAATAAATAAAAACTAACCTAATTGCCTCACTCCTGCCAAAAAAAATTTTTTAAGTGAATGAGACAGACTCTTCAGAAGTATGGTTTGTTCACAATAAAGTCTTCTCATCTTCTTGAAGATTCACTCCTTTCTCATTAATAGCTTTCTGCTGTCCTATTGCATGATCTTACCAAAACGTATTTCTCTAGTCCCTTTTTAACAGGCATTATGGTTCTAATTTTCTACCATTAATTACATACAAGATCTTGATGAACCTCCTCTAAATGTGTCCTGTGAACACACATGGGGTTTTCTGTTGGCTAGCTTCCTGAAGCAGTGTGCTATATCATAATTTTTCCCTTTTCTCCTCAACACCTGGCACAGCATTTTACACACAATGGGTGTTTCAACATTTACTCGATGAGCATTCTCCACAAATCATCCTTACTTGATCAAGAACCCCTTGGACATTCTGAATGACTTTTTTTTTTTTTACGTTTCAATGACAGACTGAATTCATGCATTTAAGTAAATAAAAATATAAAACCTTAATTCTATTTTGTAGGATTTAAGTTATAATTCGCTCCAGTTTATTAAAAGGCTGTTTTCAGGCTTTCCCACCAACAACTTGGCATTTTTAATATGCTCTCATTATTAATGAAAAAACAAAAAATTGTGTTTTAAGGAACAAATTTTCAAACTGGCTTTTGAAAGGGTCCCCAGAGAGCTGCTGTGGATAGCTACTGACGTGAAGAAAACCGAACACTTATACCATGTGGAATTATCATCTGCATATCCACAGGGGCCCTTCCAGGAGGCTGCTGGGGGACGGGTGCCCAAATTGCATTCACGCTGTGTGAGGCACAGCAGGAAAGACGTCTTCTTCCGTGTCTTGCCCTTCTGATGTGGGTGCCAGTAAGTGACATACGAGCACAGTTGGTCTGCTTGTGTTGAATGGGATCAACGTAGGCTATCACTTACTAACATGTTTATGAAATGTGCACTTTTTTGCGTGTGTCATTGCACAAAGGGGAAGAGAACTTCAAAGGCAAGCAGACCCAAATTTTGTAAAAAGCATGTAGGATCAGTAGTGACGTCTGTGAGGGGGCAAAAAAGGTTGTACTTTAGGGAATTTGTGATTTGTGAATTTGGAGGATGAGAGAAAATTCTCCATATTTGAGAACACAGAAACTAGCAAGAACCAATTAGGTGTATAGAAGTTCAAAGTGGGGGGGGGGTGAGTCTGTGAGTGGCTTAGAGCAGTGTTTCTCAAACTTTTTTGACTGCAACCCACAATAAGAAATACATTTGACATCATGCCCTGTGCAGACACACATATATGTGCCACACACACGAAAGTTTCACAAAATAATACCCTTACAACATGATATTTTCCATCTTATTCCATCCACTTCCATTTTTAATGAGGTTTTTGACCCACTAAATTGATTTCAGGACTCACTGACTGATGGTTCATTATTATGGATGTTCAGTAGGTATCCACGAAAATTATGGGGAAAAAATCAACTTCATGAAAGATGGGAAACTCAGGCATGTAATCGTCACCAACCTCAAGTTTTAGGCTCACAAAGACCTGGTTTTAGTCCCAGCTCTATCACTAGTCCATAACTTGGGAAAGGTGCTTAAGTTTCATAACCTCAGCTTCTCCATCTGTCAAATGGGGATAATAATAGCCTCTTTTATACAATAGGCTCTCGGCCATAGCTACCATCACCAACATTAGAAGAATGATGATGGCAGGGAGGGCATAGCTCAGTGGTAGAGTGCATGCTTAGCATGCACAAGGTCCTGGGTTCCATCCCTGGTACCCCCATTAAAGATAAATAACCTAATTGCCTCCACCTTAAAAAAACCCCACAAAAAACAAAAATAAAACATAAGCAAATTAATTAATTTTTTTTAAAAAAGTAGGATGATGATGACAGTGATGTACTCACTCAGCTTGAAAAATGTCGCAGATATTTTTCAACAACCCAGGGGAGACCAAGCCCTACAAAGTGCAAGAACCTTCAATGCAGGTATCATTCCATTTACGAACTACACGGTCACCCAAGAACAGGTTTTCTAGAAAATGAGCGATCATGTTTTCCAAATCCTAAATGGTATAGTTTATATAAGATAGTGCTAAGACAAGTACACATGCAAGGTATGTTCACAACAGCACTTCACAATAGCCAAGAGGTGAGACTAGTATTTGTATGACCATCAATGGATGAATGGACAAATACACAGTGGAACACTATTCAGTCATAAAAAGGAAGAAAGTACTGAAACATACTACAATACGGATGACCTCCAATCTATGCTGAGAGAAAGATGATGGCAGGGAGGGCATAGCTCAGTGGTAGAGTGCCAAACGAAAGTCACATATTGTATGATCTCATTTATATGAAATATCCAGAATAGATAAAGCCATAGAGACAAAACACAGGCTGATGGTTGCCAGGGGCTGAGAGGAGGGAGCAGAGAGGGAAAATGCTCAGTGGGTAAGGGGTTTTACTTCAGAGTGATGAGAATCGCTTTGGAACTAGATGGAGGTGGCTGTGGCACAACATTTTGAAAGCACTTAATGCCACTGAAACGTTTGCTTTAAAATGCTTGATTTTATGATATGTGGCTTCCACCTCAATAAATTATTTTTCTTAAATGAGAATGCCTAGTACATAGGAAAATAATAATTATTATTAAATTTTATTATCAGCTCCCTCCGTTTAAATATAGTATCATTACATTATTATTCTTAGAAGATTGGTACAGTCCAAAGGCATTGTTTGTCTCAATAACATTCTGAAGAAAAAAAATTCACAAATTCTCCTCAAGAGACAGAAAGAGAAGGCAGCATCTAAAGAAAGCAATGTACTTAACAGCTCGCAAAACTCCTGCATGAGCCACACACAAATAAGTGAAAGATGGAGCACCCAGCCCAACTTGAATGTAAAAACATGGCACAAACCTAAAGGAAGAATGTCTGGGTTCATGAATATTTTTAAAAGGCAGACTTACTCATTGAATCTGGAGATGATAATCATAATGGGGAGATTGCTCTTACGGGACCGAGACTATTTCAAAAAGCTGAAGGAGAAAAAGAGAGAGATTGAGAGAAAACAAAATAAATTTTTAAAGATTTTTTTTCTTATTGAGATATATGTGACATACCACATTTTGTAAGTTTAAGGTGTATGACATATTGATTTGATGCATTTATATTGCATTATAATTGTAGCGTTAGCAAACACCTCTACCCAGGCACATAATTATCATCTCTTTTAGTGTGAAAAACAACTAACATCTAGTCTCTCAGCTAGAGTTCAATTTTTTACATTTAATTTTAGAATGGAGTTTTGTGTCTATAATCACTGTACTGTGAATTCGGTCTCTAGGTCTTCTCTATTAGTTGCTCAAAATAAAAAACTAATAGGAGCAATATGACATTATATATTTAGGTGCCTTAAAACACCTATACTTACTCTATGAATGAGGCAAATTTGGTTTAAGAGCTACACATTGAAAAAAAAAGATGTATGGTTTCAATTAAATAACTGCTGTATGGTTGCTTTAAATAAAAAAAAAAAGCAAAATGAGATTTCACTGATAGACGTACAGTACCCATGTCCAGAGAGAGGAAAATAACAGTCTCACTAAAATCACTATACTGAATACTACATTTTAAGAGAGACACTAATCCACTATGATATATTCAAAGGAGAACACATTTGGTTGGCAAGTGGTTTAGGAAAATATTCCAACAAAAACAGGAGGGATTTTGCCCTGGGAATAGAAAGCAAAGAGAAACACAATACAAAAAAGCTTAGGGGATACATTCTAAATGACCAAATGAGGAAATTGCAGACAGTGGAAATTTTCTTTTAAAAAATCCTCTAAACCAACTATAGTGTGTGTATATATATATATATATATATATATATATATATATATATATATATATATATATACTATAGTGTATATATATATATGTATGTGTGTATATATAGTATATATGTATATACACACACACACACACATACATATACATACTTATACACACTGAAGTTTGAAATTCTCAGAGGGAACAAACAAAAGGAAATCATCTATGCAACTGAATGGCCTTCCAATCTTTAGGATCATTTCTCAACCCTTAGAAGTGAATGGGAGGTTGTATTAGTTTCCTAGGTCCATTATAACAAAGTACCACAGACTAGGGGGCTTAAAACAACAGAAATCTATTTCCCCAGAATTCTGGATGGTAGACATCTGAAATCAAGGTGTCAGAAGGGCCGTGCTCTCTCTAAGACTTTGGGTAGACTCTTCCCTTGCATTTTCCTAGTGTCTTACAGCAGCATTAATCCTTGGTGTTCCTTGGCTTTGCAGAAAATTAGTAAACAGAAACTTCAATTAAATAGAGTCAGGAGACCAGAAGAGGGAGCTCTCACGCCCTGAGACGATAGCAGAGCCCAACAGGAAGAAGGCTCTTTTTTCCTGGCAACGACTCAGCCAATGAAAAGCCATGGACTCTGTTTGCCATAGCCCTCCCAACTTCCTTTTCCCCGCTATAACAGAGGTCTCCTTCCCCTGCTGTGCAGGAACTTGCACATGGCTCTTCATGGTTGCCGACCCCAAACTGCAATTCTTCCCTGATCTTTTCTGGAGAAATAACTGGCAGTCCATTTGAAGCCAACAGCTTACAACTACATCGTTCAAATCTCTTGCCTCTGTTGTCATGTGACATTCTCCCTGTGTGTCTCCGTCTTCATATGGCACTTTGCTTTTCTTATAAGGATACCAGTCATCTTGGGCTAAGACCTACCCTAACAATTTCATCGTAATTTGATTATATCTGCCAAGATCCTATTTCTGAGTAAGGTCACATTCACAGGTACCTGGAGTTAAAACTCTAACATATCTTTTGGGTTACACACAATTTAACCCAAAATGGAGGAATATGCAAAATAGACTCTAAAGTGAACCTGCACACAACTAGGTGCCCACCACTAGGCTTCACTAGAAAGCCCCTGTAACATCAATAGATGTTAACAGGTATGTTTTTTGATGTGATAGTTAGTGTTTGCTATACTTTCACCTAAGTTTTCCTTGTTTCAGCTCACATACATGCTATATGAAACTCTGAAACCTTTCGAAAGTCTTGAGGAGGTACTTGGCCAGCTACTTCCTGTCTTTCTAAACTGACATTTTCTATGCTGACCCCACTAACCAGCTTCACTCTCATGCCCTCAGGCATCTTTCTAGGGAGGACAGGTTCTAAAGCCACCAGGTAAGTACATTCAGGTGCAATGAGACAGTCTTGGCCTCAGTCACCTCATACATAAAATGAAGAAAATCATACACCTCCCCTCTTACAAGGTCATTGTGCATAAATGAGGTAATACTTGGGAGAACTACACTGAACAAACTGCAAGGGCCCGACAAATGGCAGCTAAGTTCATTGCTATTATTTAAATAAGCTCTACTGTATGAAAAGAGATTTAACACATTCTATAGTGACTTTAGGTGAACTCTTAAGTACAGTAGCAAGTAAGCAATTAGGAGGACTCATAAGTGGTCCAGTCAGTTTTGCAAAATGGAGTTCCCCGTTCATAGATGTGTGGAAACAGAGGCTGTGTCCATCTGCCACAGGATGTTTGCTCTCATCTGAATATAGCAGGATAACACCTACCTCACAGGGTTATTACAAAGATTTAAAAATTCACAAAGGAGCGGGGAGGGTGGAGCACTTGCCTAGGATCCACAAGGCCCTGGGTTCAATCCCCACTACCTCCATTAAAATAACTAACTAAATATATAAACCTAATTACCTCCCCCACAAAACAAACAAACAAACAAACAAACAAATCACAAAGGAGAAGGTCATGCTCAGTGCTTGAAACAGAGAGATGCTCAGGGAATGTTATTAATGTCGCAATCACGTTTGCTACTGGGTCCCCATTAGAGAAGATTGTTACCCAGAATAGACAGACTGACCAGAAGACTCCCTTCCAACCCTCAGCCGACATGGCCTTCTCAGGAAGACCTGTGGCTGAGTATATTTTCCAGTTTACCTAATAAGAATATCTGCCTCATTAATAAATAAAGAAAGCCTAGGGGTCTAAGAGCTGAGATTTTGAGGGCTCATGAAACTGCTCTGAGATATTCATGACAGCATTGTTTATAAAAAGTTAAGGCTGGGGAACTAAAACACATAAAATTAGAGAGCTATATAAAAAATTGAAAAAAAAATGGTACATGACTAAGAACACGGGCTTTGGAGCCAGTCAGCCAGGTTTGAAGCTCCACTCAGCCTTTGGCAAGTTACTCTCCCAGCCACAATTTGCTCTTTTTCGGCAGGTGGTTGCGAGAATTAAAGCAGGCAAAAGTACTTAGTGTAGCGCCTGACATAACAACAAGCTTTCAATGATGGTGATGGTGATGATGGTGGTGATGATGGTGGTGGCACTAGACCATCATGAAAAATAATGTTGTGGGTCCATGTTTTCTTGCTTCATACACAAAACTAGTGCATGCAGCTAACTTTTTTTTTAACGAGGTCAGACAATAGAGAAATGACAATACTTTCACCCAGCGATGAAAATTAGCATTACCAGTGGTCATGGTGTACCTCCAGATGTGACACACTGAGACAGATAATCACCCAAGTAGAATTCTGGCCAGGAATACATAATCTGAACATAGTCAAGAGAAAACATCAGATAAGCCCAAACTCAGGGACATTCTAGAAAATACATGGCCTTTATTCTTTCAAAATGTCAGTCATGAAAGGCAAAGAAAGGCTAGAAAAACTGTTCCAGATTAAAGGAGACGAAAGAGACATGATCAATAAACGTTATATGCGATCCTGGACTCCATTTGGGGCTAGAGGCAAAAAAAAAAAAGTGTTATAAAGGACATTATCGGGACAATTGACAAAACTGGAATATGAATTATAGGTAAAAGTATTATATCAATCAACTTTTCTAAATTTAGTAACTGCACTGTGGCTATGTAAGAAAGTATCTTTGTTCTTAGGAAATGGGCACTGAGGTATGAAGAAGTGAAGGGGCCTCAAACCATGCAGCCTACTGTCATGTGGGCCAAAAAATTAATAATTTTACATATCTGTGTACACATACATACACACAGAGAGAAAACGAGAGAAAGAAAGAATGATAAAGCAAATGTGGCAAAATGTTTAAAAACAGTGAATTTGGGTAAGGGGTGTTATTCACTATTACTATAGCTAGCAATTTTCCTTAAGTTCAAAATTATTTCAAAGTAAATAGTTTTGTGTGTGTATGTGTGTGTGTGTGTGTTTAACCTAAGGTAAGCGAAAGTAATGGGAGCAGAGATGAAGCAAGATTCGCCATAAGTTAATCATTGTTGAATCTGGTGATGAGAACATGGGGTTTACTACACTCTTTTGCCTACTTTTGTATGTATTTGTTTGTTTTGTGGGGTTTTTTGGGGTGGGGGATATTTTTAAATCATCATAAAGTTCCATGAATAAAATGATTGTTTTATAAAATGTGTGTGTGCTCATACATGTGATTGTGGCGTATGTGTGTGCACTGGGGTGATTACAGTGTGTGTGCATGTGTATGCACACGAGTGTGAGCACGTATGCACAGAGGTGTACAAGAGAATATTTACCAAAGAGCCCAGAGTGCCTCTTTCTCAGCAAGGCCACGTAGGAACGGATCTTGGGAAACTTACCCCCTTTTTCCTCAATTTCCCCTTCTGCAAAATGTGAAGGACAGTAGGAACAGCCCCCTCAGGTTATTAGTGAAGTTTAAACATGTTAATACATGTAAAGTGCTTAGAACAACGCCTTGCACTGTCTTTACTATTATTTTTTGAGGTAGTAACATCATGGATAATTTTTGTTGCCTCCTTTACTCCTTTCCTTATTGTCTGAACTTTTTTTTTTAACAGTAATTTCATAGTATGAAAAAAAAAGAACGTTTTTTAATTTTAGCAAAATAATGGAAAGAAGGAAGGCAGGGAGGGATGAAGGGAGGAGGAAAGAAAGGAGGGGGAGAGGGAGGGAGGGAGGGAAGACATGGCCTCTAGGGCTAATTCCAGCTTCCCCTAGAGCTGAAATCTTCACTGAATCATTTTAATTGCTATTATTTGGAGGAGACTTGAGGGGATATTTTTCCCTGGAAAATTAAAAAGTATTTTGTAATGCAGATGGCCTTTCTCTGGTGTATCTGTCCTATAATTGGGGAATTGGAAGTTTCTTAAAGGCAAATCAAACATGAGTGCCCATCAAGATAAGGGTATAAGGGTAATCTTTTCCTAATTTTAATTTTGATCGTTTTTAAACACACAAAGGTTGAAAGAACAGTACAATAAATACCTCTGTAGCTGCCACTTAATTTCAACGATTAACAGTTTTTCATGTTTGCTTTCTCTCTCTCCCTCAACACACATATTTACACACAGATATGTAGATATAGTAAAGATAGGTAGATTTTTTTTCTTCCCTGAACCAATTAAGTTGCAGGCATCATCCCACTTTGCCCCTAAACAGTTCGGTATGACTCACTTAAGAATGAGGACATTCTCCTGGATAACCACAATAGTATTACAAGATAATAGAGATTATATTCTCACATCAGTAAATATTGCCATACAACTATTTATTCATTCCACAAATATTTTTCGAAGACTTGTTATCAACCAGTCAGTGAGCTGTAGTGATGAACAAAATAAATATGACCTCTGCTCATGGAGTGAGAGATGGATATTTAAAAATAGTCACCCAGATCACTATATAATTACAAATGTGGTACCATAAAGGAAAGTGCCACACCGTATTTACTTCAAACTTACATTTGATTATCTATGACTAATAATAACTATGACTAACACTGGTTGTTGTACCAATTAGGAGATTTCCAGTTGTAAGTGACAGAAACCCAACTGAAACTAGCTTAAGAGAAAAAAGGGAATTTATTGGTTCACCCTAGGCACACTCAGAAGCAGGAGCTTAAATTTTGGCTCCCTTTGAATTTCCAAACCCCACCTTCCTCCTCAGTGTTGACTTTAATTCTCAGGCAGCCTCTCTCCATGGGGCTAAAGAGATGGTTACTGGCATCCCAGGATACAAGAACCTATGAGATTCTAGATCCAGAGAAGGAAAGATGCCCTCTCTCCCAAGGTCTCTGAAACAAACCTTAAAGAAGACCTGACCGGTCCAGTTTGGGTCATGTGCTCTTTCTGAACCAATCCTTCAGGCCAAAGGAATGGAGTGCACCCATTGGTCAGGCTGGATCCTATGTCCACCCACCGTGCCTGGGGGATCAGCAGGACTGGTGCCATCTAAACTCTAAAGAATGGTTCTTGTACCAGTGTAAGAGGTGTTGGATGTTTAAGAGCCATCCGGTCACCCCATGGCAGCGTCTGAAATTCTGCCCTTCCACAGGTCTGGAAGGCCTTTATGATACAGTGCACATTCCGAGCCAAATGTGGACAAGTGGAGCTGAGAGGCAAAGGTTTCCAGCTTCTAGCTTGATCTATGTCCTAACAGGCTGAGTCCACCAGAGGTCAGGGCAGAGCGCAAAGCAGGAATGGTCCAGAAGCTAGCTCTTCAACCCTGCTCATATCAGCTTCTCACGCCCCGGGTCCCTGGGAACACAGAGACTGCAGCCGCCAAGAGCAAAATCCACACAGCAGCGAGGGACCAGGTTTCCTTCAGAACTGGCTTCCAAACGGACAGGTCTAGACTTCAGAGCAGGGGTAGAAGGGACAGGGAAGTGATTTCTAAAACTGTTCCATTCCGCAGCTGCACATGTCCTGCTTAGAAACAGAGTTAACCAGAGCCCCAGAATCATGCAAAGTGAGACACAAAATGTACCAGTGTGGAATCCACCAGAACCACTGGGTTCTGGTCTCTGCCTCTACCTGCCTCTCTTAACTCACTTTCCACCACACTTCTGCCTGCTGTGAGTCAGCCACACTGATTGCCTCTCTGCAATTCGATCAGACCGAGTTTGTTTCCACCTTGGAGCCTTTACACTTGTGATACCCGGAAATCATTTTCCTAGATCTTTGCATATTGGGCTCCTTCCTGTCAAGGAATTCTCATATAAAATGTTAGCATCCCATCTCAAGTAGTGTCCCGCCCAGTAGCACTAAGCCATTACCATGTTTATTTCCTTCATGTCATTCACCAACCTCTCAACTTATCTGTCAATTTGTTAACTTGTTTCCCCCGACTCATCCCACAACAAAGCCTAGCAAACTCAGGAACTCTGTTCTGCAGTTTCCTCAGTACCTAGAATAGTGCCTCCTCAGAACATAAGGGCTCAGAAAACATTTGATGAATGAACAAATGAACAAATGAACAAATGAACTGAGCCCCAGTTTCCCACATATAAAATGATTATATGACAGTGCTACCATACATTGAATGTGTATTGCATGTTGGGCACATTGGTAAGGGTTGTGAGTACCGCTGTAGATGGCTGACTCTACATTTTTTTCAGCCCTAACAAGATCTCAAATATTCTCAGGACCACAAATATACCAAAAGATGTTTAATTTCTCACTTAGCTATTAATTCCTTTGGCTTAGTTCAGAACCTTGCAAAATACCTTTCGGCTGCAGAAGCATTAGTTCAAGTGAAATTACACCTGGAAGCCCTATGTGAAAAACAATTGAAAAAAGAGTATATGCATTATCCTATTAAAAAAGCCTCCAACAAATTTCAAGAACAGTAATCATAAATACCGTCATCAATGACCACAGGCAACTGAGTTAGAAGTTGGTGAGGGGACATGTCTTTTGTGGAAGTATTCCAGCTAATAAGTGAAGGGATGATAGATTTTGCTACTTGTTATGACTTAATGGACCTCAGCAATGAGCACTGGAAGCCTGCTAACATCAAAAAGAGAGAGACCATCAGAAATCATGTGCCCCCAATAAAAGAACACACCACCGAACCATGAAGGAGTTGCACCAAAAAGACCACATCTAAATGTGATCGGCCTTGAGATTTAACTATCAATTTACAGGAAGTACAGAGGCATTCATTAATACACACCACAAGAATACAATCAGCAAAATCTAAACAGTAGGAAATTAACCACTTGTATTCCTCAAAAATTAATAACCGGGGCTATGGGGGCAGGTGATGGAGTAGAAACTGTTAGATTGAAAGAGGCTTAAAATTCGTATCAACGAATCACAACCATTTTGGATCCTGATTCAAGCAAGTAAGCTAAAAAATAAAAACGTTCAAAATGCACTGGGCCACTAGGGGCTTCTTCAGCAAGCTTTCCCTCAAGTTTAGATGGAGGCACTTTTGTTTCAGGTTTG
Source organism: Vicugna pacos (assembly GCF_048564905.1). NCBI lineage: Eukaryota > Metazoa > Chordata > Mammalia > Artiodactyla > Camelidae > Vicugna > Vicugna pacos. The sequence continues at coordinate 8,610,593 of NC_132989.1, forward strand.
CCAGAAGGAACATGCATGATCTTGCAAGTGAACACCATTTGGAGATGCTCAAAGCAGGAGAGGCCCCACCACATACTACACTTTACATGGAGAATGATGATCGCAATCCACGGAGCCCACTGACCCGACGTGAAAATTCAGTAAGGTGCCTGACACAAAAAGCTGCCAGTATGAGCTGAACAAGAAACGGTGCTACTGTGCATGCATGGCACCCCAGGGCCAAGAAGTCTTCCTGCGTTGGGAGGCAGAGGTGTGCAAACTCCCAGAGTCGTCTCTTAACAGGGTTCTTTTAAGCACATAACCCAGCACCTCGGCAGCCCTCAAAAGCATGGACTCTAAAACAACCAAGGAACTTAAGCTTTAAAAGGCTGCCAGAGTTTTAGAGCAGTGAAACTACTCTATATAATACTCTTAATGGTGGACTCATGTCCTTATACACGCATTTGTCCAGAAACATAGAATGCACAACACTGAGAGTAAATCCTAACGTAACTATGGACCTTGGGTAATGATGGCATGTCGGTGGAAGTCATCAGCTGTACACGTGTCCTCTGATGGAGGGTGTTGACAGTGGGAGAGGCTTTGCATGTGCAGAGGCAGGGAGAACATTAAATCTCTGTATCTTACTCTCAATTTTACTGTGAACATAAAACTGCTGTTTAAAAAACTCTTGTTTTAAAAGGCTTGAGGACAGACCAGCTGGTCCCATCTGCCGGCCACCAACTAGCCCCACCCCAAAGGCAGTGCCTGGACTGGTCTGTTTCCCCTGGGGCACTTATCCTCTCCCCTGCCCTTTTGTGTCTTTTCTCCCTTGTTTGTGGGAGAGGGCAGATGGTTCTGTAAAATAGACAAAAACCAAACTGTTCCTCCTTCTTCCCTCTTCCTGTTCCTCCTCCTCCCACTTTTGTGTTTTGGGTCTAACAGCAAGAATTTGGTTACATACAGAGGGAATTGAGCAAATAATTAAATACCTCAAATATAATGAAAATCAGGTTTCTCACTGGAAAAAAAAGAGAATTACAAATATGGAAAAAGTGAAGGCAAGAATAAACTCTGTGGTGTTGGATTGAAATTGGAGGTATTGGTGTGAATTCATGGTTTAAATGTATAGAGAGATGTGTGTGTGTGTATGTGTCCATTCTGTCCACTAAGAGAAACCAGGGTTATCACATGCAAGTAACAGTACCTCAAGTGCCCACATCTTGGTTTCTATATATCATCCTCCATGCAAAGAAACCAAGGCTCCTTGGAGGAATGGCTAACTCCAAGGTAGAAGAAATATAAGATAAACGTACAATATCTTTTTGCTCCAGAAAGTAAGGAAGGTCTCAAAAAATAATGAAGACATACCAAAAAGACACAGAAATATCTGTAAATAGTCTAGAGCAATCATTCTAAATGGGAAAATGCTAGCGTCACTCTGTTCAAAATTATAAATGGGACAGGATCCCACTAATAACCTCTTCTATTGACATTGTGAAGGTCGGAGCCAGTACCGTAGGAGAAGAGAATTTGGAGTTCCAAGAATTGGAAGAAAAAATAAATCTATAGTTAATTGCATACTATATAATTATTTTTAACTCAAAATAATAGATAAATTATTAGAAATAATGGAGTATAGCAAGTAGTTTGGTAATACGGTTTTTTATGGTGAAAAAAATTCATATTTAGAATTAGCTAGCTGGACTCAGTTTAGATGATCCCAACTTGTTGGTAGCATTCAAAGAACCATAGTCAGGAGCAAGCAGAACATACATCCTCTTTCTCCATCAGGCCTGATGGGGGTGTTGACCTTGACCACATCAGTGTCACAGAGCTGCTTCACACCCGGTCTGATCTGGCGCTCAAACACAAGCGGGTTGCTGATTTCTGTCTTCTTCATGGTTGAGGGGAACTTGATGATGGCACAGTGGTCAAGCCGCTTCTCCTGGGGGCACTCTTCCCAGGGTATTTGGGCTGACTTCTGAGCTGCAGTGTCTTGAACTGCTGGAAGGTCGGTGACATGCAGATCTTTTTTGTTGTGCTGTGGATACCTGGAAAGCACTGCCTATTGGCCTTCGAAACCTTCACTTTGGCTTTGGCTTTGGAAAAAGAAGGGGCTTGCCTTGCTTTCGGTGCCATCTTTGTGAAACGGGTTAATATTATTTAAGTTGCACTTCTATATATCCTCAATAAATAATGTTTAAAATGTAATTTTTAACATCTATTTACAGCAGTTCAGAGAATACCAAGATAGCAAAACTAAAGGTGTGTCAGAACTGTAGAAGAAATTATAAAACTTTGTTAAGCTATTAAGAAAACCTAAGTAAAAGCAGAAATATCATGTCCACAGACAGAAAGACAATATTGTAGAGATATCTATTCTCATTTTCTTCAAATTTATCTACAGAGTCAATGCAGAATCTCAACAGGACTTTACATGAAAGTTGATTCTAAAATGTAGATGAAAGAGAAAAGGAGCCAGAATGGCTGGGATCATCCAAACTAGAGCAAGGCAGGGGACCTGCCCTACAGACCAGCAGTCGTTTTATGAAGCTATAGGAATTCAGACAGTAATTTGGTGCAAGCTCAGATAAATTAACAAGCAGAGTGGGATGGGATGGGATGGGACAGAACAGAGTAGAACGCTCAGAAACAAACCCACACACTTATGTAATACTGATAGATGACAGAAATGACACATCAGTAGGGAAAGGAGTAACTGTCAATAGAGCTGTAAAAACAAACTGCAATCCTTACAGAAAAGGAAGAATCTGGAACCCTGCCTCACCCTATATCTAAGTCAACTCTAATGTATCAAGGACATAAATGTGAAAACAAAACTTTTATTTCTATTTTTTATCGAAGTATACTTGATATAAAATATTGTATTAGTTTTAGGTGCACAGCATAGTGATTCAGGTTTTTTTGCAGATTATATTCTGTTATAGGTTATTATAAGATAATATAATTCCCTGTGCTATAAAATAAGTCCTTATTGCTTATCTATTTTATGTATAGTAGTTTGTATCTATTAATCCCAAATATGATCTGTTAATTCCAGGGGTGAGGGGAGGGACAAATTAGGAGTATGGAACTAACAAAACTTTTATTTTTGTTTTATTTTTTAATCCTATTTATCAATTTTTATTCTTTATTTTCGGGGGAAGTAATTAGGTTCTTATTTATTTACTTATTATTTTAATGGAGGTACTGGGGATTGAACACAGGACCTCAGGCATGCTAAGCAAGCACTCTACCAACTGAGCTACAACCTCCCCCCAAAACTTTCATTTTTAAATAGAGAACATTAATTAGATTTTTTTTAACTTGATGTAGGGAATGATTTCTAATCAGGACCAAAAAAGCATTAACTATGAAAAAAAGATGTATCTATTTGACTATTTAAAATTAAGAAAATTACTAGCTATCAAAAGACATCTTATAAATATGTGAAATAAGTTACAAACTTGGAGCAAATATTCTCAATACATGCAACTAACAAAGAATTAGCATCAAGAAAGGCTCCCACACAGCAATTTTAAAAAGCACAAACAATTAATTGCAGGGGTTGGCACACTTTTTCTTTAAGAATCAGATAATCAATACTTAGCCTTTGAGGACAACCCAGCCTCTGTCACAACTGCTCAGTCATTATTGCTCAAAAGCAGCCGTAGAAAACACATAACAATTTTGTGTGCGTGCAGTGAGAACATTTAGGATTCACTCTCTCAGCAACTCTCAGGTTGATAATGCAGTTTTGTTAACTAATAGTCACCATTCTGTACATTAGATGAGATGACAGAGGTGATGTTAAGTAATCCTATTGTAATTTTGCAAAATATGCAAGTATCAAATAATCACATTGTACCCCTTAAATTTACATAATGTCATATATCAATTGTCTCTCAATAAAGCGGAAAAAAATATATTGCAAATTAACAGTGTTCCAAAAAAGCTTTACTTACAAAATGGAGGGCCAGCCTTAGTTTGCCAATCCTTCTAATAGACTAAGAATTTGGGTTGAAATTTTTTAAAATAGAGTTTATATCATCTTTCCTACATAATGAAATACTCCAAAACTTGGAGGCTGAAAGCAGTAAATATGTATTGCTTCTCATGATTCTGTGGATCTACTGGGCAGTTGTTCTGGTCTAGGGCAGCTTGGCAAATCTCTCTTGTCAACTTGCAGCTTGGCTGGGACCCAGGGTTTTAGGCTGCACTACAGACTGAATGTTTGTGTCCCCCCAAAATTCATATGTTGAAACATAATCCCCAGTGTGATAGTATTTGGAGGTGAGGCCTCTGAGAAGTAACTAGGCCATGAGAGCAGACCCTCATGAATAGGATTAATGCCCTTTAAAAATAATCCTTTTTAGGGAAAAAGCTCTCCTGAGTATCTCCTCTTCTCTCACACCTACACTTCATCTGACTTCACTTCTAACACCAGATGTGTGGGGATTTTTCCCACACCAAGCCATTCTGCCACACCAGCTGGGTGCCCTACAATTTAACTCAATTCTGATAACATCTACCTGGAGTTACCATCAGATCCTACAGGTTGAGGGCTCAGTCCCACGAGACTGCACCCCCCCCCCAACCTGCCCCAACTTCAGATGCTAATCTCAAATCCAGGCTTACCTGTACTTCTAACAAACTGGCTATAAATCAGAGGTTCCCATGACCCCCTCTTCAAGTTTAATTAATTTGCTAGAGTGGCTCACAGAACTCAGGAGAAGCTTACTTACTAGATTACTGGTTTATTACAAAGAATATTAAGGATGGGAAAGAACAGCCAGATAAAAAGACATATGGTGAAGTCCAGAAGTCCCAAGCACAGGAGTCTCCATCCCCATAGAGTGTGGGGTGCGCCATGCTCTGGGCATGTGGGTGCATTCTTGTTCAGCAACCTGGAGAATCTCCTTTTAGGTTTTTATGGAGGCTTCATTACACGGACATGATTGATCAAATCACTGATGATTGGTGATCAAACTCACCAGCCTCTCTCCCTTCCCCAGAGGTAGAGGAGTAGGGAGAGGCTGAAAGTTCCAATCCTCTGATGCTTAACTGGTTCCCTTGGCAACCAGTCCCCATCCTTTAAAGGCTGTCCAAAAGTGACCTCATTAACATAAACTCATGTGTGATTGGAAGGCACGGTCACATTACTTAGGAAATTCCAAGGATCTTAGGAGCTCGGTGCCAGAAAAAGGATGAAGATCAAACATGTATTTATTACATATCATAACATCACAAGATCACGAGAGAGCTTCCTTGTCCCTTTCTCCATATGAGGACACAGCCAGAAGATGACCATCTATGAACCAGGCTCTCACCAATCAGTCTACCAGCACCTTGATCTTAGACTTCTCAGCCTTCAGGACTGTAAGAATGAATGTCTGCTGTTTATAAGCCACTCAGTCTCTGGTATCTCATTATAGCAGCCCAAACACACTAAGTCAGGGTGATTGACTCATATGCCTGATAGTGGGTAGGACAGTGGGTGTAGGGGTCTCCTCTGGACCCCTTGTCTTTTCTCCCATGTTTTTTCATCTTCTAGAAGGGTTGATCTGGGCTTTGTCAGTGGTGGCAAAAGAGGCCCTTGCAGCAAAAAAAGGCGAGCCCAAAATAAGCAGTTTTTAGGCCTCTGCATGCATCCCATTTCTTAACGTTCCTTTGACCACAACAGGTCATACAGACAAGACCAGGTTCAGGAGGCAGAGAAATCAGCTCCATCTCTTGATGAAAGAATAGGCAAAGTCATGTAGCCAAGGGGAATGCAATCTGGAATGGGAGGGATTTGCAGCCATTTTACAACCTGCCTCCTTATGAATATTAAACAACTTCATGTGGATGCATATTCTGGACAGTTATACAAACCTCATGTTAGACCTCTGTGGTTTTTGATTCCTAAAGGAAAGCTTTTCCACCAATAATAGTTTATAAAGACAACGCATGATTTTGCTTTTCACAGAGCTCTCTTGTGCCAATCTCTTGTCCAAATGGGTCAACTGAGACATTCCTATAAACATAATATGTATATCAATGATTACCAAGAGAACAAGCATTCTGTCTCCTGAACCCTGTCTAGAGAGACTTACCAGATTTGGGGCGGCTGTGGATAATTTGACAATGTTCAGATAAACCACACAATTCTTATAGTTAGAAAATGAAAAATAAATAAGTACTTTGTATAGTATAAACTAGAGAATGCATCACATTTATAAAATGGATGCATAGTTTTTAAAACTTGAGAAATACCAACCTGATACTGGAGAGATTCCAGTTTCCAGGTATACCCTGAGCTCTGTAGAGGCCATTTCTCTTCTAAAGAGGCCCTGTGGTCACAGGGTCCAGTCCGAGAGAGAGCTTCCCTGGAGCAGCCACAGGAGTATTCCTCTCCTGGCTGAGTCCACCCCCTGGCTGGTTGGCACTTGGCAACCTGACAAGCGTTTTACATTCAAAAGGTCAAGCTCTGAGTGAATCTGGCCAGAGCCTCTGGTGAAGGGGGCCTTGCCACTCACGCCTGAATGCCCAAGCCTGGCGTCTGTCCTGTGTCCCTGCCACTCTGACAGCCGTGGAAGAAGGGACCCCGGCTCCCAGCTTGGGCTGTCAGCGCAGTGACGGCAGCCCTTTTGCTGAAGGTCAAACTCTAATTCTCGCTCCAGGGAGCCTGCCTTCTCTCTTTCTCTCTTTCAGCTTATGCATCTTAATAATTGTTGGTATTTTTCTGCAACTCTATAGTCTTCAAAACATGTTCCCTTTTGCACTCTCATTCGATCCTCTCCAACAGGAGCAGGGTGTCAGAGCAATCGTGAGTTTCCCTTTTGTAAGAACCCACAGAGAGACTCGGGAATTGAGTGCCGGGAGAATGGATAGCTTAGCAGTTAAGAACAAAGGCTCCGGAGTTCGCTTCCTCCCGCTTATCAACCACGTAACCTTGGGCAAACCACATAATCTCTCTCTGTTTCCCTATATGTAAAATAGAGGTATTAATTTTTTCCTATTTCATGAGGTTTTTGCAAGACCAGAGTATAATATGGTAAGTAACCTGTTTGGCACATAGCACAATAAACCATCAGGTTGTTTTTATTGCTTCTGTTGTCACATCGCTAGTTAGTGGCAGAGTGAGGACTAGAACCATGTCCATGGGCTTGAAAGCCACGCTATCCACCTCCACCTTTCAGTAAAGAGAGTGGACGTTCTGGCTGTTCTGTTCTCCCAAACGGAGAGCAAGCCATCCCATGAAGGAATAGTCTAGAGGTCTCCATTAGACCCACCTCCTTAAAAGAAAACCTTTTCTTACAGCTTGTTACAAGTTCAGAAAACAGCCTGAGGCCCCTGAACGCTTGAAGTTATTTCCAAAAACAAAAACAAAAAAGAGGTATTATGAAAAACTAGGTTAATTCTCAGAACACGGTTTGCTCTTTTCCTCCACAATCTATTATTCTAATTCAGGCAAGTCAGTATTTCCAGGAAAATCAGCTCTACCTACAATCAACGTTCCTCCTTTTAGCCAGGAGTTTCAAATCCTCCCCCAGCCAATCTTTCATCAAATTTGCTCAGAAACAACTGAATTTTAATTGTTTCAGCTCTTTTTCCTCCGTCATCCCTGATTAATTATCAATGAATACGTTAGTGAGCAGGGAAAGTTTATAAAACCAGCAACAGGAAGAAAAAGATGAAATATTAGGAGTTCACGTGACCTAGTAATCAGGCTATCAAACCCTGAATAATTCGCAACTGACTTTGCTCACCATAAAGAAGATTAGAAATGTGTAGCTGTAGGTTGTAAAAAACAAACAAAGGAACACTTAGAAGTAAGAAAAGGATTAAATTTCAAACATAATGGTCACGGTATAGAAAAAAACCAAATGGGAGAGAAAATGAAAAGAACAGAGTCAGAATTCCCAGGAAATACATTTAACTGTGGCTTTGAAAGACAAAGGGAACAGAAAGAGAGAGAAAAATAACATAGAAATCTACCTTCGTTGCACTGTCTGACCAAAGAAAAGTATAATGAATCTCCCACTACCATTAAATTAAACCCAAATTGCTTTTCTTTCTAATTAACGTCTGCCTGAGCCAAACATGATGTGTGAAAGTCTTCTTTTTTTAATGTCTCTGCCATGCCACAGAAATATTACAACCAGAATGAAAGATTATGGATGTTTTCCAATAGCGTCCTCTAAAATATGGGCCAAACCTTATAGAAGGTATATGTGAGAGTCATTTGAATTCCAAATGCATTTATAAGGACTAGCTCTATTACAGTGCATAGCAAATGAATCCATAATGAGGAGATATTCCAGACCAACTGTTTCCAAATTATGCTTTAGATTATCTTCATTTCTCTTTAGAAACTATGCCTTGCTATTTTTAGCATGGCATAAGAAAACTTTGACTTTTCTGGCATCAGATGACATCTCCAGTTTCTATGGTTGCTCGCCCTTATTCCTTTACACACCAGCCTGGTCACTCCAGACTTAGACCCTTGTCATTCCTAGTAAACTCCTACCACCCTTCAAAGCCCAGCTCAGATTTCACCTGCTCTGGGAAATCTTTGCCAGTATTCCCAAGTAGAGTGAGAAACCTCACAGCAGTGCTCCCATGGAATTTTGTCCTACAGGTGGCCTTCAGAACAAATCTCCTCCTTCAGACACAAATGAACTTATTTACAAAATAGAAACAGACCCACAGACATAGAAAACAAACTTGCGGTTCCCAGAGGGGTAAAGGGGTGGGAAGAGATAAATTGGGAGTTCGAGATTTGCAGATACTAACGACTATATATAAAATAGATAAACAACAAGGTCCTACTGCAGAGCACAGGGAACTATATTCAAAATCTTGTAGTAACCTATAATGAAAAAGAATATGAAAACAAATGTATTTATATAAATGTATAACTGAAACTTTATGCTGTACATCAGAAATTGACACAATATTTTAAAGTGGCTACACTTTAATTTTTTTAAAAAAGTAAAAAAAAGAAAAAAAAGAAGAAGAAAAAGAATCTTCTCTCTCAACGTCTGCACTCACCAGGTATGGGTATAGCCACAGTGCCTGTAGAGATGGACTGTATTACAATCAAGTAACAGAAATCGATAGGAGCTAGCTTAAATTTGAATGGATTGAGAGGGGAGGTGCATATTAGACGCATACATGGGACGCTCAGTCAAGCCAAGACCCAGGAAGAGGCTGATAAGAGAAAACGAAAGCCATCTGGAATCCAAAGGTCACTCTCTCCCACATTCCATCACCCATTTACCCCTACATCTCCTTTGCTTTTTAGTCACTAAGACTTTTCTGTTATCGGCCTACATAATAAAAGGGCAAGGTGGTGGTGGAGGGTCTCAGTTCCATCATAGTTTTTGTATCTACAGGGCAGTTCAGCCATGCAAAAAGAATCCCTTGTTATCTCCCCTTTGGTCCCAATTCCAAATTCCAGGGAAGGAACTGGATTGCCAAACCTGAATCAAGTGTCCACAATGATCCAACTTGCTACGTTTAGAATGGTCAGGGCTATGCGGTTCAAACGCAGTTAGTGGGGACACTGGAGAGGAAGCAAAAGAGAAGGGAGAATCATTGTCAGCTAAGCTGACAGCCCAAAAGGTGATTCCTGCACAGACAATCTGTTGACTAGAGGGATGGAGGGAAAGAAGGTAGAAGGGAAGAAAAGGAGGGGGGACAAATCCAAATGCACTGGGAGGGCTTCCTCATGGTGATAAGAGTCAAACCAGAAGATTAGAAACTTCTGTCTTACTGAGGACAATCATGAAATCCAGGAGTAGTGATATCATCCGAATGTATATGCATGTGATTATCTGTAGGTTAAGTGGCCACTGCTGTAGTCTCTTACCTTTAAGAACATGTATGCCAACCAATAGCAGGGCTCTGCAGCTTAGGAAAAGTCAAAAATAGGCAGAGTTTGCTGAAGAACCCCAAACCAAAATACTGTGCATCTGTCAGTAGCATCGGCTCCAAACAACCTAAGGGTCTGGTCTGTGGTCTGCATGTTTTGACGTATTAAACTGCACTGGGAGGCAGAAGAGAAACCTGTATCTACTCAGGCCAAAGAGTAAATGCGTGCTTGCAGCAGACAATTAGCTGCTTTGGACATCAGACAGTCAGTAACATTAAAGCCTTGATATGGTCAAGGTTTCCCAAAGTGTGGTTCACATCGGAATCTCAGCCAAGAAATCTGCATATTTAAGAAGCTCCTGAGAAGCTTCGCATGCACAGCACCACTGTGAACCAGTTTGGCAGGTAGCCTCTAAAATGACCCCTGGAAATCCCCAAGCTACACTTTTTTCTGTAGTCCCCTCCCACACTGTGCCAGGTTTGGTCTGTGTGACCAATAGCGTATAGCAAAAGTGGCAGTACGTCACTTCCAAACTTAGGTTATGAAAAGATGGCAGTTGTCTCGAGATTCTGTTCCCCCGCACAACCCCCCCTTCCTCTTTTCACTCTGCTTTTCTCTCTCTTCCTCCCCTTCCATCTCCTGCTCTCTGTCTTTTCTTAGATCACTCACTCGTACTGGGGGAAACCATATGATGAGCAGCCCTACAGAGAGGACCATGTGGCAAGAAACTGAAACCTCCTGCCAAGAGTCACGTGAGTGAGCTTAGGCGTGGATACCACAGCTCCTTCAGAAACTGCAGCACAGGCGGGTAGCTTGACGGCGACATCACAGGAGACTCTGAAATCAGAACCACTCAGCTCTGCCACTCCCAGATCCCTGACCTCAGAAACTGTGTGAGATAATAAACGTACATTGTTTTAAGCTGCTATGTTTGGGGATGATTTGTTACATAGCAATAAGTTATAGACAGTCGCCAAAGATCGCCCCTTCGTGTCCCTGATTACTGCTTCTTATATCAAGAGATGGAGCTTATTTCTCCTTCATTTAAATCTGGGTTGACCCTGTAGCTGGCTTGAGTAAGAGAAGGCTACAGAAGTGACATTCTGCAACTTCTGAGCCCACTTCTTAAGAGACTAGCAGCTTCCAGTTTCTGCCACTTGGAACCCAGACACATGCTACGAGCAGCCAAAGCCACATGGTAAGGGATACATGGAGGAGAACCGAGGTGCTCTGTTAAGCATCCCCAGCTGAGCTCCCAGCCAACAGCCAACACCGACTGTGTGCCAGGTGAGTGAGTCATCTTGGACATCCCACCCAGCTGAGCCTTCCAGATGACTGCAGCTTCTCCCAGCACCATGTGAAGCAAAACTGCCCAGTCAGTCCAAAAAAATGGGGGAAAATCATAAATGGTTGTTGTTATTTTAAGTCACTAATTTTAAGGACAGTTTTTAATGTAGCAATAGATAACCAAAACATACTGTCTCAGGCTAATGAGTTTATTCATTTAATGATTAGATTCTGAGCATCAGTCTTTAAGTAAGGTATAGATATCTCTCCTAAGAACCTTTCTGGGCAAAGAACTTATGCACATAAGATAGCCCTGTATCTTGCACCTCCTTTGGATCCACTATGATGCTGAGTATCTACCAGAGGCTCACGGAGGTCTTTTTACAATGACTCCCCCAATTTCCCTCCTGCTTCTAACAACAATATGAAGAACTAACATTTCCTGAGCTCTACCAGGTGAGAGGCACCATCCTAAGTATTTCACTCCTCTTAGCATATTAAGTTATTACAACAGCTCTAAGGGCTGGATCCTGCCATTTAGCTCCATTACCCACATGGGGAAAGTGTGCCTGGAGCGGTGAAGAGCTTGCCCACGCTCGCACAGAGCTCATAGGTGGTGAAGCCAGCAGTGGGACCTGGACAGACCAACTCCACATCCATGTTCTTAACCGCTACTCCACGCTAGCCTTAGTCCCTGGGACGTACCTCCGTTTTAAAAACAAGGAACCTGAGGCTTAAGGACAGTGAGTCCCTGGCACAAAGTTCACACAGTCAATAAAGAGAAAGGCTAGAAGGAAAACTTCCTCTAATGCCTACGTTCTTTTTCTTTTCCTTTCTTTTCTTTTTTTTAATTGAAATATAGTCCATTTGCAATGTTGTGTTAATTTCTGGTCTGCAGCATAGTGATTCAGCTGTACTAACACCTACATTCTTAAACACAATCCTATTCTGCACCCCCATATTTGGAGAAAGTGAATGTACAGATTGTAGCGGGGTCTGATCCAGTCGTGTGTTCTCAATCCTTCTAGGCTCTGCCTTACCAGGTATTTTAAGAGCAAGAGTCAGTGAATCATGTGCCCGTGATGTAAACTCAGCGGCTTCTTAATCTTCCCTATCTCCCTTTTGGAGCAGATCAACATAACTTAGAAATCTTCCCTTGAGTTCTTTAAATACTCTGCAAACAGCTGGCCCATTTTCAAGAACTCAGAATATATTCACCATATTTAGAAGTCCAGAGCCGGGTGGGGTGGAAAAGAGTCAGCAAACTCACAGATCTGCAAGAGAGGGGTATTTCCTCTGTAACTCCCCTGACCCTGGAAACCTTTTGGCTCTCTCCTTGTTTGAACTGTGAACCTCACCTCATCCAGGAAATGTATTCTTCGCCTCCATGCCCTACAAATGGTGAGGAAATAAAAGAAAGCAAAATTTCCCATATTCTATTTCATTTGATTCTCCTGAGTTTCTTTTAACAGCAAAAGGTGTTGCACATGTGTAGCATAATGATTTATTGAGAATTTACTGTAGAATGATAATCTACTGAGATGTTTCTCTGGGTCTATTTCTTTTCTCTATCAGGAAGGAAGGAATGGAATTTACCCCTTTCATGTGGGCCTTTCTTCCAGGGCCAAAAAGGAAAGCTGTCTGGAAGCGACGGGGAAGAGAGGACCCTAATTATATCCCACAACAGACTTGTCAGTTCTGAAGGCCTCGCCCAGGGTCAGGCCTTCAGGAGAGACAAACTCTTTCTAGTAGGGCTGTGACTATTCAGCCAGTTGCTCAGAGGGGATTTGGGCAAAACGTTCTGGGGGCAACTAGTTTGCAACTAATGAGCTTGTTCCAGAGTAGAGAGGAGTGGTCGGTCACCTGTTTCGGTGTGTTGAGGGTAATCTGAGGCAAGACTTCTCAGGCCTGTGGCTGAGGGGTGAAGAGTCGGCCCTCCTCACACTCATGGTCTCTGAGGCGCTGGCCTGAGTCCCCAGTGCTGTGACGCTGGGAACGTCGGCAGTAATCTCACAGTAGGGCTTGGCACCATGGTGACCACCTTGAATTGAGTGCCAGAAAACTTTGCCATTTTCCTGGGCTGCATAAGCCATGAATACCCAACCAGACTAGGACGGGGGGCCCTTGCTGCCTCACACCCACATATACACACAAATGACTGGTACTGTCTGCCTCGTCAGCCTTGACAAGCGGGGGCCTGAGTTAGGCTTAATATTTTCAGAGTATGTAAAAACATGGCATTGCTTGTACCCCACTTCATGAAACAAACATACTTTCTGCAACTCATATTTCCTACCACCACACATACACACAAAATAAAAACAATTTTACTTTAATCTCAATTTCTTTGATATTAACCTTTCCCTCTCTTTCCCCCTCTTGGTTATCTGACATCTTTCCTGCGGCACTCATGATACTTGAGATAAGTCATTTCTTGATTTGTTTGTTTGTTTGTTTGTCTACACATTTGCTTATTTCATCCTCCCTGGTCTTCCAGAACATCGTTTCCATCATGCAGCATTTTTCCTTTATCAAATCGACATTTACAGAATGTAGACTAGCTTCTGAGCACTGATGGGCAAACTAAGACCCACAGGCCAACTCCTGCCCACAATCTGTGTTTGTAAAGAAAGTTTCATTGGAATACAGCCTCTCCCACTCAGTCACGTATCATCTACGGCTGTTTTTGCATCATAACAGCACATCTGAGTCTCTGCGACAGGGACCTTCAAAGCCTAGAATGTTTACTACCTGGTCTCTTTCAGAAAAAGTTTGCCAAGCCCTGGTCTAGCCAAGGAAAAATATACGTTGTACTGCATATTGTTAACCTGCACTTTATCCATCTTTGGATAATGTTTTAATAGAGGTCAATGCAAAGTGTTCTGGGAAGCACCGTTAGATTTTTAAAGGATCCATATACGTTGTTTATAGTTGCCATCTATACAAAGTTGAGGCTACGGGTTGCAAATAAACTATTCAAGCTATATTTAGTCAAAATTAAGAATTTTTATAAAATAATGAAAATCCAATGATATTGGATGCTTCTCTATCAGTCAGAATTCAATTAGAGAACAGAACCACAATCAGGATTGTGGAAAATAAAAGTTATCAAGTTTACTATAGAAATGATACTTTGCACAATTGTAGGGGTGGCTGGGGAAGAAAAGGTCTGGAAAAGGCAACTGGAGGATCAGGGGGAAGTCACCAACCAGCCTCCTGGAAGCCTAGCCTTGGGGGGACAAGCTAGAAAAGAGTGGGGAAGCAATGAGGGTGTGGAAAAGCATGTGTCTGCTCAAGTCCACGTCCACATTGACTGTTAGATCTTCTCTCCCTTTGTAACAGTCCCACTTGCACCCACTTAAAGAACAGAAATGTACCCACAAATTCTACCCTTTGGAGGAGTTACAACACTTTGCCTTACATTAGAGTCGGAAGGGCCCACGTTCAAACTCCTCATCTTCATCCCTTTATGTAAGAAGTGATAATGATATTCTAGTTTTACTTCTCTGCAGGAGCTCTTGTTTCATTCAGAACAAACGTTCAGGTCTTAAGTTTATTAATTTTGCAAAACTTCCAGAAAAGTGATCTGGTGAGTGATGGTTTTAAAACATGTTTGCAAGTTCATTGACACTTCTCCCACAAAATATGGAGTCTAATTCAACTGCCCCTTGATTATGCGCTGGCCTTAGTGACTTCTTCAAAGGGATGCAATACAGAGGACATGACACCATGAGGCTTATGTGGCCAGGTCATAAAAAGCAATACAGTTTCTACTTGGCTTTTTTTTCTGTCCTTAGAACATTCACCTCTGAAGCCCTGAGCTGTCATATACAAAGTCCAACTACCCTGAGGGCACCATGCTGGAGAGATTACATAAAGAGACCACAGAGAGCTAGTGAGAGATGTCTGAGGACCCCTGATTGAGCAGCCCCGAGCTGTTTAAGACTCACAGCCTATGCTAAGGGCAGTTTTCAGACGATTCCCCTGTCTGGCCTCCAAGCGGCCCTAGCCCACACCAAGCAGAGCAGAAATGAGCTTTCTCTGTTTTTCTCAAGCCCTATTCAGACTGCAGATTCGTGAGCAAACTGGATGTTGTTGAAGGGTAAAGTCAAAAGTTTGGGGGTGGTTTATTATGTAGCCATAGTAACTGAAATAGGATGCAAAGCAATTTTCCAAATAAGCTATGGCGTTCCAACTCAGAACAGAGTTGGGTTGAGCTGCCAAAGATAAAAGTGCGCATATACCAATATGTCGCCATGGAAGTTTATTCATCCATGTCATTCATCTATCCATCCAACGAATATGTATGAAGCATCTACTTTGTGTGCTGGGGATTCAGTAGTCAAGACAGAAATGATCTCTGCCTTGATGGAGCCTTCAGGCTACTGTGGGTTAGAAAGGCAGTGAAGGAGTAATTCATGAGTGCTACAAAAGGGAACACCCAGGACGCTTTGTCGGGTAAGTCACACGTCTCTTCTGGAAATTTCTTAAAGAGATATTCCTGTTAATTAGTAAGAGTCTTTTAGATTCTGGCACTGTTCCAGGTATACAGAGCAAAAGAAAAGATATCAACTTACAAGTTCAGCAAATATAGGCTTCCTGGGTTACACGGGTTTCTGGTGGCTGTTTTCAACTGTGGCAGTCAGCTGTCCTTTCTCTGGATCAAACATACACAGACAAGATGCTAATTGTATGCTTTGTCCTATATCTACTTTGAAATTATTTGCAATGAAGCTATAAGATCATCTTGTCTAAGAAGCATTGCTGTGCAGAGTGACCGTAGTCTGGTTGCAAATCGAAATTACTCACAAGATCTGTATTAGAAGCCAAAAGCTTTTTTATCAGGCTGCTGATAATGAAGTTTGCTGACCATTCTGGTGCAAAAGTAGAATTATGAAAACTGATTCAGTCTAATTATCAAACGGTAGGCATTTTTCTGCTATTCTCAGAATGTAACCATTAGAGCGGCTTGAAAATTCGCTGTCCAGAATTTAAATTGCTTATTGCCGAGGCTCAATGACTGCTCCAGGAATGAACAAAAGTGTTTAAAATCTCCGGACTGGTTGATTACAGGTACTCATCCATCGTTTGCTCGGTCATGTACAACTGTGCAATTAAAACGAATGGTGGCACATAAAAGACTGACTGAGGTAGATCTGGCCTGTGGGCAGAGGGCCAGCCTGTTAGAAGGAAGTGCCAGGCATAGTCGGGAGAGCAACGAACAAAGAAGACACAGGCCTCCATGCAACATATCTTCCTGGAGCTTATAATCTAGAAGAGGACAAAAACAAATAAATGGGCATCAATAACACAACGCCTAAAAGCTGTGTTTCAGAATGGGGTGAGATCGGGAAAAGCTAACCCAAGGATGCAGTGTCTAAGCTAAAGGTTGTATGGGAGGCCATAAGGTCAGGGACAGAGGGGAGAAGAAAGCATGGTTTAGGCTGAGTCAGGCGCAGCTAAGATGCTAGAGAGACAGAATGTCAGAGGAACTGGAAATATTCAGAATGAGTAGAAGATTAGGAGGTAAAACGATGAGAGATGAGGCTGGACAGGTAGGGGAAAGGGTCAGCCAGGGCACGGAGAGCCTTATAAGCCATTTTAAAGAGGTTCAACTTTCTATTCCTTAGATTTTTATTTCTAACACAAAACAGACATGTTCAGCTAGCACCTCAGATTTTTTTTTTTTTTGAAGAGAGTCACTTTTATGAAGATCTCTAAAAATTAGATAAATGGAAGAATCAGTTCCTCCCTGGTCTTAGGTCAAGAAGACAGAGAACATGGAGGTCCATTCTCATGCTCAAGCGTTTTTCTTCCAAAGACTGGTAGCTATTTACTCCTTTTCCCACTCAGCCCTGACCTCTCTCTGCCCAGCAGATTGGAGAGGGAGGCCGCAGAATGAAAAATATCATTGTTCAGTCTCAAGAGAGAATTATCCAGCAAAAAGGATAAGGATTACTATATCTGACAGGCACAAGAGCAGGTAAATTTTGAGAGTTTAGAATGGTCAAAGATTCTCTTTTCAATGCCAGGAAGACTCCTGTGTCGATCACTGATGCCTTTTATCTGGGTCTCAGATAAATCTTATGTCTTATAGTGTAGTACACAGCACATGTGGATGTAGTATTTGTATTTGGTAGCAAGCATTGTCCCTGTATACAGAGTGGTTACACATATGCAAATTTACTAAGCTACAGAATGACCACCTCTCCTGAAGGCTGCCCTGTTTCAGAAAGGACCCAAGCCGAGTATTGGCTATGTCCTAGATTGAGTGCTAGTTATTTGGTTTACTCAACATAGTGCCAGGGAGTAAGAATTAATAAATGTATTAAGATAGATTTAATAATGATGAATTAATGAATGAAACATGATGGGTTGTTAATGACGAGTTAAATATAAATTACAGTCCATTCAAAGTTCAGGCACAGGCCTGATGATGTGGGACAGGCAGGGCTTCCGGAGTAAATACAATTCTGTGTTCTGGAAGAACTTCACTTTCCTGAACCAACCAGGCAAAACTCACAATAAAGGAACCCCTTAACTGAAAACTAAGCGAAAAGATAAGTGTATTAGTTTTGATTGCTACTACAACAAATTACCACAAGCTTAATGGCTTAAAACTACACAAATATATTATCTTACAGTTCTAGAGATCAGAAGTCCAAAATGAGTCTTACAAGCTGAAGTCAACGTGTCAAGAAGGCTACATTCCTTCTGGAGACCCCAGAGAATACACTCCTTGTCTTTTCCAGCTTCTAGAGGCTGCCCACATTTCCTGGCACACACCACACTTCCCATCACTCTGTTCTGTTGTATCTCCTGCTTTTCTGACTCTCCTGCCTCCCTCTTTCCCTTTTAAGAACCCTCGCAATTATTGTGGGCCCACCCTGATAATCCGAGGTCATCTCCCCATTTCGAGATCCTTAATTCAATGGCTTCTCAAAGTCCCCTTCTGCTATGCAAGGTAACATAGGCAAAGATTTCAGGGATTAGGACGTGGACATCTTTGGGGGCCATTATTCTGCCTACCACAACGAGAAGAGGACAGTCTGTAAGCTCTGAGGGCAAGATTTCAGCTGGTACATTCAACATCGTCCCCAGCACAGTCCCTGGCTCATCATCATTACTCAGTCAACACCTGCGGAATAACTGAGTAAATGAGTAAGAAAATATAAATGATGTGCTACTTCCTGCGATAACTCCTTATGTGAATAAGGTATGGACAGCTCCAAGATCTGTAATTTTCTGTCTCTTAAAAATAAAGGATTGAATGGGTAGCAAGTTTCTGTTTGGGAAGATGAAAACGTTTTGGAGATGGATGGTGGTGATGGCTGCACAACAAGGTGAATGTATTTAAAGCTAACAAAGTGTGCACTTAAAAACTGTAAATGTTACATTATATCTATTTTACCACAATAAAAGAATATAAAGGACTAATTCAAAGAGTCTACAAGTAAGAAAAAAGTTATACAATGGTCCTTAACCAAAACAATAACATCTGACGTAAATAAATACCTTCCTTGTAATGATACCTTGAAGGGAGAGTTATGAAATATCCTCAGTCCTGGGGCTGAATCTTCTTCTCATTATTTTACTTTCCTCCTAGAGCATTCGAATTTATCACAGGTCATATTCACAAAATCAAAATGTTTCCATTACGTTTAAATTATACTAATGCAGGCGATATCGGTCAAGCAAGTAGATTTCTCCTTAGGCCTTTGGTTGGTTTATTTTCCTAAGGGTCTTCATTTGTCTGCATCATGGTTTTAAGCTCTTTCTTTTTAACACACATACACACATACAAGCACGTGTGCACGCACCAGCCCATGAAGTCAGCATCTACACGGTGCCACAGCACTCTGTGGGCTCACAGACGAAAGCCAGCCAGGCCACCTGGGAGGGCTTTCCACAGACTCAGCAACCAGGAGGTGAAGTGAATCTTTCATTTACTTATCAGTTCACTTGGGCAAACTGTAGACACAGACCCAAACAGACCATTCTCAGGATAAACGGTCAACTTTTATCCCGAAGCAACAACGAGGAACCAATTAGAGCCATTCTCTTCAATGAGGCTTATTATCGGTGCTCGTCTGTGAATAGAAGAGTCCGATCGTGAGGAAGGTTAGCAACCCCAAGTAACACACCCGTAAGGTTTATTAGGCTTCTGCCAACGCCTCTGGGCGGCCTTAATTGCCTCTTCAGGGCTGGCTTCACACAGAGAACGGAGCCATTTCCTGTGCTCTAGTCTGGTTCTCTCAGCATTAAATGTGGAAGATGAGGAAGAACACAGGAAACTTTGGTCACTCTATTAAACCTGTAAGAGTATTTCTAAGTAACTTACATGATATTACATAACTACAATCCATAGAATAGAACCCGGGGTCCGAATCTGTCTTACTCAAAGTCTACCACATTCCTATTACACTGCACACTGACCCACAGCTATGGAGTCAGCCCTGAGGAAAAGAAGTAGCCGATGTTTGTCTTCAACAAACACTGTGCAGCTCTTCCTGCACCCTGACCCCCTTCCAGTAGCCATGTTCCTCACACTCTTAGGGGAGTCCGGTCCCCCTGCCACACAACCCTATTAAGGAAGAAAGCATTAAGTGAAACAAATGTTCGTGCCAACAACAGCTAGAATTCCCTGGGCGCTTACCCTGCTGCCTGCACCTGTGTCAAGTGTCTCACATGCATTATGACATCTCAGATATTTTCCTCAGATACGACTGGATGAGGGTGAAGTCTGAGAAGTCGTCAGCCAAACCAAAGCCTGACTTGATGACACCAGGCTGAGTTCCAGGCCTTTCTTCTATTTCAACACATTGCCTCTGGGGCTGTGACCCCATCTTCCCTACCTTAGGGGATGTCGGTAAGTGGAGAACAATATTGACTTTGTCCTGTAAACAAAGCAGGCCAGTGAGGGAGTGAAGACAGCAAAAGAACAAGGAGCCTTTACCCAAGGGAAGAAAGGACTTTTCTATAAACAATGCTCTCTTACACTTTGCTTTCAAATAATTTCTTTATAGCAGCCAGGACTCTATGAAATACATTTGTTTTGGAAAGCACAAGAATGCATCAATATTTCTTCTGTGTTTCCCATGCCTTGGGTTGAAGGAGCTTGGGAGAAATTGTGGGGTAAAGCTAACCTTAAGCCTAAGAGATACGTAAGGAAAGATGAATCCAAAGTCGGTCTTCACAGTGTCCCGAAGTCCTCTCACTCCTCCAACCACCATTCGACAGCTTAGAAAACTAGGCTACATGGTTCCTAAGAGATGTGCTCACAAGAGGTTCATTATTTTTCGAATGAGGCTGAAAATCCTCCTGGGCAAACAGCCTTCCCTTGGATAACTTAATGTTACTTCCGGTCTCAAGATCTCCAGGCCAGAGAGTGCTGACTCATGAGTGCCCCTTTACAAAGTCAGGGAGGGATGTGGTATGCAGGCAGAGAGGCTTTTTATAGAGATTCAGGTCAAGGAGCAAGAGAAAATTGAAGCAGATCTTGATTTTTCTTCTTTTCTTCTTCTCAGCCAGTAAAACCACCCAAGAGATTGCTGAAATCCTTCTACAGACCAAAATACTGAAGGCTTGAAAGGAAGGATTCTAAGCTCTTAATTTTTAGCATTGCGAAAAGAAGTTTTTATCTGTGAAATTCAGCAGAGAAGCAAGCTAATGCCACATAACCAGCGGTAAACAACCTTGAAAGAAACTGACTGTGGCAAATCAGGAGGGTAGGGATGTTTGTTCCCCCCGAAAGTGACAGAAAATCAGGCAGTAAGTCGCTAGCCTACAACACAGGACCATGTAAGAAGCTTCTCATGGGTGAAATTAACACACAGAAAATCCCTTGGTGGGCAGTTTGTACTTTCCAGGGTAATCCGTGCCTGCAAGTTAGAAGAATCAGAGTCAAAAGCAACAAAACAGCTCCAGGTCCGAGCTAAGATGATCAACAACATGGCTTTTGTGCCTATTGCTTGAGCTTGTAAAATTTTAAGGGTTGAAGAGAAGAGTTCAGTCTTCCACTGGCAAGTCTCCTGGAGAGCTTGTTTCTGTTCCCCTGCTGGTTACAGCATGTGAAACCCGCCAAGCTGAGTGGTCTTGGTGGGATGTGCAAGGAAAATTCCACTTAATCTAACTGACACCAGGCCAGGGTCAAGTGGTGAAGTTAGCCAAAGCCTTGCAGTAAGACTGGAAAATAAACCACCCGGGCTTCCACGCTAGCCCTGCCACCGTCCCCACAGGGAAATCAATCCTAGACCTTAATTTTCTCCTCTGCAAAAATGAACGTTTGCTTAGATCATCTCTAGCCTTCCTTTAAGCTGTCACAATCTAGGTTCCTAAATTTGTCTCTGGTCCCCTTTTATTGCCCTCGACTTCAAGTCCCTCTCCCCCCAGTTTTGTCACTTGCCTGCATATTCCAAGGCCAAAGACAGTCACAGGTAATTCTGTAAATGACAATGTCTGTAAATATTATCCAACTTAAAATGCACACATACAAATACACAGTTAAGAGGATAAAAATATTAGTATTTTCACTTAGTAGATGCAGAAACTGAGATTCAGACAGATTAAAGTACTTGCCTAGGATCAAAGATCGAGAAGAGCTTTGTGTCTGGATTTGAATCCAGGCTCTTAATATGGCTTAATGTGGCTCTTAAGCTCACATTCTCCTTGCTGTACCTCACAGTCTCCCTGTGAGCCTGGACCTCTTCTACGAATCCCATGCCAAATGGCTCTTTTTTCTCCCCATCAAAGTTTACTTGTCCTAGTTCTTATTTCCTCCAAGGCCTATCACTGTTGCATTTTCTTTTTGGTTGCTTGGTTTTGTTGTTGTTTTGTTTTGGGGGGTGGTGCAATTAGGTGTATGTATTTTTAGAGGAGGTACTGGGGATTGAATCCAGGACCTTACGCATGCTAAGCATGCACGCTACCACCTGAGCTATATCATCCCCACTTTGCATTTTCTTTTTAACTAACAGAGGATTTAGCACCTATTCCAATCCACTTACAAAAAAGAGGGAGAAAACAAAGACAGAAGGGACAGCCTGTTCAATCTCACACAGTGTTTACAGGTAAGGCCCCAAAATAGCTCATCAAAACTCACCTATTTTTAAGCTTTCACACTAACCACTAAAATATCACTTAATTCTCTTAATGTGTTAACTCTCCTGGGCACTTTTTTTTAAACAAAAAAATATGTTTTCTTCTTAATAAAAAAGAATACAAGTTTATTTTGGACAATCTGGAAACTAAAGCAAAATAGGGAAAAGAAAGAAATCCATTCATAACTCACCCAGAGAGGAGAACTCTTAATGTTACCAAATTTACTTCCAGTACGTTTTCTTTTTCTATTCTTTGGCATCATTTCAGTTGTCTTTATTTTTAATTAAACCTATTATTTTATGATTATAAAAGTAATATGTGGTCCATAATGAGATACCACTACATATCCATCAGAATGGCTAAAATTGTTTAAAAGACTGATGCCATCAAATACTGGCAAGGGAATGGAGCAACCAGAACTTGCTTACATTGTTGGCAAGAGTATAAAAGAGTACAACCACTTTAGGAAAAGTGCCTGTCAGTTTCTTACAAAATTAAACATACACCTACCCTATGAACCAGAAATCCTATACCCAGGTCTTTACCCAAGAGAAAACATATGTCTGCAAAAAGACCTGTATAAAAATATTCGTAACAGCTTTATTTATAACAGCCCCGAACTGGAAATAACCCAGGTGTCCATCAGTAGGAGACTGGAAATACAGACAGTGGTGTAGTCATGCCATCCTCAGCAACAGAAACAAACTACTGATCCAGGCTGCAGAATGGGCCAATCTCAAAAACATTATTGAATAAAAGAAGCCCCATGCATAAGACTACATATCATATGATTCTGTTTACAAGGAATTCTACAATAAGCAAACTATGCTGGAAAGAACTGGAACAGAAGTTGCTCTGGGGACAGGGATTGATGGCAATGAGGGAATTTTCCGGGGTAATGACAGCATTCTGTATCTTGATAAAGATTTGTCAGGTGGGTGCAATTCTTCAGAACCCACGGAAGGATACACAGGATGTGTGTATTTCATTGTAAGTGAATCTCATTCCATAAGAAAAAAAAAGAACGCAAACAAGTACTGAATTTTAACAATATGAATGATGAAGTACTTGGACAGAAAGTGTACTGATGCTAACAACTTACTTTGAAATCAAAAGATAAGACTGATTAAATAAAGGACTGGGTAGATATATGATAAACCACATGTAGTAAAATAACTGTAGACTCCAGGTGGCGAGTATATGAATATTCATTGTTCTTCCATAATTCTTCCAAATTTTCTGTAGATTTGGAAATTGTCATAATAAAATGTTAGGGGGGGAAAGTAAAAAAAAGAAATTGTAAAAAGTATGGAAAACTCAAAGAGTTCAAAGAAAATACTACTGCCCAACAACAACATTGCAAACAATAGTGAACTGCTTTCCATCCTTTTTTTCTAGATTTATGGATGTGGGTGGGTGTTTAACAAAATTAGAATCAAACAGATTTATATCTTCCTATTATGAAGTAGCATTTCATCAGTGGCCCTTTTCCAGATCATTAAATATTCTTCAAAAATATTGTACTGTCAAATATTTAGACATATTTCAAATGTTTTAAGTTAATTTTCACTGCTATAAATAACACTTGGATGAACAAGCACAAGTAAATATATATTTCGCCTGGGGCCTGATACCAAATGATTTTACCAAAAGGAAGTGTTCTTTTAAGGCAGTGCAGCATCGTCGTTTAAAGACTGCGGGTAAGTGCAGCTCCACCACCGACTCCATTGTTACCTTGGGAAACTTACTAACGGTCTCTAGATCTATTTCTTCCTCTGCGCTCTGAGGCAGTTGGTGGGAAGTGCCCAGCACTGTGCCTGGCACATAACTCCCAGTAAATGGCAGCTATTATTATTTCTTGTGTACCATGACAGCTAGTGGGGAATATTTCTGACAGAGGAAATACTCAGGGGTACATAGCAAGAACCATGGACATAACAAAGACCATGTCTAATTTGACTTAGTATCACCATGTCCTGCACATAAGAGGTGCTCAATAAATAAAAGCTGAATAAATAAGTAATGAATGACTGTATAGATAAGAAGGTAGCTGCCTGGCTTTAATTCATCTAGGCGTGAGGCCCACCTCAACTTCCCTTTTAAGTTTTTCCTGCCCCTATCCCTCTGGAAGTGACTGAACACATCTCTCTTTGTTAGCTGAAATTGTGTAATACACTTCAATTAACTGGAGAGTTCAAAGTCTGGGTCTAGTGTGTCTTTGGACCAAAACACTGGTAACAACATTCCCATTTAATCTCTTAAAATAGTCTCCAGTGAGGGAAGGGAGGCAGAGCATGTCATTTCTACCTCTTGTTCGGAGGAGGAAACTGAGGCCCAAAAAAGTGCAATGATGTTTCCAAATTTCCTCCTCCAGACTAGGAGGCAGTCAGGTCAACAACCTCTACAGGCTTTTTTGGCTCCACAGGTCTTAGACAGCAACGCCTCCTCCTGCCCACTGCCTGGCTGCAAATAGGCTCCCCACTGTACGGTTCTTTCTGCTACATCCTTCGGTGTTAGCTCTCCTCCCGGCCCCTGACCGCAAAGCCAGCCATGCCAAGCTGCGCCAGGGATATTTGACAGCAGAGGGGGCTGCTGAGCCAAACCGGGATTTCTCCAAATAAGGAAGAGAAAGAAGAATGCTTACCCGCTGAGATGCAGCTTGAGTTCCTCATTCTAACCTGAGTTCTGAGAAGACTCTTAGGTCTCAGTAGTACAAAATACTCTAGGGATCCGTAGTACAAAATATAATCCCCGAGGAATATGTGTCACCCCGAGAGAGTCCCTTCGTCCATATGTTAAAAAGTCTCAGCTCAGGGGTTCTCAAACCCAGCTGCACATCAGGGTCTCCAGGGCTGCTTATTGAAAATACACAATCTGGGGCCCCAAGCCAGACCTATTAAACCAGAATTTTGAGGGGCAGAACCTAGAAATCTATCATTAAACTATTTTAAGATCCTAGGGTTTTATAAAGCACAGATATATTTGGGAACTACAAAACTAGATACAGTCGAAGGTTCTTTTTTTCCTTCCATGATTGAAAACTCAAAATGTGTTGATCTCTTTCCCACTACTATAAAATATGCTGCTTTTATTTCTGGCTTATTGGTAACTGTCACAAAGAACTATCCTAAGAATGATTTGAAGGCAGGACTATACAGTAAGAAATAAGATGTGAGCCACAAATGTGAGTCACACATATAATTTTACATATTCTAGTAGCCACTTAAAAAAAGTTAAAAGAAATAGGTAAAATTAATTTTAATAATATTTTACTTAACTCAATACATGCAAAATATTCTAACTTCAACTCGTAATCATTATAAAAATTATTGAGACATTTTACTTTTTTTTCTTTTGTGCTAGGTCTTCATGATCCGCTGTGAAATTTACCTATATAGCATATTTCAGTTTGGACTAGCCAAATTTCAAATGTCCGATGGCTGCATGTGACCAGGGCTTAGACAGTGTGACCAAATTAGACAGAGCAATTAAGCCATGTCAATAGGAGATAGTGCAATAATTAATTAGAAGTGTCCACAGTGAGCAGGGAATTGGAGGGGAGGCCCTTTTGCCACATAGTTGCCATCACTGGGTAGTGGATACCAAATGGCCTAATTTCTAGTTCTCTGAAGACGAGGCAAAAAAAAAAAAAAAAGAAAAGTCAGAGGTCCCTCGGCCTAGGATTCAATCATGGGGAGGAGACAGGAAATCCACACTAGTGATTAGTGACTGGGAGCACTATAATTGAGTATAACTTTAAAATAACTAAGAAAAATATTTAGCCAAAACAAGTGGTAGAAGAGACCCAAGCACCAGAACTTGAGAATATCTCTTGTATTCATTCTATGAAAATAACCTTCCTGACCGTCAAAGCCAACATAATGGGCCTACTGAAGGGCTATGATTGATTGATTTAAAGGGAGCATTCACAGTGTAGTTGAATCTCCACCATGAGAAACAGCCAGCTAATACACTGCAGAAGAAGTGGGGGTGGAGGGTACCTATGGCCATGAAAATAGTAATGCAACCAGTAACACTCATAGATCATACTGAAAATGTATGATTTTAAAAAGCACTTCACTATCCATTCTCTTTTGTTCCTCATGACCGACGGGACCCGGTGGGACGCATGCCCCCTTTAGGGAACGCAGGTACTGAGCGTTTCCATAAGTCTCACAGCCAGGGAGTGAACAGTATAGTTTCTCCACATGAAGCTCTCTGGTCCATATGGGAATTCAACCTTGGCCTCATTATCAGCAAGCTCTTGCCAGCTACGTACCTGATGCAGCTATAAATATCGTTAATTCACTTTTCAAAGGCCCTTCCTCTTCTAATAGATTAAGTTCCTGTTAGCCTCTTACCTACCCCCTCCTCTGTGACTGCGTCGGCATTGCCTCTAATCATATGTGTCCCTGGAAGGTGTAAATGCCTTTGCCTCGGGCAAGGATGCCTTTTCTACAGCACCATGTGGAGCCGCCAGCCAGCCTGTAACGTGGGAGCAGCACTTTCCTCTGCTGGCTGAGTCCAGATAACAACTTGCAAAGTCACCCAGGAGGCATGGAAGGGTTTGGGGGCAGGAAAGTGATGTGATGAGACAGGACGGTGTGTGAGGCAGGTGAACGGTGGAAGTGGGAAGAGAGAAACAGAAATGAGAAGAGGAGGAAGAGAATCATCATCTCCGTCAGTGTCAGCTCTCCTCGTCTTTCAGCTCTTCGCTTGTATCACTTGCTCAGAGTCCAACACACCTAAAGCAGCCACCCCATCCCTCTCTATAAGATTATCATCCTCTAATTTCTGCATAGCATCTGTCACTCTCAATGCTTTTGTTTATTACCTGTCCCCACTCCAGGTTGACTGCGAGGTCCATGAAAGCACAAACTCTGTCTGTGTTATTCACTGTTCTAGCTGCAGATAATACAACTACACCTAGTCCACAGTAAACACTTGTTAAATATTAGTTTAACGAGTGAATGAGGGGCTGAGCGTACTTAATACTGTTTACAGATTGTATCACCGAATGGTCACATTAATCCAAGGAATCGTCTTATCATCTGCACCTTACAGGTGGTTACACACACTTTACATGCTTTGATAAGAGTTTGTAATCTGCGTACTGTAAAGTCACTAGAAATTGTCTAATTGCCAAATCTAAAATCCTTTTCTCAAGAAACCTTTCCTCATTCATTTCAGCCTTGCTTCAACATTGGAGACCGCTGACCCTGGGTTTTTGCTAGAAAACCTCTTTTGGACTCATTCGGTCAGCAACAAAACTTTGTTAAGCACCTACTATGTGCCAGTCCCTGTTCTAAGGGCTGAGTGTGCAAAGTTTTGACGGCCGAGCAGGAATTGGGGAGGGTCCCTACGGGGTGACGCTGCTTTTCTCCCCATCATTTCTTCTCAACCTCCTCCATTTTCTTCAATCCCTCAAATGTGAGTGCCCCCAAGGTCCAGCTATAGTTCTCTCTCTGTGTATGCTTCCACCTGCAATGGTGATTTCAACCTACCACAGCCTCTTAAACAGTCACCTATGTGCAAATGCCTCCAAGATCTATGAACTCTAACATGGACCTTTCTCCTAGACTCCAAATCTTCATCTCTTTTCTACCTGGACACTCCAATACCACCTCATCTCAACTCAACAACCCTAAAATGAAATCTATTTACTACTGGCAACCGGCTCATTTATGCTTTAGAATCATACCAGATCAAAAACTAATTCCAGATTCCCATCTTTATGGTCTATTTCCTGGAACCATTTCCAGTACGAATAACAGTATCAGAGAGGGTTCAGTCAGGGAGGCAGAATCACCATGAATATATAAATATTTTAATATAGAAACTGGATCTTTCCTAATTTCACAATTGTGAAAGGAGCTGGTAAATAAAGATCGAGTAGGGAAAGTCAGAAGATCAGAAGAGCCACTTAATTTGTCAATCTGAGAAGCCAGTAACAATCAGCCTCTGAAGTGTAACAAACAAGGAATTAGTGGCAAGGTGTATGGAAAGCTGTTACTTTTGTGTCACTGCTGCCTCTGTGGGTCCACAGCCAGGCATCCAGTGCTGGGTCTGGAACCCATAGTTAGGAAGACCTGAGAGCACCAAGGGCAAACTGGAACTCTCTCAGTATCTATCACCATAACCAACCACAACCCTCTGACAGTAATGGCCACTTCTTCACTTCTGCCTTCCCATTCTCACAAAAGCTCCTTTTTTGGCCAGCTCTAACACAGAACCATACAGGGACGGGAACTCTGGAAAATAACCCCAAGTTAAACCAACTTGACCAGCATAATCTAGCACATATAGTACACTATAATTTGGCATATCATGCTTTCTTTCTTTATTCTTTTATTGATTATATGTATTTAACTCTATGTAGCTGTTGTTTAAAATTGCTACAATACATATCCTTGAATATATATACACATATATATATGTACGTATACATATATTTTTCTGCATGAGTATTTTTAAGATAAACTCTTAGAAGTAAAATTACTGGGTCGAAGGATGTATCATTTTAAGTGTTCATAGATGAGTCCAAATTGTCCTCCAAAATGGTAGTGACAATTTACACCCTTTTCTGCCTTGTTTCCTTGCCCACACTGAATATTATTTGCCAGTATGATAGAGGGAGATGGTATCTTGCTTCATGTTGCATTTCTTTGATGAAAAATGAACGAGTCTTTTGTATCTTTCATATGTCAGTGGGCTTATATTTCTTCTTTGAGTTATCTGTTCATATTCTTCACTTTTTTTTTTGGAACAGTTTTTTTGGGGGGGGGTAGATTTGTTTATTTATTTATATGGAGGTACTGGGTATTGAACCCAGGACCTTATGCACGCTAAGCACGCACACGCTACCACTGAACTATACCCCACCTCTTCACTTTTTTTCTAAAGAGTTGTCTTTTTCTTGTTGATTTTAGGAGTTCTTTATCTTGTATATTTTAGGTAAATATTTGCAAATATTTTCACTCAGCCTGTAGTTTACTTTTTAATTTGGTTTATACTGTTTGGCTTTTTGTTTTATTTTGTTTGGATTAGGGTCATATCACTTAATAATAATAATAATAAAAAACCTCAATGTGTGGTTGTGCCCTTAGTGATACTGTGACTCTATCAATGTAAACACTCTGACTTCAAGAAGAACCACAGATGAGATGTGCAGACCATTAACAGGGGAGGTCAGAAGCAAAGCTGTTCCAAATGAAGCAAAGAACTATAGCTGTTACTCTGCTCTAAACAACCCAACTATAATTTTGAGAAAACCCACAGAATCCTAATTCTGAATACAGAGAATCTCTCTGAATGTTTAACGAATAATAGCTTAAGTCTCAGAACTCTGAGTGGAATTTCTTAGAGCCTGTTCAACCAAGGGATACTAAAAAACGAGGTACCCGTGCTATCACCACCACCACCATCCCCTTTTTCCACCCATGGCAGACGTTGCTAATTATTCTTTCTTCCAGAGTCCAGATGTGATTTTAAAAGCCTTCTCTATGAAGCATTCAAGGGAGCTGCTACCCATCAGTCGGAGTTGGCATGTAAAATAAAACCTGTTTTGCCACTCTGTTTTTAATCCAACTTCCCATTTTTAGAGGAAGACATTAAGGTCCAGGGCAGGGATATGAGTTACATAAAATCATGCAGCAATTTAGTTGCAAAGCCAGAGCTCCACACTAGCTTTCTGCCTCCCAGTCCAATGCTCCTTCAGTGGGACCACTGTGTCTTGCCTCTTCTGCCACCACTAGAGAAAGCCCTTCATGGAGCATTTGGTGAAGAACCTTTCAAAGAGTGAATAATACATAGGTGGTTTAATCACAACATACATTTCAATAAGTATCTTGATAGCTTTAGAGCTGGTTAACAGGACTAGTGGGGCAATTAATCATCTGCAGGAGGCACTGAAACACAATGACAAATTTAAGAAAGTGGAGAACTGTCTCAGCAAAAGCTCCACATGGAATTGGATGAAACATTGAACAAGTCGCTTGCAGAGGGAGTGGGGAGCAAGGAGTCCACGAAGGAGCAGGCTCAGTACCAAGAGATGGTCTCAAGGCGAGCGGTCTAATTAACTTTTGTTTTGTAAAGTGGAAAAATAATAAATTGTTGAGGAAAATAAAGGAGAGACTACAGGCTAACAAAAGCTAGCCTCCTCTCTGTCCTTCCTCCATGCATGTTCCACTTCGCTTCTAAACTGATACTGAATGAATAGCTAAGGACTTGTCAATTTAAAGGATCACCATATTATTGGCCTGCTCTGAGCATCAAATCATGGATCCTTGGGAGGTAGGCCCATGCCTCCAGCCAGCTTTGTTTACTCCCACCCCAACTCTACCCATCTTTGCATCTTATCTATTCTGGAAAGGCTTTCCTAATTCCCACTCTGCCCACAGTTATGTTTTCCTCTTGCTTATCATCTGCATCCTGACGAGGCC
This sequence comes from Vicugna pacos, assembly GCF_048564905.1. Classification (NCBI taxonomy): domain Eukaryota; kingdom Metazoa; phylum Chordata; class Mammalia; order Artiodactyla; family Camelidae; genus Vicugna; species Vicugna pacos. The sequence continues at coordinate 8,641,262 of NC_132989.1, forward strand.
CTGGGAACGTGCCACCTGTTATCAGAAAGTACCTTTCCATGCAAAGACAACCTGCTTCTTCTCCACTAGGCACAAACTATGCGTTTTCCTTATGTGTATGCCCTGCAACACCTGGCTGACACAATCATTGCAAGGAAGGAAGGAAGGAAGGGAGGGAGGGAGGGAGGGAAAGAAAAGAAAGACAGAGAGAGAGAGAAAGAAAGAAAGGGAGGGAGGGAGGAAGGGAGGAAGGAAGGAAAGAAGAAAGCAAGCAAGCAAGCAATTCTGTTGATTAAATGGCAAAAAGAATAACCCACGGTGCCCACAGTGACTTCTGGGCTTGGCTTTCAAAGGATCTGTGGAGATCTTGGAAGCACACAGAGTTGCTTTTCCTCAAAGGCCTATCTGATTGGGTCTTGTGCCATTCGTGAAAGGATTCTGCTTGGAGAGGCAAGATTTTGAATTGTCTAAACTGTTTTTGTGACTCTCATTTTATCATACATAGTAGCAACTTGTTTCTATTTGCTCTCATGCCTAAGGCTAGCAACAATTTGTGGGGAGGCCCACAATGTAATTTATTTTATCCCCTACTATAAAGGCTGGAATTAGGAAGAGAGATGAGAAGGAAAGAAAAGTGGGGCAGGAGTAAAAGGAGGATGATAAGGTGGCTGATGATGTGAGTTCACTGATGAATGCAAATCTTTATCGAGAGGAGTGGGACTAAAGTAGGGGAGAGTCTGTCCCCCTAGGTAGGTTACCACCTTAAATATAGTACATCCAGCTAAATCTACACATTCTAAAATTTATTCATTTTTTTCCTCTGAAATTCAAACTAGACACCCTGTATTTTTATTTGCTAAATCTGCCAGTCCTACCCCACAGAGGATCTGTGGCAATGTCTGGAGGCATTTTTGATTGTCATGACTTGGGGGTTGTTAAAAGATAAACTGAGGCATATTAAATTTTTTTAAGAGTTTATTTGAGCAAAACTTGATTCATATTGGGCAGTGCCACCTGGGAAATGGTTACAAACCTCCAACAAGAGCTAGGGGAAGACTTTTACAGAGAAGACACAGAAGCAATGCAAGGAAAAGTATTTCATAGGCTACAGCTTAAGCAGTTGCCTTATTCAGGAAAGTCTAAGTTAGCTGGTTGTGACTGGTTGTCCTCAGGTTTTGATTCCTTAACCTTGGGGCATTGACAGGCATAGTTTGGTTGCTTACATAGACCGCTAAGGCATTAGAACCACCTCAGTTTAATGGCCTTCTTGTTTAATTAATTTCACAGGGTGCTACTGGCATCTAGCAGGTAGAGACCAGGGATACTGCTAAGCGTTCTGCAAGGCCCAGAATAGTCCCTCCATAGCAAAGAATGATCTGGTCCAAGATGTTAGCACTGCACTGTTGAGAAGCCCTGCTGTAGAAGGATAATTTTTATCTCCAAAATACACCTCATATAGCTAAATAGCACTGTAGGAAAACAGTATGCATGTGTATGTGTAAGTACATTTATCTTTCCCCATAAAACGTTTGCTAGATTTCTTTCATTTAAATCTACAAGATATGATGATCTAGAGTTTTATCATGGTAATTTCTCCAATTTCTCCTGGGGGAGATATGACAAAATTCAGATCACATTTTGGGGAAAAAATATTCAGAAATAGTAAGTGATTCTCCAGAATCCCTCAGAACCTAAGGAAAATAAAGTTAAAACTCACAACTGCTGAACACATTACTCATTCCAATAAAGCCAGCCTGACTGCACCTCTCACCATGCTCAGAACAGGGCAATTGCAATGGGTTTTAGTTTCCAAGAGATCAAAAGTTTTCACAACTGATTAGTATCCAGAAAGCAACAGCCTCCTTTAACCTTGAGATGCAAATAGCCCAAGATTGTCAAGGGATCTGAAGGGCTGGAGGATTTGATGGAAGATCAAATTCCCGACATTTCCAGGGCAATTAGTTTCACATGCAAAGTCACAGGAAGGTCTTCCCTACTCTCCTTGAGCAGGAAAGCTGTAATAAGACTCTGAGCTTTACAAACTTGAACTAATTGGTCTGCACCCACCCAGCAGAGTTCATTATTGTTATCCCCGTTTCATAAAACACAGAAGGTGGGTAGAAATCTTTTCACTCCACCACCACTGGCCATTTCCCACTTCGGATTACTATACATAAAACCCAGGTACCAAAAGTGGGGCTAGCTCTGCTAATTATTCACGTAGCAGGAAGGAAAGGTCTAGAATTATGTCAAATCTCTTCACAGGTGCCTCTTAATATGCCACTTGAAGGTGAGTCCTGGGCTCAGAAAGTTTTTTAAAACAGTGCCATACTCTCATCTAACAGTTCAGGAAACCAGGGAGGAAGTTGCTGTCAATTACAGCCGGGACTTCAGAGCATGAGCTAAATTGATTTTGAAAGATCTGATTGCTGGTCTGCTTCCCTCGCGCTGGTGCCAGGACTGGAGCCACGGCTGACTTCTCCGGACGTGCTGGGGCAATCAAGACCCAGCCAGGTGGCCGAGTCCACTCGGTGACTCAAATGCAGCCTGTTGTCACGATGGATTTTCTGCTCACAAAGGTACAATTGTGTCTAAACGTCTTTTGTCATCCCTTAGCTCTCTGAAGGGCAGCATGTCAGCTTCCTCCAGGACCATTTAATGGCTGGGGAATCTTCCATTGGGAGACCCTGCCTGACCAGCGAGGTTTATGACAATCTCAGACTCTCCAGGGCTTTCACCTGTATGTTTCCCTTCCTCTGGCACTGAGGAGGCTTTTTTATGCAAGCTTGCAGCCTGCTTTCTCAAATAAGCCAAAGGACACTGGTCGCAAAGACTTGCCCAGAGAGAATGTGGCCAGCCAAAGATGCCGGTGGAATCTTTGCTGGCAGGATCGATTCCGACTGAACAGCTCAGCACTGGCTTTCCCACATCTCTGGCTTTCCACCAACTCTCAAGAAAAAGGTGGGACTGGTAACAGGAGGTCCAGGCCCTACAAAGGTTTCTGCCCCTCTTACCTCTCTGGGGTGCTTGTAACAGTAAGGTGTGGTGGTGAAGAACAGGGCTCATCTCTGCCACTTTACTAGCTTTGTAACCTCATACAAGTTACTTTTTAACTGCAATTTCCTCATCTATAAATGGGGGATAATGATACTGAGACCACAAAGAGTTGCAGGGAGCAATAAATGAACCACTGGCACATGGTAAGGGTTCAAGAAATATGACCTTGTATAGCAGTGATGGTGGTGGTGGTGATATGGGCTTCCTGTGTCAAGGGCAAATTTAAGCCTTCAGACCCACTCTATCAAACCCACAAAAACCGATCAATCAATCATGAGCAAAAAACCAAAACCAAATTCCAAGTTTCCTCATTTTCTTGTTTGCCTGTTGCAGTCTAAAAGCTCTCTCTATCCCCATCCAGCCCCAATGCCTTGCTCCTGCCTTCTTTTTACCAGAAATCTGTACCACCCTTTGCCTTCATTCAGATAGCCCTTTCACACACACCCTGGTGCACATTAAAAGCCTGCTGCGCGTTACATCAAAGCTCCTGCTGTCTCCATTGCTCGAATGTCCTCCATTATCACAGCATACATACTGGACCAAACCTGGGCACTGGCAGATCACACCATTATCTGCGAAGGGTGACCTGAGGAATGCCAGGAGGCCATGCTTGTCCAGGGACCTCTCCCCACTGGTCAGCCTCAGAGCCTTCCTTTTGTCTTTACTGGCATAAAAGGGCCAGTGTGAAACATCCAGTTTAGACGACATCAAGTAACCTGTGAGCTATTATACAGCTGCTCATTTATTACATGAGAGGTGAAGGAAAGCCACTTCTCATACTGGGTACCCAGTATGTCATTAGTTCACAAAGATTGATCAGATTAGTGAATTGAAAAGAGAGCAGACTGAGAGAGCTGGGTGATAGGTGGGGAAGTTTTGCTGGGATCACAAGGAGAAAACACTCTACTGCATGAAGAACAGGCAGGCAGCTCTGGGGACCATAATTATTGGGAGGGAATTGAGGGCTTGATATCCAGGAACTTAGAAGGTAAGATGCCCGAGTCTGTAGATCAGAGATATAGGAAAGGTCAACTTCAGTTTCTCCCACTTTTGATCTTGTAGCCTGAGTCCTGCCTCCCTGAACCAGAAGGCAACAGCTGGCTGGCTGGATATGCATATTCATGAACCCATGTTGCTGCAGACAGAAAGGCGTGAATATTTTAAATCTGCATTTTCTGTTTCTGTCAGGAGCTTGGAAACTTTTGCAATCAAATTGTGGGAGGCAGGAAGTTTGAGGGGAGAAGTCATTACCTTCTTGGGCTTAAAGAACAATGAACTTTTTCATCTGCAGGGTATGTTGGGTAACTGATATCAAAAGAGAAGGGTAGGGAGGATACTCCACGTGGGTCTTTTATCATGTCCCCGTGGTGGGGCACTTTATATGGGAAAAGAATCCAATGGTAGAAAAAGCAATCATAAATGCAGATCAGAATAGCACAGACTTCTAAAGTACCCAATTTATAAAGTCATTACTTTAGGTTATCCGAAGCAATTGAAGTATTGAATGTAATTTTTTTTTTACTTCCATAATGCTATCAACATTTGGCATCTAACTCCCCTATGCCTACACACCTAAGAATAAAAAGAAAGAGGTAAAAAAGGTAGGTAGATATATTGGGATAACAACTCTCTCCTCCATCCCAAAGCTCAATGATTTGAGAGATAAAGGTTTATTTCTCATTCCCATCACAGTCCAGTGTGGAATGCAGTCCCTCAGGTACCCAGATTATTCCAGTGAATTCTCTCTCTGGAGTTGATCAAGAAGGGAGAGGGAAAGAGCCCAAAGAAGGCTTTCCTGTACTTAAATAGCTCAGCCCAGATCTGACTTTTATCACTTCACCTTACTTTACATTGGTTGGAACTAGTCATATGACCCAGACTTAATACAAGGAGCTGCAGAAACATAGTCCAGTATATATGCTCAGGCAGAAGAGAAAATGGACTGACAAGCAGCCGGTCTATACGATAGCAAGTGACACTCATTTCAGCATCTAGTCAGTTTCATATTTGGTTTTCCCTTCATTAGCATGATATATAATGCACATTATGGTTGAGTTAAGCAGGATTCAAATTCAAAGTAGTCAGAGGAATCATCTTTCTCTAAACTGGCACGTCTTTGGCAGGTTTGCTGTCACTTCCTATTTCCTGACCATGATAGACATAGCTAATTAATCACGACATTCTTCCCTATACTGCAGTCACAGGCTCCCAGTTCTTCTCAGTATAGAGCTACAGATATTCAGGACAGTGGATCAGAGTCAGCAGGCAAAACAAAACCTATTTTCATCAAGAATTGTTTAATTCCTTCCACCCCTTACATTTTATAGATGAAGGAACCAAAACTCAGGGAAGTTAAATAAATTCACTCATTCATTGGCAAAGTTCTCTTTTGTCCCTACTACAACTAGACATGCTAAGCTCTGACAATATTCCTTCAAACAAAATATAGGCCTGCCTTCAGGAACTTAAAGGAGAGTGGGAAGTTAGATGAGAAGAGAGTAATTACAATGCAGTGTGACAAGTGCTAAGAGAGAGGTAAGGACAAGATGCTATGGGAAAACATGGCAGTGACAGCTAACCCACTCGTAGTGAGAGTTAGGCAAATCTTGCTGGAGAAAGAGCTATCTATGCTAATCATGAAAAATGAATGGACTTTAGCCAAGCAAAGGGCGAAGCTGAAGAATAAGAACATTTTAGGCAGAGGCACCAGTCTGTGCAAAGACCAAAAGATAAAACTCAGGACGGTAATATATACAAAATTGGAAGAAATTTAGCCTGACTGGAGCCCACAACACAGAGAGATAAAATTAAGGGTGTATCAATTAGCTATTGCTGTGTAACAAACCACCCCAAAACTCAGTGACTTAAAATAACAACTGCATTATTATTGCTCAAGAGCTGGGCAGTAGCTCTCTCTTGCATGTCCAGTCATTAGTTATCTGTAGACTGGTTTAGGACAGCTCTGGCTGTGACAGCTGGGCTCTCTTCCAAATAGTCTCTCATCCCCCGGCAGGCTAGCCTGGCCTTGTCCACATGGCAGTGGCAGGGTTCCAAAACAGAGAGCAAAAGCACTCCAAGCCTCTGATGCCTAGGCTCAGAAATGACATAGTGCCACTTCCAGGATATTCAGTAAACCAAAGCAAGTGACAAGGACAATTCAGAGGTAAGAAAACAGACTCCACCTCTTGATGAAAGAAGCTACACAATCTTTTTGCAAAGCCTGTGGATACAGGGAGGAAGAATTTAGTCTATTTTTTAGAAACCCATCCACCACAGAGGGAGAGCAGTGGCAAGAAGTCAACCTGCAAAGATAGACAGGTCCAAGAGCTAAAAAGCCTTGCTTTCCAAACTCAGTTGTTTAGAGAGGCAATGGAGAGCCATGGAAGAGTGGCATGTTCAGATATGAACTCTAGAAAAGTGTCACTTTAACCCAGAAGATAGTTGATGAAGGCCTGGGTCATGGCAGGAGAGATGGATTGAGGAATGAATGGTTAGATTCAAGAGAGAACTACAGATGGTACCTGTAGTGGAGGATGAAAAAGAGGTAAGCACCTAAGGTTACACAGCTGGTGAGAAGAAGAGCTAAGATTAAAGCCAGGCCTTCTGTACCCCAATCTAATGTTATTACCACTCTTTCCCTGGGTACAGTTTTTCAGTTCAGGGATTTCTCCATCCCTCCCTCTGCAAGTTGCAGGGTTTCCTTGGCTGCTTTCTGAATCCACCACCAGGAAGCAGGGACACCAAGGCCATTCTAAGAAGTAAACCTCATTGAGATATGAAGCCCCACTTATCACAGCTAACTGTCAACGGTAGAAAGCCTGCAGTGATAGAGAAATAACAATAGACTCTAAGAACCACATAGTGTGGCTTGGAGAATCATTAACCATTGTTAAAGAAATCATAGCAGTCGCTTACCAAGGAGCAGGCATCTCAACGTTGTTTGTGTGAGAAGCAGCTCAGTTGCAGATCAACACGTACCGTTAGGAACACTCACCCTTTTGATTTTCAATTTAGGACTCATATTTGAAACCAGTTAATTTTTCTCTGCCCACACAGCATCTCAATCCTTTTGACATGTCTCTCCCAGCCAGCAGGATGCGGGTCTCAGTTCAATTTCAACTACTCTAGCCAATGACTTCTCCAGAGCTCCTCACAAGTGAATCTCATGCATGCCAAATCAGTATTGCCCATACTTGTCTGATCTTCGCAAGCATACCCTCCAAATCTGACGAAATCTACCTAGTTGATTTTGCAGGTCATGGTAACAGACAGAAACTATTTTTATTGATTGATAGTGGATAATTGACCACATACTGCATTTTTCTGGCAAGGGGCTCAAAACACTTGGTGATGGTTGTTTCATTTAATATCACACCTTGACAAAGTACAAGTCAGCTGTCATTATTCCCCCCTTTTTTTTTTTCAGGTCCAGTATGATAGCGGATCTGCAAAGATGGTCTCAGTAACTCTGCCCATCCCTTATACTGCATGCCCTTTTACAGCAATTCCCACCAAGAAGTGGAGTCTGTCCCCCCACCTCTTAAATCTGGTCTGGCTTCATCACTTGCTTGAACCTAGAGAATATGGCATAAGTGACACTGGGCAACTCAACTGGCCTTGCAGCTTCTGGTGCGGCTCTCCTGGAGCTGATGCCACATTAATTAATGACAGCCTCCCAGATAGCGTGCCAGACTAGCCAGCTGGAGGATTAAACAAGAGTATGTGTACTTAGTCCCCAGCACATAGTGGGTGTTACAGTAGATATGAGTTTCTTGCCTTACTTCTGTAGTAATCACTTTCCATTAGGTAATGCTTGGATTAAATGAGTGATTTTTGCACATTTCTTCTTAAGAATAGGAGAATGGTTTTTCCCTCTTCCTTGCTCAGAAATGTACTAAGAACCTGGTGTGATGATGGCCAGTTGAAGCGTGTCAAATATGATTACCGTCTGAAGGACAGCAGCAGGGTTCTTCAAAAACCCTCAGCCCCTTACTGAGAGAAAGGGTTCACTTTGTACTATGTTCTCAAGCAATGAGCACAGAGAGGACTTTGAGTTCTGAATACTAAGTATAGTTCAAAAATCCAACTCACTGGAAAGCAGGAAGGAAAATCACAGGTTTTACAACAAAGTCATTCTTCAGGTTCTCAGAATCACTTGAAAAGACCAATTTCACTGTTTGCCTGCCAAACCTGAGTATTTTCGTCCTGTGGCTGCTCACCACGTGGGTAACCATGGGTCACCAAGGTCTCAGAAGCAGGAAAAACCAGTCAGACTGGTGGAGGGCAGGACAGCGGGTGGCAACGTGCTCCTTCCTTGGAGTCCTTTGAGGTTAACAAGGAGAAAGGGTTGTGGGAGCTGGGTGGGGGCAGTGGGTGAGGGCAGTGTGACATTCTCTTGCCAAGACTGTGTGTGTGACAGCAGCATAACAGTCCAAAATCTGGATAGTCATTCACAGAAAAAGATGCAGTGCCTGCTAAAACATCCTGACAATCATCAGGAAGTACAATCAACCATGGTCTGCAGTCTCTCAAAAGCACCCATCCAAGACTCTGATGCATGATCTTCTATTCATGGAGACCGCTTGTATACGGGGTACTGTGGGGACTAGGGACTGAGAGCAGAGTAGGAAGGAAGTGAGGAAGTCCGTAACCCACACAGGCAGGTGGTTTCGCTGGGGCGGTAGGTTGGGGAAGGCAGTTTCTATGCCAGTTTTCTCTGGCATATGAGTTGATGCTTGCCAATACTTGCAATGAACCAAAGTCGGTATTGTGATCTAAAAATACTGCAAGCCATATCAGTAAACAAAGAATGCTGAAGCCATCAAGTCATCAGTGGCTGCCGCTGCCCGCCCCCCAAGTGAAGACAAGCCTGCAGCCCAGCCTCTGCAGCCACTCACAATGGTGCACTCTGAGGGGACCCAGAATAAGAAAGGACAGGACACTGGCCCTAGATAGCTAGATGCTTGTCAAAGGAATGAATTCAATGAGCCCAAATGTTTGCTTCCTCCCATACAAAGAAAAGCACTAAATTCTTTAACTTGAGGCGCTTGGTTTTCTTTAGTTAACAAGTAAACTTTTATTGTTCCAACTACTTGGTCTTTGTTGTAAAACTCCTATATATCCTGGCTCCTCCCCTACCTCTTGGGAGCAGTCCCTCAGAGCCATCTGAGAGGCTGTCATCCCGGCTCGCCAAATAAAACATAACTCTTAACTTTTAGGCTGCACGTTTACTTCAGTCGACAGTTTGTATCAGAACATGGGTGCAGTGCATTCTGGGGAAAAATGGAGGAAAGAGCTATGGTTGTCAGTCCCTGCCGGTCTCTATCATCACCACTGTGCCGTCTAATATGTGTGCCATAGTTGAGAGCTGCTCCCTCCATTTGTTGGTGCTGGCTGCTCTGTGATCACCCCTTCAGCCCTCCTCTCCCTAAGTCCCCAGGCCACAGGGGCTGAGACACTGCTCTTCCCAAGACCACAGCATTCACACAACCACCTGCGGGCCAAAAGCCTGTGATCCCTGAGGGCTTTGTACAAGAGGCAGTCCAGATTTCAGACATGCTACACAGAAGTGCACAATCCCTATTCCGCCCCCATCTCCAGGACGGAACTTCAGCACAGCCCTCTCACCTGGAAAATAAAGAAGGTTGTTGATGCACCTGTGGAGCTAGCAAGCCGAAACTCAAGGCTGCCTGCCATTCCTCAGGTGTAAATGAAACATCTACCTCCTCATTCTTTGGCTCTGAGTCTACCACTATGAATAAAGCAAAACATGACAGCCTGCCTGATGCTGAACCCTGGCCATTCTCTGTCTTCCCACTTTTGGTAAATAACAGTAAACCTTTCTTGATAGGCACAGAAATGCAAGGTCACTTTTACACAATTTGTCCATGCTTTCTTTGTCCAAGTTAGTGTGGTCTCTCAGACAGTCAGTTTCCTGGGAGTCATCACCAAATGTTTACTTTTCAATATAATTACAATATGATGCACAGCTAGGCGGTTATTTAGGGTGACCCTTTCTAATAATAATTATCACGCCATCATCATCGTATATTACCATTTTCTGGGAGATTGTTTTGTGATAAGCACTATGTCAAGAGTTATACATGCATTACTTCATTTTATCCTCAGAATAACCCACAGGAGTAGATATTATTATTCACATTTTCCAGCCATGAAAATCAAAGCTCGGGAAGATTAAATGGTCCATGATCAGCAGCTAAAGAACTGAGGTCAAGAATACACTGTCTGAATTGAAAGCACAAGCTTTGAACCTCTGTAATATATAGTCTTTCTACCACATACAGGATATGTTCACACGTGGCTTACTAAGACCCTGCGCACCTCTCCAGACTTACGTACTGCCTTGTATCATGTTTCGGGTCCATCAAAGAACACACAACTCCCTGAACAAACCTGCTGTTTTACACCTCAGAGCCTTAGTTCCTGTGGGTCCCTCTGCTAGGATCACCTGCTGCCACCACTTTTGCTCATTCATCTCATGCAAATCAGCTGAGACATAGGGTCCCCAGGAAACTTTCCCCAGTCTTTCCCTAAGCTGGGTTTGTGTTTTCACTCTATCGTCGACCAGTACTCAAAGCATTCTTCTATCATTGTCCTTACCACATTGTATTGTAGTGTTGTAGTTCCTGTGTATCTGTCCTGCTAGACTTTGAGCTCCTTCAAAACAGGAGCTATACAATATGTATTTTGTGTAATATATATAAAAATATATACATATATACACATGTCTATTATATGCATTAAATTTATACTTTAATATATGTTTATTTTTATATATATTTTTTTGATCACCAACACTTAGTGCATTCCCTATTGTGTGTGTGGAATGGGAAGCAAGAAACTGAACTCAAGTCCCTCTTAGCTACTTTCCAGTTCAGGCCTTCGTGACCTCCCTGTGCTTTGGTTGGCTCATCCGTGGGACATGGTGAATCGTACCTTATCTATCACGATTGGCTGGTGTAAGGATCAACTAAGAGAATATTTGTGAATGCTGAAAATATTATATAATTAAGTGATTTTGTTGTTTTTGCTTTTCACAGAGCCTGGGGCAGAGTAAATTTCCATTAAAGTGAATTAGTGATTAAACTCTTCATTTGCTGGTTGAGATATCATAGTAACTTGCTTAAGTAAGTTACTCAAGGTTCCCCCTAAACTGTAAGCTCATTGAGACCAAGAGATTTTCATTTCCAGCACCTAACACAGTGCCTGGCCTATGGTACGTGCTCCATGAGTGTGTGGAAGGAAGAAAGGGATGGAGGAAAGGAGGGAGACCATATAGCTACGGGTGAATGAAAGCCCCAGGTGCTGAATCCCTGGTCATAGGTCTTTCCACTTGACCATGGCATTAGGTACTCTAGGTCAGTGGTTCTCAAAGTGTGGTCCTGGGAACCAGCAGTGTCAGCATCAGTTGGAAACTTGTTAGAAATGCAAATCTTCAGGCTTCATCCCAGACCTGGTGGGTCCCAGCAATCTGAGTTTTAACAAGACCTCTAGGTGATTCTGATGCGTGCCAAAGTTTGACACCACTGCTGGAGGAGAAACTCTTCATCGTCTGCTTATATTCGAGACCAAATGGACAGAAAAAGGTAAATTTATTAATGGCTTGTAAGTAATTTATTTGAGAAACCTAATGCATAATATTTTCCTTGTCATTTCCTACTAACTCGACACATATTTATGATACAAGGAGGAAACATTGCTCAAAACATTGCATCAATAATGTAATATGTTTTTGGTTAAAAATAACGTTTACTGAATTGCTTTCTAAGTAAAGAAAACTACATGATTATTGCTAATAATATGGGTAATGTTGAAAGTTGTAATGACACTTCTGTAGTGTTTTACTATATACCAGGCACTATTCTAAGAACTTTTCCTATCTTAAATAACTTATTACTCAAAACAATCCCATGAGGCAGGCACAGTTTTTATCATCCTCATCTTACAGAGAGAAAACTGGGACATGTAGAGGTTATGTAACTTGCCAAACAAAGGTCACATTGCTGGTAGAGCCAAGATTTGTATCCATGCAGTCTAGCTACAAAATCCATGAGATTAATCACTATATTATACTATGAATCAACCATAATTTAGAGATAACCACTAACAATATGTATGAGGAATTTAGAATTCTCCTTCAGGTAGGTAAAATACATAAATAAATATACACACATATCTCTGCATTTACCTATGTGCATATAATATATTGGTAAATATATTTATTTACCTGTAATTTATTTATTTACATGTAAATAATTGTAACAGTTGTTACCTTTTTAACATGCTTCATATTTTTTGCAAATACATTTATTTACAATTTAAAAAAATAAAATTGGGTCTTATGCTGCTATAAACTATTTTATTTAATAATACATTGTAAACAGATTCCAGCATTCTACAATTCTAAAATAATTGTAATGGCTGTACTGAATTATCTCCTAATTTATTTAATCAATTCTCGAGTACTGAACAATCAGAGCTTATCCAATGTTTTGCATGACAACATGGTAAATGAACATCTCTGAAATTAAAACTGCAATGATCACTTCAGTTTTGATTCTCTGAATCCCTCTAACATGGGCCCACGTAAATAAAGAAAAGCAACTCTCTCCAAACAGTACATGCAGTCCATAAACTTTCTCACTTCAATAGTTTATGACAGCAAAATCTAATTACGCCCTACTGCCCAGCAGCAAGACTATCTAATAATTATACAGGTTATTTAAAAATACTCTGAGTGACAATTTCATTAGCTTTGTATTACGGAAACCACAGGCACTGTATCTTCAGAGATTCACAGATGCAGTAAAGGAAGAACTGAACAGTAATAAAAGGTCAAAATATTTATGAAGGAAAATAAAAGTTCTCCTTGCATATGGATTCATCCCGAAGGCTAGACAGTGTGTAGAACACAGCAAACGTTTTATGAATGAATGAATATCAAGACCCAGTCAATAGATGAAAATATGAGAGAAACTAGAGAAAGGGAGAAAATAGGCCATTTTTTCAGACTTCTCTGAAAAAGGCTATTCATTCCATTGTGGCAAATAATTTGAATATGTTCATACACCAACACTAGAAAGAAATATAAATAGTAAAGCAATTTATTTACACACAACCACATTCCCAGTACAGACCTCTAGGGCCTTGGCACGTCTGGGTTTGACCTGCGGTCTCCCAAATCCAAATTCCCAAGGAGCTTGAGGGAAACCAAAGTACTCAAGCCAAACTGGAGGGGCCCAGCAAGTCTGCTTGCAAGCTAAAAATAACAGGCTCTCTGTGTCCACATGTATTGCAGTGGGAAGGGGAGGTGTGACTCTACCAATCCAGACTTAACTAGAGGAGGATGAGCGCTGGGAAAGCCATGTGAGGAGGAGGCAGGGTGGTAACCCCAAGTGTCTGAGGAAACGCCCTCTTCCTCTATGTGTCATGTGTGTGGGAAATCTGAATAATTAAACACTCAACAGTTCCCAAAGTTAAAATGACACTGTAGTACAGGAGCTGAGCCTTCTATTTGGAGTAGATGTTATACCTGAAATTGGAGAAGAAGAAATAATTACTGGAATAGATGTATGCTGCCAGGAGTGAGCAAGACATTTCAGTGTCAGGACCCATGGAGGCCTCTGCCCATAATAATCTCATTCACTTTCTTGCCAAAGGAAAACGTTGTACTGCAGAGAGACAGGTTCTTCTGGTATAACTGATCCTTCTGGATCATCTAACCAAATTTTAAAGGCAGGCTGTTGACTTAAATGCTTTCATATCTTAAGATGTAGAAGTTGGAAGGACTTTTGTGTTCAACAAGTCTCAATCTTGCATTTCTCAGGTGAGAAAATGAAGCCTAAAGAGACGACATGATAGTTCCAGAATCACAGAGGAAATAAGTGTCAGAGCCAGGAGGAGGGCCACAATTTTGATTCCTACTTCTACACCAAAAGGCCACTGCCCCATGCTTGTAACTTCAGTGTAATGATATTACCTCCTTCAGACCATCAGCCAAAGCATTTCATTTTACCCAAATACTGCTTAATTCCTTTACATTCTTTTATTCAACACCTATTTACTGAGCACTTTCTACATGCCAGTGTTCTAAATGCAGGTAAGAAAGTAATTAGCAAGATATGGCCTTGTCTTCATAGACGGGGGGGGGGGGCAGGCAAGGAGTAAGTAAAGAAGATAAGTTTAAGTCACGATAAATGCCATGAAGACAATATAACAAAGTGGCAAAGGTTGTCTGGGATTGAAAGAGGCTACTTTATAGAGATTAGTCAGAGAAGGCTTATCTGATGTTTGAGCTAAAACCTGAAATACGAGTAGGAGTTGGTCAACCAAAGAGTGAGGTGAAAAGCCATTTCAAGCCAGGAAGAAAATAAGTGCAAAATCCCTGAGGCAGAAGCTCCAGTTCCAGGCAATATGACATAAGCACATTCCATCCAGTCTCTCCCAACAGATCCAACTAGAAAGCACAGAGTTTTCTTGACTTAAATAATAGAAGGCAAATTGGAGAAGACCAGAATTTGAAGTACCACCAAGACATCTGTGAATTTCTCTTTTTTTCCCCCCCTGGTATCTCCAACCTGGTTTCTAGACATCACAATATCCAGACTTGGGCAGTAGGGCACAGAAAGAGAAGTCCAGGAGAAACCTCTAGCTCTGGTCTCAAGAGAGGGAAGATGACAACCTAATGCTGAGGGAGGATGGAAAATTTCTTCGGAGGTTGTTCTTTTCTCTGTTCTCTCATGCAACAGTCCCTCGGCAATCCCACTGAGGCAATGGTCGGAACTTCAGCAATGAGAACAGCATCCAGGGCCTGCAGACGCCTACATTCTGAGGAAGAGAGCCTTTCTCTCTTATCAGAGGGGCTGTGGTCCTAAGAAGGTGGGGAGAACACCAGTTGCTTTTTCCTCTCTCATTGTCCTCCCACAGCAGACACAGTTACAGGAAGTCCCAGGCTGAGTGTTGGACCCTCAGGCCTGAAGACAGAATGGGGAGCACCAGGGACCTGGAAAGCACAGGGAGATCATGGAAAGGGAGGGGCCAGAAAGAATTCTTCTTTAAAAAAAAAAAAAAAAGCAAATGACTCTCAAACATATGAAAAGATGTTCCATCTTGCTCATAGAGAGAGAAGTGTAAATTAAAACCATGCTGAGATACCACTTCTCACCTCTCAGGTGGCAAGAAATCCAAAAGATTGACAACATATTCTATGATATTACTTTGTGGAAATAGATCCTCTCATTCCTTTACGGTGGGAAGGCAAAATGGTACAACCTCTATAGAGGTTAATTGGCAATATCTACAAAATTTTTCTCTTCATTTTGTCTTTGGCACAGAAATTCCACTTCTAAGTATTGATCCCAAAAATACACTTACAGAAATAAGAAAAGTGCGTGTATACCGTGCCAAGTACAAACTACATTATTTAGAATAGCAAAAGACTGGATACGAAAATGTTCGTCAGTAGGAAGCTGGCTGCATAAATATTAACACATGCTCACAACGGAGTTCTCTAAGCTGTAAAAATGCTACAGACTGATTTCCAAGGTATAACAGTGAGTGAGAAACAAGACAGAGAAAAGTTATTTCAGTAAGTTCCTATTTTAATACATATACATGATAAATATGGATATACACATGCAAATATATAAAAAATAGGAAAATATATATAGTTCAAAATACATACAGATATTTTAAAACAGAATACATTTAAAACAGAATATTACCTATTGGGGCAAGGGGGTACAGGTAGAGGGAATAAGACGAGAAACTAGACTCTGAATGGAATTTGTTTTATGGATTTGACGTTTAATCAACTAAATGTTTAGATGATTAACTAACAAAAATAAAAATAAAAGCACTTCCTAAGAAACAGAAACAAAATAAAAACTAACAGTATATTGAAAGGAACTATTTCACATGATTTTAAAATATAGTAATTTCACTGTATATCCCTGATGGAAAAGAAGAACTGCAAAACTATCTTAAACTATTTTCAGTGGTCATATTATTAGTAATAATAACATTATTAGTACTCTAAAACAATTATACTCATGGTAGGATAAAGCAAATAAGTAACTGTTTACGTTATTAGGACCAAGATTTTCAGAATAGGAGAAAAGAAATGCATATACTATAAAAATCACAGAACTTAGGTTCTTTGTAATAATAATAAATTATTAATAATAATAATGAATTAATGTAATAATAAATTTTGAATTGTTATAACTCAGAATGTCTTTTCTTTTAAAATTAAAAAAAAAGTGTTTCCAAGGTCTCTCCACTAAAACTCATTAAAACAATAATAAATCCATAAAATAAAATAAAATAAAATAAAAACCAATAGTAAATCCAATAGAAATGAGCACTGCTAATCTTCAGACTGTGGCCTCTAAATACCATTTCCTTGGAGAAATGGCTGACTTGAGGCTGGAGCTAGAAATGTGAAAGACAAGCCTAGATACCTTGTCATAATAAAAAGCAAGGAAGCAATTTAAGAAGGCTGGTGTAGCATCAAAAAGACTCATAAGGAGCCGCAGTGAAAAAGCTCCCCTTGGCCAAAGTTGGAATAATTTGATCATTAAAAAGAATAACAACTGTCACTGATTCAAACAAGTCAAATGTATTAAACTCCATGAGTTCATGTCAAAAAAAAAAAAAAAACACTGCTCAGATTTGAAAGATGCTAGGGAACGAACTTATTATTCTAAATACCGGTGATAGTGAGAGGATCAAACATTTATCCTTGCTCTCAGGGTTTCCCAACAACTGGTGAAGGAAATACTTCTCTTTAGAAAAAAAATTCCAGCTGAATGAAGCAGTAATGATAGGACTAGAGCATGACCTTTTTGCAAGCCCCAAATGGAATAACGGATCTAGGCAATGATCATCAGTGGCAACTTACAGTACCATAGAAAAAGACAGCTCCTCATTACGTGCCTCCTGATGGGAATTTCCAACAACACCCGTGCTAGTTTTCTAGGAATGCCCAAACACCATGTGGAAATTAGACTGGGTGGATAAAACAACAGAAAATCATGTTCTCGCAGTTCTAGAGGTGAGAAGGGTGCAATAAAGGTGTCAGCAGAGCTGATTTCTTTTTTTTTTTTTCTATTTTTTTTTAATGGGGGGAAGTAATTAGATTTATTTATTTATTTACTTGATGGAGGTACTGGGGATTGAACCCAGGACCTTGTGCGTGCACTCTACCACTGAGCTATATCCTTCCCCTAGCAGGGCTGATTTCTCCTAAGGCCTCTTACCTTGGCTTGTAGACAGCCTTCTTCTTAGGTCTTCACGTGGTCTTCCCTCTGTAACTGTGTCCAAATTTCCTTCTCTTATGAGGACACCAGCCACACTGGATTAGGGCTCACCCATTTTAAGTAAATTACCTCTTTAAAGTTCCTATCTCCAAATACAGTTCCCATTCTTAGGTACGGGGGATTATGACGTCAACATATGAATTTTGGGGAGACTCAATTCAGCCCACAACATCATCTATGAAATACTCTAGCCAAAAACTAGAATCTGAATCAGATCAAGTCTCTAGAAGTGAATACCAGTTCACAGGGAATACAGGGGGAAGAGAAACATGTTAATACGATGCGAGCGCAATCAGCACAATTCAGAATTCGGAACGCTCCAAACTCTTCCAAGGGACCTGCTTCTGCAGTAAGTAAACTGCAAGGACAAAAGAAACAGGGAGATGGGTATCCGCAGATTATCAGAGACTTAAGAAATAAATGAATCAAATGTTACCTATGTGCCTCCTATGGATCCCAATTAAACGAAGCAATTTTAAAAGATACATTTATGAGGTGATTGGGAAATCTGAACTGACACTGAGATTGTTTTTTTTTATCATTAAGGAATTACTATTATTTTTAGGTGATATCGTGGTTATGTTTTTTAAGCAGTCTTTCTCTTTTAGAGACAGATACTGCAATATTTCCATATGGGTGACACGACATCAGGGATCCATTTGAAAATAATCCAGTGAGTAAGGAAGCAGAGAGCATAGGTGAAAAGAGAGTGGCAATGAGTTAATGCTCATAACTGGGTGAGGGGTACACCAGGCTTGATTATAGCATGCTCTCTATCTGTGGATATGTTTGAAGTTTTCCACGACAAAAAGCTTATAAATTAATAAATGAACAAACGGATGGGTGGTCATGCCATGCATCCCACACAAGGGCAAGAGCAAAACAACTAAAATGAAAACAGGGAAGATTCACTTACTGAAGGAAGCAACTGGAAATAAAATGTGACTAATAACACATACAAGCAGCTACCCTTTGTAGATCACCGGCTAGATTCCAGGACAAACACCAGGCAGCAGCATCCATCTGTATGTACAGTCACAAATCTCTACCGCTTTTCATCTTTATAACACTCCTGGAGCAGGGGGGAAGTCGGGTCATCTCACAGACAGGGAACCCAACACTCAGAAATAGCTGAAACCTCAAGCTGGCTTGGACCTGAGACAAACCAGCACCCAGGACTTTGGTCTACAGCGTGTGTGCCCTTTCCCTCACCCGACTCTGACTCCGGGGGCCAAAAGGGAGTGAAATAAGGCAAAAACTTGAGTTGATAGAGAGTGGCTTCTACCTGGAAATAAACCTTTGTTTCCTTTCTTTGTTCTTAAGGAGATTTGTCTTAAGAGCTCTCCCTGCTTTCTCCTCAATGACTACTATTTACTTAATTTTTTGAAGCACTCAAAAATGGTCCTTGTCCAACAGAAATGTTTGCGGTCACATGACTCCTGCAGGTTCACTTTTACAGTAATGAATACCAAATCTTTTCTTTATTTCCCCAAAGACAAATGTTGAGCTATGACATGGACCTGAACACAGAGACAGTGCGGGAAATATGCGTGCATCCTTTATCTTCTGCTGTGAGTTTCTAGGGATTCCTCTCAGGCAAAATGAATCTCTTCAGACATGACTCACATGCACACGGTATCTCAGATCAAACGGCATCCATCTTTTTCATTTGCAGAGTATGTTTTGGTTTTGTTTTTTATTGTCACTGCATCTTTTTAATAACATGGGGAAGTAAACTCCATTTTAGAAAGATTTCCATCAAGACAGATAAAAATGAAAGGTTCAGCCCATGGAGCTGAAGCCTGGGTCACCTGGGATTACATACAACCAGGCATTACGTAACCTACTAGAATGTCAGCTTCTCTCTCCCCCTAGCTTTTTACCTCCCTCATGAATGTCTGAGAAAGAACGGAGGTGGAGGTGGGCATGAATGATTTGTCCCTTCAGAACCAACCACTTGACACTGCCCCTTCAAGCTGTTTGTTCTCTGGCCTCTTCTCTCTCTGCAAAGGCAGTGGGAGAGGCTTGGGGAGAGGGGGCCCTTACTTCCCTTTACGAATCTCCCTTGGGCTCAAAGGCTTGGTAGTCGAGGGGTGCAGAAGGGCCTTGTGGTCTGGCCTCCCACTCATCAAAGGACTAAGTTTTCCTTTAAGGGTATTTCTAACCAAGGTTATACAGAAAGATTGAAAGACAGGCTGACAGGCCTGGAAGAGACTGATGTTTGCCTTGCAGCTTTAGGCTTTTATCCTATCCCTGAGCTACAGTGTCCACAGCATGCAATCTATACTGTGCAATTACCCCGTGAAAAGCACAGTTTTATTGCTTGTATGGTGTGTGTGCTTTGCAAAGCATTAATCTGTGATACGGAAATGTTTAAAGCATATCAAAATTCTGTAATCGTATTTTGTAATTTCCTTATTTTTTAATATACTAGTAGCCTCAAAAAAAAAAAAAAAGGAAGTGGCTCTGGCCTCTCTCAAGGCCTGAAAGGCCTTGAGAAGAGGAACAGGAGAAGGTGTGGTAATAACTGTCATAATAGTGAACACATACTGAGCGTTTTTATGTGCCAGGTGTTGCTGGGTATCCTAATTTAACTCACATTAATTAGCACATTAAGTAATATACATTAATTAACTTAATCCTAACCTAAGAGGTAGGTGTTATCTCCATTTTGCAGATAAGGAAACTGAGCCACAGCTGATAAGCTGTGTATCAAACTTTACTGAAGCATTAATGGAAGCAAGAGGGAGTTACAAAGAATGAGGGAAATACTGTAAAACTGTATGCTAAGTATAACGTTTCGTGGTTAAAGGGAAACACATCTAAGAGGTTAAACCCTTCGTAAAGGGAATTTCCTTCCTGGAAGCCCCCAGATCCTAACCTTGTTTCTGGGTCCTCGCGTTCTCATGTGAGAGCGCCACCTTCCTCTCTAACACTCTCTGGAAAATCCTCCCCTTCCTCGCAAGGGCTCTTCCTGCCCCAGGGATTCAGCTTTTCTCCAATCAGGGGATGTGTTTCCCCTTGGGGGAAATACTTCAAATTCTAAGTTACTCAGTCTTGCATGACACTCAGAAATTTGATGAGGAGGTAGGTAGTAGGGGAAGGGGTTGTTGGTACTCCAGGTGTCCAGTCCTCGTGGGGGCCTCTCTGACATGCTAAGTGACAATTAAAGACCGTTATTCTACCTTGGTCTGTCAGTAACTGTTGGATCTACCTGCATATTACAGCACATTAATCATCAGAGGCTGTCACATCTAAACCAACCTCTAGGGATACAGAGGATCATCCCTAATGTGTCATCATTTGCAAGTTTATCTTTCTCAACACTGGAGTTAGTACTTTAAATTACTACGGTCCCTTTATTTGGTCCCCTATCTCCCTCCTCTCAAATAAGGTTCCCTTGGGTAAACCACCTTCTACCCGCTAAGTGCCTGAGATGGATGGGAGGTGCACGGGTGAGGGTAGGAAGGTTTAGGTCTTCCAGCTCCACCGCAGTGTAAATATGGTCATCTGCCACACTCCCTCTGTACCCTAAGGTATCAGTAAAAGACTGCTGTTGACATCATTCAGCCACATTTTACCGCAGCACCAAAAGTATTTATTGAGAGATCTCTGAGGGATTGGTTGTTAATAAAAGCTGTATAACAACTTTCTTTGAGCCAAGTACCAAGAGCCTTACCCAACTAAGTGGTGAGAAATCTCAGGTTAATGTTTTACTATGGTAAACATTACTTGAGGTTGGCTCTGAGCGGAGGGATAAACTGGTACTATTAATAAATTCAAAGGCAGTTTTTAGAATGAAAGCAATGCCTAGAATAACAAGTTTGCCAAAGCACTTTTACACGTACTACATTGTTTCAGTCTCACAATAATGAGAAAGGTCATTTGACTTTGTATTATTACTTGCATTCAATAGAACAGGAAATTGAGACTGAGAGCTTGAATGATTGGGCAAGATCACTTGGGTAATTAATCATGATGCAAAGCTTGCTTTTGAACAACTTAGTTCAACTCTTTGCCAAAGCAATGACCTTTGCCTTCTTTACATCTGTAAAGCATTTCAGTTATTTCCCCCTAATGTATATAGTTCTATCGACATCTTTTAAAACTCATTTAATCCCTGTGATGGTTAGTTTTATGCATCACCTTGACTGGGCTAAGGAATGCCCAGATAGCTGGTAAAACATTGCTTCTGGGTCTGCCTCTGAGGGTGTTTCCAGAAGAGGTTAGCATTTGAATTGGTGAACCCAGTAAAGCAGATGGCCCTACCCAATGTGGATGGACATCACCCAATCTGTGGAGGGCCCAAATAAAACAAAAAGGTGGAGGAAGGGTGAAGTCAGTCTCTCTCCCTGTAAGCTGGAACATCCATCTCCTCCTGCCCTTGACATCAGTATTCCCGGCTCTTGGGCCTTCAAACTTGGCCCGAGACTTACACCATTGCCCTCCCTCAGCCACTTCCCTCAGTGGGTTCAGCATTGTGTTAATCAGTACACAAGTTTGAGATCTTGGAAAGACCTCTGAAACAAAAGTACTCAAACTGGGGGAGACAAAAGTTCCCCATGGAAACTAGGAGCTAGCATAATTCTGGTCATTATTATGGACATTAGGAATAACTTCTGAGAGTTAACATCAATCGACTAAAATAATTCACTGGGGAAAGAATAATCTTTTCAACAAAGGGTGCTGGGACAACTGGATATTCACATGCAAAGAATGAAGGTAGGCCGTACTTCACACCAGATACAAAAATTAACTCAAAATGGACCAAAGACCTGAATTTAAGAGCTGAAATTATAAAACTCTTGGAAGAAAATATAGAGGTAGATCTTTGTGACCTTGGGTTAAGCAACACTTTCTTAGAAGTAACACCAAAACAACAAGTAACCAAAGAAACAATAGATAAATTAGACATGATCAAAATTTTAAAAATTTGTGCTTCAAAGGACACTATCAAGAAAGTGAAAAGACAACCCACAGAATGGGAGAAAATACTTGCAAATCATATATCTAATAAGGGACCTATATCTAGACTATATAAAGAACTCTTACAACTTAGCAAGAAAAAGACAAAAAAATTCCATTAAAATATGGAGAAAGTGCTTGAATACATAATTCTCCAAAGGAGATACACAAATGGCAGATAAGCACAAAAAAGATATTCAACATCATTAGCCACTAGGGAAATGTAAATCAAAACCACAATGAAGTGCCACTTCATATCTACTAGGATGGTATAATCAAATGCTAAAGAAGATGTGAAGGAACTGGAACCCTCACACATTGCAGGTAGGAATGTAAAACGGTGCAGCCACTTTGGAAAACATTCTAGCAGTTCCTCAAAAAGGTAAACATAGAACAATCATTAGACCCAGTAATTCCACTCTTGGGTTTATACTCAAGAGAATTAACATATGTCCACACAAAAGTTTGCACACAAATGTTCATACTAGCTTTATTCAAAGTAGTCAAAAAGTAGAAAGAATGTATATCAACTGATGCATGGATAAACAAAACATGATATATACATGCAATAGAATAATATTCAGCCACAAAAGAGAAATGAGGCACTCATATATGCCACAAATGAATGAAACTTGGAAACATCATGCTTAGTGTAACAAGTCAGACACAAAAAGCCATGTAGTACATGATTCCATTTATATACAATGTCCACGACAGGCAAATTCATAG
Source organism: Vicugna pacos (assembly GCF_048564905.1). Taxonomy (NCBI): domain Eukaryota; kingdom Metazoa; phylum Chordata; class Mammalia; order Artiodactyla; family Camelidae; genus Vicugna; species Vicugna pacos. The sequence goes on from NC_132989.1 coordinate 8,664,331, forward strand.
AGACAGAAAGTACATTAGTGGTTGCCAGGGGCTGGCAGGAGAGAGAAAAAGTAAGTGACTGCTAATGAATATGGGTTTGAGGAGGTAGAGGGGGATAATGATAATGTTCAAGAATTAGATAATGGGATGTGAATATGCTAAAAATCACTGAATTGACACTTTAAGAGACTGAATATTATGATACGTGAATTAGATCTCAACTGAAAATATAACTTCCAGCTTCTTACAGCTGTTACATTAAGGAAAACAAATCACTGAATTCAGGGCATCTAAGCCCATCAAAAGGGAGTCAAATGAGGAAAGAACAATGCTCAGAATATCACTGAGGAGGTCAGACTGGTTGTTGACTCTAAAAGTACACTAGGAGCACTCCATGTCAGTCTCTAGAGAATCTGCATTCATGCTTTATGCCATGACTAGCCCAAATGAAACTATGGCCCTGGGACCAAGCTGGTCTCTTTTCTCATTACCTTCCACCTTGCCATCTTTCCGGGGTTTCCTCTGCAGTATCAGATAGAAAGAGGGCTAAGTTTATGACTCTTTCTCAGATCACTGAACTCAGTTCAATTCCATACATTTTACTCGGGGTACCTGGGAAGTGCCAGGCACCTGCCTAGATCCAGAGAATCAGCTGTGATCAGGATGGATGCTGCCCTCCCTTGATGAAACTTGTGTTCTAATATGAAAAATGGATAATAAAAAGTATGCTGGTTCTCTTCTAAGGCCCTACCATCCCTAATCTACCCAATGGCATTTTTTCTGACCTGCTTCTGGAGACGTGGGGTTCGCTCTGTGAATTGTATAGGCCAGGCTCTCTTTTACTAGAAGGAAATCAGGCAGCAGAAAGGGAGACAACAGGGTGTCCTCTTCCTGCCTTAGCACCACGATTCTGGCAGTAGATTTCAACGACTACATCTCCTGTAAGATAGACCTTCCTCCAGAGTGCCAGATTTCATTGGAAATTCTACTTTCTCCCTCTGCCTTTTCATACTGAAGCATGTATGGTAGCTCATCTGAAAAGACAGCTATTAATGATTCATTTCAACCCTATATGTTCACGCTGGTCCTCCTTAAAAGGTAGTATCTATTTCACCTCCCCTTGAATCTGGACTTGCTTTGTGACTTGCTTTGACTAACAGAATGTGGCAAATGTGATGCTCTGTCAGTTCTGGGGCAAGTCCTTAAGAGGCCAGGCAGCTTCCACTTTGACTTTCTTGGCACCCAGCCACTTAATCAGTGCTCAGGTTAAATTATTAAATAATGAAAGATCACAAGGAGAGAAAGACAAACCTAGCCCACCCCTCGCCAGTCCAGCCACCCCAGCAGAAAGGCATCAGGTGTGGAATGAATCCATCTTGGATCCTCATCCAGCTCCAACTGAACTCCCCAGCCAACTTCACCAAGTGCAGAGTGGAGATGAGCCATTTCCACCAAGCCCTGCTCAAATTGAATAATTGTGGGCAAATACATGGTGGTTGGTTTTTAAAGTCACTAGGTTGTGGGCAGTTTGTTACACAGCAGAAGACAACTAAAACTGACGATAATGGGATCTCACTGCTGCTAATCCCAGATGCCCCAACATTCTTATAATACCCTTAACCCTGACCTTGGCTCCATAAATGGCTTCCGTTCTCTTCAATTAAACCTTTTTGAGTTCTATGCTATGTTCTGTTTTGAATTCTGAGACCCTGCCCAACACAACAAGTAAATAGATAAATAAGACAATCACAGATTCTTGTTGGTACCAGGATGAAAATAAGCAGGTTGCCATGGTAGGGAATATCAGAACCAACTTTGGGCAGGGTGGTTAGGGAAGGCCTTTTCTGAATAACTCTGCTTAAGTCAGTCAACATCTGCAGCAAAAAGGCTGCAGGAAATGCAATGCTAAAGGAAGCAAACAGCTGAGGAATCGGCTTCAGGTTCAAGCCGCACTTTTGCTGGCGACCCTGCTCTGGGCCATAGAGCCACGGCTTGCAACTGCTTTCACATCTCTGAGTATATCCCTCATTTCACTCTTTCCATTAGGCTGAGTATTTAAAGTAGAGGAAAAGCAAACAAACAAACAAGAATGGGAAAAGCCCCCTCCCTGTCACGGCTGCCTTCCATATCCCAACATACCTGAAAGTACAGTTTTGAGGGGTGTGAGCCCTACTGCCCAAGGAGAAACAGGACTGGAAAATGGGAGAGATGTTAAAAGGGACTTTTATATAAAGTATGAAAGCATATGTTTATCTCAGTTAGCAGTACCTTGAAATTAAGGCAATATATTTTTATCAATACAATTAGCAAAAATTCCAAAAAGCAGTAACATCTTGTGTTGGTGAGGATATGACAAAATGTGCCTTTTGACGTGTTGCTCAGTGAGAGTGAGAACTGCTATAATCTCTTTGGTATACAATTTGCCAGCATCCTTAAATAAACACATAGATCTTTCCCTGGTCCCACTTTTGAGAATCTATTCTAAACACCATATGTAAAGACAGATGTACAAAGTTCTATTCTATTGCAACATCGTTTATAGGAGCCAAAATAAAAAGTAGAAACAACCTAATTATCCATCAGTAAGGAAGTGGTTCAATAAATTATGGTACATTCATATCAAGGAATCACACCAGTATTTAAAAACAGAATGAGTTCAACCTATATTCATTGAACTGGAGGGCCACCCATAATATATCATTAAACAGATATTTTAAAGAGCAAACATCATAAATAGTATGATCCTAAAGCAAAACTTACATATGTTGCATGTATGTTTCTTTATATTTGTATGAACATGGAGACAGTGTAGAAAAATACATATGCTTTTAACAGGATTACTACAGTAGGGTGAAAATAAATGGAAAATGATTAACTTTCCTGTATGCATTTTTGGATTGTTTCATTTGTTGAAATGAATATATCACTTTCATTTTTAATTCTCCTGTCCCCACCCTTCTTTCTACCTCAGGCAACCATGATTCTAATTTATTTCACTTTAGATTAATTTTACCTGTGCTAGAATTTTATCTAAATGGAGTAATAATTTTTTGTGTCTGTCTTCTTTTGGTCACTGTTGTGTCTGTGAGATTCATCCAGGTTGTTGCCTACATTGGTAGTTCATTCCTTTTTATCGCTAAGTTGTGTTCCATTCAAATGGCTTATCACAATTTGTCCATATACTGCTGATGGACATTTGAGTTATTTCTAGATTTTGGCTACCCTGAATAAAGCTGTTACGAACATTCTTGCACAAGGATTTTGACACAGATTTTTATTTCTCTTGGATAAATACCTAGGAATTGAATTGTTGAGTCAAAGGGTAGCAAAATGAAGGTGTATGAACATAATTTACTTGTAGTAAAAAAACTAATAAAAACATTTCAAAGGAAAAATTTTGAAGAAAGAGAATGAATCTGTATTTTAAAAAGACAATAATCTTTGTAACCTTTTTCTCCACTCCCTCTCCTCCCAATAAGTGTTCGGGTCTGTCAGATCTTAAGCTTCCCAGGTCAGATCAGTGACCCACCACTTTTCATGGTGCATCATCAAAGCTGGGGAAATTCTAATGTTACCTGCCCAACAGGAACTAGATTTAGATAACACCCACCAGAAGCCTTAAGATTCAAATGACAATTCAAGAGAACTGCTAACACACAAGAAAAGCAGCTTCCACAGTCGGAAACTTCTTGCAGACAAAACAAAACAAAACTCATGACACTCCTTTTCTATAATAACAAGGTGTCACCGGAATAGATACTTAGCACTAAAAAGGAGAAGAAACTAGTCAAATCGACACATCAAGAAAAATAGTAGCAGAAGTAACCCTACCCAAGGGCAAATTCATAAACAAATTGTGAAACTTTGGTAACTTTCCAAACCTAAAGTGAAAGTTTAAGTTGCTACAAAAATCCAATCAATGCCATAAAGACTTAGTCTAGGAAGGAAAGACTGGAATAAACATATATTTTTTGAGTGTCTTAAAAAAAAAGGTACTGTTACACTGTGAATGACAGGTTTTAGGGATACCAGCTAGACCCCTGGTCCACCACCACTCTTTTTTCTCAGAACTGGCCTTGAGTCTGACCCCACAGGAGGGTCACAGTACCATATTTCCTCCAGGATTCAGATGTTTGGACCAGGGATGGACCTCTGATAGTTCAAGTTTGGATTCTAAGTGACATGGGAAGCCAATGAAGGATTTTGTGCAAATAGTAACATGGTCTTATTTATGATTCGAAAAGACCTTGGAGGAATAAATTAGGAAGCACTTGCAGTAGTTCAGATGAGAGATTCAGATGATTGACACTGGCAGTGGAGAAGGAGAGAAGCCCTAGAGAGCCTCTCAACATCCACAAGCCAAAGAGAGGAACAGAGGGTTTCTGAAGGAATCTGGAACGTAGACCTAGGAGACAGTGGGGTCATGAAAGCTAAGAGAGAGGGGATTTTAAGAAGGAAGAAGTGATCAGCTGTGGCTTGAGGAGTAACCAAGAAGGGTCTGTTTGTGAAGAAGACAGCCTTCTGTTAAGGGGAGCAGAGAGACAGGGTTGCAGCAGGAAGAAGATAAAGTGACAAGGAGGTGACTCTAGCATGTTCGTAGCTTCTTGCTGCACTTCAGATAAAAATCTAAAAGGCCACGTTCTTAACTTGACATACAAGATCCTTCATAGTGGGACTCGTTGTATCGGTCTGGGTCCCAGCAGCAGACACTGGCACAGAGTTTAGCTGAAGTGAACGTAACAAAGGGACCGTGTATGGCAGTGCAGGCAGGGTGAGGAAACTCACACCATTTGGGGACACTCCCAGGAGGGAGCTTCAGGATGAAAACAATGCCACCCAAAGCCTGAAGAGAAAAGGAAAGGAAACTTAGAGCTGAAGCTATGAAAGGGGAGCCACCTGACACCAGCAGGAGCCACAAAGGGACTTCGTTACTGCCAGAAGCCTGTGGTTACAGCAGGAAGGAAGGGGAAAGAAATAGCAGCACCCATCTCCCGCACTTTCTGATCCACTCTCACGACATTGGCTGAAACCAGCTGGAGGCCACAGACTAAGAGGCTGCAAGCAATGGAGTCCACAGAGGTCAGGAGGGCACAGAGCAAGGCAAAGAAATTCATAGAAAATGATCGAGCAGGCAAATCACGTCCTTGCTCAGCTCTCGGGCTCATCTCTGACCATTCTCCCCACTCCTCCAGCCTCACTGGGACTTTTTCACCATCCAGGACCATGCCAAGCTGCAACCTACCTGAGGCCTGGGCACAGGCTGTTCTTTCTATCCAGAACACCCTTCTTCTCTCCACTTCATCCACTCAAATTTATCTTTCCACCTTCACCTGAAATGTCACTTTCCCAGAGAGGTCTTTCCTGGCCCTTGTCCCTACCCCATCCGTAGGAAACACTGCCCTTATATTCTCTCACTGCACCCCGTTCTTTTCTTCCCACAGCATTCTTCATTGTGTGTGCAATGATACATTTATTGAGACATTGTTTGTTTAACATCCATCCCTTCCCTCAGACTAGACTTCATGAGAACAGGAATTGTGTCTGTTTTCACAGTACAGTTTTTGGCAATGGGGTAAGTGCCAAAATACGTGTTTACTGAAAGATTTAATCAGCCTGTTCTAAAACCCTCTCCACGTCATTCGTGACTTCTGGATACAAACACTTCAGCAATAATAGACCTTATTTAATCCATCCTTGTTACATGTCAATCGGTGTGCTAGAAATTTAATGTATGTCATCTTATTCACGCCTCACAACAATCCTGTGAGTCAGGGACTCTTTTCAGCCCCATTTTTCCAACAAGGGCACCAAGGCATGAGAGGTCAGGGATTTAGCCAAGGTCACACAGCTACGTGGTATGAATCAAATCCTACTGATACCACAGCCAGTGCTCTGACCTCTCCCCTACGTTACAATGCCTAATTAAATATCTCTCCCTGTGGTTTTTGTTTGTTTCTAAGTATGTCTTCCATATTAGACTATAAGCAACTTGGGTAACAGCAGGTTTTAGTCATCTGTTTAACCCCACTGCAAACTTAAGATGCCCAACAAATACTGAATGTTGAGTCTCCTATTGGAAAACCTTTGTGCTGACTGACCCTCCTCCCCAAGTCTTTAGCCACATTCATTCTGTTTATTAAACAGCAGCGGTCTGTCAATCAGACTCTTTTGATGGCCACTGCAATGAGCTCTTCCTCTAGAGAACAATTTTTTAATGAACTGATACAGCTCAAGGACCAGCAGAGCCTTCGTGTGAATTCTGGGCACCTGTGGGCTTTCCCAGGACACTTGACCTTATCCTAAAAGACCTTGCCTCAGAAACCAGGTAGCCCATCCTTTCTGACATCCATCCTATTCACTCCTGAATCTAACTTGACAATGCAGGGTCAGTTCCCAAGTCACAAGCTGCTTAATCGCTTCATTTGACGGTACCTTAGCTCCCTGTGAAGAGTTTTCAGAGGCCCAGACACTTGGAGCAGAACATCTGCTCTGGGTTTGCCTGTGGTCAGGGGACAGAAGGAGACAGAGCAACCCAGAGGCAGGAAAATGGTTCCAAGAGCACATCTGCCTCCATCTTGCCTACTGCCAGCTCCTGCACATTCTTGCAGAAAGACCTTGAATGTGTTAGCCCTTTAGAGCGCCCACTACACTTTCTGAATAGGCCCACCTGAGCCCTGCTGCCAGCCCTGAAACAGGACTGAATTTCAGCCAAGAAGAGCCCAGTTGTCATCAGAACAGAGTTCTGATGGTAGTGAGGGCATGCCCTGCTACCAGCTTACCTGCCCCATGATGCTGCAGCTCCACTTAACTCCTTCCCTCTTCATGGCTTCTTTTTCTTTTCTATTATCCCCCATGGCATTCTCTCTTTTGCTCTCCACAACCCAACTTTTGTGTAATGTGGATAATAACAATAACAATAACAATAATAATAATGATAATGATATTGATGATGATGATGATGATGTCAGAGCTAGAAAAGACCTTGCGTCACCTCAGCCAGGGCATCCCAAACCCTGGCAAAATCACCTAAGACGCTTTTAAAACATAAATTCCTAGGCCCACCTTAGACCTGCAGTAGTAAACAACTGTTGCTTTTGTCTGTCAAGGCATGGCTTTCTTCAGAGAACTTTTCTTTCCTTTCTCTACCTGGTTCTCCTAGGGTTACAGAGTCCACAATGCATGACTTCCTAGAGGTAACTGGCCCCAAGATAAGCACATGATCCAAAGCGGGCCAATCAGAGTCATTCCCTGTGGTATCAGGCTCTGTGAGTGAAAGACTAAAGTGTCCCTTTCCCGCTGGTTGCCTAACTGAAAAAGATGGAACCCATTCTCCACAAGGTAGTAGCCCTATTTCCTGCCAACTAGAATAAATTTATCTGCAATAAAGAAAAATGAAAATCAGAGAAAGTGCTGACAATATTTGCCAAGTTCCTAGGCAAATTCTATCTCTGAACTCCTCAGTCTCTCATGTCAATAAATTTCCTTGCTCTGTTTAAGGTAGTTTTGAGAGTTTCTATCATTTGTTACCCAAATTATAGAGAAGAATACATCTACTGAATCAGGAGCCCAAGAGATAGGAAAGAGAACCTGGAATTTTTAAAGATGCCCCAGGATTTCTGATGTATGGCTTGGCTTAGGGTATGCTGACAGACCAGCCCCAGTTTATAAGGAAAAAAGATGGGATCCACATAAGGGATCTGATAGTAATAATGAGACAGAATTTAGTGAGCACTTACTACAGACCAGACCCAATGTGAAATAAGTTATATGTATTACATCATTTGAGCCTCAGCACATCACTTTGAGTTTACTATGTTTACCACATTGATTTGCTTGTTTACTATGTCTGTTTTACCTACAATTATTTATCCACTACTTAACCACCTAGCACAGCGCCTGGAACATAGTATGAGCTTATTAAACACTTGTCATAGTGAATAAATTTTACAGATTAACACAATTACTAGCTGTAGTAGTGGTAGCAGCATCACGAACGTTTACTGTTTATTTTGTTAGATACCATTCTAAGTTCTTTTTAAACATTACCTTATCCGGTTGTCTGAAAAAGCCTTTAACGTAGGCTTCTGTCCTCTCCCACTAGGATAAGAAAACTGAGTCACAGAGATGTCAAATAATTTCCCCAAGTTCACACAGCTAGTAAGTAACACAAAGCTGAGATTCAAACCCAGGCCATCTGGCTCCAGAGTCTCGGTTCACAAACATCATGCTATGCTGGCTTAATGAACTTACCCAAAACGACCAAATTACAGAATAGCAGATACAGAATTTGGGCCTAGGTTTGTCTGAGTCCAGAATCTGTATTCTTTAACCACTACTGTATACTTCCTTTCTGCGGTTAATTGTCTGACAGTTTACGGTAGGCCACATAAATGGTGCCCCTGGGGTTATGCGATATATAATCTGCATAGCTCTTGTGGCAACCCTGATAACATGATTAGAAACCAAGTATCCTGACTGCTGGAGAGGAGCAGTTAGGTGTGATCAAAAACAACACTCACTGGGCCAAATGCTGAAACCAAGGTACAGCAATTTGTCTGCGGTGTTAGTTTGGGAACTGCAGGAAGCAGAAGCCAAGGTGTAATTAGAAATGTGAGAGATTTATTAGGGGGAAACACCTATGAAGGATAAAGACAAAAAGGAACAAGAGTAGGTGTGGAAAGTCTAAGACCACAAGGAAGTTCTGTCAAGGGAGAGAGGGAAGGAAGGAAGTTTGGGTAGAAGAGGTTACAACCAATTGCAGCAAAGCTCTGAGGAAATCTGGGCCAGGTGGATGGGGAGCTGAAGGCAGTGCTTGCCCAGTAGAGGAGTCCTGCCTTGAGCACAAACGGTCAGACTCTGGCACATCTTGCTCAGCCATTGCCTGGGAGTAGTCCAGAGACAGCACAGCCCTGGCATAAATGCTGTGGCTGATCCCCAAAGAACAGTTGTTGGAGCTATTGGCCATCCACACTCCTTGCAACTAGTTCTCCAGAAGAGAGATCTGGGTGGTGCCTTCCCAGGGCTGCCACACCCCTGTGCCTTGACTTAAACTCCTCCAAAGGAAACACCAAGGAGCCAGCCACAGGAGATAAGCAGTCAGTGTCCACAACTGCTCCTCCCACATAAATAACACAGCTGAGTACATTTGTATTCAAACCTTGTGTTGGTTTGGCCTTAACTAAAAATGTCAGCCCATTTAGTGAAAAATATGTTTTCCTGAAGAGGACTGGGTAGGGCATTCTCTTGTTTATTTTTCTACCGTGGACACATTTAAATTGCCACAAAGAAATTACTATGGAAACTGCTCCCAACCTTGCAAGATAAAGGGGTAAAAATGGAACAATTTTTTAACAAGCAAATGATTAGTCTTTCACCAGACTACTTTTTAACGAACTTTCCTTGTCTGGTTCTTCTGAATACATTAAGGGCTCTCTTGAATCAAAGGTAGACAGACAGGTTTTTTGGTGTTACATTCTGGATGATACTGGTTAACTGCGGAAATGTCCCAGGTGACAATTCTGGAATAAGTCTAGACTCTGTCAAACTTGGTGTTGGAACAGGTAAAGTAGATAACATTGTCCTCTTTGGGTAACTCTGGTGAAGCTGACTGTGAATTGCTCTGACTGTACAAACCAGCCTAGGGCGGGAAGGTGGTTATTTTTATGCCAGGCCCACTGCTGGTGTACCCTGGACCTGCTTGTTTGAAAGTTAACTTGTTGAGCTCTTATTTATGCAAAGCAGTTTCTCTTTCTTATCTTCCCTGGCCACATTCCATCCTCTGAATCTTGGGCTGGACAGTCCGTTCAACATGAAACAGAAATTTCTCATTTGAAAGCCCCAATTCTCTCCCCAACCCACTTCTTCAACTCACTTTATGCCTATCTGCCTAGAGCACTCCTAACCTGGCAAAGCTCTCAGATAGCTTTGTTGTGACTTTTGCTTCTTATAGTCTTTCAACTTGCTTGTCTTGGGCCTTAATCCCAAAGGCCTACTGAAACACTTTTCAAAGCTGCTTTTATTAAGACACTGCAATATGAAGAGGTAATTTAACTTGAGGAATTAACTAGGGCTCAGAGGTTCTAGATTTGGGGAGGGGCTTTTGTTTTGTATTGGGGAACGGAGGTAATTAGGTTTATTTATTTATTTTAATGGATGTACTGGGGATTGAACCCCAGTGCTAAGCACGTGCTCCACCACTGAGTTACACACTCCCCCACCAGATTCTTGATTGGGACTTGTTACCTAGCTTCATGACTAGCAGCAATCAATTTCACACCTTCTTTCTGAAACAGTCTTCATCTGATTCAGATGATTCCTGGTTCCCTTCATCAGGAATTCTTTTCTTGCAGATTTTTTTTTGTCCAGCTTTTTATTATTCAAGTTTCAGCTTAAATATAATGTCATCAGACAGGCTCTAAATATTCCCTAATATTATTTTCCTCTAACATCATTCTCTGTAACATTAGCTTCTGTTTTCTTCAAGCATTTTCTATCTGCAATTATCTTAAAGGTTTCCTTGATTACTGTTTCCTCCAAAGACCTTCAATATCAAAGAGGGCTAAGGCCTTGTCTGTCTCCTTCCTGTATTCCCCACTGCTGGCACATAGAAAAATGTGTAGAATGAAAAGCACTGTAAAATTTGAGCAGTTGGACCAAATGAACTTTAAGGTTGCTTGTAGCTTTAACATGAACATTGTCAAAAATGAGTAAGTAAAAAAGAAGTGACAACAACCATTGCAATAAAACACTGAACGCTGCGTGTGTATACACCTAGGTTTTAAGAATATACAGCTGCCAAGTTCTTGGGTCTGTCATAGTGTTGGGAGTGTTGTCTTTCTAGTTTCCCACAGAGGGTGAACTGAGTTTCTGAGCTTTATTATAAAGTATCTAACAAGGATATCAGGTAGCTGTCTAAATATAAAAGTATGTATCATAAAATTAGAGTGGAATAGGTTTTAGGACACAACAATTTCAATTTACAGGGATGGAAATTAAGGCCCAGAGAAGGAAGAACATTTGGACATTTGGAACCAAATACGGCGTTGCTTAAGGAAGTATATTTGGACATTTCTAACCAAATACAGCGTTTTTCTGTCAGTGAGGAATACATATGCCAGCTACATTTCCATGTAACCGTTATTAATAATAAAGCAATACTTTATATTTGAAACGCATGTTTGACCGTGACTAGTCCCATACCCGCCGTTCTGAACGGGAGCACGGAGGATTCGTTAAAGCACGGATGACAGGACCCCAGCCCCACAGTTTCTGGTTCTGTGGGTCAGGGGGCTGGCGAGGGTGTGGAGAACCGGCAGAGTCCGAAAGGAATCGTACCAACCTTACCTCACAACTCCCTCAGCTTAACTCGCCCTCTTGGCGCGCAGAGAGAACCACAAGTCCCAGCGTGCCCCGCGCGCAGCGGGCGGAAAGCCGGGCACTTCCGCTCCACGCAGCGCCTCTGCCCCCGCGTCTCGACGTGTCACTGGCGGCGCCGCGGCCGTGGCTAGAGGAGCTCCGACTCGGGGAGTTTCAGGCGGCGGTTGGCGGCGGCTGTGACCCCGGCCTGGATCTGCCCCGGCGCGGAAGTGCTCAGGGGTCCGTGGGGAGCAGGAGAGGGAGGTGGCGGCCCGGCCGCTCGGGGCACGATGTTGAACATGTGGAAGGTGCGGGAGCTGGTGGACAAAGCGTGAGTATCGGGGGCAGTTGTGGCCAAGGCCCACGCGGGGGAGGGGCGGGGGAAAGGGAGCCGGCCCTGCGCGCGGGGCGCCCGCGTCACGCCCCCCGGCTCGGCCAGCCCCATCATGGCGGCGGCCGGCTAGCTCCCCGGCTCCGGGCCGCGTCCCGACTCGTGAGGCTGGGAAGGGACCCTTCCTCTTTCAAAACGTCCTCTTAGCCTCCTTCTCTCCTGTCCAGGCCTTCCTCACCTTGCCCCTGCCCCCACCCCTTTAGGCACTGACGCTTCGGCCAGGGGAGGGGGCGGGGTTGTCTAGAGCTGGGTCACTGCCCTGGCCGGAGAACTGTCTTGGCCCCAGGCTTTGGGCTTTGCCTCCTGGGAAGCAGCGAAAGCTTGGGGGTGGGAGACGCAGTTCATTGGGTCTCTGTGCCCCTCAGGGTGTGGTGCGGAGACCTTCGACCTGGTCGGGATGTGTCCTTTATCTTTCAATTCGTAATGAGCCTGAAGTGTTGGAGTGGGTGTTAGGTGTAACAAGTGGCCACTGTGGTCAGACTGAAGTTATCAAGAGGAGACTCATCCTTTGCTTTTCGAACACCAGGGAAGGTAGATCACCATATAACTTACTGTGGTTCTTTTCTTCTGTTTCCTTTTCCACTACACTTCATTTTTGGAAGGCCTTTTGTTCCATTTGCTTTAATTAACAACTCATATAATTAACAAGAAATTTCCCCTAAAGAAGAAAACAACCCAGTTTTATATCCTGTTGATCTAGTTTTAACTTCCTTGACAGGTAAAATGACTAATACATAGTTGATTTTCTTTAAGACTTAAGTGATAACTTTAGTGTGTTACTACACTAGGGAAACTTTAACACTTAAATTGAGTATATCAGATACAACAGTGGTTAAACAAGGTCTTCTAGGCCAGCAGGAAATCAATTTTAAGAAATTTAATCAGTCCTTCCTTTTGGGTTTTAGTGATGATGCAGTATATGTGGTGACACAAACAGTTCATTTGTGCCACTAACCCAACTAAAATCAGGAAGTGTAGGTGTCAGACTCTTGGTTTTCTTGACACCAGAAAAAATAATTCATTAAGAAATACAAACTGCTAGGTATATAAATTAGATCCAAGGATGTAATGTACAGCACAGGGGACATAGCCAATATTTTATAATAACTTTAAATGGAGTATAATGTATACAAATATTGAATCACTATGTTGTACACCTGAAACTAATGTAATATTATAGATCAACTATACTTCAGTTAAGTAATGATTCACAGTGGCTTAGAAAATGCATCAGATAGAATTTAGAGTTTGGCCATATTTTCAAATTTTCTATGCTACCAAAAAGGCTGTAGAGCTAAGGAGCAGAAGTTTCTTGAGTCTGCAGAACTGGATCAAGCCCTCTAACCTTGGCAAGTAACTCAACCTTGAAGTGCACCAGTTTTCTCAGATGCAATATGAAAATAGTGCTAGATACTTACCCTAGAATGTTGTTGGGAGAGTTAAGGGCTAAGGGCTTACTTAGATAGCAGATAAAGCCCTTAATACAATATATTTAGATCAGTATTCTTTTGATAACTATAGTGAATGTTCTGCATCAAGAATGAGATTAAACTTCATTAAGAGTTTGAAACTGTTTGAAAAGTGATTTTCCTTTATCAGCTATTCATATGACTATTAAACCCTCAGTCTTTTATTTTGGGTTTGTTTTGCTATTTACATACCCTTGCCTTTCAAAGATTAATAAAATCATGGTTCTTTTCCAGATCTAGGTTCATTGGTTGTTTTTTAATATATGGTATAAAGACTAGGATACCAGCTTAAATAGTCCAAAAGCCCCTACAAAAGTACCTTTTTGTTTTTAAGCCAGAGAACAGCAGAAGAAAACCATTAAAAAACACCTTGTTATCTTAGGGAACTAAATTTGTGGTACTCAAAAATTAGAAGAGACTACATTTTTCAGGAGACAAATCAAGGCAGTGTTCCTGCTCTTATTCATTTTGTTTTGTCTTTATCAACTTTGTTACTAATCTTCAAGTGCTTCAGGTTAAATTTGCCATGTAACTAGTTATCAAGTCATCTAATGGAAGAGCTGTTTTGAAAAGTAACTTCTGTCTTCCTTTTCACTACCCAATTTAGAATGGAGACTTGAAGGAAGTTATTCAAGAACTTGTAAGAATTTTGCCACCAAGGACTTTTTAAAGCTTTCGTGGGTGTCTGACACATGATATTAAGATTAGAACATGAGATTATTTTACTGATAATACTCAGGCTTTACTTTTCATCTTTCACTGGTAGGAGAGAAATTCTTCCTCCCAAATGTAAGCATTTAACAGAACCAGTGCCAGTGGTATTATGTTCAACTGTACTATTCACCTTAAATTGCCATAATGGAGGTGAAGCAGATCCTTTTTGGATTATCAAGGGGATGGGTGATGAGGAAACAATGAAGAGATTAAGGACAACTCTGAGAGCTTGGTTTAAAAGAAATGAGTGTTTATAAGGTAGAGAGAGCACTGGTTAGGGGTTTGGGTGAGTTAGGTTCCGATTCTGACACTGCCTTTAGATTAGCCTTATGTATAATTTGAGACAGAATCACATGACTCTCCAGATCTTGGATTTCTTTAAAATGATAGGAATGGACTATAGTAAGACTTTTTACAACTTTGCTGGCATTTTAGAGACATGAATTTTCATCAGGGGAAAAAAATGGAACAGGTATTTCATAATAGCAGGTGAATTTTATAAAATCATCATCCTCTAGAGACACTTTCAGCTGAAAAAGGAATTTTTTTGAGTGGCAATCAATAAATGTTATATTTAAATGCTTTGTGCAGTAAATAAGTGCAACCCATGACTCAGGAAAACTAGGACTTTTATTTAGCATGTATCCTTACCCAATGAGGTTTACTTCAGAAAGAAAAATGTGTTCTTGCAAAGTGTGTTCTCTGGAGCTACTGTTAGATTCAGTTTGGTGGCATTTCTTAAGTATAATGGTAGATTTCAAATATTGGCTTTTGAGATTTTGAAGACTTTTATGGAAGATTGGGGAGATATTTTCTACAGTTGTTGCACCTCCTGGTGGTATTAAATGGCCCTGTTTTGCAGAACATTGTGGAACTGAGGAAAAGCAGAATAAAGCCATAGGCCAGCCAGAGGTTGGAGTGCCAATTTCCTCCCACTGGTCTTAAGTTGCATAAAAGGCAGCTGTGGCAGGAAAGAATAAGTGATACCACTCCCACCAGCTGGGACTAGCTTGAGCATTGTCATCCTGTGACCTGCCTCCCTTTATTTAAGGCTATAATAAAATTGGATACTTTTATGTTTTGTTATCCCGTATGTGGTATAAATTGAAAGTGTGCTTCAGTTCTCTTATATTTTTTTTCTCCAAATTTTTGGAATGTCGTGAAGGTAACATGGTAGTGGTAGATCAAACTGCTGCTTACTGTTCAAGCCTAACCAATCCTTCTCTTTCATGAAGGGAGTAACACTAATGGTAAATCTGTTTCATCAGTGGCCCTTAATTCTTTTTATGATAGTGATTCAAACAGCTCTGGCCAAGGTCCTAAGGCAACTGCTATAGATACTCCATTTTAAGACATTCTTCTTAAGCGTAATGTGCATCCTCCCCCCAAGTTGATTTTTTTGGTGTTATTTGCATGTTTTTAGTTCCTAACTGTTCACATAATATAACTGTGGAAACTACTGTTCTAGTCTAGCTAACCGCAGAGGGAGAACCTTGTGCTATTTATAGAAAATATTTCATTTGGTTATTTCAACAGATAATACATTTATTATTTATTGAAATAGTGCTATATTTTCTGAACTTGGAAAAATGCAATACCTGCCTGCAAGAAACTTGCCGTTACAGAACGCTACAACTTGAACTTATCATTGGTTTTCCTTTTCTTTGAATCCTCAGGTATTTCCCTCCTTATTTCTCCTATCTTACCAGTAAATCTCTGTTCAGTTTACTTCTTATAACTTGAAAACAAAGATAATTGACAGCTTTCTAGTCTCCCCATATCAGCTTTTCTTTGAACCAATTATAGATAATTATTGCTCAAACAATAAATTCATTATCTTTTATCTCTTCTGGTAATGGTTCACTGGTAGATATTAAGAATTTTGTTCCAAAGAAAGGTGAGTTCATCTTTGCCAGCATGTAAGAGTGATTATCTGTAGTTTAGTCTATTCAGTACTACTGTCAGGGTGCTTTTAAAAAGCATTTAGCCACCTCTTATGTTTTCCTGTGCCCTTTAGTGCTAGTTTACAAGTAGTTTTTCATCCGTTTACTGATACATCCACTAAAAATATTTGGTCTTTTTTATTTTAAGTACCGCTCGCTAGTACTCCCAGGTTTTACAGTATGACTCCACAGTTTTCTGTGCTCTTATATTATTTCTTATTTCCAATGTTTGTTTAATGTTTCTTCTAAGGAAGAGTATAGGCAGCTTATAATGAAGAAGTTTTATTGTTTTGTCTTTCATCGTTAGATCTGTCTAGCTGGAATTTGTTTTTTGGCTTTTATTACGGAAAATCTCAAGTATATCAAAAAAAATGGAGGGACTGTTATAATGAACTTCTGTTTACTTATGATCTGGCTTCAACAGTTTGGCCAATCTTGCTTCATCTGTGACTCTACCTGCAACCCCTACTCCATATTATTTGAAAGCAAATTCCAGACACTGTATAATTTCAGTATATTAATCTCCGAAAGTTAAAAGAGTCATCTTAATTTTAACCATAACCACAATACCGTTATCACACCTTTTAAAAAAGGCGATAACTTAATATCAAATGTCTAGTCAGTATTCATTTCTCAGTTACCTCATAATTCCATTTTGATGTTTCTGATTGGTGGATATATCTCTTTATTCTCTTAAACTATAGGTTCAACCTCTGTCTTTTTTTTCCTCTTGCAATTTATTTGTTGAAGAAACTTGAGTTCTTTGCATTTCTCTCAGTCTAGAGTTTGGTAATTGAATCTGCATGGGGTTTTTAAAATTTTTCTCTAACCTCTGTTTCTTCCAATTTGGTCACTGTATCTAGTAACTTGATAAATTCATGTTTCAGTTTTGGGGACAGCAGGACTACTTCATAGATTCAGAGTACATTTTTTAGTACCTGAAATTTCTTATGTATAAAGATTTAATTCTTTTCAGTCTCAGCTGACATTACTTAACATTCTAGGACAATATATTTAACTGTTTATTTTTTTTTTAAGGTCTCACTTCATATGAGCTTCCATTGTTTAGTCTATGAGCGTTTGTCCATTTATACTTTTCTATATTAAGTTGCTAGCTGTATACACCCTTCTATACATAGGCACCTCTATGTGGTATTTAAGGGACCTGGGAAGAAGTTTGTGGCTCAGAGATCAGAACGGGACTGAAATCCTAGATCCCCCACTAAGAAATGGTGATCTTGGGCATGTGAACAGTATCTCTAAACTTTCTCATCTATAAAATGGAGATATTTATTTTACAGGGTTCTTGTGAGGATTAAATTCATAGCATTTGACATAAACTAAACTCTTGAAACACTTATTATTGTGTAATGCACAAAATAATTTATAGCATCTAGAAAAAAGTCAAAAGAATATAGTGTTTGAAAGAATAAAGAAAATGTCAGACTAGATCACTTACAAGTATGTAAGAACTGTGTCTTAATCTATGAATCATTATTTTCAGTGGATACTTACTCTCCTAAAACTGTTCACGTGAATAGACATCTTATCCTGTGTATAGGAAAATAATAAAAATATCTTTTATGTGTACTTTGAATTTACCAAAGCATAAATGCTTTTACTTTAACGTTGTCAAGCATATTACAGAAATACATCTTTCGAAAGACATGTTAAGGAATAGTCTTTGGAAAGACATTGCATTTTCCATCTGCTAATTTTTATTCAGTTTGTTTTGTATTTTCTAAGGGTTTTAAAGATACTGCTAATGTAAAATATTTCTTCTAAAGTGTAAAAAGATTTATTTTATGGAGGCAAGTTGAAGTTGACAATTTATCCTTAAAGAGATTGAACAAAATCAAGAAAAGAACCCTCTAAAATATGCTGTCCACTTCCGTCATCTCTGACAATAGCTGAACAGTATGTACAAGATAAGCACATTGCAGAAAGGGCCTTCAAGGTTTTCAGCACAGTCTCCCAAATTATATAATAGAAAAAAGACATGCAGTGAAAATTCAGTTTCTTGTTTTTCTTGCCATTTGCTTTTATGCATTTTAGCAAATCATTAAAGAAAAATGTGTATTCATTGATCAGTTGTAAATTTTTTTAAATGGCTTAAGATTGTATGATTAAAACTTTTTATTTGCAGTTAAACCACCATGGTTAAATAATACCCTTAGTTTGATATGTTTGGCTTATAGTTATAAGTTTGATAGTGAATGGGCTTCTGAAGTGTGGCTCATTTGTCATGAAGCCAAATAAAAATTTTAACCCTGTAGTCTGTTCTGCACACAGCAACAAGAGTGATTCTTTAAAACTATTAAGTCACATCTTCTTAGAACTCTGCAGCCACTTCTCATTTTGCTTCTGCCCAGCCTCTAGTTGATCTGGCTCTACTGCTCCCTCTGACCTCATCTACCACCACTCCCTTGTTCTTTCAGTGTTTCTGTATAAAATGCCTGTGTTCAACACGTCAGTCTTTCCCCTCTGCTTCCTTTATTTGCATGTACCCATCTAATGCCTCTGGGATGTAAGCTCCTTGAGGGTAGGGTCTTTGTGATGTTTACTGTATTACTAACTCCTCAAACAGTGTATGACATAGAGTAGGTGTTCAGGATTTATTTTTGAAATTTGGTAAGTTGATTTATATTACTGAGGAAATCATCTAAGCCCAGATATTTTGTAATAAAAGCTAATGGTTATTCAGCATTTGCCATGTGCCAAGAACAGTAGTGACAAAATTATTCTTAATTTATGGATAAGGAAACTGGCCACAGAGACGTCCAGAAACTTGCCTGAAGTAACATCTAGAAAGTAGAGTCTGGATTAGTCTGCTTTCAGAACATATATTTAACAGTTTTTGCTAACTTTTACAAGACATTATTCACTGTAAGAAAGGTGAATTACTATTGTATGCCTTACACAAGTTAAAAATTACTTGGAAAAATTTGTGATACTTAAGTTTCTGAACCAAATTTAGTGTTTATTCCTTTTTCCCCTTTATGTACCTCTCATAAAAGAAAAGTGTTCTAGCTGCTTGCAGTCCCTTGAATAATGCTTGTAAGAGAGATGCTCCTCTGTGAAAGAGACGCAAACAGTTGTTTCGTAGGTGAAAAAAGAAATCTTATGCTAGTGTACTGAACATGCTTGCTGTAATTAATCCTAAAAAAGATATGGTGACAGTCAGGGGCTATATTATGTACTGCAGAATTAGTCCTCTGTAACCTGCTTCCACAGCTATAATAAGTTTTACACAATTATTTGATCTTTATACTGTGGTCAGTTAGCTTTGCCTATAGCGCTGTGTCACATTAACCTGTGATTTAGGCACAAGTTTTCCCAATTTTTCTTATGTTCAAATTGGATAATTTAAGAACAGTTTTCCTTTGTCCATTATGTACCTATCCAAGTAGTAGGATTTTGGCATAGGTTGTAAATATCTGAATGTTGTACAGTAACTGAAATTACATTACTGATATCCTTACTAACTTTGGCCATATCTTATAAGGGTTCTTCAGTGAGTGCTTATTAAGTATCTGCCTAAGCACTGTAGCATAGTTTAAGCTGAGAGACTGATCTTACGGTTCCAGTGGCAGCTTATGATTCAGTAAAGTGAATGCATATGAAAAGCACATGTATAGATGCTTGGTGTTTTTGTTATTGTTGTCCTTTTGTATTTGTTTGGTTGGTTTTTTGAGAACTTAAGCGGAAAAATTATATAGGTTTCAGAATTTTTGTGGATGAGGTTCTGGAAACAGTTTCCTTTTTGTCAGAAAAATTGAGTCTAGTTTTTGGGATTTGGAAATGCATTTGAGTAAATCTAAGTTTACTTGGTGGAAAATAGGGGAAATTATCGGTGAGTTAACTTTTAAATTTTATAAATATATCAAGTATTTGAGTGCTTTGAGGTAGTTCTACAAACTTATCACTGAGATGCAAGATTTCTCATTTAATCATTCTATTGATAGGATGTTTTTAGTTACATACTTTCAGTTAGTGTTTGATATTTGGCAGTGCATCTGAACTTAATGAAATGGAAGCGAAAATATTTACAAGTGAGGTAATCAACCTGTGCAGTATCAAGCATTGTGTCTTCAAAGATGTAATTTTCACATATTGCCCCAGTGCAGGCTATCTCTTCATTTTATCATTCTCTTTAGAAGATTTTATGCTTTTTAAAAAGTTTAACTAATTTTAGTACTACTAGATTGTTCTCATAGAGTCAAATAATACATTTAACAAAATTACCTTAACAGGGTATTTTCAGTAGGGTGCCACATATTTAAAAAGATCATTTGTCATGAGTATGCCCAAGCTGAGCAAATTTCCTTGGGTTTCAGTTTTATTTTTAAGTGAGGGGTGTGAGGAATACTTGAAGGGGAGACATCAGAAGTCAGGAGACTTTGTCCATTTCTATATGTCCATTTCTATAAGTTTGTAAAACTATATGGATAAGGTATACCTCCCAGGACTGTTAAGAGAATTAAATGAGTTAATATGTTGTGAAAATGTCTACCCTTGTGTTCTCAAGAAATTCTTGCTCTTTGCTTTTGTTTTGTTTTAATTTTGTCATTGTGAGAGAGCTTTAAAAAGCTGTGACCCAAAATTAAATGATATTTAGGTGAACAAAGACTCATTCCTTAGATTAGTTCTAATTAGTAGGAATTTAAAAGTTGGCAAAACTTCTACTATTAAAATTATTTTAGTGGCTACTGTTTTATTATACCTGTAAAAACTAGAATTGGGATCTATAATGCAAATAATTCTTAGTCTATACTATTTCTTAACACCTTGGATATTTGATTTGCTTGTGAAACCAGTCTAAAATATGATATTTCTTGATTAGAAATATGTCATGCTGTCCTTTTTGTTTGTTTGTTTGTTAAAAAAAATAGTTTATTTACTAAGTAACCTATGCAAGTGGCCCCAGGCAACTGTCAGCAATAGGAAAGGATGTTTCACACTTAAAACATACCCACAGAACAATGCAAGTCTGCTCTAAGGACAGAGTAGCACCGTCTGGTTGTTGAATAGGAGTTAGTAGCCCCGTATTTTTAAAAAAATATGGACCTTGGGAGCTGAGGCTTTCAAAATTTATTAGAAACTGGATTTGAGGAACTTGTACTTGAATTGACAATGTGTATCACAAGTTGTACAGCTGAATTTGTAATGACTGTTATTTTCAAATAAATATTTTATGCTAAATATTTGACTAGAAGTTTTTCTAGTAAGTGGGAATGGGTGTCCTAGTTTATGATTTAGAGTTATAAATATTCTATTACTGTTGTATCTAAATATAACATTTTGCTAGCTTTTAACTTTTGTCATATATGGTAATAGGTTACATGAAATACTGTGTTACATGAAAACTTTGTAACCAGAACAATCCTGTGAGCATCACTGAGGTGTGATGGGCCTATTTATTAGTTGTGTGAAATGTCTAACCTTTAGATTTTTTACTCATGTAAGTATGTAAGATTGCTTGACATGTTAACATGGTTTGGGGGAAGAGGGTGTGGTGTGGTGGTTGGTGTACCAAGAGAATAAGATTTGTATAACTCAATTACTAATTGTTCCTTTTACTATAACTTAAGTATAAAATAAAATGGTATTATAAAGATCAAGTGACCCTAAATTTCATAATGTGTTCTAACTCTGATAAACTTCCTTTACATTAAAATATATACGTTCTGTTCCTAAAAGCATAATGTATAACTTTCACTTTCTCAATGAAGGAATGGTAGCACTTGAGAAAGCTAGTTATTGCCTAATTTGACACTAAAATAAATGTTCTTTAAATTATAGAATCCAGAAAATGACATTTTGAAGTGAAAAAGAAATAAACCAACCAGTCCTTTCCTGAAGTTTGACTATGTTCCAACTTATGTGTGTTACTTAGAGGGGCAGTTCTAGGCAAAAAAAATTTTTTATTGAGGTAAGATTCACATAGCATAAAATTAACCATTTTAATCCAGTAGAATCCAGTGGCATTTAGCACATTCACAGCGTTGTGCAATAAGACAGATTTTTAAAGAACTTTTAATTTTGAAATTAAAAGTTTTAAGGCTAGTAAAGAGAACACCTGTATACCCTTTATCCAGATTCACCAATTTTTAAGATTTTGCCCTATTTGCTTGTCATTTTCCTCCTCCTTTACTGTCTTATCTGTATGTGCGCGCACGCCCACACACACACACACTCTTCTGATCCATCTGAAAGTAGGTTACATGCCTCAGGACTTAAGTGTACATTTTCTAAGAACAAGGATTATTCTCCTGTATGGCTATGATATAATTACCCGATTGAGAAGATTTAACATTGAAACAATAATTTTATCTTTCTGAAGTCGATACTCCAGTTTTGTCAGTTACTCCACTCTAGTACAAAATTCAGCCCAGGATCATGTGAAATAATTGTCATGGCTCTTTCCTTTAATGAAGAGTTCCTTAACCTTTCTTTCCTAACAAAAATGACGTTGGTGCTTTTGAAGATTACAGGCCAGTTATTTTATATGATATTCCACAATTTAAGTTTAGCTGATAGTTCCTCAGTTTACGTATTCTGAGCTGGAAAATTATATTAAGTGATGTGTCCTTTTCAGGAGGAAAACAGTTTTTGTATGTTCCTCATTAGCGATGTTAATTTTGACCACTCAGTCAAGGTGTTGTCTCATTACAACTAATAACTAGTCTGTAGGGAGAGACTCTGAGACCCCTTCCCCTCCTCATCACACTCCTCCCTAGACTTAGCATTTGCTGATTCTAACTTGAGCCAGTCTTTACTATAATGCTTACACATGGTGTGCTCATCCCTCCCCTTCTCTCCATAGTTACCAGTTTACTTTAAGCAAGAGCTCTCATTTTTTCTTTCCTCCATTCCTCCCTCATGGTTTTTCATTTTATTCAGTGAGCTGTAATCAATTATAGTCCTTACTTATTTCAGTACTTAAATTGTCACCAGTGTAGCCAGCAAGAGCCCTGTAAAGCTGGCCTGTGTCCTTTTGACATGCCTGCCTGTCCGTCTGTCTGTATCTATTTAGAACACTTTCTCACTTTCTGGCACAAGAGGTTTCATTGATTATCCTGTATTTTCACTGCTTCATCCCTGGAGTCAGCCATTTCTGTAAGGATTCCTGGTTTTGCTTCCTTTTAGCAGTGAGGCAGATTTTAAAAAGAGGTTACATGGTGGATTACATAGAGAGATTTTTGTCATAATTAAGATGTTACTAGAACTTATGTGTAGGAGCACCTCCAGTACTGAGAATTGGTACATGGGACAAAGACTTAGTGTGCTGGTGCTGGTATTTTTCTTTTGGATAATTAATGTTTTGTTTTTGTATTTTTAAACAGTAACAGAAAAAGATTTATGAAGGATGCCACATTGGTGTTCTCTCCTGTTTTTCCCACCTCCAGCAGTTTTTCCCACCTCCATAAATCAGTGAAGTATGAAAAGACAAAAATTAAAGCATATGTATACAAGTGTATATATTGTGCAGAAGCTGATTATGTCAATAAAATGCTCTCATAGAATGTACTTTTTCTAAGATATTTCATGGTACAACCATCTACTTGTAACTCACATACTAATGTCTTATAACTTCTGTTTGGCTCTTAAATTGTTTACAGTTTAAACTGGGAGCTGATTGCTGAGTAATTTAAGCCTCAGTAATGGTAGCACTATTCTAATTAGAATGCTGGATGTTGACACTTTATTTAGCAAACAAATATAAAATACCTACTTTCGTGACGTTTGTAGAGATAAGTATTGAGGATTAATTTTCTGTAGATAATCGTGGGATGTATATCTTAAGTGTATGCTTAGGCCCATTTACCCCGAAACCAAATAGATAATTTGTTTGGAATATGAAATCCTTTTGACTTAAGTTGGAAAAAAACTAACCGTATGTTGAGAGTCACATTTTCCCAATAATTAAAAAGAATAACTGTATATATAAAAATGTTTAAAAGCAGCAAAACTACACAATTCAAAATAATTAAATACAAGTAATTTGAAATTAAGAGTAGAGGAGCTTGAGAAATTTGCTGGAGGTACAGCACTGGTGTTTGAATATCCCTTTGGCCATGTTGAGATTTATAAGGAATAATTTTAAAATTATAACAATACATAATTAACAATCCTTTTAGACTAATAACATTTTTTAGATACGAGTTTTTTGAATATATAGTGATACTCATCTTTTATTGAATGAGTTAAAGTATATTCCTGATGTTTGTATACCCTCTGATAAACAAAATTCAAATTATAGGTATGCTTCTTATGTCTGAAACCCAGATGATAAATAGAATGAGGTATTGTACTAGGGACCGCAGGAAGCCAGAGGATAACCTGGCTTATTCATTTAATGACCATTTGTTGATCATCTGGAACTCTTTCAGATACTTGAAGTACAGTTGTAAATAAGTTTCAATGGGGAGAGAGGTAAATAAAAAAGAGCAAGTAAACTTTTTAAAATATGAGGAAAAGGTGCTGAAGTAGAGAATGATGAATGGGGCTGTTTTAATCAGGGTGGTTGGAAGAGGCCTTTCTGAGGATATGGTATCTGCATTAAGACTTAAAGAATTTAAAGTAGAACACACAGAGTAAAGGAAAGTGTGTTCCAGAGAGAGGACACAAAGTGAGCAAAGACCCAGAGTGGGGAAGGAGCTGGTGAGAAAGCTGGAGAAGAGTGTGGCAAGAACATGGAAGGAGCCAGGTGGGCTCAGGGATTTGTAGGCCATTGCATGGAGTTTGGATTTATTGTAAGTGTGTTAAGCCAGTGAGGAATTTTGATAGGCAGAGTAATGAAATGATCCCACTTATGTACATTGCTTTCAGTACTGAGTTAGATAATGGATCGGGAGTGGGGAATGGGGTAAGAGGAAGAGGGGGCTTGGTTAAAATCATAATTATAACATAGCAATTAGGAGCATAAAGTCTGGACCTTTATCTCTGGAGTCATACCACCTGGGTTCAAATCTTGAGCACACTACTTAATGGTTGTGTGGCCTTGAGTGAGATACTTAACTTCTTTGTGCCTCAGTTTCCTCATCTGTAAAAATGGATATAATAAGATTGTCTCATAGAGTTGTTAGGATTGGATAAATTCTTTATAAAGGACTTAGGACATTGCCTGGCCTATAGAGTTATATAAGTCTTTAAAAAACCAATTAACATAAATATGCCGTCTTATGGACTAGAATGTGAAGCAGGTGATAAAATGTGTTCACTTGCCTCTGCCATTTGTGTTACTTCAGAAGGAACACAAAAGAATTAGTGCTATACAGTCTTTGTTTTGCTCAGTTCTCCTGTAGTAATAGATTTTGCAAAGTGAGGGCCTGGTCCAGTACGTACGAGTTTCAGTTAACAGGGTGCATGTAAAGCAAGGGCTGCTTGTGTATTAGAATTACAACTATAGACGTGAAATCCATGATGCTCCCTAATCCATAGTTGACACTGAGCATAAGTAGGAGGTTTAAAGGTTTTGAAGTATTTTTTTCAGCCTTAAATTTTATGTTTAGCTCTTCAGCTATTTCTGTGGGAGACAGAAGTCTTGTGCCAAAATATCTTAACGTTTTCAGCCTTTCATGTAGGGATCAAAAAGTTAATTTTAGGGGCTGTAGTAAACTAACAAGTCTTTCTGGCTGTGACCCCAAAAGACCTGGGATTGAAACGTTCCATGACAGTTTTTAAAGAAAATTTTGTGAGGTTTGTATTTCTCTTGTCACTCTCTTTGTGTTTTTGTTGGTCAGAGGCTGTTTATTTTAGTCCTCTCCATTCATATCTTAATCTCTATTCTCTTCCATTGCCCTCCTCTGTTACCAAAATATCATAGATTTCATTTATGTGTTTACTGGTCAGTTGTTAAATACCCATTTTATGTGAGGCGTTCATTGTTAGGCACTGAGAGGGAACCAGAAATGCATAATGGGTAGTACAGTCAGTCCTGGTTCTTTGAGGTAGTTTTGTTTTACAAAGTCACTGCAAATACTGAACCTCTGTTCCTAGAGGAAATACAGGGTTAGATTCCTTTGGGGCTCTGGTCACAACATCTTTATCAACCAGTTAGTGTGTAACCTTTGTTTGTATAAGTTTCTATTTTAAAGACACCTTCTTTATATATATAGATATATAGATATAGATTCATTAATATTGAACTCAGGGTCAACTACACTATACCTTATGCCAAACAGAGCTTATCTAACATATTTTCTCTGTAGGTACATTATAACATTCTTACTCTTAGAAGCACTAGATAGGACTTTAGCACTAGGCTTGGGGGCCATACTAAACAAAGGAATCAAGAAAAAGCATAAAGATCTGAAAAAACCTAACACTGAATAGACCAGGGGAAAGGACATTTGTTTACAGTATGAGAACTGAAACAAGAAGACAGAGCATCACCTTTTTGACCTCAGCTGGGAATGTGTGACAGATGACTCATTCTTTGCTGTTCACAAATGGCCATGAAAATGTCGTGAATATTGATTTTGGTGTTACAAATACAATTTTAGTGAGCAAATAAACTAACAAATACCGAGTCCTCAAATAATCAGCTCTGCTTGTTTTTTTTAAACTTACAATATATTAAGGGGGTTAAGATAAATTCATGCATAGCCATTGTACAAGGCAGAGTATAATTCATCAGAGTTAAAATGTAATGTTTATTCCATCACAGGAAAGGGAGAGTATGGATTGGAAAGAGGAAGGCTTCATTTTGCATCTTTGTTAAAAACTAGTTTTGATTTTAAATGATAGAAGAGGTGGGGATTCCAAGGGTGAATAGTTAACGGAAGTAAGAGAGTAAAGTGCATGTTTAAATTTCAGCTAGTAATATAATTACCTCATAAAAGAAATGAAACAGAAGTAATGGGAGAAAAGGCTAGATAGATAGGTTGAGGCCAGATCGTGCAGGTCCTGATCACTAGTTTAGTTAGGACTTTGTTTAGTCAGAGGAAAGAAGCTATTTAATAATTTTAGTCCTTTTGTTCAGTTACTCAAGAAATACTTACTACATGTCTGCTGTCATCAACCTGTTCCAGGTACTGAGGATCTTTAAGTGAGTAAAACAGTTTGTGTCTTCTGGATGCTTTCAGTCCAGAGAGGGAAGCAGGCAAGTAAACAAACATGCTGTTATATAGTACACTGGGTTTAGTTTTAGTTCAAGACAGTGGAAAGCACATTATATGCTTTGCTGTGTAGCTCAGCTAAAATCTGATGATGAAGTGGAGTTAGTTGAGGGGGCAGGGATGGGTGTCCAGAGGACTTAGAGGGAACAGCAGTTGCACAGAGCTGGAGGTGAGAATGACAGTGATGGGACTAAAGAAATAAATTGGTATCTCACATGAAGGGCCTTTTTTTGCCATGTTAGGGAATGTGGATTTCATCTTGAAGATAATAAGGAAGCCTTTGCTGCATTTAAAATCAGGGCTCAAATAGGTAGGATTTGTATTTCAGCAGGAGTTTATTTTGGCTCTAGTGTGTTGGGAGATAGAGGAGAAGCAGAGATACTAGTTACAAGGTTGTTGGCATGAGAAATGGTAGTCCCCCTGGACCATGGTGGTGGGAGTGTGGATAGG
The DNA here is from genome assembly GCF_048564905.1 of Vicugna pacos. NCBI lineage: Eukaryota > Metazoa > Chordata > Mammalia > Artiodactyla > Camelidae > Vicugna > Vicugna pacos. The sequence continues at coordinate 8,691,755 of NC_132989.1, forward strand.
GAAAAGTACAGGGACATATTTGAGAGGTATTTAGAAAACAGAATTGGAAAGGAATGGATTGGAGGCTGGTTAGGAAGAGGGGAGAAAAGTAACCAATAGTGATACTTAAGCCATAAGCTTAAGTACAGGAGGAGGAAAATGTTTGGGGGGAAGGTTGTGATGAATTTGTGGTAGACAAACATGGCCAACACTAAGTATTAGGAAGATGAATCTGATTGCGGTTTAGAAGATGAATAAAAGGAGAATACACCCAGAATGGAAAGATTGTTAAATCCGTTTGCAGGAGCTTAGGCTCGAGGTGAGTGCCTGTATTTTTAACGCAGAATGAACAGGTCTTGGAAATTAATGGGAAGTAGGCAGTGAGGAAAGGACTCCCAGAGATGGCTCCAAACACCCCAGCAGCTGTACCACCCTGCCCAGCTTTGTGATGTGCCCTGAGGTCGTGTATCAGGATGGAAAACAGTTAAGCTACCTTCATGTTGCTCCCTGTCAGATACATAGAAACTAGCACATTATTGTTAAAAAGCAGCTCTAATTATAAGAGTAATCAATTTTTCCACCCTTAGGACTTGATAAAGGTATTTTCTTTTTGAGTATCTCATGTACATATTTAATTGATCCTTAAGAAAAATGTTACCTCTGCAAGAGGGAGCCCAGAAAAGCAGCTGCTAGTGGGGAGAGGTATCCGCGTCCTCTCCCCAGCTCTTGCCTGAGTTTCTTTTTGTTTAGCTATGCATTATAATATGTAAAGTAAGTAAATTGTGCAGGAAGAAAAGATGTTGAACATAGGGTTATTAAATGAGGATTAAGAAACTAAAACGTAAAGCAAAAAAAAAAAATAAAGTGAGAACTTCGAAGAGATTGGAATAAAGTTTAAAAGTGTTTAAAAACCAAGGGGAGAAAAGGGTACAAAAAGAGTAAAACAGATGAAACTTAAACAAGATTGAAAATTAAGATCAACAGTAAAGTTTCAGTCAAGAGTTTTTTTTAAATATGACAAAAATAAATGAGTTGTGGGAAAAAGGCTGTAAAACAGCCAACAGGTAAGAGTTTAAACACATAAAAGTAAAAGGTTAAAGGAGAAGCTATTAATTAGGTAAAAATAAGAAATAACAAATATTAAAAGCAGTGGTAAAGATAAAAAGTATAAACTGACGACATTTTTGAAAGTTTGGAAAAGAGGACCATTAAAAAAAAATAATATATACAGAAGTGGGTTTCTTGGGACACTTAACAGAATGCTCCAGAGAAAAGGTATGTTGTCCCCAAAGTTTTAGAAATTTTTAATGTAGTCCCCCTTTTGGAGACTCAAAATACTCATGAGAATGCTAAAGCCTCCAAGAAGTGTTGCAGTAGTAAAATTACCTTTGTTTTACATAACATTTCCCAAAGCTCACCGTGGAGCACACTTCATATATAACCCCTATTAATGTCCCCCAAAGTATTTTTCACAGGACACTAGAGTACCGTTCAAGAAGAAAATAAAAAATGAAAATCTTAAAAGTTACAGAGTTACGTGATAAAAAAGAAACAGTCTGCTGGAAATAGAAAATGGTTTTGGTTTGGGGCTGGCATTCACTCCTAGGGAGCCAGGGGCAGAGAGCAACCTGACACCCTTACCTTCTGGCCCTGCATCCATAGCTGGCTTTTCAGAAAGCTTTTATCCGTGCACGCAGGGCTCTGATGCAGCACACCGGCTGCTGAGGCAGGGCGGTGGAAGCTGATCCTCGGCAGAATTCAATTCCCCCCCCGCCATAGAACACTTCCCTAGCAAATGAAGAAAAGTTTTATATTATACAAGCTATTTTACTTTTCTTGAAAAAATCGGTTTTTTCATTGTATAAATAAAATTTTAAAGAATGGGGCCCACCCCAACACTTTTTATTGGCTTTTTTTCCTTCTAGGCTTTGTCCTCATGCACATGGTTTTATGTAGTTGATATTGGTTGGTATTCTTACAATTTTGTGTTGTAAGAGCTTTGTTTTCTGTGGCCAGGAAAGGAAGAATTTCCTAGTGGTGGCTGCCTCTGCCTGTTCTATTGCTGTGTTGTTCCAAGCACCATTGCTGTTAAATTTTGGAAGCAAGTTTTCATCGTGCTTCCCTGAAACACACGGACAGTTCTTCCCTTTTGTGAGCCTCCCCAAATCTTACTGCTGCCAGAGTGCCTCTCTGGAAAATAATAACTCCTTAGCATCATGGGACTAGCCTTTGCTGGGACAGCTTTTTTTTAGCCTGTCATTTGCAGCCCAGGTCATAATAACAGCACCTGTGCGAGAGACAAAATAGAAGGGCTTCCATGTAAACGATCAAGACCCTTGAACCTCCAGACATTTCCTAGTATAATGATTTGTGCTCTTACATAGGAAACAGGATAGAGGAACTGAAGTATTGGGGCTTTTCTAACATCCTTTGTTCAGCCAGACACTTCGTAGAGTGAATTACATGGGCCTTGTTTTTGGCATTTTGAGAGCTCAGAATTCTGCAACTTTTAATATTTCTAAATTGTAAATATAAACTGCAGGCTAGATAAGTTCCCTTTTTAAAATAGCTTATAGATCTTTGACTTTTGCGTAATTTGCTTCGAGTTATATTACTCCAAGGGTTGATATGAATGAGGTAATTAAGTGAATCCAAAAAGTTAAGAGACTTTTATCAGATGATGTCAGATTACCACTACAGGAGAAATTGCTGCCTAATATAAAATAAAACCCTCACTCATGATTGGTGGTGTACCAAGATTATTAAGGAGAGTGAACTTCAAAATACAAACTGTATTAAGCATAAAATAGCAGTTCTGTGCTAAGGCTTGTATTGATAGTTGTCCTGTTGCTAATACTCATTTCCAGATTTTTGGCCATTTCTTAATAACGATCATTTCTGCCTTGTTACATAGTTATGTTCTAGAAATCTTCATTTCAGTGTCCACACTATGGGTCAGATAGGTTGCTAGTTACTATGACTATAAAGTTCTGCAATAATGAATGAGATGTGGGTAAGTAGTAAGTGTTAATGCCAGTCTCCTCTAAGGGCCATATAAAGAATATCTTCAAACTAAAAATAATAAATACCGGCAGAAAAATAACCATGTGTGCTAAATGCTTTACACGTCATTTCATTTAGTCTCTGTAGTACACAGGAACTACCTCTCAGATAGGGAAACTGAGACACATGTGGTTGATTTGTCCAGGGATCAGAGACAAGATATGGTCCCTATTCATTTGTAACAAATTATCAATCAATTAATACATGTATTATTTTTCTTTTCTACAAAATAGCCATAAAAGATGAAGCGGAGTATGAAAATACATAGATATGTAGTATTTTCTTTTACTGTGGCCTTGTGTTTTGGAACAGTTCTTGGAGTGTCTGAGAATCGGCTACTATCAAATGGGTTATTTAATTTGGTATTGCTAACCACTGAAGTTGTAAGGAAGGGGAAATAGTTGTATGGTTTCTTCCTCCCATGGGTCATAATTCAGTTGTGGACATCAGGATGTTTTTCTTGGCTTATCTCATCCATGGAGGTTTTCCTTTGCACATCTGTTACATAAATTACTAAACTATTTCCTTGAGAAGTTGTCAGTTTGTCACACTTAGTAGTGATCAAGGAGTTGGTACCTTTTGGGAAAAAAAGAATAAAATGACAGCCTTTGAGGGGCAGAAATCCAGCTACCATCCTGGTTTAAGTATTTTTGTTTGTTTGTTTGTTTGTTTTGGGTCAATTCCTTTATTTCTTTGAAGTATTGAAATAATTATATGTGGTTTCTAGTGTTTCCCAAAAGACTTTATGTTGGACACTAAACATTTAATGATCTTTCATATAAAATGAGGTATTTTAATCACTATTTCTAAAAGTTTTTATCTTTCCAGTGATCAATTTATATGTACATTCTAGTCTGGTACATAGTTTGCCATTTGAAACTAAATTTGGAATGTTGACTTCTTTAATGATTATTCATTTTGTATGCTGTTTTCTGACCTTGAATTCTACATAAACCATAAAATAGTAATTTTCTGTGGTTTTGGGGGAAGAAATTTTGTAAGATATATTACTTCTGCTAGTTACATGTTAGGACAACTTGATACGTAAATGATGAGCAAATCAGCTGTCAGGAATCTCAGAAATTTTAGATGTGAGTCTGGGCACTGTTGGCGTATGTAAACTGATACTGAATCAATACCGGACATTTTCCTGGAATAGTAGGTAAACTCTTACATAAGGAAGGAACCGTATTTTTTTAACGCACTCTTTGAAATTGTGTGTATTTGGAATGCTGCTTTTTAAGCTTGAAATCTTTAGATAAAGATATCATTTGGACTACTGATAATCTGTAATGGGTATTTTTAGAGATTAGAAGAGAAAGTATGTTATAAATTGGTTTCTGTCAGTTACTGATTAAAGTTCTTAGATTAAAAATTTTTTGCCTTACATTTCCTATTATGAACCATTCTCCTTTTTAAAATGCAGTAGATTCTTGATAGATTTTTCTGTTCAGAGTTTTGACTGTTTTAAACAGATCTAGATTTATTACAGGAAATATGTATAATTTTGTTAAGATCCAAATCTGACTTGCATCTGTGGGAACTAGTCACTTAGCTAGTAAGCCAGTCACTGGCATCCATCTTGCAGCTCAGCTCTGTTGTGCTCCAGCTCTGAGCTGTGGTAACAACTTTTAATAACTTCTTTGTGAAAAACAACTCAAAGAAAGCTAACCTCCAGTACTGGTAGTGAATGTGGCAGATCCTAAGAAAATGATGATTCACAGACAGAAAAGAGAAGTTTTACACATATTTAGAGAGGAATGTATCAGATTTGGTGGTACCTTCGATTGATGAAACAATCAAACCTATATGAAATCAGTGAAAAAATGAAAAAAAAAAATAAAACAAATAAAAAAAAACTTTAGGCAAAAGTTTTTACCTAAAGAAATTTGGTGAATCCGGATATTGTTGAGGAAGTATAATATGCACAGGATACTTTAATTCTTGATTGAATCTGTGAGATTGTCAGGAGTCTGTACATATATTTTTATTTTCATAATTTTAAAGATACACAGAGGTATTCAGTGCATCTTTCAAGAATGTTAAGGGTTTACTCTTGTAGTTTTTTTCTATCTGCAGAGTGGTGTTTTGTGTTTAATTTGCTCCCTGTTCACTTCTCTCTCAAAAAATTACGATACGGTACTACATACTTACGATATAAGTGGATTGAAATAGGGTATATGTTTTAGTAAGTAACCAGATTACTCTCCTGAAATCTTGTTACTGTAGAAGAATGGGTAAGATTTTAAATGTCTTCAATTTCAGTTTTTCCCTATTCATACTGATATTTTTACCTTGCTTTTAATATGTGTTTAAAGCTGGGTGGGGGGGTGTGGGTACGATGATTTCCTCCTTTTCAGCTGGATAGTTGGTATTTAATTTTACTAAAACCAAAGAAAATGTAATTTGCACGACTGGGACTATATCTTTTAAAACATTAATTCAGCATTTAGTTCTTTTTAGTAGCACGATTTGTGATGTCATCTTATATATCGTAGGCTTTTTCATTTAGCTCAGGTGCTATTACTGATTCCCCTCTTTTAGGGCATTACGGCACAGTGGAAAACAGGCTGCATTTAACAAGAAGTAGAAAGCCTAACCAAATTTGGACATGCATTGCTATTTGCGAGTCGTGTGATCGTGAGTGTATGTTTGTTGAAAAACTTCTCCACTAAGGCTGTGCTGTTACATTTGTTTCCCTCTCTCCTCACGTGAAGGTTTAAATTTTTACTGATTTCTTGTTTTGGTAGAGGGGCTTCTAGTAGTGGCAGCACTAGAGCCTTGGGTTTGCTTCCTGTGTACTTTTCAGTATTTATTTCGTTCCTTTTCTTGTGATACTGAGGGAGTGCTGTGGGTTTCCCTTTGTTTTAGCACTATAGCTATTTTATAACTGAGATACTCTGTAGTCATACATGATCATTACATCTGCTTTAGCAACATTAATTCTTCTACTGAACTGTCACTTGTGTTAAGACCTTCTTCATTGTTTCGTGTTTCATTTTCAGATCAATAAAAGGCTTTTTTTTTGAAGGGTGGAACAATGAAATTTATGTATTTGTTGAATTTAGGAAAACTAGACTTTTTGGTTATCGACCATAAATTTGATACTGTCCCTAGGACTATAATAAAATGTAACTTGGTTTTGAAATGAGTGTTGAGCCTATCAATGTTCAGCTTGCAGATAAGGATAATGTGGTGCAGGCCATCTTCCTCTGATGAAAAATGAGTGTCATGTGGTCCATTATCAAGCTTTTAGAGCAAGTGTTCTTAAAACTGTTTGCCTACTATTTTGTTTAGAAACATCTTTTAAAAGGAACAAATTTTCCTGACATAAGTAACTTGTTACTTAAGAAAACTATCTTTTTCAGTGTTCATTTTATGTGTGTTTTATTGTTTTTAAAAAGTTTTTTAAAGATTGCTGTTTTATAGGGAGTGAATAGTTTTACCTGTATCATAAATCTATCTTCTGAAATCTTTGTGGTATTAAGATTAAGAGGTCAGTTTTAAATATAGGTTTTAATGTTGGAAATTGTTCTTCCCAAATACAATTTTTTTAAATCATGTTCATTTCAGTATTAGGTAACTAAATTGTCCCCTGTGGTTTTACACACATAGCATTTGGTATACATATTTTAGTATATATACATATATTTTAGTTACTAGTTTGCTGCATTTATTAGCTTGATAACAAGACATTGGAAGTACAAATAATACATGGTCTAACGTGATGCTTATTTGCCTATAAATAGTTAAAATGTCGCTAAGTACTCAATTTGTATTCTTAATGGCATTTAATACTTTTCTCTTAGTCACAGTATAATGTTCATGGGGGAAATTTTGGAAAATTCAGGAAAAGGAAAGTACAGTATGAAGAAAAAAGTACCATATTTAAAGTCATTACTTTGAACGCTGTATTTGTCTCTGTCTCTTGCTGCTCTTTTCTTTTTTTCTTCTAACTCTCTTGTGTCCGTAAGCGTGGATATACGTTCGACAAAGCCCAAGTTTAAAGGTCAAAATACTGCTAAATATTTTTTCCTAATCTCAGAGTGAATGAAGTCTTTGTAATAACTTTAAAACAAAAAGAAAAAAACATATTAGAAATACAGGCCCAGTTGACTTCATTTTTTTAAAAAAAGTTAAATTAAAAAGGCTGGCTAGGAAAAAGAGTTCTTAGTAAATCTGTTTCAATGTTCTTCCTTTGTTAGCAGTTAGGACTGCAGAATACCTATGCTTTACCTTTTCTCTGGCTGCATAGTTTTGTTTTAGCAAAGCATATTCTTGATCTTTGGCAGGAAAAAATATCATAAGGACTGCTGAAGTTATTTCTTGTCAGTCATTTTACTGATTATTCTTAATGTAGATTGGAAGAAACATTGGCCATCTGTGAGTGAAAGCCCCATTTTAGCCTTTACTTTCAACCAGTTTTGCCTCCCAAACCTGGACCAGAACTATTACCAAATAAAATAACTTGATATTTTATCAGTAGTGAGTGGTGCAATAAGCAGAAAGTGGGAATTAAAGAGGAGGACCAAAAAGAGTACTAATTATTTACAGATTGAATACCCAGCCCTTGACTTAATTGAATATTGGCAGTGTTCATATAGCCATAGAAGCATGTACACAGAACTCGAGGATGGTAACTTAGTAGTTGGCATTAAAAGTCCAGTGAGTATGAAAAAGAGTATGTATATATATTGTATAACTGATCACTCTGCTGTACACCAGAAATTAACACAATGTTGTAAATCAGCTATACTTCAATTAGCAAAATAAAATCCAGTGAATGAGTGGTGCTGGGTTGTTCAGAGTTAAGCACTCTCTTTAGGGACTCTTAGTCCTGTCCTACCTATTGCTGGGGTGTTGTGAGGAGCAAACGTGAAAAGTGTGTAAGAGCACTGTGAATTGATTTTAATTGTAGATTTTAGCCCTATAAAAAGCAGTGGTTCAGTATTGCTGTAAGGTAAAAAATCTTCAGAACACGAGCAGCTTCTTACATTCTTCACTCTGGTCATTCCCTGATAATTTCCTGTAATTTTGTTTGCATAACAGATCCTTGACCTTTGTCTGAATTGTGTGTGGGTTTTAAAAAATTGATGGGTGATCCCCCTCTAGTGTCTGAATTATCCATTCTTTAAAAAACATTTGTGTCAATCGTAGGAAATTTTGGGAATTAAACTGGCTGTTTTTTCTCTGTTCATCTGGACATGATTTTTTTTTTTAACTTTTCTTTCTTTGGGAGACAGGGCGTGAGTTATTTTCCTTTCTTAAAAAGGTCACTGGTATTATGCATGGGGTGTGGATTGAGAGCAGTAGAAAACATGGGAAAGGAAGGATCAAAATACCATTTCTACCTTTTTAGAAATAGTTATTTTTAAATGACCTGGAATGAGGCCAAACTATACAGTGTTGTTTTGTTTTAGTTTGCATTTGTTGCTGAATTAAGTACAGCTTAAAAATACTTTGTTTTGGAATCCTTTATGCCATCAGATCTCATCTTAAGAGTGTTCCAGTTTCTGGAAAGCAACGGTTTCATTGGAAAATGGCTTTAAAATAGAGCCTGATACTCTGTGGAAGGGTTCTAACTTTGTTACTATTGTTGCCATATTTTTCCATGGATATACTTTATATTGTGAATGTATTCTGATGGCAGGTTGTGATTTTACATAATTCCCTTTGTTTTTCAACCAAGGAAATAAGGAGATTCTTAAATTACTGGCTCTCTGCCAGCTCTTCCTCTTAAACACACAGCACTCAAACACACAGGCTTCAGTTAAGAATCTTGTGAAGGGTTAGGGAAACAGGACCTTTCTCATTTGACCCATGGGCTTTTGTAGCTTGAACAAGGAAAGTAGTGTTCTGAAAGCTACAGCATTTATGAAGGCTCTAGTAAAAATATTTCATGTACATGGACTAGAGATTAACTCTTTTCATCTTGTCCTCCAACAATTAAACAATGCAAACAGATTTCAAGTGCGCTCTTGGTGATGAAATACTCGGGTGGCTTATAATCTTAATTGCTATTGTTTATTCCTCCAGCTGCATTTTAATACTTTTAACTGCCTTAGCCACATATTCTTCAGTTACTAGAATAAACAAAAGCATTCTGAAATCCATTATTTTGTGGCATCTTAAAATGCAAATGTGTCATTGGCTGCCTTGATTTTATTTTGGTTCCATTGTTGGCAAAATAAGAAAAAAATGTTATTATTTCTTTATATGCACAATTATTGTCAATAGAATCATTACTGGATTTTTATAAAAATCTATTCATTAATAATCTTAAATTTTTAAGAAGGCATTGGAGACCATGAATTTTTTTTAGTGCCAGGGAAATAATTTATAAATAATTTTACACTATCAGACCACTTGATATTTTAGAAGGCAGCTTTCTCCAAGATTTGACGAAGTTATCAGATTTTGGTTTTCTACCTTGGTAGAACAGTATTCTGAATGTAAATCTAGAAGCCAGATTTAGTCTGTGATTTGGCACGTCATATTTATATACATTTAAATTTGAACTAACACCATTTATTAATTGAAATAAAAATAAATTTGAAATTATATTTGAGAGATTCGAGTACCAGTTAGAACCAGACTTTCCTTATTTAAAACAGAACTTTCTGATGACTGAAAAACCATACAGCATAAGTTACCAAATTCTTATTTTTCACTATTTCTGAAACTTAAATTTGAAGTGGAAGTTTGGAATTACTATATTCACAGGCATCTGTTGTAACAGTTGTTCAGTAATAATTGGAGCTTTAGATGTCAAATGAGTACTACTATAGTTGTCACATTTTCACAGCATTTCTTTATTCCTCAGAATGTCTTTGAATTCTTAAATCCGTATAAACATGAGAAATTCTGTTTTAACAACCAAATATTTTGCCATCTCATGTCTTAATAGTAAGGGACTCTTTTCAAAGTTAGTTCTTTCTTATAAAAATACCACTTAATATTTTAAAATTCTAATAGGTGGTTATTATCTCTGATAATACAGCTAACATTTATTTAGCACTTCTAAGTATCAGACACTGCACCATTCATTGTGTGCCATTTGATAACGTTGCCCTTTGAGGCAGCAGTAGTATTTCTTATTTCCATTTTACACTGGAGGAAACTGAGATTAAGAGAATTAAAATAGTATTGCCAAAGGTCACAAAGTAAGTAATTGGAGTTAGATCTTTCTGACTCATAGAACCCCTGTTCTTAGCCACAGCTGAAGTCTTAAGTGGAAGTTAAATACATCATCGTATGATCTCCTGATAGAATGTTATGTAGCCATTAAAAGTGAGGATTACAGTGACTGTAGAGTGACAGAAAATGTATGTGATACAGTTAAGTGAAAAAAATAAGGATTATAATTGAATGTGCATAGTGGTTCTAAACATCTTCAGAGTGTTATCTTTGATTTTTCATTGCTTTTTTTATATACAGTATAAGTCAGCTGTTACATAAGTTTGCTTATTAACTTACAGAATTTCTATAAACAGAAAACATAAAACTGTATGTAAACCAGGTCTGATCAGCAAGCTGACAACTCAGTTTTATAATAGACTCTTAGCATGTTCAATTTCCTTTTTAATTTGACCCAAAGCCATTTTTTACTGGACTTATGCCAGCTCTAATATAATCTCTCATCTGTATTCTTGAAGGCTAATGGAATAGTAAAATCTTCTTAAGAGATAACTTAAATGTGTTATATAGTGTCCTCGGGGTAGCTTGTGCACAAAAGATGTTTTCTTTCCCACCCTGTAGAGGTATCTCATTAGGACACCCAGTAGTGTCATTATTAAGTTTTCATGTGTTTCTCAGTTTTGATGCTAATCTTTGTGCGTATGTGCGTGCATTTTTTTTTCTCTGCAGCACCAATGTGGTAATGAATTATTCAGAAATCGAGTCTAAGGTTCGAGAAGCAACGAATGACGATCCTTGGGGACCTTCGGGGCAACTCATGGGAGAGATTGCCAAGTAAGTGATAATTTGACTCAGCAGTGCAGAAAGAATCTGACTATCTTTACACAGAAAAGTGAAATTTGCTTTTAGTTTTAAACTGCTTAGCTGCCACATAATAAATTTTGCAGACTCATTCAGATATTAATGGAAGAAGTTTTACACAGGATCCATTCCCCTTAAATACTAGCTCAAAAAAGCAAAACAAATTTTTTTTGTCAATGACGTTTAGAGATTTACTGTAGCTTACTACATAAAATTTTGACAAATGTGTATTAAATAACTTGAAATAAAGCTTAGGAAAACTTTTTACTGATAAACATCTGGATGACTATGTCAGTGAATGAAAGGCTTATAAAAAATATATTAGTTACTGGGACTTACAAATGTGCTAGATTTTATACAAAATAAAGGATAAAGACACTTTTAAGGAAGCATATTATTTAAATTTTTTTTTGAATTAAGTTTATTAATTTTTTTTAAAGCTCTTCAGGGAAACATAGTAACTTAGAACAAGCCTGCCATCTGCTGTCAAAATTAACATATTGCAAACTCTTCAGGAAAATTATTCTTTTTTCAGGGCTACATTTATGTATGAACAATTTCCAGAACTTATGAACATGCTTTGGTCACGAATGTTAAAAGACAACAAAAAAAATTGGAGAAGAGTTTATAAGGTATGGGTATTAGTCTGTATTTCTTATTTGACATGTTGAAGACAAATGCTTGGAATTTTAAGGTGTACATGCATAAATGATTATGGAGGGCATGAAATCCTAGAATGGAACATTCTAAAACAGATAAAAGAAGTAGATTTGCTGTTTGTGTCCTGTTTTCTAGTTTCCATAAACAGCTATTCATATATTTGTGTATATCAAAAGTAATGAATCTATAGTGGTATGTATGTTTGGTGCATGAGCAATTAAGATGAAAAGCACAGTCTAATATGATTTGTCATCTCTGCATAAAAATTTGCCAGTATTATCACAGTATTGTGCACCAAAAATACTCTTTAAAATACAGTAAGATATTCTAGATAATATTAAAACTGTAACATTTTAGAATTTGCAAATATGTACTCTTCATTAAGTTCCTTTCAGTAGTTCTGATCTCATCATATAATGTATAATTCTAAAACAAGATAGTCATCTGTTCTTCCATCCCCACCATATTTTCTTGCTGCTTGAAAACTTTTTCTTTTTTCCAAAATGGCATTATAATATTCATATATGAAACTTTGAAAGCCTTATTTCTGGCTTTCAGTGTTGCAAATCAGTGCTTTATTTAGTTCCATGTTTTTGATGTTGTTTCTAGAAACACTGTCATTCCTTTAGCTTGTACAGTAGTAATAATGAAACCGTTGGAATTTCTATAAATTCATTTTTGTTAATTTGAGGGTTTTGTTTGTTTTAATAGTTTTTGAGTAAACTACTTTTTTAAAGAATCAGTTCCTGGTAGGATGAGGCTTTTTTTGCCCCTTGATTTCACCAACCTAACTAGATTTCCATAGATCTAATCATTTTTAGTTGATGTTTGTTCCAAACAAAGTTAAGGTCAGAATACATAATTCAGTGGTTTTTAGTGTACTCACAAAGTTGTGTAGTAGTTACTGTAAACCAGAACATTTTCATTGCCTCAAAAAGGAACCCTACAAATGTTTTTTAAACAAAAGCCATATGATTAACCCCCCAAATTAAATTTTATCTGGGGAAAATGCTATGGGAGCATATAATTACCAAATTGTTCTGTTTAAACTGATGTTTCTAACGATAAAACTGAACCGACTTTCTGAAAGCTTAGTATTCATTTATATCATATATTCAGATTTTTTAAACATCTGAATTTTTTTAATCTTTCGACATGCAGTATCCAGTGGACAGTGTATTTACTATTTGTTATAAGTGTGTATTACTTATTTGTTATAAGAGGGACTTTAAATTGATAATACGAGTTTTAGACTATGTAATTTAAACTTTCTAATGTAAGGTAAAGAACTCCCCCCCCCACACACACACACAGAAAGATGATTTATTTGCTAATGTTAGAATTACTTTTTAGCCATTTACCACAGCTCTTCCAGAATTTATTTTGTTAAGTCATTTGGTGCTTTGTATTTTTACAGTCATTGCTGCTCCTAGCTTACCTCATAAGGAATGGATCAGAGCGTGTTGTTACAAGTGCCAGAGAACACATTTATGATTTGCGATCCCTGGAAAATTACCACTTTGTAGGTGAGCAATAGAAAAACCTTACAAACAAATTAAAACAGTAGTTGGGGTTGTCAGTCACCTGAACCAGCTTAGAAGCTTCTCCGCTCTAATTAGAATGTGACTGTTGCTGGTTGTGTGACGAGTGCAGAATCCAAGACGTGGGGCCCTAGAGTATTAATTAGTGAAGACAAGAACTTGCAGAAAAGACTGGCTAATAACAACAGAACCAACACAACATGAGTGTTCGGGTTTATATTAAAATATGCACTGGAGACTGGTCCCCTGTGGTGTCCATAAAGGAGTAGCTTTAATCATATGGGAAGAAAAGGTTAGAGCTCCAAAACACACACATCTGTTTGAAGCTGGGTTTTTTCCTCCCACCAAATAATATTTACTGTGCAAAGGCAGCAAGGCCAGAGTGTGTTTTGAATGTGAAAGAGGATACAGAATGAACCACATTTCATTTTGTAGCATACCCCAGTTAAAAGCACTTTATAAAAATTCAGTTATTCAGCTACACTAAATCCTGGGTAATTAGTGTTTCCAAACTTGTATTGGGGAAACCAAGGGGTTTGGGTGGTTTTCAGTTATTAGAATGTTAAAGTAGGTTTTGTTTTGTGAAAATGCTACATAAAAAAGAAAACATTTATGGGTATTAGTCCATTTTGTGTGGTCATCATTAGTAATCCTTTTTGGTGAATCTTTGATTTTGCATGGCACTGATATCTGTGGTCCTTTTTAGCTCATTTTTACATACTCTGGTAAGCCAGAATTGCACCTCAAGACTTAAGATTTGCTGATGAGCAAATGACAAAATTCAGTAACAATTTGCCTCTTTTTATTAATTTTAAAATATTGAAGTTGGTTTCTTGTGTTGAAATTTTCATGTCTTTTTTTTGTTTTTTTTTTTGTTAGAGGGTTTGATACATATTAGCTGAATTATTTTAAGGTTTTGTTTCTCCCTTACCATCCTCACAGATGAGCATGGCAAGGATCAAGGTATAAATATTCGCCAGAAGGTGAAAGAATTGGTTGAATTTGCCCAGGATGACGACAGGCTTCGTGAAGAGCGAAAGAAAGCAAAGAAGAACAAAGACAAATATGTTGGGGTTTCCTCAGACAGTGTTGGAGGATTCAGATACAGTGAGTATCAAGGACAAACTAGCACTTAAGCATCAGTTTAGCTTCTGGGGGCATTTTAAGAGTCATTGAAATATGGAAGACAAAAATGCTATTTTTCAAAAGGTTATGTAGAATTCTAAGATATATATAATACTCATTTTGGCTCCTGTGGATCTTAGGAATCTTTCTATTTTTTTTTTACTTTTGTGGGCTCAAAAATACGATTTTAATCTTAGCATCAATCATTATTGAATAACTGCAAACTTTGAGTTGATGTACAGAGAATAAAGCAGATATATATATATTTGTGTGTGTGTGTGTGTATGTATATATATATATATATATATATATATATATATATATATATATATATATATATATACCCTTTCCTCTTGGGGTTCCCATTCTAAAAAAGAAAAGGTTTCTCTCACTGCTTAGAGTGTAAAAAATACAAAGTTTGATCAAAAGATTGATCTTTCTAATTAGAAACCAGTTTAGCTCTATTTTTGGCCAGAAATAGATGAGCTTCATACAAGTTGGTCCATCCTCAGTCTTTTCCTTTGTTAAGCAATGTGTTAATTTGACGTAGAAAAAGGTGACTGACAATACCATCAGTTTTTCACCTAGGCCTATCACTTTATTGTTCCTAACATATTTAAAAACGGCTCAAACATTCATCTCTTATGTTTATTTTTATTGTAATAATATAGTTTCTCTACAATATATGACTAGGTGCTTGAAACAGATACAGAAAATAAGAACTCTGTTTCACAGCTTGTTCCTTTGGATTCATTCTGTCTTCAGTGAACGCTGACAGTCCCTGGTCAGACAGGCCAGTGCTGTGCATACTTAGATACACAGCCCTACCCATATCTGAGTTTGTTTATATTTGGATTATACTGAGATGTCATAACTCCTTCATTGCAACTGTGTAATAATCTCCTATTTCTTATTTTGTAATTATCTATAAAATATTTTCACTGCTTTGCTTCTCCACTTTCTTGCCCTCAAAGAAAAAATACTTAATTGGTTAATGTTTCTAGCAGCAGAAAAATTCCTTTCTTTTAAGTCTGAGATCACATAAAAGTTAGTTCTTGAATTGAACAAAATTATTTCTCTTAGATCACATAAATAGGTTTTGGAGTTTTTATTTGTTTAGAAGAGTAAGAAGCTTTTAGATTATTTGCCCAAGTAGGCATTTTATTCTTTAGCTTTTTCAAAGTAGCTTTAGCAATTTAATGTGTTTTTGAGTAGAAATTGCTATTCAACTCATTTCTCGTTCTAGTTACTAGTAACCCTTCTTTTTTTTATCAGCATAGTATATAATTAGGTTAATTTAGACAATTTAAGTTTTCAGACTCAGTCACAGTGAACTAAATACAGCATCTGCATTAGAGATGAGTTGAACATGATGTGTATCTGCCTTGCCTTCTTTTGTAAGTTATTTTTAATGTTAACATATATTATTCAGAGACTTAAATAATCAACTTTAACTATTTTACATGCTTTTCATTTTGACAGTAATGTCTTGCCATTTTCCAGTATCTTTGGCACTCATTTAGATGATGTCCACCATACTAATCAGTTTAGTTTTCATTTTTCCTCTAAGTTTATTTCTTTGCAAAGTCTAGTTCATCACATTGTCATTGAAGTGTACATACACATTACTGTATACTCATTTGTATAAAGCCATCCTGGCTAAACTTTTGTCTAGGAAACATTTTGTCATGTTCTTTTTAAGTTGATGGTCAGTTTCAGATTTGTAGATGTTTTTAAATCCTCAAACTCTTAACAGAATATTTTGACTTTGCAGTTTTAACAAACAATTCAACAAAATGGTTTTGTTCAATTTCCAAAGGGCTTGTATGCCATCAGAACTTGTTAACCAGGGTGTAAAACACTCAACCACCTTTTGATTATTTTGCTATTTCTCCTTGCTCCTTCCTTTTTCTCTGCAACCTGCCTTAATTTTTAACCTTCTCTTCTTTTTAACCTTACATGATTTCTCCATACCTTCAACTCTTGCCTCTTTGAGTTTCAACATGGAAATGTAAAAGGTTGCATTTAGTGCTTATAAATACTCTCTGTCCTTTAGGCTGCCAAGGTCAAGGACTAAAACAAATCTTGACATTTGGGGCTTTTGTTCACTGCCAATGATCTATTGTCTCCATTCTCAAATCCTTATAGAGATTCCCTTAGTTTTGTGAGTCTCAGCGTGTGTGTGGACTTGGTGTTTGAATAGATCATCACTTTTCTGAACTGCTTGAGCATTTTTCATGATTCTAGTCTGCATAGTTTTTGGTAGTTAGAATATTCTTTTTTCAGTGTTTAAAAGATGCTTTCCCATGACATGAAATCCATTGTTATTTTTTTAGTTTGACAGTAAAGAATGATACTTACGAGTGTTTTCAGCACATGGAGTCTTTTCAGCACATTCAGAGTTGTGTTTCCTATAGTTTGTGTTTTTTTTAGAGACTTGCTGTCCAATACTTTTCTGATAATTGAAAAACCATTGAGATAGGAGTGAAATATAATGCATTAAGTGACTTTTGTAAAAGCAAAAAGATTTCCATTTCCCTTTTGTTTATATAGCCTCTGTTGGTTTTTGTATTTTCCTCTTCTCCTCTCAACAGCCCTTAAGAACTTCCTGATATGCTGTGCTATGCGCTCAGGTTGTGTAAATTTTCATAAACAAAAGCTTTTGAATCTGCATTCCTGCCACTTAATGACTGGCATGGCATGCTGTGCCTTGCTGTAATTGTGTTGATTCAGCACTGTGGGAGCTTTCTGTTTTCTTTTGAAAACTATTTTATTATGAGGAAAAGCTTCAGAAATAAGGACTATAGACACCTTTTGAATTTAATGTCCTTAAAGTTGCTTCTCTTTTTAATGCTTTATATAGGTGAAAGATACGATCCTGAGCCCAAATCAAAATGGGATGAGGAGTGGGATAAAAACAAGAGTGCTTTTCCGTTCAGTGATAAATTAGGTGAACTGAGTGATAAAATTGGAAGCACAATTGATGACACCATCAGCAAGTTCCGGAGGAAAGGTAGAGAAGACTCTCCAGAAAGATGCAGGTATTAACACTTTGTCTCCTGGATCTCTGGGAAAGAGTGCTGAATTTATGCAGCTAGGTGTAGGGATTTTTGTTTTGGGGTGAGGGTATTGTCATTATCTGAAGTTCAGTTTTGTTTTGTTTTGTTTTGTTTTTTTCCTTTAATAGCTTTTAATTTTTAAAGCTGTTTTTGGTTCACATAAAAATTGTGCATAAGATACAAGTGTTGCCACATAACCTCACCCCTGTGTGTGCAAGCACGGGTGTACACATACACACACAGTTTCTCCTGTTACTGACATTTTGCATTAGTGTGGTTCATTTATTAACAATTGATAACCAATATTATTAACTAAACTCTTTTGTTTGCATTAGGCTTCACTGTGTTGTATGTTGACATGTGCATAATATCCACCATTACAGAATCATATAGAGTAGTGTCACTCCCCTAAAAATGCCCTATGCAGAAATATGGAACAGTTCATGAACTTGCATGTTATTCTTTCCCAGGAGCATGCAAATTTTCTGTATTGTTCCAGTTTTAGTATATTTGCTGCTGATATATGCACATATAGTGTGTGTGTGTGTGTGTGTGTGTGTGTATGTCATATACAAAAATATCGTATATGCTATGCAACTGTTTATAAGATGCTAGGTCAGACATTTGCATTTAGTATTGACACTTCCTTGTTTATATCCATTTATTTCTAAAACTGAATCGTATTTCCAGTATTATTTTATTCAGGCTATTTATTGGAATTTTTATCCCAGTAAGAACTTTGACAGCGTATTTTACATTTGGGCATCAGATGATCCAGGAATCTAAGTTATTGCTGAGGGATAATGACGTTTATTATTATATTAAATCTAAACAAAAGTTAAAGAGTTTGAAATGTACCTCTTTCTGTGATATTTTAGATTCTGTGCCAGTGTATCAACCTGAAAAAAATCCAGATGGATTATTAGACTAAAATGTTCTCTAGTATATACCTATATTTTCGTAAACTGCATTTTCTGATGGTGGGGCATTTGTATTTAGTTTTATATAGAACAGTACTTGGAACTTTTCAGCATTTGCTTTTTGTTCTTGCCTACAAATACAGCTACCAGTACAGCTGTTAACTAGTTTTTCTGCCAGTTAAAAGGGCAATGTACATAGTACTTAATCTGCAGAGCAAGTTCAAGGTCTTTGTGCCTCACTGTATCTCTATGAGATAGGCTAGAGCAAGGATTTTACCCTTATTTTTTGGAAGTAAAACCTGAGGCCCAATCAGGCTGTGTGGAACTTTCCTAAAGTAATACAGAGATGAAACCAAGCCTTCAAGTGAGTTCTTGTAACTAAGTACCACCTCGTTTTCTCCCATAAAAAAAAAACTTTAATAGTTCAGATTTAGGGGTTATGATAAAGAACTAAAAATATAATCTTGAAACTATTCAAGTTCTGAAATACTTATTTAGTGTCTTTTCGGTATGTTTCCATATTTACTAAATCTGGAATTCCTGTCTATTTCTGGAATATGATCTTTGAAGAGCCAGAATTTATTTTTAGTACTTTGATATATCTATTCTGCAACTATTTTTCTAGCTCTTTTATATGGAAAGTGTATGCAATATGGTAATAATAAACAACTAAACTAGAAAATGATGCCTATCTCAAATATTCTGTGCTGCTTTTCCCTCAATAATAACATTGTGTGGCCTATGTGTTTATGTTTTTGGTTTGGTTTAGAAAACAGTGGTTGTATATTGTGTTGCTATGTCCTGAAGAAGTCTGGGAACCAGGTAGGTAGGATGGTTAGAAATCTAAAATAGGTGCATTCGTGTACTGTTGCTTTCTTCTTTGCCCTCCACCCTCAGTTTTTCTTCCCTTGCTTTGTCATTGTCTTTTTTTTCCCCTCCTGTTTCTCACCTGATTTTTTTTTCTACATTGCCTCTAAGACAGTATCTACTAGAGTTGCTAAATCTTTTATATATAGTATTCTAGTTTAAAACAGTGAAAATATAGTGTGTATTATTTGTTGTAATAACTGAAGAGCACACCAGGGACTTTATAAAGTCAGAGTATTTGTGAGAGAATAGTAAATTATCAGACAGGGTTGCATGGGACCTCTCTTGCATGTTAACAGAATTTCAGACTTAGTTGATTATTAGATTCGGAATTCTTAAACAGCGGTCAGATACAAAGCTCCCATTTTATTATGTGCTAGTCAGATTTATATTCTCACCTATTATAAAGAAACTGTATTTCAGTGGAATCATACATCAGTAAGGTAAGAAATTTCAGTTTTACTGATGGTGGGAACCTTTAGGTCATTTGTGGCTCAGAAATTAGTGCAAGGGCTTTTGATCACTTAAACAGAACTTGTTGATTCCCTAAAACGCTTATAGATTAAAAAGAATTTAACCCCTTTGCTCAGTATGGGAGGCCATTCTTCTTGATTCTTGATTTATACAGGTTCCAAATTAGTTTATATTCAAGTAGAAATTGCTTTAGGTTAGTCTGAGTTAAATTGCATTAGTAATAATAGTCATAATTTTAAGGGAGATTTTAAGTGTTTTATTTCAGAGTATTTGTAAATTAAACCACTACTTTAAAATTAAGTAATACAGGTAATGGAACATATTTCAGGCAGTCTCTCTCCCTGTCTTACATCAGAAGAAGAACCACTGCCTCATTACTGTAGAACACACGAGTGCTGACATCTTTAATTTGTGGCTTATGAAAAACCCAGTTTTTTACTCATTCTGTATTTTTTTCCTTTTGCACTATTAAGAAAAGAAAAGGAGACAAATTTTGAATGTGCCTGAAAAGGAATTATTTCAAAATATTTTAAGTGTATTTAAATTTTCTGTAAAATAATTTTCATAGTTATGTAAAAGTTTGATCTGATTTTATAGTAAAATAGAGTACAATTGTTGTAAAGTGCATTACCTCATATTTTTCTGCATTTACAGATGAGAGTTTAATCATTTGAATTAAGACAGGATAATCCTTAAATGGTATCTATTGAAATAATAATATTATATTATGTATTTGCACTATTATGTAAGAGTCAGTGACAGAACTGTTATATAAATGGAACTGTAGTCATTGCACACAATTCATTTCAAGAAAATGGTTATCAAACGCAGATGTTTGAGCTCCTAGGGTCTCATCAGTTGATCCTAATAGGATGATAATCCTGCTATTTTATTTTTTAATTAAGCCTCAAATCTATAATACATAGCACTTGAATTATTTCAGACTTTTTTTATTTGTACACATTTATGTAAATACTTTTTTTGTAGCAGTGTTTTAGACTTAGTTCGGGAATTTGATGGGTTCCCACTTTCCCTCCCCAACACAATACATATCATTATTCAGACAGCTTAGATAACATTCTGTTGATCCCTGTCAAATAGTCAAAGTATGAAATTTTGGAGTTACTGCATTTGAAATTCTTTAGCTCAAATCACTGAAGTCTCTGTTTTAAAATAATCCCTAGTCTTATTATTTTGCTTCATTTTTAATATCTTTTAGCGACAGTGATGAGGAAAAGAAAGCGAGAAGAGGCAGATCTCCCAAAGGTGAATTCAAAGATGAAGAGGAGACTGTGACGACAAAGCATATCCACATCACACAGGCCACAGAGACAACCACCACAAGACACAAACGCACAGCAAATCCCTCCAAAACCATTGATCTTGGAGCAGCAGCACATTACACGGGGGAAAAAGCCAGTCCAGATCAGAATGCTTCAACCCATACACCTCAGTCTTCCGTCAAGGTGGGAGTGGCATGAGTTTACCCATTGTACACGGTTTTATTCTTATAAGTTACTTTTGAGAATTACTGCATTTAGTAGGCTTGGGGCATTTCTGGGTAGTCATATTAATTATAGATCATCTGGCTTGTATGACTTAGTCATTCATAATAAGAAATCTCTTCGGAGGAAGAAGCCTGTCCGATTGCTGAATGATTGTCTATGCACTTTCTGTGAAAGTAGGAATGCACCCTTGGTTCATTTGGGAAAGGTTGTGAATCAGAGTGTAGTGCATCTTCTCCTTCTAGACAGCACTGCTGGTACCAAGCACAGTGAGATTCGCTAAGGAAGACATGGGAGTGCTTGGAAGTTGTAAGAAATGACAAAAGAGGACCGAGTAGATACACAGGGGCAACAGTCTTGTTTAACAGAGATGGTGCCTGTGAAGGGAGGCGTCTTTGCCTCGTGGTCACCCCTGATAGGGAGCAGCACTGCCTCTTGTACCCCTTCTTCATTTGTTTTCTATTCACCACAGAGATGGAATTCACTAATGCTGCTGGATACCTGGCTGCAAGCTAGTCTTTTGGACAGAAATCTGCCAAAGAGGGAGATTTACCCCGAAAGGCTAAGTTTGTCACTCTCTCCCCACCAGTGTTCACCCAGCTTGTGTCATTGCATCAAATGTAGCTGAAAGCTAGGGAGAGTATTTTTCTAATATATCTTGCAAATTGTAGTTGACTCTAAAAATAAAGCTAGTTTTACTTAGTGGCAAGAACTGTGTGAACTTTTGCCAGGTACCTTCTGGTATATGATTTTACCCATATTGTGCTCTTTTTAGTTTTGATGAAAACCTCAAAATTATAACTCAGCTTTAGTTGTAGTTAAAGAGGAGAAATGGCTCTGTTATTTCTTTGTGGTCTCAGCTGTCCCCAGCTGTGCATACATTAGCTTACTGATGACTGTCTAAGATCTATAGTCATAGTTAAACCGAAATACATGATGACTGTTACATGGAGAATTCATTTCAGGTTTCATGAGGAAAAGCATCCAAACTATATTTTTTTTAACAATAAACTGAGACTTTTGTATCCTAAAGGATTTTAAATGTCAGTTTGTAGTACAGCCTGAATGCATGTCACTGCCATAAATATTTTATATTTGTAGTGTAAGCTTTTTGATTTTGTTTTCTCTACCAAAATATGTCTAGGACAGTGAAGTTCTTAAAAAGTTACTCAACTACTTCAGATTTGTTTAAATCTCAAGGCCTTTTTAAACCACAGTATATGTAGTGTTTTAATTTTCAAAGCTCAAATTAACATGCCTGGGAACTTAGTGTTCCCCTATTGCCTAGTTCTGTCCTAATTTAGTGTGTATATTTTGAATATACAGGACTTATGTATAAGGGTGCTTAGGACATGGAGAAGAGAAAAATCATATTACAATTCTAGCCCCACAAGTTTGTTTGGGAACTAAATATGAAACTGATGTCAAGGTATATCAAACAACATAGAATTATACTAACACGTATACAAACAGTAAGTGGTGTTGAAATTCAGAGAATTGTAGAATTCTAGAGCTGGATAGGATCTTGGCCTCTAATCCCGTGGATCTCAGACCTCCTTATGCATTGGAATTATCGAGGGAACTTTGTAAGACTGTATAGGCCAGGATCCCACCCTGAACAATCATGATTCAATATGTTGTGATGCAGCTGGGCATATATATTTTTTAATGCTTCTTAAATGATTCTGATACATGGCGTTAAGATTTGAGTGAAGTATGTTTTTCAGAGTGAAATGCAGTAAGAAATGAGAAGGTGACCCAGAAGAAGTGGCTGTGCCTAATCTCTGATCTCAGAAAAGAAATGAGTTAGGGAAGAGAGAAGCGTGGGTGTGAGGGACTTTCACAGGGGTAGGAATAGAATTACTTAAAAATACTATCTTCTCCATAAAGAGGCAAGATTTCAAGAGCACTTCTCTTTTTTTCAGAAGATGAAATCTACCTTTATTAAGATAATTACAGGTATCTGTAATCTAAGTTGAAAATTAGAGATGAGTAGAGCAGTTTTAGATAAGATAGTAGAACTTTGTTTTCTAAGCTTGTTAGTTCTGTGTGTTTTCAGACTTCAGTGCCTAGCAGCAAGACATCTGGTGACCTTGTTGATCTGTTCGATGGCACCAGCCAATCAACAGGTAAGCTCCCACACTGGCTTTTTTCTTTTCAGTAACCTTGGTTAAAGAGTAATTTTTTAAAAGCCAAATAAAAGATGGAATAAAATTTTTTTTGTTTTGCATTAGAGTTATTTTTAATGTGAAATTAGTGAGCCTTGAGCACTATTGGGAAGGAATTGTTTAATTGCCTAAAATAAAGAAGACAAGCACTTAAATATTTGATAACTCACTAATCTCTTTCTCTCTCCTTAATTTCTGTAGCACTGAGTATTTGGGGTCCTTTGCTTTCTCTGTTAGCAGACTCTACTCCTCTGGCCATTCACTGTCTTTCCCTAAATCTTAATTCTGGCTCTTGAATCAGCCATGCCTAGGGTTCATTTAAGGTTTTCATTCATTCAGTAATCATTTATTGAACCAGACACTGCCTGGGTGCTGGAAATATAATGCTTAGTAAAACACAGTCCTTGCCCTTATGGGAAAGTCAAGTGGAAAAAATAATCATTAATCAGAGTCACAAATAGTTACCTAGTTACAAACATGCAGAGTGCTTTGGAGGAAAGGGGCATTCTATGAAAATGTATAACTATTTCCCTGATAAAGAGGGCTGCAGCAAAAGAATAGTCCATTCAAGATTTTCTCGAGATCTTCTCACAGAGAAGATTAATGATTTCTTCAGTTTGATTTCCAATATGTGCTAGATTTTATCTGAGTAATTCCCTGTAAATTGTTTTCAAGGAAGGTTATATTTTAGGTTGCATTTGATGATCACGGAGTTCTAAGAAACCGTGCTGAGTCAAAACAGCTTAAGAAATACAACTTCCATTTAAAGACAGCCTTTCATAATCTGTTTTAAAAAGTTCATTTCACATTAAAATGTAAATGGTGAGATTGGCATATAGGTAATGTCAAAAGTAAATCTCTTGTTTCTAGTTGTGTGTAATGATTTTCAAAACAATTGTTTTAAAATTTAAATTAGTGTTTAAGTAGACATTTATGATGGGAGTTACTTTTCATTGATAGTTTAGTACATGTAACTAATAAGTCTCCTGTTTTCTCCTTCTGCTTGTCTACTACCATAAAATTAATTCTTGGACTGGATGTGAACTTAGGACATCTGGTTCAGCCTAGTTTCTGAGATTCTTCAATTCTTGTTCTCTCTTTTCTGTAACTGTAACTGTTCCTAAAATTATTCCTTAACCTCGAACTCTTATGCTCAAGGTTACAAACAACTACATTAGTTTTTTTTGTTTTTGTTTTTTTTAACAATTTGTGTGTTGTCTTTTTGTAGGTTGAACAATTTAACTGTGGTATTAACTGCTAGTTAGCATATAGTCATATAATACAGACTTAGTGTCACAGAATGTCAACTATTTTGGACTCCCTGGCATGAACTATTAAAGAGCTCTTTTCATGCATCTGCAGAAAGTTTTAATGGAGCAATCAGAGAAGAATTAACTAGGAAGATCAGATGAGTGAATGTAACTTTTTTCTTGGTGTTACCAAGATTGCTTTGAACAGAGAGAATTATTAAATACCAACATTCTTCCTTTGCTTGGTAGGAAACATTTGAGTGGTTTTTCTTCAGTACAAACAGTAGATTAACTAATTAAATAGAAGTAGGAATTAATATTAATACAGTAATTGAGATGAAATCTGGAAGGTTTCTTGCCCTTTTTAAAATCTTAATATTTTCTTAAAAAAAAACAAAACTGAATGTGAGTTGACATCATTATTTTTCAAAGTTCTTTCCTATTTGAAACAGTATGTTTAACCAGTATATGCAGAACCCCCTCCAATCAGTAACGTAAATTTCATTACCCTGAATCTCTATTTAAATATTTTAGTAATGTATTTTAAATTGAACTGAGCACTGGAAAAAAATTGGATATTAAATCTCTAGCACTTACATGTGAGAAAGCCTAAGAACCTACCCTATTAGCATTGCAGTTTGGTGCCGAGTGGGTGTCGTTTACCAGATGTGCCTGTATTCATAGTAGTGCCATCATGCAAGGAATACGGGCATGAACTATAAACCTAAGCAGCTATGGCTTCCGTACTACTCGCCAGATAAATGTCTCCTTGGAGAAAGTACTCAGGTTTTCTTTTTTTTATGTGTTACTATGTCCTCGTTGTTAGCATCTTCAGAAGTATATGTAATAAAATCATTGTAGAATGTCAACCAAGTTTAAAAATACACATACCACTCATCAAGACCTACTGAGACTGTCTTGAATGCCCTACTCGGGTGATGTTCTTTTAAAATCTGTACTCAGATGATATTTTGCTGGCTTTTACATATGGTACATATCTACCTAAGTAAACATTTTTTAATAATAAAGTATCTGGAAAATAAGCCTATTATAAATAGAATGCCATAAACCATTCCATTTCACTTTTTACTATATCTCATCCTAAAAGTTTACATTGTCTCCTTTGTCCCTACATGAGTTCTTTCTAGTACAGTGAATGAGATTGAAGAGAAAATACAAATAGATGTTACTTGACTTGCAGTATGTTTTGAATTTTTAATTAAAAATTTTTTTAAAGTTTAAAGTAGATTAAATAAAAAATGTGCATCACATTTACATTTGAATCTGTTGCCCTGTACCCAGTAATCACTGAGGTTAGTTGAGGATATTTACAAGGATAGGAACCACCTTGTTACATCTTCAATAAACCAACTTACGTATTAGAATTTTCATGGAAGTTGTCTCTAGTTTAAGCCAATTTTACTAAAAATAAAATGTTGTACCATATTCTCTTTTCACTAATTAAAAATAATGCATTCTCATTTTAGAAATTTTATGGAAAACAAATGATTCACCATAACTTAGATGCATAAAGTTAACTATTAATAATTTTGATAAATACTTTTTTTTTTTTAACATTGTCTATATATTCAGTCAGTATATTTAAGCATTTATGTTGCAGATCTTTTTCAGGCTTCTAAGTAAGGATTTTTGTCAGGACGGGGGGTAAACTGCTTTTCACCTAAAATCTCATGACCATTTCCTTATGACAGTTGGTATTTTACGGACCTTTTAATTGCTTTATAATCTTAACATTGTATAAATATGCTGTAATTTATTTGATCAGTCTCTTATTTTTTGGACATCAAGTTTTGTTTTGTTTCCAAACTTTTATTATAAAGTAGCAAAATAGCATCTTTCAAATTCTTCCAGTCTGGTAAGGAGAAAGTGGATTTCATTTTATTTTGCATTTATTTGATTACTGAGTTTGACTACTTTTCATGCTTTTATATGCCAGTCGTAACTTGTCTATTCATGCCCTTTGTCCTTTTTTTTTTAAATTGGAGCTGTTTATCCTTATTGAGTTTTTTTTTTAACTTATATTAGTTCTTTGTCATATATTTGCAATTTTTTTGCATTTTTGTCATTTCTTTTAATTTGTATTTATTAGAATTCTTCATGCAAAAGTTTTTCGTAATATAATATAGATTAAATTCTTTTGTTGAAGAAAACTTCCTTTTGGAGTTAAAGCACTGCCTTGTACAGCTATATTTTTCCTGTTCACTGTATTGCTTTGGAAAGTACATGTTCCCAGCTGGTGATTGTAAATAACCTCCTTGCTCCCCTAAAAAGGCAGATGGAAATGGTTCATTTATAATGACAGTTCTCATGTGGGAATCTTGAAGGATAGCTCTTGTTGTGAAATTTAGCAGTCTTCCACATGCAGCAATTTTTGGTAGATTCTTTTATTTAAATTCCCTTAGATAGAAGTTATCTGGAAAATGCTCAAGTATAGAAAATTTCTGTTGAATTTAAGGCGTTGGTATGAATAGCATGCATATAGGTATGGATAGTCCCTTCTAGGAGAGAAACTTCCTAAATGAAATAAAGTGATTTTTAATTTCTGAGGTGGTTTTCAGAGTTGAAGATCACATTGCGTAAAATACAAGTAGAAGCATAACCCGTGGCACTTGCAAAGACAGAGAAGAGTTAAATTCTTTTTAAGGAAAGGTGGCTTCTATCTGTAACATACTTAAGTGTGTTTCCACACTTTTACTTCCTTTGTTCTTAAAGTAGTTATGTTTGAAATCAAACTCCCTGTAATACAGATGGAGAGATGAGTAGTATTTGCTATAGACAACTTAAGAACACAGTATAATTTCAGTTCAGGTGTTAGAAGGTAGAGCAATAAAATAACTAAAAAGACCATTATTTGAAATATTAAATTAAGGATATGCCAGAAATAAAATATCTCACCCAGCTTGAAGATGGAATTCACAAGTATTCAGTGCTTTTATCCACAGCTTGAGTTTTCTTTGTAGCCCAGCATGGATAAGATTAGAAAATCCCTAACTTGTGTGGCATAATAAATTACATATTGATGTTTATTCACCACTTGGATGAAGAAAATGAAAATAATCCCCAATTTTCAAATCCCTTAACGTTATAATAAAAGATTAACTATCAGTCTGTTACCTAATAGGAATCTTTGATCAATATTTTTAACATGAAGGAATATTACAGAAGACAAACTTACGAAGATTAAGTAACAACTGTTTGTAAGATTCGTTTTCCTGCTAGACCTTATAAATATACGTGCTTGTTAGTATAGTTTAAAAATACAGCTCACTGATGTTTTGTACCCCTCGTCACATTTTATCCTGACACATGTATGTACCTTTAAAGAAGACGAAAACAAATGACTGTGATATTTTCCTTGGATAAAGCGAAAGAGTAGACGTATGAGCTGTAGTGTTGGTAGAAGTAGAGAACTTTGGCCTTGGTGGAAGTTCATGGTGAGTGAGGATATATGTGAATATGTGCATCTGCAATGAGGTGAAGGAATGAGGAGTTAGCTATGCCTGATGATAGCTGACTATGCTAACTTGCATTAGAAAGAAATACCAGGTACACATGTAAACTGATTTGTTCCTTCTATTCCTGCTGGCCATTTATTAAGAAGGGGAGATGGTTCTAGTTTAATTAACCCAGTTGAGTGTAGCAGATGGGGCAGAATGTCTTGCAGCGATAAGACAATTCAGAAATGGCACCAGATGTTGAAAGCTGTCCCTGGTGGTGTCTGAGTGCAGCCCAGATGTTCCAGTCCCACCTGGCTAGTTTCTAAGCACTGCAGGGTAAGCAGCTGTGATGTAACGTATATAATGTTCACATAACACTAAAAGCACCATAATTGAACTGCCGCTCTAAATTTCTAAGGTTGTGACTCTTAAGAGGTGAAATCTTTAAGGACAAACAAAAATAAGGACAGCTATTTAAGGTTTAGATCCTTTGGCTGTTGCAATGTCAGTGATAATTGAATTGGGAGAAATGTGAAATGGAACATAAAATTTAATATAATGTTACTGTTCAAATTGTAGATAAAAGTAAATATTCTTACCCATGTAGTGTTTACAAATGAAAATTTGTATGAGAATGTGATGTTATGTGCACAGGGATTGATCTGCAGCCTTATGATTTGAATCTCAACTGTTTTAAAAACAGCTGTCTGGAAGTAGCAAAAGCTACTCTCTTTTCATGTATTAATTTTAGCACATCTTTTGCAAGTAGACAATAGAAAAAAAAAAGTCCACCAAAATCATTGCATTCATTTTTCTTCCTATAGCTATTAATCAGTTGCTGTGGCATCTGATTTTTATGTAGATCAACTTCAAGGGGTTTTTTGTTTGTTTTAATTTAAATTTCCACCCTGCTGAAAATTTGCCACCTTTTCTTTTTCTCTCTAGTTTTTTGGTTTTGCTTGTTTATTGTGTCCCATTTGAGAGAAAACTGCAAAACATTGTAACATTTTCCCCCTAAAATACTTCAGTGTATATCTCCTTACAACAAGGACATTTCATAATTACAATATAATTATCATTCTTGGGAATTTTAACATTAAAACAGTATTACTGCATAATACACAGACCATATTCAAATTTCCCTGATGTCTCAATTATGTGATTTCAGGATAGCACTTTTTTAAATACCCAGCATCCACATTCCATCCAGGGATCACATATTTCATTAACTTGTCGTGTTTCTTCAGGCTTCTTTAGTCTGGAGTAGTCCCAGTCTTTTTTGTCTTTTATGATGACAGTTTCTGAAGAGTCTTGAGAGTTGTTTTGCAGAATGTCGCTCAATTTGTATTTGTCTGATTCATTCCTCATGATTAGATTCAGTTTAAATATTTTTGGCAGGAATTTTTACATGGGTGATGACCTCCTTTTCAGTCCCTTACATTAGAAGGCCTATAAGTACTATTTTGTCTGATTATTAGTGACATTAAGTTTGAGCCCTTGTTTAAGGTGGTATCCATCTAATTTTTGCAGTGTAAAATCACTTTATCCCCCTTTATAAGTAATGTGTGGAGTGATGATTTGAGATTGTATGACTATCTTATTCCCCAGCAACATTTCACCCAGATTTTAGTATCCATTGAAGATTCTTGTAAAGAGCATAATTAGCCATATAAACTGCATGCCCACATTATGTTCGTGAAGTGTAAGTGAGGAATATAACTTTGACAACAGTCATATGTCAGTATTCTTACCAGACATAGAATTGAGGGATGTAAGAGATTCTGTGGTAGCTTGAAGGGAACATGGTGACATGGAAAGCTAGATCAGCAAAGTAGGTTTCAGATGGGTCTCAGGGGCTCATTAATAATATTGGATATTTTTTAAAGTGTGGTGCAAAAAATGGCTTCCTGAAATTACTATCAGTTGTTCTGTGGTTCTAACAGTTTAACGTTTTCCTCATTACTTAATTTCTAGGAGGATCAACTGATTTATTTGGAGGATTTGCTGACTTTGGCTCAGTGGCTGCATCAGGCAGTTTCCCTTCCCAAGGTATGATACGATTTGATTCGCCAAAAATCTAAGGACAGTGAAAACGTTACCAAAACAAAATAACTCTCCTGCCCCCCCAATCAGTTTCTTTTGGCCATTTTTCTACTTGTAGTATTTATAATTCCTAATTCCCCAAGAATTTATTCACAAGGGTACTTTATTGGGCCAATATCGTGTATGTTCAAAATGAATTAATTTGGTTGCAAACTATTCAGGTACACCTAAATAAAATTGCTCTCATTCATAAGTGACCCTTGTTTAGATTTTTAGGGGAGTAGAAGGGTAGGGATTATGAGTAAGTATAAATCTCATGTTAGTAGAAAGAATATTATGGTTTATGTCTAGTGTATATGATTTTCATGAATGAAATTCAGGGATATTGGGATTGGGCAGACCATCTTACTAAATTCATTTCTTTGTGATTCAGATGTTTTAAGAGAATTTCTATGAAAAATTCCTGAAATTCAATTTGATACATCCTTAATAGTGAACAGTTAAATCTTGGGCAAAAAAAAAACCTTCCTCACTCCGTGTCACATTAGAAATTTAAAAATAACCTATATCTGTTGTTATCACTTCACAATATTTATAAATGTCAAATCATTATGTTATCCACCTGAAACTAATGTTATATGTCCATTATACTCTGAATTAAAAAAAAAACCAACAAGGACTGAGGTGAAGGGCTTATATTTTTCCCCTTTTTTGTTAATATTTTTATCTTACTACCTCTGCCCTTTACTGTCTAACTTTATAAAAGCCTCTGAGCCTCCAGCTTTCTAAAGTTGAGAATAATGCTATTTGTCATCATTCTTTTTAAGGATAGAGTAATGTTTATAGAAGTGTGCAGAATGTGGACTAAGTTTATTATTGTCTTTTAGGTTGTAAAGGGGTTGATTGTAGTGTTTTTTCTATAAAAGCTAGTCATTCTGAACTTTGAGAGATAATACAAAATTTTTAGCTAGAAAAATCATACATGAGGTGAAGCAAGGAGGAAAGATGTAGTCTAACTGAGTTAGTCTTATTAATTTTAAGTAGAGTTATCTATCCCTGTTATGTATTAATTAGATTGAAATTTATATTTAGTAACATCACGTTTAAGTTTGTGAGGATTTAGGAAGAAGGGTGCATAGATTTTAATGTAATTTGGGGTTATTTTGACAGCTTGTATAAATTCCAAGTATTTCCCAGAAACCAAAATTGTGAAGTAGTGAACTGCTTCATTTTAGAAGTGTGGTTATGCCTTCTAAGGGTTAATAACCTTACTTTGGGCAAATCAAAGTAGAGGATAAACATTGCCCTAATTTTACAGACTGCCTGTGTAATTCTCAAAGTTTTTATGTGTATAAAACTGCCTGCTTTGCAAATAATTCAAATATGTTAATGTGGCTAAGTGATACTGGATCTCTTCATCTGTATGCACGTGATTAATATAACTTGATCTCCATTACGCAAGGGACTGAAACTGTTGCAACAATGATTAATCATTTCTGAACAATATATCCCCGACTAGAAATCCCTTCCACCCATGATTAATCATCTCAGATAAAGTTTTCACATGGGGCAACACATTTTGCCCCAGTTTCCATTCTTACTCTGTTTTATAGCTCAAGCAAATAGAAAATCAGCAGAAAGTTTACCTTTATCAAGCAGTCTTTAAATTATTTAATATATAAAACTAACTGTAAATTCTTAATTCAGTCTCTTTTGTAAAGATCAGAGACATGTTTTAGTAAAACGGTGAGGAGTGAATATTAGCCCAGTTCTTGCATTAAATTGTTGGTAGAGCTTGGGGTTTCTACGTGAATTATTTTCTTTTTTGAGGGTACTTACATTGTAATATGATAATAGAAGCATATAATCTTAAAGACAAATATTACTGTTCTCTTTTGATATTTAGCATAATGAGACACAGGATTACAGTGGTTGGTTACCTTTTAGGCTAGACAAAAATGTATTTCCAAGTTGTGAATGAACATGGAGTGCAAAGAAATAGTGTTAATTAACCTGAAGATATGTACTGTTCGCTTTCAGATGACAGTTTATATGTAGCTTTCACCTTTGCTTTTTTTCAACTCCATTAATTCATATTTATCTGCTTATCCTGTTCTTAAAGAAAAGTTTATTTACTTAATATAGCTTAGTTTTTAAAAAAAAATTCTAAGTATCACTTGCCTTTATATTTATTGTGTTCCAAATAGTTAATATTATGTATGCAGAATTTCTAGAAGCTTGACTTACACTTTTATATGACATACCTAAAGGAGAGAAAGTGTGATGCTTTGGCTCTCCCTTGTCTTTTCACAATTAATTCAAAATAACAATAAGAAACCTTAAATGGCACTTACTATATATTATTTAATCTTCACAACTTAGGTTTTTTAAAAAGTAAGGCACAGAGAGGTTTAAGTAGGGACACAAAATCAGTAGGGACAAAATCCATGCTCTTAAAATACTTCAGTCTATTAATTAACCTATCATCAATTTTTGTATTGAATGCATTAAATCTTAAACTAGTTATACTTTGAAGCATAGTGATAATTTTCTTTTTTTACATAATAGCTTGAGTTCCTCTCTTAAACTATACCCTGCTCTTCACTTAAATGGATTGAACAGTCCCATTTGAAGCCAGCAATGTACTAAGATTATATATCATTGCTGTCTGTAGGCCTTGTGTTACCAGTGGAACATGGCCAAATGGGTGAGAACTTCTTACAGAAATTTACTAATCCTACTCTTAATTTTATTGAGTTTTTCCCTCCATTTTTTAAAATGAATTTGGGATTTTATTTACATGAGATGGTATAAATCAGTTTGATTTCTCTTTGAACCTTTCCAAATAATGAGTGAACAGAATGAGTTGAATTCTCTGATTTTACTGAGTTACTCCTTCATGAGGATTCTGGATCTCCCAGCAAAAAGTTTATCCAGTTCAGTTTTCTTCTTGTTTTTTGGGGTCTCAGGCTAGTTCACATTTGTTAAGCTAGAAACATATTTGACGTGCAAACTTATGTTGAAGGGAAGTTTTGATTGTAATCTTCATGTGTCACTTTCAACGCCAAGAAATGAATTTCACTTTATATGTGGAAGTTTTATTTTTTTTCTTTGCCACCTTGTTAACACTCGTGGAATATTCATGAGAAAGAATATTGTCCAGATGGAGATGGTACCTGCAGATGTTAATCTGGATGGACACAGATCAGCTCTAATTTGTTTCAGTTGGTAGATTGTTGTATTTGCTCTGTGCATTTCAGAAGCTTTTGTACACTTAACGTTCTTCTTTCTCAGTAACAGCAACAAGTGGGAATGGAGACTTTGGAGACTGGAGTGCCTTCAACCAAGCCCCATCAGGCCCTGTCGCTGCCAGTGGTGAGCTCTTTGGCAGTGCCTCACAGCCGGCCGTAGAACTTGTCAGTGGCTCACAACCAGCATTAGGCCCACCTCCAGCTGCCTCAAATTCGTCAGACCTATTTGATCTTATGGGCTCTTCCCAGGCAGCCATGACATCCTCCCAGAGTATGAATTTCTCTATGATGAGCACTAATGCTGTAGGGCTGGGTTTGCCCATGTCAAGATCACAGGTAAGTTGTCTGCTTCCCTTGGAAATTGTAATTTATAATCTTTGATGTGCTCTAATTAAGGCAGATTAGCATAATACAGAAAAATAAGCACATTGCATTTAACTTATTATGCCCTTTTCCCTGGTATGGTCATTTGGGTTCTCCAGGGCAAAGCCTTCTCCCCCATCCTGCAGTCCATGCAAAGCCAAGCATGGTGCCTTGCACGGAGGAGGCATTTGCTAAAAACTTATTGAATAAATAAACAAATTAATAGTTTAAAAAATTGTTTTTAAGAGGAAGGAATAGAGATACATTGCTAATATAGAAAATTATTCTCTAAAATAATGAATGTTCTTTTCTATTATAGGCCTGCTTTACATTATATGATGTTTATACAGGCTCTCCTTTCAACTCATTTTCAAAAAGAAAACTATATGGGAACTTTTAATAATTAAATCTGAATTACCTAATACTAGCTGAGAATTCGAGCAAATGCAGGGTGTCAGATTCTGTGTCTGGGCTGTACCAGGAACTTGCTATTTTTGACTGATGCTGTTCGGAATATTTGTTTATGATGCTAGTTACTCATTTTAATGTGTAGATTCTCCTCTTTTGTGTGTTAGGATGAAGGAAGAGAAGAAAGAAGCAGAAAGGTGATCTGTATAACAGATATTAGACCTAACATTAAGAAAAAGGCCATGAAAGGTGTGGTGGGTATAGCTCAGTGGTAGAGTGCCTGCTTAGCATGCACGAGGTCCTGGGTTCAATCCCCAGTACCTCCACTAAGAAATAATAAAATAAATAAACCTAATTACCTCCCCCCCCACA
Source organism: Vicugna pacos (assembly GCF_048564905.1). Classification (NCBI taxonomy): domain Eukaryota; kingdom Metazoa; phylum Chordata; class Mammalia; order Artiodactyla; family Camelidae; genus Vicugna; species Vicugna pacos. Next base: position 8,726,259 of record NC_132989.1, read on the forward strand.
CATACACACACACAAATTAAAACAAAGGAAAAGGCTACACCAGTACCACTAAATTAAATCATGCATCACTGAACAAGCCCGAGCCAGTTTATTCTTTGAATTTCTTTCCTACGATCTAAGCAGAAAGCCATTCTACTTATTTGTAATCTTAATTGCAACTATGTTGTGATTCTTTGCATTGGTACATTTTTAATTATTCCTCCTATTCCTCTTCTTTCCCCTTTTTCTATCCTTATCACAGTTGTCCTGGTAGTAACTGCCAGGCACCTCTGCTTCTTTCTCCTGAATTTCTCCTTTCTCCTGAATTGGTCCACATTATGTCAAGTTCTCACTAGTGTTGCTCACTTCAGACGGATTAGGGATATGTCAGTCAGGATATGTGAAATACAATTTGCTATTTTGATGGTTTTGCCTTTTATAACATGAGAAATCTTACCCTGTATTCCATCTTGTGAGAATAAATTTCCACTTGTATATTTCCTTAAAGCTGTACTCACCTCAAGTTGGTAGTTGCCCTGGGATGGTGGCTTCTAGACTTGGAGTGATGGGAGGATAATTGTTAGTGTGATAGGTTAGTTTTTTTCCTCACCCCCAACATGATTTGAACTTCAGAGGAACATTTTCCGGAGGCTAGTGATTCAGGATACTGAAGACCTTAGCATCAAACATTTGTGGTTCTTTTTGGCTTCAAGAGTTTATTATGAAATCTAATATGTATTTGGAGTTACTGATTAAACTGACATGTGATAATCTTTTTAGAGCAGATGCTTAATTTTTAGAACATTTTTCTATTTTCCAGCCTTTGCAAAATGTTAACACAGGGCTGCAGAAGCCTAATCCTCTCTATAATCAGAATACAGATATGGTCCAGAAGTCAGTCAGCAAAACCCTGCCCTCTACTTGGTCTGACCCCAGTGTAAACATCAGCCTAGACAACTTACTACCTGGTATGCAGCCTTCCAAACCCCAGCAGCCATCGCTGAATACAATGATTCAACAACAGAGTAAGTTACCACAGGAGCCCCACTCCCTTGTGTACTTGTACTCTCTTGCGCTATGCCAGGACTGCTTCAAGCCCTAAAATAAAAATCCTTAGGGCAGATTGTACTGAAAGCAACTGTGTGTGAATTACTTTGTATTCTATTCTTGGCATGATAACATTTACTATATTGTGATGAGTTTGGGGAGCCTGATCACTAAAATTAAACAATTTTTGTAGAACAGCTTTTTAATAGAGGCAAATATGTCAAGGAATCAAAAACTGTCTAAACTCCATAATCCAGGTATAATCACCATTAATTCATATTTCTTTCCGTCTTTTTTAACCACATTTTTAATATTTGAGATCATTCTGTCTATATTTTGTTTCTTGTTATTCTCATTCAACATTATTTTTCCTGTGTTGAATATTCTTAACAAAATATGATTTTTGGATCTTTCTAGTTATTCATCATATCAGTGTACAATTCCTTGTTATTGGTTATTTCCAGCTTTTTCCTATTATAAATAACTCCATGGTTTTGTATAAGTCTTTCTAGTTGTGATTTTTTTTCCTTAATATAATGTCCTAAAAATAGAATGAGTCAAAGGATACAAACTTTTTAAGGTTTTTGATACAGATAGCTCTTGACAACTTGTTAGGTCGGATTGAATAATAGATTTTATAGAAATAATTTTAACGTGCCTCATGTTTTCTCCAGCCCACTCTCACTATTTCTACATCTTTGGAAACCAGAGCTAACATAACAGCCACTGAATGTTTCTCAAGAGTAAACAACCCAAGTTAATTGACTTCTCTTATAAAGTCACTGTAAAGTAATTTTATTGGGGGTTCCAAGTATTAATAGTTAGGAAGATTGTATTATTTTTGCTCTACGAATCTAAGAATTCAGTGTAGTAAAATTCTTTTGTCTTTTTTCTTCTGGTAGATATGCAGCAGCCTATGAATGTGATGACCCAAAGTTTTGGAGCTGTGAACCTCAGTTCTCCATCAAACATGCTTCCTGTCCGGCCCCAAACTAACCCTTTGTTGGGAGGACCCATGCCTATGAGCATGCCCAGTGTGATGACTGGCTCCATGGGAATGGCCCCTCTTGGAAATAGTCCGCTAATGAACCAGAGCATGATGGGCATGAACATGAACATAGGGATGTCAGCTGCTGGGATGGGCCTGACAGGCACAATGGGAGTGGGCATGCCCAACCTAGCCATGGCTTCTGGAACTGTGCAACCCAAGCAAGATGCCTTTGCAAATTTCGCCAACTTTAGCAAATAAGAGATTATAAAGGAGCAGATTGAATGAAGGATTTCTAGTGGTGCAGATAGGTGATGTTGGGATGGAAAATGCTAATGAACTCCTCTTTCTTTTATCAGTTAATTAAAATAAATCTACATTAAGAACCAAAAAGGCTCTTTTATAAAAGTGAAATATCTAGTACTTCAGATGGCCAGGCAAGGGCACTTCAGATGAGGCAGGCAGAATCATTTTTCCCAGTGAGAACAGACCACAGATGGGGTAGTGAGACCGTTGAAAGCCTCTACACATTGAAGAGCCCATTTTAATGTAATTTGTGGGAAGACTAGAATAGGGCTGAATAAATGTGTTTGAATCTCTAATTTTATACTTTTCTTTCCTGAGGAACTTGATTTTTCTGTCCCTGAATCGCCTTGTCACAATTGGGTCTGTTCCTTTACTACCACTCTTGAGTCCATATATGAAATCATTAAAGTTGGATGATCAGTTTTTTATAAAAATATATATTTTTGTCCAAAAAAGGCATACATATGTGATTATGGCTAAATCAAAGGTAACTGGAATGTATATACTTTTGCTAATGTTCCAGCAACACTGCTATTATACTATCCAAATTTTTATTGTAACAAAACTTCTTTAAGCAATTGGTGATAGCTTTGGGACTTCTCCCATATCTTCTGCTATAATTATCTTGTGCAGAACTAGGAAGAACATTTTTTTTTCAGGACTGCTCTATGGTTTCCTTTAAAAGAAAAAAAAACCCTCCAGTTTTTTTGTTTTTAGCAGTCATTACTTTTACATTTTGCAGTGATTAACTTGGCAGGGCTCCTTCAGTGTTTATCCTGGTAGGCACCATGTAACAGTCAGGAAAAGTCAAAAGAGAAAAATATTTATTTTTATTTTTTTGGTACCTTTTCAAAAAATTGAAAAGGTAAAAATCCATTGAAACCTTAAGTTAAATATAAATGTTAGAACTCAACAATGTTGGCTTTTAGATTTTATACAGTATTTGTTTTGGTTTTGAGTGTATATAATGTGGCATTAGCAATATGGTTCCAATAGAGAGGAGTTAAATATATATTATTAAAGGAGACCTGTAGCAGTCAAAGATTTTATTGATTTAATGGAAAATAAAGGAAATTAATTAAAGTGTTTCTGTTTTCCTGCTGTAATTCTGCATTAAGCTCACATGAAAATCTTGATTCTAGAGTTTGGAATGCAAAATTGTTTCACCCTCAAGCTGGGAATATTTTTTAAAATAAATACTATAATATAGGTATCAAATTATTACCTTCCCACTTTTGTGTTGAAATTTTTTTATTAAATTGATGAAATTTTGTTTCCATTGTATTCATAAAGTTCTGTTATACATAACATTAAACTGTTCATTAAAATCAATGTTGAACTGCTTTTTCTTTCATTATGTTAGACATTTGAGACCGTTTGGGGAAAAAATAATTATAATTTGGGCAAAGTAATTTTTATAAATAATTTAAAATTATTTAATGACTTCTCTATTCTTTCCTATCAGATTCTACTGTTAGGGATTAAAAATGAAGCAGTTAAGATATCCTGACCTGCTCCATTCTTGCTAATGTTCCATCTACAACATTTCTAATTAGGCAGAAACTCATGTACTTCAGCTAAGCAGTAATGAAAAGTGATTCATTTGCTGAATAAGAGATGAGAGAGAGTGTAATTAGCTGACTGTGGTTTTTAATCTTTCAACAATTCAATGTGTTTAAATTAGTTTCAAAGAATAGGAGCTTTCAAGTGTTGTTACTTCAGAGCAGTCAAGCCAGGCTCTGGTGGCAGCATGAAGAATATCTTCGGTGATACTTAAAACTCGTAATCTTAAATGAATTTCTTCTTTAAATTGAGGGGTATAGCATCACCTTTTCAAATATAGATGTTCTTAAATAAATATTTTGTTCTAAATTTTTGTGTTTAAAATTTTTTTCCAATAAAATTAAGATTTATCTCTAAAGCATTTTCTGTACTATGCCTTCTGCCAACGTGTCTCTGAGGACAGAAGGGAGCCCCCACCTCAGTTATGACTGCACCTCAACACACAGTTTGGTGTCATTTTTTGTTTCAGAGCCTATGAAAGAACAGAAGAATTACCTCGCTGGGGGTCCGTTCAGTGTAATGATTTGTCTCTGAAGGGTTACAAGTGGCACTTAAAAGGTGTGACTACCCCAAAATAATGTGGAGGTGGCAAGAAAATACTCCCTACTAACCTGTTGGGCTCCCTTTTGCCTACCCTATACCCACATCTTGCTCTTTCAACGGCTTCTCTGTTGTATCTATTTTTCATTTTGCCTAATATTTGGGAGAGGAGGGGAGGAGCTACTGTTCTAGCAATTTACCTGTGATGATGTGTGAACCTCCACTGCCACTCCAGATTCATTTTTTTTCCCTCTTGAAATTTCTTTTTTGCTTCTCTGACACAATCTTCAGGAACCATAAATGTACATAGTGGCCCTGCACAGTACTTGGGATGATGCACATCCTGCTCCTGGTTCGGTGCTAGTCATTAACCAGTTGAGGCCGGTAGTTACATCTAGAGAGAAGGGTTAATACTTTTCTTCTTCTCCAATATTTATGAAACAGTAAATAAAACTTAACTGCCCTAAGCACAGAACACACCTTACGGTAAACAGATTTCTGAAATAAACTGGCTTTGTGTTTCAGCTCTCTGGGGACAGAGCCCTGCACTGAGGAAAGAGCATGGACTTGGAAGCAGACAGATTTCATCCCGCTTCAACCCCCCCCCCCACTACCTGTGTGACACCTTCATTGATTTATCTGACTTCTCCAGGCCCTAATACATTTTTTTCTGAAATGAACTTAAAAATCTGGAAGTGTTGGGTAATAAAATGATGCGTGAGATTCAGTGGCACTGACTGACATGTATATTCTGTAAACGTTTCTCTGCTTCGTTTTCACTCATGAAGATGTGCTGGCATGTCAAGAACTTTGTATGTGCTCCTGTGCCAACCATTTCACATCTCACATCCTGAAAGCGGCGGATAGTTAAAGCCAGACAGACTTACTACCAAGCTGATTTCTAATGGAGGATTTTCCTATCTGTGTTGAGTTCTTCCTTTTTTCAACAGACGGGGAAATTGTCAATGAGCTGTTCTGTGACTGTACTGACTCACTTCTACTTGCCACTTCAGTGCAGGTGTGAGGGAGAGAACGATGAAGGTGTGCTCTCGACCTGCCACACGGATAACCCTCATCAGAATGTCCTTAGCTTTTAGAAGCAGTAAAGATCTTGATTTTTCTATTGACTTCATGCAGTTCTGTTGACTATGTTCTCGTTACTCTAATACCCAGAGAAGAAATCTGACATAAAGACTTAAAAAATCCATGAAAGAGGATTTTTTTTTTTTTTTACTTTTAACTCGTTATGACCTTAATTCTGGAGTATCTTCCGTCTCTGATAGTGGCAGCCTGGCTAATAACGCGCTGTTCTCACAGACGTAGCTCCTGGCTCCCCTTCACGCCTCGGCTTACCTCAGTGGGTGAGCAGTCAGCATGCAGCCGGTTCAAACGCTTAGCTTCCCAGAGAGTTTGGAGGGATTCGAAAGTCCTGATGGGCAAACACAATTTTCATTTGTTACTCTTCAAATGTCATTACTTTAAATAACTGAGTCCTGAACTATGAAACCCAGTATTTCCTTTCCATTTCATAATGAGATAAGGGCGCCTAGAGTTGGTATTTGAAGCAGTTTGATCCCCAGACCCCTTTAATGCCATTAAAATTACTGACGACCCCAGGGAGCGTTTGTTTAGTGGGTCATATCTATTGATACTTACTGTATTTGAAATAAAAACTGAGAAACTTAAAACATTCACTGGTTTTTACAATAACAAGCCCATTGCCTGCCAAATTAGTTTTATTTAAAATGTTTTTCAAAATAAATTTTTGTGAGAAGAGTGACACTGTTTTGCATTTCTAAAAATCTTATTACCTGGCATAAGAGAACACAGCTGGATTATTTCTGCATTCAGTCTGCTGTGCCATGTCGTTTTGGTGGAAGTACATGAAACAGGTCTGGCCTCAGGAATATGTGGTTGGAAAAGGCGGGAACTTGCAGTTCCCTTGGAAGGGTCTCAGGGCTCCCCAGTGGTCCTCAGGCTGCTGCTGTCTGTTGAGAATTAACAGATAAATATTTCCTAGAAGCTATGAATCCATTTACTTGATTTATTCTGTTTATAACAGCTGACCTGCTTGAGGTACAAAGAATTTCGTTTCGTCTTTCACTTTAGTCACAAGCAAAATGCCTGTCATATGAAATTGCTTTCTGGATATTGAATATTAAAAACTGATGACACCATTAGTGTTTCTTCTTTTTCTTTTTCTTTTCTTTTTCTTTTTCTTTTTTTTTTTTTTTTGAGAGGAGGATATATATACCCAGGAGTAGAATTACTGGGTCATATGGTAGTTCTATTATTCGTTTCTTGAGGAAATGCCATACTGTTTTCCACGGTGGTTGCACCAATTTACATTCCCACCAACAATGCATGAAGTTTCCCTTTTGTCCAATCCTCAAAACACTAATTCAAAAAGAACGTGCACCCAAATGTTCACAGCAGCACTACTTTACAATAGCCAAGACATGGAAGCAACCTAAGTGTCCACTGACAGCTGACTGGAAAATGTTGTGTACACACACACACACACACAGTGGAATACTACTAGGTCATAAAAATGAGATTTTACCATTTGCAGCAACATGGATGGGTTTGGAGGGCATTATGCTAAGTGAAATAAGTCAGAAAGACAAATGCTGTATGTTATCATTTTTATGTGAAATCTGAAAAATCAACAAACTAGTGAGTATAACAAAAAAGCAGACTCGCAGTGAACAAACTAGTGGTTACCAGTGGACGGGAGGGGCCCACAGGGATGGGGAAGTGGGAGGCACAAACTGTCGGGTGTAAGATGGGCTACAGGGGTGTATTATGCAACACAGGAAACAGAGCCAATAATTTGTAATATCTATAAATGGAGTGTAACCTTTAAAAATTGTATAAAAAAGCTAAAAAAAATAAGCTAGGAAATACAGGTAAATATGAAGAAAAAGAAAAACCATTTAAATGTTTTACAAAGTTGGTGTTCACCATAGCTTTTGCTCAGTTTTTGAGATTATTTCTTCCGATACATAATGCATATTTACTAGCTTTTATAATTATGAAGAAGTAAGTTTCTTACCCACTTCGTATCTTTTAGGAAAGCTTAGATTGAGAGGCTGGGTGTTGAGTGCTTAGCGAATTATAAACCTTTGGAACATTCTTTTCCGTCCTTTGAGAAGAGTAAAATGGGTCAGACCTGAAGGCCTCTGACTTGTTTGCAAGGGGGCCTGGCAACTTGGTGCCCTGTGTTCTCTGGCAAACACAAAAGGATATGGCTATAGGATCAGTGCACCCACATTCATAGTGTCCCTTATGAATCCTAGATAAATCTGGCCCCCAAGATTGCAGCACTCCAGCAAGATTCCCATGAAATGGCAGCAGCAAGCTCTGTCCTATACCTCAGCTCCTTTCATCCTCATACCCTACGGAGCAAGGCCCTTCCTCTGAGAAACCCAGAGCAGGCACGTCAGAAACAAAATTGCCAGGAGCAGCTCTGCAAAGGCTGCTGTGCAGAGTCCCCAGAACAGAGGTTCTGTTGCTTTCCAGCAACTGATTTCCAGGGCCAGCCTTCAATAAGTCCGTTTGGCAGAGTTTGTATCAAGGAAAGAGGGAGGAAATCCTAGGCAGAATTCCCTCTCGTCTCAGAAGAGCTTCATTTTGGAAATGTGTACATAGCAGTCACAGAAACAGCTTTTGTTACTGAATGAAGCATTGAAAATTTGATCTTTTGTGTCTGGTAATTTATAAACCAGTTTTATTGAACTGTATTTTCTAAAATGCAGCTAAAATATTAGGTAGTAGGCTGGGCTCCAGTATTCCAGGATTTTTTTCCCCCTTGATATTTCACTTCTCAGTCATCAAAACTTAAGAAAAACAATTCCAAAACAGTCGTGATAAAAACATAGAAAGTCCAAACCCTCTCAGCTGGGAAACACGGCTGCAATACGACAACGGGCCACCAGACCAGAGGACTCGGTACCCACGTTCTCCTCCACGTGTTTACTCAGGCAGAGACCTGAAGAATGATGAGAAGGAGCCAGCTGTGCGACCTCCACGCGTCCAAGTGCAGAACAGACCCCACAAGTTCAGCAGGGTGTGTCCAGAGCTCAGTGTCAAGGGAGTGGAGTGGGGGAGGCGAGCAAGGGCGTGGCGGCCCCTGGCGTGAGGGGGCTGAGGAAGCACTTCCCTCCCGTCGGAAGTCCCTCAGAGGGGACCGGGCCCACCAGAGGCGGTATATTCTAAAGGCCTCGCTTGCTTTCACTGCCATGGTTGTCACAGGGCTCACCTAACTGGGACTGTGAGAAAATGTGAGTGGAAAATTGTATGGCAATAGTTTACTATTTACTGTTGAACCTGAAATATATTAATAGTTAATCTACATGTGAAAGATATGAATGCTTTGTATCTAAGGGGCATTTATAAAGATAGAGTGAGCATTTCAAATAGTCACGCCTTGGCATTTGCATGTTAGTTTAAAGACTGGATTCACACTCACTTCCTCCCTGATCTTCACAATAGCCGTAAACCAAGCGGGTAAAACAGCCATCGCCGCGTTAGAGATGAGGAAACGGGCTCCAAGAGAGCGAAGGAGTTAGTGAAGCCACATCTCCCAGGACAGGCCTCTGGAATCCAAATCCAGTTTCATTCTACTATCCCTCATTACTCCTCTGTTAATATTTCAGACCTTTTAATTTAAGGACTGTACATCGTCAGCTTTTCCTTGCATACCCCTGTCTCCAACCACGCTGTCCCAGCTGCCATGCGATGCTCCACACACAGCGGACAGCTAGCGCAGCTAGTGAATGGTCGTTAACTAATATGTCTTTCAAGTAAGCACTGAATGCTTATGAAATCTATTTGCATTTTCTAAAGGTCACCAGCAGGAGATGAACCACAGATCAAAGAAAAACTGATCCCTTCTGAAGAGTAAACCTTTTGTTTGTTTTGTAGAAATGGTGATATAACTTGCATTAAGACATTAGCCAAATCTCAAAGGCAGAAAAATTCCGGCAGATTTGGAGTAGTGTAACACGAAGGCTCCTCAAGGGATCGAAAGACATGTTAAGGGTGAGCTGCAGAAACGCTGGATGGCCGTGAAGTTAGGGGAACCCATTTCTAAACAGTGTGTGCTCTTGGCAATTTCTTATTTGCTCCTCTGATTCTTGCATTTGAGAAATAGAATTGAGACGCCCAGTCACCAAATAAAAGTAGAAATGTAATTTTCAGATTTAAGGTGTTCTTAAGGGAAAATCTGAATTGACATCTTTGGAATTTTTAAAGGGCATTTAGGAATACTTGGCAATTTGAAAACCTTAGTTTGATTGCCAGTAGTTGAACTATCTTATTTTTGACAGAGGAAAAAAAAACAATAGCTTTAATGAAAAAATTAAGTTTGTGGCATAAGTTATAAAAGGTCCATTTTTCAGGTCATCTTTTACAGCAAAGTGATAAGATTAGATAAAAGAAATCTTAAAGTAACCTTATTTTAATTAATTTACTAGGTTTATCAGTGTTGTCCCTTGGACTTAATTCCTATAATGAACCAAGGAAAGGATACTGTAGTTGAAATTTTTTTAGTTGTTAGGAACGTTTCACTTACTTTTAATTTCTCCAGCATGGAAGGGTGTGTATGCACATCTCAATATACACAGTATCTGTCTATATCCTTATATAATAAAGGTTGGCTCTTAAATACTGTCTCTTCACCAAATTTTTTAGATGTCCCAAGAGTTCTCAAATTTGAATGATAAAAAGGGTGCCATAAGGTACCGCTTTAGTAATTAACTGGTTCTTTAATAAGGCTTCAATTACTTTGTTTCATGATAAGGAAAAAAAAAAAATGTTCCAAGACAGAGTTACATTCGACATCTGGGAACCTCCTAACAGCTGGCTACCTAATGAATATGCATCTGCTTAAGAGGCTGTAGACCATTAATAAACCAATAGATGTAAAGCAGAAACAATCTTTGTCAGCTTCAAATGAGATTGGATGCAATGTGCTGTGAAGTGTCACTGTCACATTGAATCGCGTTTGGGAGGTGAACAGTCCACTGTTAGCTGCTCACGTCTCTGTGGCTCTCCACTTGGGCTCTAACACTCTCCCCAGATTGGCGGCCACGTTCCTGATGTACCACTTCTTTCTCCCGAGTGCCTGATTTGAGGCTTACGATGACCGTGTTTCAAAAATGTTCCAGTAAACCACACATTTGCCGAGATGCTTTTAAAACAAAGGCGTCTTTTCCAGATGGGGAAAGGCAGGAAACACCAGGATCAAACGGGTGCAAGACGGACTTTCAGTGAATTGGAGACTATTAAATAGAAAGAGACTTGTGTGTGTCTGCAGGTAACACGGGAACGGCGGAGGGAGCCAGCCCCTCACTCCCTTTGCAAGGCAGCCATTCAGGCACTGATAACCGGTCTAACGGGGACCCTCAAGTAAGTGGTGCACCCACCTAGCAGCCGTGCGACTAGGGCCACACGCCCCCGGGTTACTGCTGAGATTTCCTGAGGGACGGATTCGCGGCGGCTTTGTCTGAGGTTGCATCCTAGATGAGGGGAGGCTGGGCCTCAAAGCGCTTGCAGGCTCGCAGCCAGAGGTGCACCCATCCCTCTGCTCTCACTGACGTGCTTGCTCACATACGTGTTTGGGGGGAATGTTAAAGGCAAAGAGGAAGGTTGGAAATTAACTCCTGTAAATTCAATTCAACTACCTTCTCTATTTCTTCTCTATTGGCTTATCTTTTAAAATTGTGGTAAAAATACATAATATATTTTATGTGTACAATGTGGTGAATTTACGTGTACAAATGTGGTAAAATAACATAAAATTTACCACTGTAACCGCTTTAAAGTGTGCAGTTCAGTGATATCAGGTGCATTCACATTGTTGTGCAACCATTACCACCACCCATCTCTAGAACTTTTTCATCTTCCAGAACTAAAAAGCTCCATACCCGCTGAGCACTAGCCCCTCACCCCCAAGCCCCCGGCCCCGGGAAACCACGCCTTGACTTTCTGTCTGAACTTGACCACTCCAGAGAGCCCATGTAAGTGGATTCATACAGCTTCCGGCCTTTTGTGACAGTCTTATTTTCACTTAGCTTGCCTCAGAGTTCATCCAAGTTGTAGAATGTGTCAGAATTTCAGTCCTTTTAAGGCTGAATAATATTCCATTGTGTGTGCATAACACATTCGGTTTACCCATTCACCCGTTAAGCCTACATTGTTCCCGCGGGTTTGTTTGCTATTGGGAAGAATGCTGCTGTGAACACGAGTGCACAGGCACTTGCTCCCGTCCCCGCTTTCAGTTCTCCTAGGTATCTGCTCAGAAGTGCCACTGCCCTGGCAGGTAAGAATTCTGCGTGCGGTTTCTGAGGAAGCGCCATCGGCTCGTTTTGTATCTCCGTTCGCCTTACCTTGACGTGAGGCCCTTGATCAGCTCCCATTTTCTCCCCTCGTCCTTTTCAAGGAGAAAGCCCAACAGAACCTTGGACTTCATTCTTTTTGCTTTTTGTTTTCTCATTTCATGGCTGGAAAAGAAATGAAAATGCACACCATGGGAATAAGTCTAAGAAATGGGGGTTAAGACACACCCACTCCCTGCAACAGGAAAGTGATTTACGACGAAGATCGTACGTACTCTGTCACAAGCTGGGAACGCCGATTGTCTTTAAAGAACCACAGCATCAAACACACATGTAAAAAGCCTGACGTCTCTGCTGTGCGAGTGAATCCTCGGCCAAATAAAACACCACCTTGAATTCCTACACAGAGAGTATGACCGTATCTTACAACTGTGAGATCCTTTCCCCAAAAAAACTATATAAAAATTGCCACCATGACTATCACCCCATTTAATATGCTCATATTACAGACAGAAAGCCAAACACCAAAGACTTCAGATGACGGACTAGCTCAGTGAGAGAGGGAAGTGCTTTTGTGCGGAAGGGCAGGTTGTACTGTTTTTGGAACTATGACAACATCCTACACCACAGTCCAGTAAGAAATCATATATTTGGATATGCAACAATATTCTCTAACCCTGAACGGGAGGGGAGACATTTATTTGAAGGAATTCCAATGCCATACTCAGGCAGACACTATCAGGCAGATACAGTCATTCTTGTATCATTTTCAATACAAGGATGTCGAATAATTTTTGTTTTTTAAGGAAAAAAGTACTTAAAAATTGTGATACATCTTGTATGGACACCTGCATATCTTAAACACTTGCAAATAAATGACTGAAACTCAGGCAATTGTAAATAATTCATTTACCCCTCATAACATGCTTGCAAGGCAACTTTCTTTGATCTATTTTTTTTTTCTCTTCCCTTTCTCCTCATCACATTCCTAAACTATTTGGGGCAGATAGTTGGTTCACTTGGTTTCGGTTGGGAGTGCAATCTGAGATGATATTTCTCTCTGTCAGGGTTATATGTTATATTTTTATTGTTATGTGGCAAGCGTGGAATCCACACTAGGGATTTTTCCATGGGCTTCTCGTAACAGGTGCATTCTTAGGATTTAGCCATTAGTGCTGTGGTTCACAAAATTCTTCAGTAATGTGAAGACGATTAAATTCCTGTTGCTTGTAGCTTTCATAATTCCATATTTAATAATTTAAAAGGATTTTAAGAATTTGTTACTGAATGGGAAGAAACTTTTGAAAAGATGGGAATACATAACTCTTTGCAGCAAAATAAAGAATAATGAAATACCCAAGATCTGCTCAAGAAGTATACAGGATTTTCACTGCTCCGAAGCAACTAGTATCTCTTCCACTCCCTCGGCCACCATTCTCATTTGAGCTCAGAATGACTTCTCACAAACACCTTGTAACCAACCGCTTCCCAACTGGGTCCATGTTTCTAACCTTCCCTTCACTTTTCACGTCTTGTGCGTCTCTCCCCAGCTCATAAACGATCCGCAGCTCCCCAGTCCCAGATGAGTTCACATGAGAGCCAGGTGCAAGCTGAATCCTCCCGAGGAAACAGCGGACTCGGGTCTCCTGTCATCTCTTCCAGGCCAAACGTGCGTGAAGAAGAAAGGGCCAGAGAAGAGCCTAGACTCTTTCAAGTGCCACTGAAATCACGTGCAAATCCACAGCGTGTGCCTCATTCTCCAGACGAGGAGCAAACTGGGGCTCAGCAGTTGAAGGAAATGGCTCACGGTCCTGGCAGCCGCAGCAGTTGCACCAGATCTAATTCCGAGCCCACGCCGTTAATCAACCTGCCGGAGTGTGGCGTGTGGCCCCTCCAGCCGCGCCAGCGTGCTGACCACGCGTGCCTGACCTGTGGTCGATCCTCCGCCTTTCCTCCGGGACCCTAAACGGGGGGAGCGCGCAGGCCTGTTGCCGCGGCCATGCCCAGCCCCCGGCGCACCGCGGCTGGGGACCTGCGATGTCTGGGCTGCCGGAACTCACGCCGGGCTCGGTGTCTGCGCGTTGCACAGATGAGCGCTTCCTTCGCCGCACAGCACACTCTGTTCTTTGTTCTTTCTTTCTTTTTTTTTTTTTTAAGGGGCTTTTTTTCTGCGCATCTTGCTTCAGTAACTTCAGTTCCTTCAGTTACACTAGGCTGAATAGTAAGTGTGTTAGCTTCCTCTTCCAGAAGGAGAAAGTGAGGTCGTATACTGTTGACAGAGCTAGGAGAAAAACTGGAACTACATATTTCCAGAGAATACAAAAGTGGATTCTCAAATATTTAGCATTGCTAACACTGAATGAGATCATCTTTCTTCACACAAAACAGACACCTACGATATGGGAGGAGAACCACCAGCGCTGCCATTGCTGGGAATATCGGCTTTGCAGTGATTCGGATCAGTGGATGGGTGGGGGGCTGAGGCCCTGCATCCACCTGTCTGTCAGTCAGTGGCGGAGGGAGGAGGAGCCTGAGGGCCCTGGCACAGAGCGCTACGCCCTGCAAACTTCACGGCCTCCAAATGGAAGAGGAAAGCATGTGCTGGAGCTGAGGATATAGTCTGCTGCTCGACTACACATGTCAAGACAGACAGCAAACTCCAAGAAAGGAGAGTCTAGTAAATACCGCGTTAGTTTTTAAGTATCTTAAGGCAATACTTCCCAACATGTGGTGCTTTGGGTTTTTTGGTGGTTTGGGTTGGTTTGGTGACTTTTGGTAGTATATGGAAGATTTGGGGGGGGGTATTTTCCCTCCCACCTCTATTAAGGTATAACTGACAAAATTATAAAGATATTTAAAATGTATACTGTGGTGATTTATGTATGTATACACTGTGAAAGGATTTGCCCCATATAGCTAATTAACACATGCATCACTTCACATATTTGTCTTTTTTGTGGGTGAGACCAATAGGTTCTATTCTCTTAGCAACGTTCATTTATACAACAGTGTTATCCATGACAGTCTGCATGTTTTACATGGAGACCTTATTCATCTTACTGGTGAAAGTTTGTACTCTTTTACCAGCTGTCTCCCCCACCCCTAGCCTCTGACAACCACTTTCCTACTCTTTGTTTCTATGAGTTTGACTTATTTTTTTTTAGATTCCACATGTAAGTGATGCCATGCGGTATTTGTCTTCCTCTGCCTGACTTACTTCACTTAGCATAAAGCCCTCAAGTTCCAGCCATGTTTTCACAAGTAGCAGGATTTCCCTCTTTCTCATGACTGAATAATATTCCATTGTGTTTACATATCACATCTTTACCCATTCATCCACCGACACACACATTTTGGTTGTTTTCATATCTTGGCTACTGTCAGTAATGCTGCAGGGACCATGGGAGGGCAGGTATCTCTTCAGTGTCTTGTTTTCATTTCCTCCGGATATGTATCAGAAGCGGGGCTGCTGGGTCCTGTGGTAGGTAGGTTTTTAGTTTTCTGAGGAACCTCCATACTGTTTTCCGTGATGGCTGCACCAACTTATGTTCCCACCAACAGTGCAGGAGGGTTCCCTTTCCTCCACAGCCTCATCAACACTTGTTAACTCTTGTCTTCTGGGTAATAGCCATTCTAACATGTGTGAGGTGATATCTCACTGTGGTTTCTAATAATTACATGCTTTTTTATTTCTATTTACAGCAAGTGAGGTTGGCATTCCATTTACAGTAGTGACATAAAAAAATCATTTGAATATATTAATTTAAGTGAAAATGAGAAAACTGGCAGACAAGTATTTCTGAAATAACAATGCCATGGTACTTTGGCAAGGTAGAAATTGTGATGGTAATACAAGCAGGGCAGAACTTGAGGAAACACTGGCGTGTGAAACGACTGCACATCTCTTTGAAAGCTCTGAGCAGGGAATTGCAAGGGAAACTCTAGGGAGGGTCAAAGGCCAGAATGTTCTGCTTAATGCGCTTTCCATCCAGATTCTTATGTAAGGCATGCCCAAAATGCTCTTAAGGTGGTCCTAGCCGTAGATCTGGCCCCCATCAACATAAGGCACGTTTCTGCAAGAAACCTTGTTTATTTACCTCAGGTTCCTCAATTGTGCAGAGCAGTGATCTTCAAAGGCAGGTCCACAAAGGCCCTGGGTGAATGCCAGAGGATCTGCAAGGCATGACAGGGACGGAATATCTATTTGTATTTATGTTATCTAAAATACAGAAAATAATTTTACTAATAATTAATATACAGACTGACCAGAGAACAGATGTCTACTCTGTAAATATACACATTTGAGGATGGGACACTAAACGCCATTTTACAGACCGGATGTTCAACCAAAAAGGTGTGGTCACTATTACATGTGAGAAAGGGGCGGGTAGGACCCAGGACTTGTACTGCTGCTGTGTTTGTGACCTGTTTGCTCTGGGCACATTCGCTCTCTCTCCCCGTATCTATCCCCGACGAAGGGTGAAGTGAGGGAGGGCAGGAGCGTCCACTCTTGAGTAAAAGATGTGTGTCCCAGAGGTCCTCTTCACATGTGAAGGATCATGGGTTCTTTCTTACAGTCACTGGTGTTCTCGAAACCCAACCATCTTGCTCCAGTTCCAAATTTCAAAGAGGAAAGAAGACCCAGACCACACATGGACCGTGTTCGCAAATCTTCTTGGTTTTCACGTGTAACTGAGAATTCACTTTTCTATAGAATGATTTACAGTAATTCATTTTCTTAGAAAAGAGCTATCTACTACTCAGCGTGGAAGAAACAGACGTATGCAATGACTGTAACATAATGCCAGTGATTACATGGAGCAAAAACTGAATAATAAGAATCATTTATTTTGAACCAAGTGGCAGGTAGAGAAAGCCACGAGAATGAAAAACAGAGACGTCTGTGAAGACTTTGAAAAGGCACACTGGGTCTCCTTTGAGGACACCAAAGATATACAGAACTGGCTTTTTCTTGCCCAAGCTCACTGCAAAACTCACAGCTCTTCTCTTCCTTAATACAAGGGTGCCACTACTATGCTTCTTTCACTCACGTTCATGGTTAGCAGCCCTTTTGGGTCGGGAAAGAGGAAAAGAACAATTCATTTGATTCCTATAGAACTTTACCAACCAAAGCAATTATTCATTAACACAGGGGGCTGCTTATATTTAACCTTTTCTTGTCTTGTTCAAAAGGAATGTTTTAAACACACTTCTCAGGGATAATTCAGCTTGTGCTGGGAGTCAGGAATATGTTGGTCCTCACGGATATAAAGAAGTCCCAGTGGCTCACGAGCTCAGGCTCCACCTTGCTGGAACACTACTTAGCTCACAGCTGACAGAGATTCTGGGGGCCCTTTCCGAGGTTTTCCCTTAAGGACCCAGGCAGGGTGACATTTTTCCCCACGTATTTGAGCAGCACCCACACCCAGATTTATTGTTTTGGGGCTAAGCTGCTCTTCCCAAAGAACTTAGCATCCATGGGACAATGTGGAAATTTATGAATATTTTAAAGTTTCATCAACACATCATGAAAGTGCTAAAACAGACTGGAAATACATAAAACACAGCTGTACCCACTTGCAGAGCGTGACGTGGCAGGAAGACAGAAGGGAAGGGAAACTGCTCTCTCTGCAGTTTCTCACCTACCAACACACACTAACAGCAAAACGCACACAAGTTCATATTGGGGTCCAATGGTAAAAAGGTACCCACAGTTGCAAAAGACTGGTAATGCTAATGATGCATCTCCCATTTCCTACCTGCCACTCTCACCCCCACCCCACCTCCCTGTCTTTCTCCTTAGTTGCCTTCCCCATTCGTTCACCAGCACAAACCCGAAAAGGACACAAAGCAGAAAACCACCGGTGAAACGAGGGTGGGGGGGTGGGGGACGAGGAACAAAACTGAGTTGTTCAAGACCCTCCTGCTCATCTGCTATGTCACTTTCCTCCGAGGGGCGTTCCCTGACCACTCAGTTGTAAGGAGCTGCCCCAGTCCCTCTCCATCACATTGCCCCACTCTCCTGCTTGATGTTTGCCCCTAGCACTTTGCATTGTCTGAAGTGGCTGTTTATATTGTGTCTCCTTGTGGTATATCACTCTTGTCTCTCTTTCCTAATAGAATATAAACCCCATGAGAGGAGGAGACTTGTCTGTCCTGTTCATCCCAGAAGCTCCAGTGCCTAGAACAGTGCCTGGTCCTGGGAGGGCTCAGTAAATAAATGATGACTCAACAGATACCCTGAATTATCCAGCTGATGATACAGGCAATCAGTGTCTGGGAAGTAGATGATCAGGACTCAACACCTGGTGGTTATTATGATTTTATTAGTGTACTGTTGTTGGCCAGAAAAATTACCTGGCCTCTAGAATCAGTGCTTTTCCCAGGCCAGCAGAAGGATCTGGTTGCTCTTGTCTCACCCTAATTCTAGAAATAAAATTCTTCCCCGAGACTGAGAGCTGCATCCTACCCACCCTCAGCCAGAGTCCAAACATCGTTGTGCCCTGGAAATGCAGGCTGAGTGCTCCGAACCACAGCCCCCTTTGAGACTATTGGGTGAAAAATCCCCACAGGCTTGGCCTCCGCTTTCTTTGTTCACACTGTTTGCTTTGAAGACCTTAACACGGCGCAGAGAAATCAATAAGCAGGGATGCCGCCGACCCTGCATGTGCCTCCTTGTGATCCTCCTCTGGGAGGCTCGGCTCCCTCCGAGGCACCGCTAAGTCGTGAAGCGCCCTGCTCCGTCTGCAGATGAAGGCCCTTGTAAGTAGTCAAGGAACACCAAGCTCAGCGTGCCGCGGGCCTTCCATCGTGAGTGTCATTCGACGAGACGAAAGCACGCATTCCAGGTTTGCGTAATGAACGAGCCCCCAGTCAGCTTTGCTGTGATAGGGTTATCAGTCACTGCACAGATTAATTATTTAGGAAAGCACTTTTTACCGTGGGCTTCCATTTAAGTTTTGCCCCTTGATGTATGTGTATAAAAATGACTAATCCGTTGGACACTGCTGTTGTACTCGGGCATCTATCACTATCGGGCCTCCTTTCCGTAATTGGTTTATTAATTATAGCATCTTAATGATCTGTTTAAAATAAATAAACCATTTGCACCATTTCAAAGGTATTTTGTGAGGCTCAGCTGATATTAAAATAGCACCAGCCTTATGTGCTTTTTCAGCAAGTGACCTAATTAGTTAATAAGGTAATTGAATATTAAAAAGGATGTTGCAAGTGATTAAAATTTAAGAGCCTTCAGAATGTTATTAAAGCTATAAATCATACATCACTGTTTTAATTTGCATAGCTGCAGAATTACTAATGGTCCCACGTGCACACAGGGCTTGGCAATTAGTCCTTTAACAAAATGTTGGTGATGTCGAGGTACCCAATTCTTTCAACCTCTTTTGATAACTACATAGAAAGCTGGTTTTGCCAGACTAAATATCTAACTGTTGAAACTGCAGCTTCCCCCCTTTGACAGGTATAGATGTTCATTCACTCAACAAATATTCATGAATAGATGGTGTCCAAGAACTGTTAGGTGTTGAGTATAGTGGTGGGCAAAACAGACACGGTCGTCGTGGTGTTTATATTCCGGAGTGAGTAGGACAGAGATACTAGTCATGCACTTCCCCAAATTCATGCAGAATTACAAAAGGTGGTAAGGAGCTATGAAGGAAGAATATAAGATGCTCCAAGGGCATGCTGGTAAAATCCGACCTCCCCACCTAGAATAGGGGCCAATACTTACTTCCAGGCAGAGGGGCTGGGACTTTACCCAGCAGGCTGTGAGCTCTTGTTCGAGCAGGAAATCCCTGATGAACCTGCCAGGGATGTGCAGGAAAACTGGCTGAAATTGCTGGTTGTTGACCCACCACTATCATTCTTCCCCGACTGTCAGACTCCCAGTTCTGTTTGGGGTGTAGGACTAGAACTACGGGCTCAGGGAATGTAGGCCCAGCCTGGGGGGAAGTGATGAGAAGTCTAAATCAGTTACTGCAGTCCCACTGTCCTTTGCCTATGATTGGCTTAAGGTAGATGTGTTCTGAGGAACTCTTAAGAGGCTTTGTGGAAGACTTTTCCACTTGGAAAAGGAGATACTCAAGGAGAACACTCCTTTCCTCCAGGCTGCTGGATGTCATCATGAGTGGTGGTGATAGCTGGGGTTATAGCAGCCACATTGAGACCATGAGGGGGAAGGCCAAACAAGCAAACAAACAGAACAACACACACACTCCCTAAACCTGAGGCCTAATATTGTTAAGTTCCTGAACCAAATCTGGAAACTCTGGATGTCTTAATATATGAAAGAAGATAGATATTCTGTTAGTTGCTGCCTAAAGAGTCTTAACTGAACCAGATGGGTCAAACATGAAGGCACTGGAAGCTGAAAGGTAAATTAAGAGGCTAATATAATTGTCAGATGAGCAGTGATAAAATGCTAAATGTGGTAGGTGTAACAGGAAGAAGCAAAAGTAAAGCAAGGTGGAGGGGAGGGCACAGCTCAGGTGGTGGAGTGCGTGCTTAGCATGCAGAAGGTCCTGGGTTCAATCCCTAGTACCTCCCCCAAGGATAAATAAATAAACCTAATTTTCTCCCCCAACTAAAAAAAAAAAAAAAAGGCAAGAACAGTGCTGGGGCATTGTGGACATAGAATCAACAGAATTTGCCAACTTATTAGTTATCCAAGGTGCCAGGGAATAGTAACTGCCATTCATTGAGTATTTCCTGTGTTCCAGGCATTGTTCTGAGCACTTTACATGCACTATCTCATGTCATCATTTCAACAGCTCTATGAAGTACTATTAAATGTCACCATAGTTGACTCCTGTTTCAGTCCTGCCTTGATTCCTTAAGTCAAATCCCAAGAGCCTCTGCCACCACCAGTGGACGAAAGCAGATGACTTGCTTCAGACTCCTTGAGAGAGCTGCTGGCTACATTGCTGCTTCCAACATTTTTCACTTTGCAGCACACAGAGAAGATGATGACATTATAAGGTATACTCTGGGGTAAATGGGAGGGGACTTGGGCAACTATATGAGGGTTGGCAAAAGTCTTCATTACTCTCATTATTATATAATTATAAGAAAATAAAATTCAAAATTTAGGGAAGATATTAAAAACTGAATTTGTATAAAATTTCCAAAAAATACTCTCTTTAATTTTTTATGAGAAATTTGCATTTGCTTTTTATGAATATAGCTTTTAATATCAGATTTTATGCTTGAAACAGCAATTCTTGATGAAGACTTAATCCAATCAAGACTTTTACCACAAATGACAAATGCTGGAGAGGCTGTGGAGAAAGGGGAACCCTCCTTCACTGCTGGTGGGAATGCAGTTTGGTGCAGCCAGTGTGGAAAACAGGATGGAGATTCCTCAAAAGACTAGGAATAGACTTACCATATGACCCAGAAATCCCGCTCCTGGGCATATATCCAGAAGGAACCCTACTTCAAAAAGACACCTGTACCCCAATGTTCATAGCAGCACTATTTACAATAGCCAAGACATGGAAACAGCCTAAATGTCCATCAACAGATGACTGGATAAAGAAGAAGTGGTATATTTATACAATGGAATACTACTCAGCCATAAAAACCGACAACATAATGCCATTTGCAGCAACATGGATGCTCCTGGAGAATGTCATTCTAAGTGAAGTCAGCCAGAAAGAGAAGGAAAAATACCATATGAGATCGCTCATATGTGGAATCTAAAAAAAAAACAAACAACAAACAACAACAACAAAAAACAAACAAAGCATAAATACAAAACAGAAATAGACTCATAGACATAGAATACAAACTTGTGGTTGCCAAGGGGGCAGGAAGTGGGAAGAAATATACTGGGATTTCAAAATTGTAGAATAGATAAGCAAGATTATACTGTATAGCACAGGGAAATATATACAAATATATACAAGATCCTATGGTAGCTCATAGAGAAAAAAATGTGACAATGAATATATATATGTTCATGTATAACTGAAAAATCGTGCCCTACACTGGAATTTGACACAAAATTGTAAAATGATTATAAATCAATAAAAAATATTTTTAAAAAAGACTTTTAAGTCATAGTCTCTTCAAATTCTTGATAGTCATCACTAATGATAAACTTTGTGCACACGAGTGATATGAATAAAAGTTTAAAATTTTTTGAATCCATTCCAAATTTTACAATGTTTGAGTCATATTTAAAGAATCTAACAGTTCTTTGTTTTCTTACATTGACAATTGCACTGTTGAAAACTCCTTGAGATTGTGTGAATGGATTTAAAATCTTTAGGAAAGTTCTCAAAGCATTTCAAAATAATGATAATGCTTCCACTGGTAGACCAGTTATGCATAGTTAGAACAGTTACTAAGCACAGCTAGCTGGGACACCACTGAACAGAAGTCACTCACCAACAGAAGAAAGAATCCAACATGTGTGAAGACAGATTCAGCGCCGCGCCTGCCAAGCACCCCGCACCCCCCACCCCTCCCGGTGCTCCCACTGAACTTCCCACGGGCTCCACTTGGCCTCGTGCTGCGCTCCCTCCAGGGCCGGCTCCACCAGCGACCTCTGCAGTCGCACAGGGCCCCACGCTCAGCAGGACCCCGCGCTTGGCTGAATGCTCCGTTGTCACCACCTTGAAATGAATTTCGAGTAAGTGGCGCCACATGCTCGTTTTCCACGGGGCTCTGCAAAGAGGTAGCGGCGCTGGCACCTGGGGTGCCGGTAACACGCTCTCCTTCCGCAGCTGCCCCGTGCCTTTCTCCTTGATGCGCAGCGGCAAACGCGACCGCTGGCTTTTGAGCTGTGGAGCAACTTCTCAGCGGCTGCACTTGGCTCCTTGGCGTGGGGCATAACAATCAGGAGGTCATCAGGTTTGTCGGGTTTGGTGTTCACATCAGCGTGGGCCACGCCTTTACACACTGTTCCACTCAGCTGAGGAGGCCGTCGGCGCCTGTGGCTGGAAGTGACGGGCCCAGAGGTTCCAGCTGCCCCTGAAACTGAGGCGGCATCAGCCAACTCAGGACGCCGCGGCTCGCCACTTGGGCAGTCTTGTGCAGGCTGTGTCCCCGGGTGTGTTCTTCTTGGTGAGTTCTCTGTGACCTGCGATAGATCTACTAGGCCCTAGCTAGTATTTTTCAAAGTGAGGACTGAGTATTAAATTTTGAACACCCACTCAGTGCCAGAGCGTCTAGATTTGAAGTTACAATCACTGAGGGTCCTATCCTGGAAGGACTGAAATGAAAGACAGAACTGGAAGGAAATATTCAGAATCATTCTGGGAGCTTCCTCTGGCATGGGAGGGGTTAAAACAGTTTCTCTCAATCACTTTCGAGTTGGAATCTCCATATGACTCTTGGTTTGATGCCATGATGTTGATCTATTAAAATTACGCATACTTATTAATATATAAGGGTATATAAAAGTGACTATGTATGTACATACAGTTCTCTCTCTATGTATATATGTATTTAAATAAATTAAACGTTCCGAATCAGTCAGGAGAGATGACTCCGAGCCCAGGGGAGAGCAGCTTCGGCCAGAATACTCTTCACGGAGCAACGGATGTGCTCAGACGAACTTGGGAACGAGGCGGCGGAGTGAAGGGCCTCGCAAAGGCGCAACTGGATGGTGCAGGGCAGGGAAGAGGCCGCCCGGGGCCGGCAGGTTCCTCACACAGAATACCAAATGAACTAACCGCCTTCTGCCCTCAGAAGCAAGGACCACAGGGAAGGCAGCAGTTTTAGAACAAGGCCACACAAACGGAATCCGAAGAGATCATTCACCAGTAAATAACTATTTTTACACTATTTTATATAAATAAACATGTAATACTCTCCCATTACACAATCTTACGATCCAGCAAAAATCATGCAATGAAAACTTTTTAGATGTGGACGGCGTGGCGTCGTTTCCCTGCTCTTTCCCGGGTGTGTGTGTGTGTGAGTGTGTGTGTGTGAGTGTGTGGGTGTGTGTGAGCAGTCATTCAAAGTAGTTCTTGTGGCTACAGTCATCATTAGGTCCCCACGCAGTGGAAGAAAGCTGCATAACTGCATTCCCCACTTCTTAATTTTTTTGATTTTCTGATCTAAGTAAGTCTTCTGGCACTTATAAAACGGTCTGCCCCTTTTGCTACCAGTTAATGGCTTTGCAAGGACAATGAGAAAGCTGCAAAAGCGGGCTAACCCAAGCAGCACTGAAATAACGGAGTCGTCGCAGCAAGAACCCACAGGGTAAAGGAGGCATGAGAAGGAAAGTGAAAGCTATTCTTCCGAGCCTTCTGCATCCCTGACCACTTCGTGTTTCCAGACCGCTAACATGTTATGCTCTGCCTTACGGTGTATTTGAACCCAGATTCCTACAGAAGACAATTTTCCTGGCAGGGCTCATCTCTGGACCCAGGGGCAGGGAGAGAGGACCCTTTGGACTTCACATTCACAAAGACGTCACATACAGACGGTGGCTCTATCTCCAAATGAGGCTACACGCCCACTCATAGGTACACAGGGAGGATTGGAAGCCGTCCATCATTCAATGTGAATTTTAAAATCATACCACATTTACAACCTTGCTTTGACATTTCTTCATTTTTTTTAAAAATGTATTGGGAGCCTTCAATAATGGAAGTGGCCAGGCTCTCTCTCAACCTTGAAGAGGCCTGTGTGTGTGTCTGTGTGTGTGTGTTTTTTTGTGTTTGTCCCCCAGTGCATTTTCATAACTGGATTGGATGTAACACGCTCAGTTAATTAAGGAATACATTTTTATTACCAGCAACACTACTGGTTATATCTTGATCTCCATAAGGATCTGGCCAACTGGGGAGATTAGCGTGAACTGGCTCATAACTGGAGGGGAACAGAAGACGCTGTGCACTCAACACATCTGCTTTGTGTGTTTGCACTTTGTTTATCATAAAATGGGCGATAATGATAAGGATGTGTGGGAAGCACAGTGTTAATGAGAGTGCCAGTGGAGAGTGTGAACAAAAGCCACGACTTCTGAGCAAGAGCTCGATATAAATTAAACCCCAGATTTGTTCAGACTTTAGGTTTTATAGCTACGCATTTATGGCTATTAGAAAGACCTTTGGTGTTGAAATTTCTGCAAGAATAATTTCATCACTTCAAGTGTGAAACTCCCTAGTCACTGATTCCAACATTTCCCACTGAAGCAATTGCTTTATAATATTGTTTTTGTTGATGTGACCATTTTATTACAGAACTATGTGTGTTATGTAATGTACACAACTTATAGCCGCATATTTATTAATACACAGAAGGGTAATGATCAGTTGTGGCTCAGGAGGTGTCTGAATATAGTCTGAAGATAAACGCTGAAATTTCAATAGTTGCATATTTCTTTTTATGTGTATTTTCAATTTAGGGCCAATTTCCCTGTTTTGCATTGATGGTAGTGATGTTCAGCTTCCTTTTAAGTGTTAGCTAAAAAGGGAGTAAATGTACAGAAAAATATCAAATAAATAAAAATGCAGTGGTCGGCTTGGTTTAAGGCAAAAAACATGGAGATGCTCTACCAGTGACCCAAGTTTTGGGAACAATGGGCCATGTAATAGTAAGGAAGATGTCGACTCTGCATTGGGTTTCTGATAGTGAGGACGGCTGCACAGCCATCCTGGTGACCAGTGCCACACGCATGCAAGGCTGCGGCCTGATGTCCCAGGAGCGTGCTTTTGCACGTGACACTAATTGGCCCACACAGGAGTGAAGCCACGACCCTCCCCTCATTAGCCACATGCTCAGACCAGCTGAGCTAGCTCGCTCTGGGTCACTGGGGTCCCATGTAGGAAATTACCATTCCAGTGCCCTGTGGTCCTCTTGTAACCCCAACTAATGAATGTCCCACGGAGCCTAATGTCATTCCTGGGGGAGCACACGGGTCTCCCAGCAGTAAAGAACTTGACAATAGGCTGAAGTTTTAACCCAGAGAGAACCAACGGAGGAGGCACAGAGAACTCAGGAAGCCTGGGAACAACCTTTCAAATGTGTGTGTGCAAGAAAAAAAGGATGGCGACAACGTTCTGCTGTGTCCATCTGTTTGCCAGCCCCGGTCTCAGGAGGTGAGATGCAAGCACAGGGAAGTGAGGAAAGATGCTGAGCATCACAGAGCAAGGTTGGCATAGCATAAATGACATTAAGTGCCTGCCGTCTGGGCCGGTGCTCTCTGTCGCCAACCCTATGAGGTAGTTGGTATTATTCTATTTTAGAGACCAGAAAACTGAGGTTCAGAAGTAGCCAGTAAAAGCATCTAAGACAGTGGGCCCCTCCTAGGATTGCCAGATTCTGGAAATTAATACATCACCATGTTGAAAGGAAATTTTACAAGACAGACAGCCCGTCAAACCTTCCCGCTTGGGCCCCCTTGTAGATCTCAGGAGAAAGACTGCAGGCCTTCAGGGAATCTTTATTTTCCTGCTGCTTTGGCACAGCCATAGTTTAAAGCCTTGAGAAGAGGTTTTTTGTTTTGTCTTGAATAAGATGAATTTACAGTCAAGGCCTAGGGAAAGCATTCTTCTCAGGTGTTGGAGAACACTGCAAAGATAAGGATGGCAGACGTTCTAAATGCATTCTGAAGACCTGGAAAAGACCACTAGTCACTCCACCTGCTTTTTAGCAAGACTACTGGACTGATACCCCTTCCAGGGCCAAACTAACCGCTGGGTGAAACACCAAGTGGGCCTCACCTGGCAGCCACCCTCCCCAGAGCCACAGCTGGCCCACCGCCCTGGGGGTGCCCACCACCCTGGTCCTTTCTGAAAGCCAGAAAGCCCCGTGTGTGTGTTCACTTCCAGCCAAAGAACAGTCAAATGAGAAGGGACTAGAGACACTTGACACAAACCAAAAGCCTGAATTTAACTCAGCTCTCTGGTTTCTGATTAGTCAAGGGATGACTCAGCTTGCCCTCAAAGCTTCCTTCTCAATGCCTGAGAAATTTAGTATTTTTAAGGTGCAACTTGGTTAACCAACGTACGTGTCAGAGACAGAATCCCAAATTTGCCATTTATTAGCAGAGATGTTGGCCCATTATTTAACCTCTGTTTCAGTTCTCTCATGTACACACTGGGGATAAAATCTTCCCCTCACCGTGGCTGTGTCTGAACAAAGTAATGTGTGTAACACACTTGGCATGGCTGTAATGCTTGAGAGCGACAGGATTTCTTACTGCATGCTCTGCCCTCTACCGCTTCACACAGCGCAATTGAGCAAAACGTGGTGCAAGCTGTCATGGTCCAAAAAGGCATGAAATAAAGCTCTTTATTATAATCTTACTTTCAGTTACTCACTTGAAGACCAGCGCCTAATTATTTCACATGCTGTATCCCGCTTCACCATAGGCGGCTGGGAAATCATTGCTTGACACAGAGAGGGGAAGGGCTCTGGAAAGGCTTGACCTGAAGCGTAGCCAGGAGACTTACTAGCACTGCCCACCCACTCCTACCCCCGGTGCCCAGCCTCAAACAACACAGTCTTCTGTGTCTATTAGAAATTTTCCTCAGATTCAAGAGCGTATTTGCTTGCAGTCTTGGAGTGGAGGCTTAATTCTGATCGTGGAATCGTAAGAGAACTGCAGCCTGTCACAGATGGGCTCTCCGCCCTCGAGACTGGGGGAAATTGAATTGTTTCCAAAAGTGAGGCAGCGGCTGAGAAATAAGGGCACCAAGACAATTCTCCTGGAGTAATCCCCTGCCAGCAGGTGGGAAGAGGCCGAGGGGCACTGGCAGTGTCCTGAGGAGAAATGAAGAACCCCACATATGAGAACAGCAAGCCGGCTCCCTAAAACGGTGGACACGGGGCAGTCTGTCTTCCTCACCCTTCCCCCAGCACAGTCACCGGCTGATTGCCCTCAGTCAGGCTTCCTAAGCTTCACATTAGGTAAATTCAATATTGGTAAGAAACGTTTATATTGCCACTTGAGTAGATAATAGTTTGTTTTCCCTTGATTATCTCAGTCCAGACCGGTGAGCATTTTATAATAAATTGCAGCAGCGACTGGAGATCTGGAGACTCGGGTCCTTCCGGGACTCCAGTTAGGCAGTTCTCTTTAAGACACTGCCACCTAGTGGTCACTGAGCAGACTGAAGTACGCTTCATTCACATCCAAGGAGAGAACCGGGTTGGGCAAAGTACATTTTTTTTTCCTTTGCCACTCCTACCCAGGAAGTGTAGGGAGAGTGACAGAAGATACATCTCATTGCACTGGCCTCCACTCGCTGCCAATATTTAAACATCACTGTACATTTTAAATGTCAAGCTAGCTGACTCTTCTGCTTTTTTTGATTAATGAGGATTTTTCATTTAATCACAAGTCTTTGTGATACAGGACAACCAGGGCCAGAACTGGAACACGTGGGTCTTGCCTCCCTTTCCTCCACTGCGGTGGTTAGAAATTTCCTGTGTGTTGGCTAAGCCCAACTTAATGCATTCTTTGAAAGTGGGGAATTGGGTCTTGACAGTTAACTCGAGGTTTCCCTCTCTGAGGATCAATGTCATTGTTACTTGTCCACCTTACCCAGGTGACTCCGTGCTGGAAGCACACAGAGGAAATTATGTGATCAATGTCGCAAATCTTTGGGCGGTTCAACTTCCTGTTACGTGCACAGAGGGAAGCTGGTGGCAAATCCAGGTACTCCTGGAAGCATGTGAGGATCAATTAGTCAGTTGTGGCGAAATCCTCCAGGGGAGCAGAGTCAGTCTCAGCGGTGAGCAGAGTGGATCACTGCCAGTGAGCTATTAGGCAGAATAAAGCCACAGGGCAGTTACCATTGCTGGGCGCTTAGAAGAGATAATTCACAATGTGGCCCGAATTCCTTTTCTAAGAGTGAACTTCAAATAAACTTAGAAGAACAAAGCAGTCTCAAGGATAGTGATCTAGATGTGTGTGCTTTGGTAAAGGAAAGACTCGAGATTACAACGATGAGACTGCAGGAAGCTTGAGACAGTTTAACTCTCTAGGTCAGCATCTTCACTTGGTAACAGACTCCCCTGCCTCCTCCCCCCACCCCCACATGCCACCCCCAATCAGCAGAGACAAAGCAGTCAGTACATTAATACAATCACATTTATTACAGTTTCCAGACTCCCATAAGACACATACCTAAAGAAGAACGCTGCAAACTGATGTTACTAGTAGCAACCCTCCCTAAACAGGAAGGGTTTAGGTGAATTTAACAATTAGGAGTAATTTCAAGACAAGATTAAAAGTCATGTTTTTTCTTTTAGCAGCTGGTATACGAAGAGTGAAATTATAAATACATAGAGTCATTCAGGTTTAGCCTTGTCTAAAAAACATTAATAAGTCACGGCACAGAGGTGTGTCCCCAGGGTTGCCAAACACAAAGCTAATGTCTTTAGATGTCAGTGTGAAATAAGCAAATCACTTTTTAAGACATCACTTACTGTCTGCTTTACTGTCAGGACAACAGAGAAAGAACTGGACAGCTGCCCTGCAACTTAGCTCACCCATAAGTCAGCCAGCTACTCGTTGTTTAATAATACCCCTTGATTTTTTTTAAACATTTTCCCCCACAGCTCTAAAAACATAACATGAGACGTAACATAAGACATTTGCTCCAAAGGACTAAACATCAAAAGCAATTGCAATGCACTGGGAATAGCTTTTATAGCTTTCCTGAGGGACGGTTCCTATCTTTTCAGAGAATGTCTTTAAAGAAGCACTAACTCTGGTAGCTTATCAAACTACTTTTTATCCTAAATAAATAAAAGGCCAACTGAAGGTCTCAGGTGTACTTATTTTCCCTCCTAGCTCTCCAAGTCATCCAAAGCCACTTCTTGACAGAGAGCCTTCATTTTTATTAGAAGAGTGCAAGAGAACTTACAAACATCTGAAAAACACTCAAAACACTGAGAGCAGAGGAGGCCCAACCCTTCCTCAGAGCCCCGGAAACTGTGACAGGAACCCCAAAGGCTTATCTTAAAAATCCATCAATTCAATTTGCCAGAAAGTAATGACAGATTGCCCAACTTTGCAACACAGGCCCAGATAAGATTTTCTTGCTTTACAATCACTAAGAAAAGCCTTCTGGGAGTAACTGCCCAGGAAAACACAAGCTGATGAACAGAAGTTACTGAAAAAGGGGACAGCTGCATTCTTTATCTGGCACAAGAAAAGAAAAATTCAAACGGTTGCAAAACCATTATATTCATACCAAGATACTCTTAGATGAATCCTGATCTCCCCACAGCAACCATTTCATTCATAAAAAATACACAAAGGATTGGAAAGCTTTGGGGCAGCACCAGTGACAGCAAGCTGTCTTTGAATAATTTTAATTTTTTCCTACAGGCAAAATTATGAGGAAATTTCAAGAAGTAACTTACAGAACAGATTCCATCTCATGATTTTGCCCACGCCAGCTGCCATGTCAGCAGTACAAACAGAAATACGAAAATCCACTCTGCATCAAGCTAGGTTTCTATTTTTTCTCCAGGGGCAGGAGCAGTACGCCTAGGTTTCTGTAAGGCTTCCGAGATTAAGGGCAGCTCAGCTCACGGCCTGACAATCTCTAAAGGTTTTCCTGGGCTGTTTCCCCATTTGATCCACCAAGGCCTCGAGCGAGGACTACTACGCACCTAGACTTTAACGCTAACGGTTTCTGAGCTTGCTGACTTGACACGCACCATGCACAGAGAGCAAGGAACCAACTGGTCCAAGGCCACCTGTCTTAGACGCTGCTACCCTGCCTAACCATCTCACAAGTGGCCCACCTCTGTCATAAATGGTCTCCGAAAGGAAGCAGCAATGCCTCTCAATACTGGCGTAAACTCAAGTGCAGGCTCTCCTGCAGAACAGCAGAACCATCGCTGTGCACAAAGAATGGCCCAGGAAATCGCGCTGGCGGTGAGGCCACACCTTCCCTTTGTCGATCCCACATTGCCACCTAACAAAGCCAGACACCCCAGAGAAGACCTCAACACGCGCACAGGGCTGCCCTGTGAACTGCCCTGACAACGCGCTCCCACCGCCAGAGGTGGCTGTGAAGGACCGAGGGTGAATGTTCACAAATAAGTGCTACACCTACTCAGTGTGCCAAACCCAAATCCCTGGAGAGTACGAGGCTCCGGTTTTGCTGTATTTCGGCAGCGTGGGGGCCCCTCGGTGGGTCGGTGGCGGGCCTCCAGGGACCTACTGTTCTGCTGTTACTTCCCTCTTTTCTGCCTTCTCCTGAGGAAGACTTCCATTATTTCCAGAGCAACTTATTAACATGTCCTAGATGATCACATTTTTGAGCAGCACACACACTACTAGGACTTACTTTTCTTTCCTTTTGGAAAATTTCTCCAATAATCAAGAAAAGGCAGTAATTAAAAAAAAAAAAACTTCCCTGGGGAAAAAAAATTGAACATCATGCTTCGTACAAAACAGCACATTTACTACACAGTACTCATTCCAGAATCACCGTCCAAACCAAAGAAATAAGTAGGGGCACATGGGCACATATGCTAGATCACACAGACTTTTAAAACAATTTTCAGAGCCGGAATTGTTAAGTTGGGCAGAAAAGCAGTAAATCGATCCTTACGTAGATATGTGAAAATTATATGCAAACGAGAAAACCAGCATGTGTTTAAAATAAATCAGATTAGATTTACTCAGGCACTACTAGGATAAGTGGAAATTGATTATATTCCTTTTGAATCCAAATTTCTACTTTATTGGGAAAAATATAGTAACCAGTACAGCTTCTAGCTGACGGACAAGAGGGCAGACAGTTGGGACAGCCAAACAGGGAAGGCTGGTAAAGAGGTAGAGGCAAGGGTGATTAAACAAACAGCTACTAATTGGGAAACTGAGGTTCTAGATATGCCATTCAGAAGAGACCTAGACTGGCAGATTCCAAAGGCGACTGTTCGCTTGCGTCTGTAACCTAGAACCTCTCTAAATGTTCAGTGCCTCTAATCTGGTTCTGAAGAATGTATCTTAAATGCATTCTGAAATAAAAACAAAAAAACAGCTCCCACGGAGCCCCCTTTAGGGATGTGTCATCTTCAGATGCGCATCCTTCCTTGGCACTGCCACGTGAACCTCTCCCAGAGTGCGGGGCGGGGGGGGGGGCGCAAGGGTGGTTCCCTCTCACAGTGACCAGAAAGGGGCGGGGCCTGGGATGCGGGAACAGCAAAGAAACGTTACTTTCCTTTTACTGAAGACGTTCTTCTGAGAACTTCCACTGTTCCTCAGGGGAAAGGATGGGAGTACGGAAGAGTTCCTGAAGCATCACTGCCTTCTGATGACCCCGACAGAGGTTACTTTCTTATATCATACAGCACCTGCCTTGCTCATGAGACACAGCACTTTTGCCATGCTATGAAACAGAGTAAAAATCACTCATGGCACTTAAACATGTTTAGAGACATTAACATGCCTTCCCCCAAACTCCTTTTCCCAGTGCCCCTGTGAGGTAGGTGTCTGATGGGGAAAAACAGAGGCAGAGGGGCTAGTCTGCTCTCCTTTCACTGTGTGGTGAGCCGGGGCCCGGCCGGCAGAAGGACCAGGAGTCCCGGCTCCCTGAACTTTATTCAGCCACTTCTCAGAAGCCTTACCTAAGTGACACAACAAATACAGCAGAGGAAGTTTTCTTTTCAAACGTTTTAACTGGTTAGCTATTTCTTATTCTCACTTTGAATGTAAGTTATCTAAAATAAAACCAAATATAAACTAACAAAAGGTCAATACTGCCTAACAGTCTGTGTCAAAATGTAGCCTATTTTACACTGATGACTGAATAAACATATGATTCAAGTAGAAGTCGTAGCAGGTGGTCTGGTGTTCCGATTACTCAAGCCAGGCTGAGTAAAGTGTCCCTTGCAGACACCACTGTTGTACTTGGTGAGAAACTCTTTGGCCTGACATAACGGAATAAAATTACACCCCTGTTTCATGGAAAACTATCCTGAAAGATACTCCAGGCAGGGCCAGCCCTGCCTGGAAAGGGGACTCTCAGCCACACGATGTGTGTATTACTGAGTTCCTACAGAAGTCTTTGAAGCCAGACATGAAGGTCACGGTGTCCTGCCCTAAAGCTCACAGGACAGGTCACACTATGTACAGAGGGGGCAATACACAGGGTACATGCACTAGCACCATGCCACAGGAGTCAAAGAGGACAAGAGCAGCTTAGAGTCCCATCTGGTACACCATCTGCAGAAGCTCCCTCTGGCCAGGGGAAGACCAGTGGGTCCTGTATTCCTTCCCGTAATGAGGAGAGGGATAAAGACAGAGCATTCATTGCTGGCTGCTGTGTGCATACCACCTATCCCAATTCTGCTCTTACAGAAACTGGTAGCCTTCTTAGATCTTATAGATACTAAAAGATAGCAAATTACATTTCTTGGTCAAGAGAGAATGGTAGAATGGCGCAAAGCAAAATTCAAAGGTCAGTTACAAGATGTGCTGCAGGGCTCAGGGCAGTTTATACTGCTATTTATTCCTAGAAACAAATTCATGAGTGCTCAGGGCACTAGCTTTTAGAAATGAGATCATTTTTGAGGTGACACCATGCTGTAGTGTCTGTGGAGTGAATTCAATGCATACCATGTCCCCTAATTCAAGATCTTACTATATTTGGTTTGAGTGTCTGAGGCCATGACACCAAATCAGACACAAGCACCTCTGCACAGCTTTGGCCTTGGCATTAATGCAAACACCCACCCACCCTTCCAAGGCCTACCTCCCCTTCATGGAGCTCGTCTCCCAGAGGGCCCCAGCCTGGCTCTACGCTCTGCACATGCAGGACCAGAGGGAATCATTCCAACTCAGAGTTTCATTGGGATACTAGGATACAGCATAGCAGCGGTTCATGCACCTTATGTCTAAAAACCAAAGCTCAGGTGAAGCCCAGCTGGTTACTGTGCAAGATGAACCAGCAGGACATTCTCTCCTCGAATGAAAATTTGATTTATGTGTCGAGTGAATACCTGCTGGTAATCCACTTTGGGCTTTCGCTTTTTCTTACGGGGCTGGCCCCGGGAGAGGGTGGTGGCCCTGGAAAAGGTACCTCCCGCACTCGACCCTTCTGTCCGTGTAGTCCTCCCTGACAGCTCTGACCTGGACTCCTCCCTTGCAGATGCCTGCAGGGAAGAAGGGACGGAGCGGGAACGCCTGCGTGAACCCCGGTCAGTGTCTCCTCTTCCCCACACCGAAGCCACCTTCCAAGTAGACGTCTGGGAGTATCTGGACAGAGTGGAGTCTTCAACTGCAGACTTAGAATCAGCGTCCTTCTTGGAGGAATCCTGCAGTTTCAGTCGATCAAACAGCTACAAGGAAAGCAATGATAAATATCAGACTTCTCTTTCAACATCCCTCTTTCAGCACATAGAAAAGACCAGGTCCCTTAATCACGCTCTGTGGGCTCTCTGCTCTGCAATTTTTCAAAAGCTAGTCATGAGTCTTCTATTCCTAGCCATGACTCAGGTAAATCATAAGTATGTCAAGAGAAAAGATACTCACTTTTTTATGATATAAAACTGAAAGACTTATAAGCCTCAGAAGAGGTAACTTATTGCTCAGACAATATGCAGGTAAGAAGCACGGACGCATTTCAGGTTCACTGGGGGCATGAGAAAAGGGACTAATGAAGACGCTGGTCCAGGCATAGCTGGTTGACAGCAACAGGACTTTCCCACTAGGGAACCCCATGGCCCTGGCTCAGGGACCTTAATTCCTAAGCGTGAAGGCATGCTGGGTACTCAGGAAGTCGGGGGAACGGCTTACCCTGGTAAGGGTCAGTGAGGAGTCCCGTTCATATGCTTTGCCTAGAACAGGCTTTCGGTAGGTCTCATCCACATCAGTAAGTGCCTAGAGGAAAACAGCCCAAAGGGGAAAAATCAGGCCGAGTTAAAAATATTATTTTTACAGCTTTCAGGAAAAGGTTTAAAAGGCAGAATAACATCTAATTGTAGCAGAACTAAACTTAACAGGTGACTCAGCTCTTGGGCAGAAAAAAATGGTAATACCTGGCACCCTGAGTGGGAATTCGAAGCTGCTTTAACCACATAAGATGGGTTTCTCTTACAGTGAGGGGCCTTCACAAATGCAAGGTAGAGGTTCTTAAATTTCTGGGAGCATGAACATCTAGGAAGCATATAAAATTCAGATCCAAGGTTACTCTCCTACACATTCTGATTCAATTGGTCTGGGGTGAATCCTAGGAACTGTCTGTTATAACCAGAAACCCCATGGTTCTGATGCAGGACAGCCTCAGACCACACTTTAAGAAACACTAGTCTATTTCTTCTTTTTCCTTTTCAGTTTCTATGTCTTATGACAGCAATTAATACTCATTGATGAAGGTTACACACAGAGTTGCTGGTGAATTCTTGCTGTTGAGAGACTAACAAATGAGATCATGTATGAGAAATTACTTTGAGAAGTATGAATCACCCTACAAATACAAGCTCATAGTATTAACACTACCACCACTGTCATCAAATAGATTCTCTTAAGCCTTTCCCTTCAAAGGTAAAATTATAATAATAAAGTATTTTTCTCCTACATTTTAGAGATGAGAAAACTGAGGCTCAGAGAAGTGTGCCTAGAGTCACACAGCCACCACGTTGTAAAGCTAGGATTCAAATCCAGGATTTCTAACTCCATAATGGTTGAAAACATGGTCTCAGAGGCCAGAAAGAACCTGGGATAAAGTCATGGTCGTCCCACTTACTAAAAGTGTGCTCTGGGACCAGTCTTCCAAAATCGCTAGCCTCAATTTCTTCACTTGTGAAATGGAAGAGTGACAGACCTACGCTCACCCACTGAGATAATATATATGAAGCCTTCAGCACACAGCACACAGCACAGGCTCAGTGAGCATTAGCAACTACTGTTGCTATCATCAAGGGGAATGCACAGACGGGGACAGAGCACAAGGAAAAGAAAAATTAGCAATGGAAGATCGTATGGAAAGAAACACTAGACAGCCCTGGTGGCTCCCATTTTAACTGTCTCATATTACAGTTGTGTTACGATATACCCCTTCTCTCCTACAAATGTCTAGTAAACAGACAGTAAGCCTCTAGGACACCGGGGCACGTGGTACACTCCTTCATAAGGGAACACTATGCCAAGTGTCCTGCTTATTAATATGCCTGCTTCACCTCTATCCTCATCTGTCTTTCCAAAATCTGTAGAGTGAAAGTTCCTTTCTGAAATTACTGTACTTAGCACGGTGCCCAGCCGAAGTAGGAAGTCAATAAATATTTAATTCAAATGAAGGATAGTTGGTAGGAAATCAATACCAAATTACTAAACGACAAAATAAGTTTAAAATCCCTTAAGGCTAGATTTCTCAACTCTGATACTAGTTACATTTTGGACCAGATAATTCTTTGCTGTCAGGGGGCTGTCTTGTGTATTGTAGGATATGCAGCAACAGCCCTGGCCTCTACCCACTAGATGCCAGCAGTACCCCATCCCATAGTCGTGACAATCAAAAAAATGTCCCTAGACGTTCCCAAACATGCCTGGGAAGGAGGAATGGGCAAAACCACCCCAGTTAAAAGCCCGTGACTTTAGGAAAGGCAATAAAAAACACTTTTCTGTTGTTGCCCATGAGAGTGCAAAGATTCTAGTTCTTCTGGGAAGTTATTCTGGAGGTTTTCCTCCAGATAGATACATAAAAGATTTAATCCCTAGGAGGTTCTGCAGCCCCTTGAGGAAGGCTTAATTACCATATTCCAGAACTTGTCAAACGCAACGAGGAAGCCTGTACAGACGCCCCGAAGTCCCTTGAAAGTGCGGATGTGAACATTCACCTTCACCCCCTCCCGGATACAACGATGGAGTTCACCCAGAGGGCTGCCTTCATGCACTGGAACAAGAAGGAGGGTCAGCACAGCATGAACATCTGCTCTCATGCCCAGAATTAACAACCAAGACCACCCAGCCATCTCCAGCAACGCAAGGCGACACGTCGCAGTGGCAACCTCACCGTGGGAGCAAGAAGGCCCAATGGGCAATGTGGTTAGTACAGGCCATGCACTCTGAAATGAGACAAGATTCCCCAAAACATGGGGAACTCAGCTGTACGGCCATCACCCAGATATTTCACGAACTCTATGTTCTAGATTCTATAACGTCACTGATTCTAAGAGGCACCATTGTTTAAAAATTTGGGGGGGCAAAAAGGAAATACTATGTTAAATGCACACATCAGCAGTTAGGTTCTTCTCAGTTTTATGCTTTGTTGAGACAATTTTTCTCAGATAAATCCCATGAACAGCAAGCAAGCTTGAGCTTTCCAAAGAACTAAAAACCGTGGTCATATGTTTAAAGGAAACGCACCGTGGGCCTCATCTGCCCTTCAACACATGCAGTCATCTAAGAGAGGATGGCCCTTTGGTGCCCCAGTCTGAGCTACTCCATGCATGAGCTCTCTGGGGCCACCAGTGTTTCAGTGTCCATCATCTCTGCACTCGGAGGAGCAGGCCTGACTGTATTCCAAGCCTTGCTGGTGTAAAGGCACCTGCTGAGCATCTTGCTCTTAGGAGATTGATGATAAGCATCACATAAAAAGAACAGTATGACGGTTCATGGGACAAAGGCTGGGATTATAAACTGCAGCTTTTTCTATGATGGATACTTGTTTTCAAAGCTTGGGAGCAAGGATGAATTTTATTTTTATTATTTCATGTTAACTTAACCTTCACAATATGCTAGCTATACTACAGAAGACCTCCCTAAAGAAAACCACATACAGACACACACTCACACATACACAGTCGCAGTCTTACCCCCCAAGTTTGCAAGGCAAAATCCTTCGGAGATTATTGCCACTGACAGTAAACAAACAAAAGTTTTCTGTTTTGTTTCTATTAACATAACAGAGAACAACTTCTGGGAAGTTATTCTGGAGGTTTTCCTGAATAAGGGCCTTTAGATACATAAAAGATTTAATTTTCAATCTGCGTAACTAAGGTTGGTTACTCTTAACCTCCTTATGCCTCACTCATGAGTTGGTTTATAAATGATGGCAGTGATAAATTAATAAAAGAAAATATTCTTGGATTAAGTTAGCAGATGAGAAGTAGGAGCCTGTCAGACTGAAGATTCAGCAAGAAGACACAGCTGGAGGCAGAGTGACAGAAACAGTGGCCTTGGAAAAGGACATGAGAATCTAGTCTGACCTCCATCATCTCTCTCTCCTCCAGCCATATTTTAAAATTCTTTGAACCTCTGATATAGAAAGTTGTGTGTATGTACATATATCCAGACACGTGCTGTAGACAGTGTTCAATCAAGCACTGTAAACAATTTTTAGGTCATTATAACTAGTTGTGTGACCTTGGTGAGCAACTTTTTTTCTGCAAGTCCAAGTTTCCTCATTCATAAAATGAGGTTAGACTAGTTAACTTCTAGATTCACGTAAGGACTAAGTCTCTTTAATTCGATTTCTTAGAAACTAATCACAATGCCTAGATTACCCCCTCTCCGCATATACATGCACTGCTCCCCCACTCCGCCACCATACACATATATATTTCCACAGAGAAGAAAGACTACTTTGTTCCTAACTTGGAAGAAACAGGGGCACTACTTCTCCCTACGCAGCCCCAAATCAGAGAGAAAGGACAAGAATCTTAACAACAGTCTCTTAGTCTAATTAAACAAACAGCAAACTCAGGTTTTCAACCCTCACGTCTGTACCTTTGACTTTTCATTTTCAAAGATTTGATACGGTGTTATTCCAGGGAGTATCTCTCTCCTTATATGATCAAAACTACAACACTGGTACCACCTACCAGAGCAAAACGCCAAGAGGAAAATGAGCCCCACACTCTGAATCAGGAGGCACATTCTGAAGCTCTTCCCAGCAGGCTCCGTGACAAACCCCAAATGGATATGAGCCAGGCTTCCGAAGCTTAGTATCACAAAAATATACATTTTTTACCCTCATTTTGCATATGTGTGTGTGTATATATATATATATATGCCTTATCTTTGAAGAAATTATTCTTCCAAATTCCATCTCCACTGTCATTACTCTTGGGCCACACCTTTCCAAATCCAGGCCATTTTAAACCCCTCTTGTTGCCCCCTGTTCGTAGCCATCACAAAGTTCAGACAGTAGGTTCTCAATAATCAAGACCTGCCTTTTCTTTTCTCTTCCCACAACCAACAGTACAGTTCAGAGCCTCATCAGATGATGGGTTCACTTCAAGGGTCTCCTAGCTCCCTAGCCCTCCCACATCAATGTCATCATCATCACTGTCACCAACATTATCACCAGTTACCAAGCCCTCAGTATGTGGCCAGATGCTGTGTAAGTTAACTTTATATGCATCATTTTACTTAATCCTCACAACTCGAACACACAGGTACTACTATTTCACCCCATTTAATAGATGAGGAAAATGAGGCTCAGAAAGGTTTAAATATTTCGCTCCAGGTTACTTAGTTACCTAGTAAACTGCTGAGCCAACAGTCAATTCCGGCAGGTTATACTGCATTGTGACCTGGGGCTTTTAATTATGACAGTCTAAAACTAATAATAACCACAGCCACCACCCACAGCAATCACGGTTGCATTTAATACTCTTGATGAGAATTGCCCTACATGCTAGGGGACATCGTAATTGTAAGCCTTTAAATGTTAACTAATTTAAATGTCACAGCTACAGCTAGGTTCTCTTATTGCCCTCACTTCACCTATGAGGAAACTGAGGCCCCAGGGAGTTGAGGTAACTTGCCTAAAGCAAAACAGCTGGGAAGTGGAGGAGCCAGTCTTCAAACCTAGGCAATCAACCCCGAGTCTGTGATCTACTCTGCCTCCCCAAATACACGTTACCCCTAGAAACTCGGCTATTAGAAACATTTGCCGTACAAAGGCTCCTGCTTACAAATATACACCATGGTTCCACTCTATCATAACAAAGTCAAGGAGAAACTCTTTGGTCCTCAAAGCATTCTGGCAACAAATCCCTCTCTGGACCCAGATTCAATCCTCATTGCTCTGGACATAAACCACATATGTAGCAACCTCCACCCACCAAAAAGCAGCAAGGAAACATCAGTACTCTTCCTCTCCTGAGACTAGCATAATGGTTAAGCACACTGGACAATCCAGGACTCACTGCAGGCTAACTAATTATGTGATGCGGGGCAAGTAACTGAGCTCAGTGAGCCTCAGTTTCCTTGTTTATCAAGTAGTATCCGAGGGTACAATGAGATATAATGCATTTAAAGAGCTTAACACTGTGTATAGCACATATTGGCTCAATAACAGTAGCTATAATTAACAATAAAATTACCGTGAACTGACTACAAAGGGACATGAGGAAACTCTGCGATCATGGATGTGTTCTGTGCCTTGCTTGTGGTGGGTGATTTTGCAACTCTACACTTGTCAAAACTCACTTTAAAAGAATGAATCTGGTTATACGTAAATTATACCTCAATAGCCTGATTTTTATATAATTACTGTTGTCGTCAACCTTAACTTCAAGATTTAAAGCTGACCTCTTATATGAACTCTTTCTTGAATAAATCTAATCCTCACCCATGCTTCTGTACTGTTTTTGCTTTCTGAAGGTCACCAACTCTTTGTGGTACCTACTCGTCTCTACCATGTACACCCAACTGCTTCCAGGAGTGTGATTAAAATTTTCAGTGCCTAGGGCACATTCTGCAACTTAGGTTCCTGGCATATATTTCACTGTGGCCTTCACACTTCGTCATACTAGCAATAGAGCCAAGTGTTCCACAGGTAAAGCCAAAATCATCCACCACATAGAAATATTTTTCTCTTAAAAATCTTGGAAGCAAAGCAGTAATTGTCAAAATGAAAATAAGATGTTACAATCTGAGACCTAGAGTGCATTTCAAAGATCTGATAGTGGTAAAAAAAAATATGGGCAAAATAAGGTCGCCCCAAATGCTCTTAATTTAGGAACATGCATAATTTATCTTTGTGCCACTGCTGAGCAAGCAACCTGGGGTAGCTTAGGGATGCTCCGGCACAGTAAGTCACCCTAACAGCATTCAGCTTTTCAGGATGTTTCTCTTAACAAACACATTTCTAGGAATGAAAGAAAATACTCCTTTGCTTAGCACAACTCTCCATTCCAAAGGAGTGATTTAATAATGCCACAGTTCAGCCATCAGGATACAGATGCTTTGAATGGCTAAGTAGGTCATTGTGTTCACGGGGCAGATGTCAGAGCTGCTTGCCAGATGACAAAAGATATAACCCTGGGCTGTTTTTATTCCATTTACACAAGACCTAACTCGCACATTAGCAGCCTCTGCTGTTTACATCTTTACTCTAAGGATCTATTAGGAGGCTGCAAGAAATTCCCTTGTGCCATTTACACCTTCAGAACTGAAATTAACCTGTGCATATGGTAATACGAGCCTGACAGACAAGTCCTGCACCTAGCCTGGCAGAGTGGCTATAAAACAGTGTCTGTTTCGGCGGCATTTTGTGCCTGCTGCACTCCAGCACTTGTGACTTGCTAATGTAAATATATGTATATCAAGATCCTGCAGCCCTCCTCCTGCTTACAGCACCAAGAACGAGCTGTCACTTAAAGTGCAGGGGTTAAAGAGATTATGTTCCCTGTGCTATCTGAATAGATCTTACACACCATCCCATCATCCCCAAACCTCACTGATCACTCTCCCTCTCCTAAAACCTCCCCCTCCCCTACCGTGTGTGGTCCCAAGACCTCTTTATCGCCTGCCTCTGCAAACCCGCTCTGTGATGTCTGGTTTCCAGGCCCAACACCTCTCCAGACCCTCCAACACTCCGGCAGATCCTTTCTATAGGCTATTCATCACCTCTGTAGCCACTTCAGTGGACCCCAACACCTCTACGAACCTGCACATGTTATCCACGCAGACTCTCGCCAAGGCTATTTATTCCCTGTACAGCCTTACCATTTCCCTCCACGGTTCGTTCAGACCCTTCATTACTCAGACGACCCTCCCCACGCCCCCATCACGCACATTACTCCAGCAGAACCTCCCCACCGTCGCCGACGATCTGTTCAACCCTCACCAGACCCCCCCCCCCCCCGCCACACGCAGACCCGCGCCAAGCCGCTATCCCCCGGCGCGCGCCCGCCCCCTACACCCCCGCCTTGGCCACCACCTTCCGGACCGCCGCCCGGGACAGCCGCCCCCCGACCCACGCCCGCCCGCCCGCGGGACTCACAGGGCATTCTCGTGAGCACGTTGCGCGGCTTCTTCCTGCTCCGACCCGGACCCCGCCGCCGCGCCCCGGCGGCCCCGTCCCCGTCCTCCTTGACCACCATGAGGCGGCGGAGGCGCTGGATGCGCTCGGGGTCCGGGGCGGGGGCGTCCTGGCGGCGGCGGGTCCTGCCCGAGGGCCCGGCGGCGGCGGC
This sequence comes from Vicugna pacos, assembly GCF_048564905.1. NCBI lineage: Eukaryota > Metazoa > Chordata > Mammalia > Artiodactyla > Camelidae > Vicugna > Vicugna pacos. The sequence continues at coordinate 8,768,397 of NC_132989.1, forward strand.
GGCGGCTGGAGCCCCCGAGCCCGCGGCCGCGCCCCGCGCCCGCCCGCGCCCGCCGCCCCGGACTCCGGTCCTGAGGAAGCTCTCGTACTGGGCCAGGTTGTTGAAACAGGGCGCATTGGGGTAGGGGATGGGAGGCAGGCGGGGCGCGTACAGGGCCAGCAGCGGGTCGAAGCTGTCAGAGCTGACGTCCAGCCGCGGGCTGGGCGGCCGCGCGGGGCTCCCGGCGCGAGCCGACCTCGCCCCCCGCTCCCGCTCCTCCATGTTTGAAAGGCCCGCAAGCCGAGGCCGATGGGAAGGAGCGGGGCCGCCAGAGGGCGGCACTGCGCAGCCGCGGCCTGGGGTCGCACTGCGCCGGCGCGGCCGCCTGAGGGCAGCATGCGCCCGCGCTCTGTGCCGCCGGGGGTGTGGCGCACCGCCTCAGCGGCCCGGGCCGGGGCACCTGCCTTAACGCGATGTTTCCCCATCTATGTCATTATTATTTGGGGTGCTCGTTAATAGTCCTGATTCCCCGACTGTCATTCTAACAAGCTCCCCAGGCGTTTCTCTGCTCTCTGGAACGGCAGTCTGCTCGAGCTGGCGGGAAGCTGTGGGAAGAACTCTGGCAAATACTATTCCAATTTGCATGAAAGCAAGATAATCATGCTTAGTTAGCCCCTCTGGGTCTTTACATTCTCATCTGAAATATGGTAGAATTGCCCGAAGAATGAAAATATAACTGCATGTAAAGAGCATAATAAACGCTCTATGAATGTTAGCTTATACTTAAGTGTACAATGAAACTGAAGGACGGGGTGGATCATAGTCCTCAATTTCCTACACCGTATGCAAAAAGAAACCTACACCTACACCAGAAAGACGCTAGTATTAAGGAAAATCCACCATCACTGGTTTTCTAAGCATTGCCGTACACCTGGAGGAAACCAGGATCCTGCAGTTGGAGGACAGGTTGATGGAGGATTTACAAAACCTGGTTGTACTTCAGGGCCTCTGTTCAGCAAAACATTTTTTGTGTTTTGATATTGAAATGATAGTCTGTACCAAAGGCCCAGACATTATCCCCTCACCCAGCAGAGCCAAGATGTTTCCACTTACCTGCAGGCCACACAAATCACCTTCCTAACCGCCAGCACTCCCCCAAATTGCTATCAACTGGTATTAATTCTATACAAGTTGCTTTTGTGTATAAAGTTTAAGATTTGGAAAGGAAACCTGAAAGAATTCTATTCTCTACCTTAGACAGCAGGATGAAAATTAATATGCAACTGTGAAGTATACTTCAGGATGAATACATGCTGCAAAATAAAGATAAAAACCATCCAATAATGCTTCTAATAGCACTACATAATAGGTTTAATTATGGCATAAATATTAAACCTAGGCTTATTCCTTTGCTCAAAACCCCCTGCCCCAACACAAACCTCAAGCCTGCTAACTGCTGGGGATTCAAGGAATACGTGCATGCCCCTCCACCGTACAGCAAAATCGAGTGATAGCCCCTGTAATATCACACAGCACCCACAGAAAGCACAAACCTTCCTTGGGTGGTTGTCTTGAAAATGTGCATTAATACTTATTTGTATTTGTTTCGCTATAAAATGCTGTAAATTTACTTGCCATTTACTTACGTTGGCCAATCGAGTGCTACATTCTCACTGCCTTACTTGGCCTATACCTGTATATCTAGGTATACTGGTCTAGGTGTATCACAGTCTAGGTATTAGACTATTTGGGCCTTGTTACCCAAAGTGTGATATACTGAAGACCATCTACATCAAAAGCCTTTGAACCCCCAAATCATGGGGAGAGGTTGGAACTAGCGTTTTAAACAAGGGTTTCAAGCAAATTTTCTGCATCCGGAAGTCTGTGAACCACCGCTGTGATGACAGATGTGATCCTGGCTTATGTAAAAACACACACGGAAGTTGGACTCATACTGCATTTGTATGAAAAAAAGAGAAAAATTAGGCCAAGGGAGTTGAAACCTTTATTTTTTTCTCTCAAAGAAATTTTATCAATGACCAAACATGAGCCATGCCTCCTATTCCTGTGGAGCGAAGAGAAGAGGAAGGGAAAAAAAGGCATGGACAGATGGGGTGTCAATTAGTGAGGGATGAGACCAGCCGTCGCCCCGTCAAAAATACATTTTCTCCTTGGCTGTAAATTCTACAATGCAAGACCAGGCACTGGGATGTGGGCTGTCTCTTAATTAATTCTTTACAGAGCCAAATTAATCTTTTTCCTCTAAAATATGGAATGTGGACAAGAGGAAATGCAGGTTCTCCCACCTCCTATCTCCACCGCCTCCCCTCTTCAGAGACCAAAAGCTTGGCAACACGCAATTCCTGCTGCTCCCCACCCAGCTCCGCTGGCAGGTGAACTATTAGGACTCCTTTGACAGCTGCCACCTGTGCCCCCGAGGGGAATGTTGGCCCCTCTACTCTCCAATTCAAATGCCATTGTTCTGATGATATAGGCCACCTGAGAATCTTTTTCAGGAAGTCCAACAGGAAGGTGACTTTTTAAAACTGAAGTATCTTGAGGACACAGAGTAAATGTTTCTTCCTCCACATTCATTGCCACATGTTTCTCTCTCATATACACAAGTAATTCTCTTTCTTCTTAGAAAGAGGTAAGTGGCCTTGGAATCACTGCCCCTGGCAAGAGGCTGAGGATGCTGACAGCTCCACAAAATCAATCTACAGGATGTTTACACAAGGACATCCAAACTACGACTCATTTGTTCAGCCCAAGTAGCCAACCTGGAGACTGGCACAATACCCCGAGTTTGCCCTGGAATTCCTGGATTCATAGCCATTAGGCAGGCAACAACCCATATTAACCCCATGTCTGCCAAAGATAAATGCAAGCGGATGGGTGGGAAAGGTGAGGCTACCAAGGGCACTGGGTTCTCCAGTTAAGAACAGGTGGGCGAAAGTAAAGCTTGGGCTCATCTTCTATCACAGGTGAAAAGAGCTTCACGGGTTTTTATAAGACTTATGCCACAATCTAAAAATGATTCATTCTGCAAGGGATAAAATAGTTCTTGCTTTATAAAAATAGTACCACGATTTTTTAAAAAATGCACTTCTATCAAAGGAACCACGTTTCAACACCGCAAAAAAGGTGTTCTACTTAAAACAGAACATGATACACCACCCACATCCATCCCTTCTTTCCCCGTTCCCCTCCCAACCAGAGTCACGCCACTCCCAGGACACTGTTCTGGGTGGCACAGATGCCAGGGCCACCTACGGCCAGGAGACTTAGGGGGGCCCTGCATGGTCAAGAAAAACCAGGACTGAAAAGTAAAGGGTCAGCTGTCTTCATCCAGGATCTCTGGATGCTCCTTCCAGAAAGCATCCCCGATGACGTCACAGTGTAAGGGCGCTGGCTTCATCCTGGTCCGGGTCACCACCTTCTGTTCTCCTTCCACTTCTGCTGGCAGCTTAACTTCTTTTGTCATGACTTCATCCACCTACATGTGTAATTAAAATGTTGACACTGTTAAGTAGAGAGTGGGTTTGGGAGAGAAATGGGAAATGTGGGGGTAGCTGGCTTTTTTACTTTATATACTTCTGACATACTATTTTTCACGCATACAGATACACACACATGTATCTCACCGTACATGAATTTCTTTACAACTAAAAATACTTTAAAAGTCATGTTGCTATATCCTGAAAGGAGATCTTAAGAACAAAGGAGGGATTTCATGCTCCTTGTTGGCAATAATCATAGAATTAAAGACATTTCTGGGGGAGGGAAGTATAGCTCAGTGGTAGAATGTGTGCTTGGTATGCACAAGGTCCTCAGTTCAATCCCCAGGGCCTCTGTTAAGGGGAGAAAAAAAAAGATATTTCTGCTCTCCCATCTGCATTAAGAAGTATCCAAGACTGTGCCAAAGAACAAATATGTTTAAAAATTACTAATAAAAGAGCTGAAGTTGCCAGTGGGATACCTAGCTCTCAGGGTACCCCTTAATACTTGAAAACATTCATCTCAGAAGAAACTACTTTAGACAGAAGGAAATAAATTTACAGACATTATTATGCCCAGGAGCTGGCAGAGAGAAAATACTGGTAGAATTAAAAATTTAGGTCAACGCATAGGCTTATTACAGAGTATTACGTATGAATGTCTGGGGAATCTCTCGAACATTCTGCAAGGGACAGAACCCTCATAAACGACATCAGTGCCTCAGATTACAATTCTCACAGGATGGATGGACCATTTAATGGAATTATCCAGTGTGGGAGAAAGTATTTTTTAAATGTTCTCTGAATGCAAAAATCCTCACAGCTGCACTGTACCTGTTTCAAGGGGTTTGATTAGATGTGGGGAGAGCTTATGACACAGAAAAATAAGTGTCCTAATTTCTAAAATTCTGTGATTCTACTTACAGAAGGGGAGAGCTGAGGTCACAAAGTTCACTGACAAACAGACAAAGCAAGCATCCAAAATACTAATCTAGAGCGTCTCGTTTTAGAAAGGGTCTAATTCATGCCAGCAACTGGAGTCACATCAGCAAACAGGCAGCAGGCAAGACAGAGCCTGGGACGGGCACAGGCTGCTTCTGACCCCCATCGCCTTCGTACATAGCAGCATTACCTTCTGCCACAGCAACACAGTCCCCTTCCTATACATCACGGGCTCGTTATTGTAGTTGATGTTGAATTCAGAAAATAAAATCTCATTCTTGTCTGCTGTGACAGTTCCCTGAAGAAAGGAAAACAGACAGAAAGAGCTTTGTAGGTCTTCCCTCCCCCTTGACCCCATCTATCCATCCCAGTCTCTATTGAAAGTTCCACAAACAGATCAAGAGGTGGAAGCATTTTATCGAACGCTGCATAGATATTAATTAATTTTCATTTTAAGAGCAGTTCAAATCTTACTTAAATGTCAAAATTCCTAAAATTCTCCTAAAATCACTGGCTTTACAAGTCACCACTGTGACGGGGTGAGAGGAACGAACAGGAAGAGTATCGATTCTGTACGAGATACTTCACGCCTATCTTCTTCTTTGACCCTCACAACCATCTCCATTTTGGAGATGAGAGTTATGAAGCTCAGAAAGAGAATATAAATTGCCCAAGACTGAATGTGCTCTTATTCTTACAAGAATCAAAATCTAAACTCGGCATTCCCAAACTGGCCAGGTCCATCAGCCTTCCTGCTATTGCTATATATACGTCTTCACCATTATTGTTAACAATGACGACCATTTACTGAGTCATTATAATGTACCAGGCACTGTATTAGGAGCTGTTACAACACATCATCTCATTTCAGATCCGTTATCCTACAAGTACCATGGTCATCTAATAACAAAAGCCAGTATTTATTAAGTCCCTGCAGTGTGCTTTGTACTCGCCTATGTGTTTTACATTCATCATGCCATTTAATTCTCACCATAAACCTGTGAGGTAGGAACTATTATTTTCCACATTTTACCTATAAAGAACTGAGGCAAAGAGGATAAAATTAAATGGAAGTATCTGAGAACAATTATTTGACCCCCAGAGCCTGAACACCTAGTGATACATAGGGGTCAAAAACCTAAGAAATGCCAGGCTTACAGCAGGGAATGGGACTGAAGAGGCCAGGTGGGACTGCCAAAACAGAAGAGTTCGTGCCCTAGATAAAGAGGGCAGCCGATACCCAGGTCCAGGCAAGCATTACCACGTGGGAGTCCACAGCCAGTGTCATTGATTCCACTTTTCAGCTAAGGACACTGAAACTCAGGGAGAAGTAGTAGCTTATCCACAGTCACAAAGCAAGCAAGCAGCAGAGCTGCTTCAGGTGTGATCTTAAATCCTTTTGAAACAAAGCTACAAAAATTTGGAGCTTAAAAGGAAGGCAAGATATCATGGGGGAGTGTACAATAAACTGTCCCCAGTTAAGTATTAATGCAGTAAGACCCTTATACCTGTAATCTCCTTTGGGCTTGTACTGGTGTTAGTCCAGACTGCTGTACAAGTGCCCAGAAAACTGTATTATAAAGGTTATTGATGTGACCTGTAAGGAAAACAGAATAGCACTGTGTACGTATACAGAATCTGTTCAATATTCACCCTTCGAAGAGTCCTGGAGCCCTGCCTGTCTCCTCTTTAAAGAGACTTTAGAGACATTTAGTTACTTGCCCAAAGCCATATACACTGAACATGAAGGGAAGTGGTCAAGCAGAAAAAAACCTTATTTCTTAACAGTTTTATCCTGTCATTTCAGTTGTGCTTTACACAAATCTGTTATATTGTGCATTAAGCCAAGGAATACTTTCAAAGTTACTTGATTTATATTATTCCCATCTCTTTCCCAGTTCTTTTGGCAAAATCAAGACACACCAAAGGGGTCTCACAAACATTTCATCATAGTCATGTATACAAGGGCCATGACACGCACTGAGGCCAGCACAAACACACATGTGTAAAGCAAAGCAGGTGACCCCAGAGGAATAGGAGGGAATGGTACAGACCCTGACACACTGGCTCCTGGGTTCATGTATTATGTGTCTATAAAGGCCACAGTCACTGCACAGGTTCTGTCCAATACTCAGTGGGAATAGACCTAGGATTGACCTAGGTCTTCTGATTTTTCAAAAAAAAGCTGGATATAGGGAGTATTTACTTAAAATCTCCCAATTTTTCAAGTATTTGCAACTAATTAAAAAAACTTGAAGTACTGCATTCCAAACAAAATACACATGAGCCAAAACAGTATAAGACCACCACCTCTAATACATGGAATTAGCAGTTTAATTACATCTGTTAATTTGGTTTCACTTACAATCTGCTTGCCGCCAGCTGAGGTAGTCCTTTAACGTCTGGTTAGTAGGATACACCACGACTCTTCCATCAAAGCCGGGGGGATACAGAAGGGGCTGGTCCCCAAAGTAATTCCGCCAATAAAAGACATAGCTGGAGGCGAACTGTGAGACCACGAGAGTCATGAACTTACTTGCAAAAGGCACGTTGGGTGGAGCAAGAAAAGAGAAAATACATGACATTAACTCAACACCATGACAGGGTCTGTGAGTGTAACGGAGAGATTACACGAAGTGTCCAGCAAACCAAGAGATAAGATGCATTGGGCCAAGAAAAACTCTTAATATTTCAGTTATACAACTGAAATGCAGCTTGTCTCTCCTTTTAGTCCTATGAGTAATCTACTAATACCAAACTTTTCTCTGTAGGGTGTGATGTGAACTTATGGTTAAAGAAGGTTTTTCTCCCCCCAGTCTTGGAAGGAGGGAAGCCATTGTTTTAAAAACTTACCAGTTCACTATATGACTTGTTTCCTGGGAGTTTCAATATACTGCCAAAGCAAATATCAGATCTATTTTGTACTGTGATTCTCCTTAAATTAAAGTTTAGTCTCTGTATCTAGTCTTAATGTTCAATGCCAGATCAATCTAGAAGCTAAGGTGATGAGGAGTAGAGGGAAAGAATCAGATAAAGAGGCATACAGAAGGCCCAGATATCAGATGGAAGTACAACAGTCTACCATATTATATACATACATCCTGCAGTTGCAAATACTGCAGTCTTTAAGTCTGTGATTAAGATAAGCAGAAACCAAATGCTGGTAGGAAATATTCTGAAGCAGATACACCACAGAATTTTACCTGGCTCTTCTTTTAAACCAGTTACTTTTCCGCTTGAACACAAAGCTGTACTCATCACTCTGTCCATATGCAATCACAATATCCTCCAGTTCTTGCATTACAGTTTGGGCACACTTGGTCATTAGGTGCAGAGCACGGCTGTCATTAGGTTTTGCGAAGTTGTGCTTCTCAGCAAACCTTCGTAGGGGAAAAAGAAGAGGGAAAAAGGACATGGATGGAAGAGAGTTGGTCATTAACACCACAGATCAAAGGGAGTGTTAAAAGAGGAAGACACTGCAGAAGTGCTGAGTTCAGAAATTCCACTAGCCACAACCTGATCCCTTTTGTTAAGTACTCAAGTTTTTTCTTGCTCTGACCAACTGAGAAAAAGGGAGATAAATGCTGTTTTCATTCTCCATGCTGTGAAGTGGGGACAAAGTGTCTTTACTTCATAGGATTGTCCTGAAGATAATCAGGGAGACAACAAATACAACTATGCCCAGCTCCTTGGAAGTGTTCAATACATGTTAATTACAAGAATCATTATTAAAGTAGCACTTTTTAAAATTTATTTACTTTTTTCATGGAGGTACTGGGGATTGAACCCAGGACCTCGTGCTTGCTAGGCATGCGCTCTACCACTGAGCTATACCCTCCCCCTCTAAAGTAGCACTTTTTAAGAATTAAATGCCCATCTTTTTGTTAACACCTTTTTTCCCCTGGCTCTTTCCCCCTCCTGAATCTAGTCCACGCAGCCTGATAGTGATAACGAAACAAAAACATACTATACAGTGCTGCTCACAGCAAGGCCTAAACAGGCCGCTGAACAGCCATTCCTCAAATACCCAACAAAATAGTTTGGCAATTGGCTGAAGAGCTGAAATAATGCGCCCAAAAGTGACATCTTCTACCAGAGCCTTGTTAACGGGCACCTCAGGTCTGCTCCTCACCAGGTGGGCACCCCGTTTCATTTAACTACCCTGACCAGCTCAGGTTCGAACAGTGTAGCCAGCACGAAGGGTGATGCTCAATACCGCGCGCTCATTGGCTGCCGCGTTACCCCGGTAACCATGAACTGTGACCGGAGCTGTTGGATTTCCGCAAAGTGCTGGTGCGCCACGGAGCCCCGACCCGAGGTCGCTCACCGATGGAAATTCCTGCCATCCAGCCGCACCACCACCCAACAGTGGGCCAGGCAGGTATCGTCAGCCTCGAAGTTCCGCACGTATTCGAACTTGCTCTTTGCCATGGTCGCTCCCAATTTCAGAAACCGTCTCAGAATGACGGAAGTGGTGGCCAAGCTATCGCGAACCTTCAGTTTGCAAGCGGCCCTCATTTCCCCCACGGAAAGGAAAGGACAAAGAAGCCCCGCCCCCCGGAAGTTCCTGTGTCTTTTTTCAAGACCGCTCTAGCCGTAGTGGAGGCCAGTATTTCTCTCGCCTCTCCTTGTAGTTCCTAATCGACTTTCGGGGTTGAAAGGAGAGTTCCATTCTTTGCACTACCCGTGGCTGCTCGCCTTTCTCCTAACGTCCTGCAACAAATCACTTTCACTAAGCCTAAAAAAATCCTTTCTGGCCAAGTTTGAAGGTTTAATTGTGTGTTTTTTTTTCCTTTCTAAATTACATGCGTTAATTTGTTGTAGAAAATGTGGAATATACCGAAAAAATGTAATTAAGAAAATTAACACTTTTGAGTCTCCCCTATCCCCGTGGAAGCATTGTTCCCTCCAGTGTCTTTTTGTATATATATGTTTACACAGGGAACACACAAGATTGGAATCAGACACCTATGCAGTTTTTATATTTTTTCCATTTACCTTGTTTATTTTCCAATGTCATTAAATATTCCAAAGCATGACTTCAAAAAAAAATTAAAAAAAAAAAAAACCTCTTATTCCAGCATACAGAGTACTAAATGAACTTACTCAAATTTTTCACAATTAAATAAAGACCCAGTGTTTGCTTTCTTGTTGCTTGGTAGATAATAGTAACAACAAAACCCTAATATTTGTGTGATGTATGATTTATAAAGCTCTTTTGAATTCATTACCTATTTACATTCTTTTTTAACCCTGGAGAAAATATTATTCAAACAATATAGAAGGATATATGATGAAAAATAAATCTCTCACTGACTCTTAACTCCCTATTTTAGGTGATCACTGTTACCAGTTTCTTGTATGTCCATCCAGAGAGAGATACATATGTTTTGTTTCTGGGCAAATTATGCTCTGAGACTGAGATTGTGTTTGCCAATATTTTACTTACTACAGGTCACTGTGGGAATTATAATAATTTCACAAGCCAGTAGCATACAGGATATATCTCCCAATAAGCCAATAAAGAAATAACATACTCTAAACAAGAGACAGATTAATTACACTATTGTTCCAGGCAAAGGGAGATAACAGATAAAGACCCTCTTCAGTTGAGGTGTATCTTTCCTATGAGGTTGGTTCTGGGGAGAGTCATCCTAGCCAACTGTGAGCTGATGTCCAGCTGCCAGTAAACGAAGTGAAAAGTCCCCTGTTGCTAGAGCACAAGACCTGGTGTTGACCAGCCAGATGACCTCTGCAGGGTACCTGCACAGCTTTCCCCACTGCCAGTAAAAGAGTTGCCTTTACCCAGCAGAAGCTAATGCCCCAAGGGTCTTTAGAGAGCTGTTTGGTCAGCAAAGGGTCATCTTGCCCAGATGGAAACTCTCAGATTGTCCTCACAAACTCTGGGTCTTTTGTCTAAATGTGTCCTCGCCATGGCTGCTTCTTAGTCTGTATTTAATTGATAAGCCCCCAGTGGGGCCCCTCAGCAGCTGACCTTCTGACTGCTTATCAATGACAACAGATGAGGTGATGACATCCTGATACAACGTACTTCATTCTTAAAGCAAAACTTTACTTCAAAAAACAACTTTTTTTTTGTCTTTGCCATTAACAAGTTGATGAAAACTTACATTTAAGTCATAAACAAGTAGATGTGAAATTGTATCAAACCACCTGGAGGTTTCTGGAGCAGTCTAACCCAGTAGAAGAGAGGCAGCAATTATGTGATGTACCTGAGGACAGGACGGGGATACCTCACTGCAGTCCCCCGCAGCCTTTGGGGCCTAGAAAAGGTCATCATCATTATCAGTCCCATAAGAAGGAGCTCAGAGGTTGGGGATTGGTAGGAACTGGGAATTGCCTCTGAGGCCACTGGGCAAGTAATTCACCCCTCCTAGACAGGATTTGGAGATAGAGCTAGAAGGGCCAAAGGGAGCTATGGCTGCTCCTCTTCAGGAGATTCTTGGAGGATTGGGATGGTGCTAAAAATGGCCCTAGGCACCATGCCAACCCAGGAAGAGAGGACTTCCCACCACCAGGCCAATTACACAGAAGGCCTCTGACTTGCCTACACTTCAGCCTAGCCCTCAGTGGAAATTAAGCCTTGAAAAGAGGGGAGTGATGAAGAGAATCTTACAACGAGACTGTGCCTCTCACCTCCATTCCTGGTTGTTGGAGTGGGAGCAGAGTGCAAGAGCAGACCCTGGGCCTCCCACTCCAAGCCCCTTCAAGCAATAGGCCTGCCCTGTACTGGGCCTTGGTGGGGAGGGGACACTTTTCACAAAACGACAAAGACTGTATAATTCTGGAAATTCAATGAGGTGCGTAGAGTAGTCAAATTCAAGAGACAAAGTAGAATGATGGCTGAAAGGGGACGGGGACAGTGGGAAAAGGGGAGTTGTTAACGGGTATAGAATTTCGATTTTCTAAGATGAAAACAGTTCTGGAGGTTGGTTGCACAACAACGTGAATGTACTTAACACTACTGAACTGTACACTTAATAATGGTTAAAATGGGGGTGAAGGTATAGCTCAGTGGTAGAGTGCCTGCCTAGCATGCACAAGATCCTGGGTTCAATCCCTAGTACTTCCATTAAATAATTAAGTAAAATAAATAAACTTGATTACTCCCCCACACACAAATGGTTAAAATGGTAAATTTCATGTTACGTGTTTTTTTTTTACCAAAATTAAAGTACAAGAAAAATTCTGCACACAACAGATATGTATGATCTAACTGGACACTGACCTTTATTTTTCTTTTAATTCTATTACTGAGAAGATCATTTAGTCACTGGGGTTGGCAGAAAGAAAAGTCGCCTTTGGTACGGAAGTCATATTTCACTTTGTCTTCCCTGATGCTGACTCATTTCATTTGTACTAAGAACTGCATTATGTAAATGAAACTCAGGGTGGAGGCGGGTAAAAAGAAGGAATAATTTGTCTCTAAAGTCTTCTTCCCCATTCTGAACCACTGTAATCAAATTTCTGGCTAGGAGTCATGTATATGATTCCAGGAATGAACTGCCTAGTTCTGTTATGATTTTGAGGCAGACAGAAGCATTAGCACATACCAGGATATACATGAGTTTAAAATTTAGAACTATTGCTCTAGAATAAATGAATGATTACAGGCCTTGCAGTTGCTACATGTGTTCTGCATTTTTGAGACATGGCTTGCATAAGTCAGAGTGAATAGATTTAGTTTCTAAATACTCACTGATTGTATATTCCAGAAGTCATGGGGATGTGGTCACTGGAGGGCTTGGAAAAAAATACTAGGGGAAAAGAAAGGGGAAATTACATGTATGTTTCCTAGTCCACCTGATCTCGTTCCACTTAATTGCATGAATTTACTCTTTCACTGAACAAATATTTCTTAATTTCCTACTATGTGCCACGCACACTGCGGTGCAACAGCAAACCATACAGCCGTGGTGCCTGCACAGTGGGGTTCATGGCCAGTTGAGGAAGACAGACACTAAACGAGAGTTTCACAAGTAACTGTTGAACTAGAACTGTGTTAAGTATTATGAAACAGGTTGGAGGCCCTGTCCTGATTGGGGGGCTGGGGATAGTCCATAAAGTTTCCTCTGAGAAAGTAGTATTTAAATTGAGACCTGAATGATGAGGTCAAAAGACAGCTTGTGCCATATGTTCTTGAAACTGTTGAATTTTTATGTTGAATGATTATTTTGCCAAAACATTTTGCCTCTATAAAGTTTTGGAAAAGTACCCAGAGTAATGTGAGTCCATATCATGGATCAGCCAATTAATAAACACCTACTGGGAACCTTCGGTGTGTAAGGGCACTGGGCAACACACTGACTTGAGAAAATATAATAAATAATAATTATACCTTCCAGACGTAAGAAACTCAGAATTTCCAAACTATATTCTTTTTTTATTAGCTCATTTTCCCCTTTCAATGAGTGCGGGGAGGCCGAACAATAACCCTTTCCATTTTATAAGAAAGGAAACAAACTCTGTGGGAGCTGGTTAAGGGACTGCCCAATATCCCATGTCTTCCACAGCTAGGGTTGGAACTCAGTTCTTCTGATGCCAAGTCCGCTCTGCCACCTTGCCTTTCTATGGGTTTTAAAGAAATGAAGTACATAGCTGTTGTTTTGCCTGCCCAGCATCCCTCTTACTGTCTTTTGGCAAAGATACCCCAGCTGTCCTTTTCCTACTCTCAGACCATTTAATTCATGTGGGGATAACCCATCTCACCTCTGCTCCAGGGTGAGCACCTGACCAAAGCCACTGTGGTGTCTCAGTGTGGACTAGAAAAATGCACCCTCCAGCAGATAATGTTGTGCACCAGGCAAAGGCTTGGCAAGGATACCTCACGCTGGATATCAGCCCCTGCTTGTCCCCTTGGCAATGAATAAACTGCACAAATACTTGTGGTGGCCTCACCGGTAACTGAGCGCTGGCTAGTCAGGGTCCAAGCCAAGCCAATGGGACAGTCTGGTACAGTCTACAATGACTGAGGAACTCTGTTCCTATTAGACCTACTATACAGGTGGCCACGTAGCCTCAAGAGGGAAGAGCCACCTCACCTCCCGTGAATTAGGTCAACACAAAGCAAAAAAAAAAAAAAGAAAATCTGAGAGATGAGAAAAAAATTTCTGATGATACTGAACATCATGCCTGGAGCTAGTGCTACACCTATACTCTTAAAAGTTTCAGGAGAGCAGGGACCTTGCTTAATATTTTTCAAAGCTGTTTCCCTGTGGCATAGAACACATGGGAAGCAATCAATAAATGCTTATTGAGAGAGTAAGCCATTAAGTTCCTTTTTTGTATATGAAATCAGGTTCTTAGATGCCATATGACATTATTTGTATGAGGAATCTAAAAAATAATAACAATAATGAGGACACAAATGAACTACTTTTATTTATAACTTAGATGATTGATTTCTTGAATATGTGTAAGGACATTTGACTGTCCTTTAATGATTGGATTACCACATTCTGTTGATTCTTATTTTGTGGTTGGCTTTATTCCTTTGATAACTATGTAAGATTAAAAAGCTAAAGCTCTAATCTGTTCTTAGAAACAATAATTAGTACATATATGTAAACTAAAAAAAGTGCAGTATACTGTATATATGTATTTATATGCAATATAATGTGTATGTGCAGTCAAACTGTAATAATTCTACCTAATAAAACTGAAAAAGGAAAATAAATAAATAAATAAGTACATAAATACATAAATAAATAAAAACTGAGAGAAAAAAAAAAGAAATCAGGACTTTAGAAGTCTCAATTCATCAGGGTATAAATAAATAATAACATTTTTTTCCCAACAGCTACTCTCTCATGTTGTCCTTTCTTTCTGGTTAGCAATTCCCTTAAAGAACCTTGGCTAGATCTCATATTTTCTCAGTTACTAAAATGGGTAAGTGTTAGTATTCAAATGTTGTTCAAAAGCATGGTGCTCCCCCAGTGCAGGCAACTCTCCTGCTTTGTCCTACTCCCCTGTCAACTCAGGATGGGGAAGTGGTGATACAGTAGATCTGGATCACGTGAATTAATCTGCAGATATTAAACCATCATTGTATCCCTGGGGTAAATCCCACCTGATCATGATCGTTTTAATACACTGTTGAATTCAGTTGGCTAATCTTTTGTTGAGGATTTTTGCATCGATGTTCATCAGTGATATTGGCCTGTTTCTTTTTTCGTGGTATATTTGTCTAGTTTTGGTATCAGGGTGATGCTGGCCTCCTAGGATGAGTTTGGAAGCATTTCTCTTTTTTTATTGAAATATAGTCCGTTTAAAATGTGTCAATTTCTGGTGTACAGCATAACGTCATAACATACACATACATACATTCATCGGCATATTCTTTTCATTATAGGTTACTATAAGATACTGAATATAGTTCTCTGTGCTATACAGAAGAAACTTGTTTATCTGTTTTATATATAGTAGTTAGTATTTGCAAATTTCCAGCTCCTTACTCATCCCTTTCTACCCGCTTTCCTCCTGGTAAGCAAGTTTGTTTACTATGTCTGTGAGTCTGTTTTAGTTTACTATACATCTGCCTTTACCAATGAGATTTTTTCCACAATTTTCCTATGTCTGGTTGTGGTCTTTTCTTTTCCACTTAGAGAAGTCCCCCTAACATTTCTGGTAAAGCCAGTTTTGTGGTGCTGAAAGCTGACACTTTTAGCTTTTACTTGTCAGTAAAACTCTTCACCTCTCCTTCAAATCTGAAGATTTGCCTTGCTGGGTAGAGTATTCATAGTTGTAGACTTTTTCCTTTCAGCACATCGAATGTATAGTGCCATCCTCTTCTGGCTTGCAGAGTTTCTGATGAAAAGTCATCTGAGTGTCTTACGGGAGTTCCTTTGTACATAACTAGTTGCTTTTCTCTTCTGCTTTTAAGATTCTCTCTTTATTTTTAATTTTTGTCATTTTAATTATAATGTGTCTTCGTGTGGACCTCTCTGGGTTCATTTTGTTTGGTACTCTGTGTTTTCTGGACTTGGATGTCTGTTCCTTTCCCAGGTTAGGATAGTTTTCAGCTATTTTTTTTTTCTTTAAATAAGTTCTCTGCCCATTTCTCACTCTCTTCTCCTTCTGGGACCCATACAATGCAAATGTTAGTACATCTGATGTTCTCTCGAAGGCCTCTTAAACTATCCTCATTTTAAAAAATTCTTTTCTCTGTCCAGCTTGGGTGATTTTCACTACTGTCTTCCAGTTTGCAGATTCATTCCTCTGTACCATCTAAACTACTGTTGATTCCTTCTAGTGTATTTTTTGCTTCAGTTATTATATTCCTCAGCTTTGTTTGGTTCTTCTTTATTATTTCCTAACTCTTTGTTAAGTGTCTCATTGTTTTCATCTATTCTTCTCCTGAGTTCACTGAGCATCTGTATGATCATTAACTTGAACTCTTTATTGGGTAGATTGCTTTTCTGGACTTTGCTTAGTTCTTTTACTGGGCTTTTATCTTGTTTCTTTGATTGGAACATACTCCTCTGTCTCCTCATTTGCCTAATTCTCTGTGTTTATTTCTATGTTTTAGGTAAGTTGGTTATGTATTCTGATCTTAGAGAAGTAACCCTATGTAGGAGACATCCGATGGGGCCCAGCAGCACACTCCTCTCTGGTCACTAGAACTATATGCTCTAGGGGTACGTCCGCTATGTGGGCTGCACAGGCCCTTCTCGTGGTGGAGCTGGCCCCTGGCCTGGCTGGCTTACAGGCCCTGCCTCATGAGGTGCCTGCTGATCTACTGATGAGCAGGGCCAGATCCTGGGGTGGCCAGCTGTGGGGCACTGAGGGCCCAGAGCTGGTGCTGGCCTGCTGGTGGGCAGGTAAACCTCTGGTGCTAATAAACTAGAATGAGGACTCCAAAATGGTGCTTTCTAGCACCAGTGACCTTGTAGCAGAATGAGCTCCCCACAGCTACCAGTGGCTGTGTTCCCAGGGAGAGTCTCAGTTGCCTCCTGCCCCTTTGGGAGGCTCTCCAAGTTCAGCAAGTGGGTCTGACCCAGGTTCCTTTCAAATTACTGCCTCTGCACTGGGACTCAGAGCATGTGAGATTTTGCATGCACTCTCTAAAAGGGGTGTTTCTGTATACAAGCCCTGCTGTCTTCAAAGCCAGACATTCTGGGGGTTATCTTCCTGGTATAAAACCTCTGGGCTGGGGAGACTGATGTGGGGCTCAGAACTCTTGCTCCTGGGGGAAGAACCTCTGTAATTTTGATTTTCCCTCATTTTTTGGTTACCTGCCTGGGGGTGTGGATCCTCACTGTACAATGTCTCCATTCCTCCTATCTGTCTCATTGTAGTTCCTTCTTTATATCTTTAGTTGAGGAAAATCTTTTCTGCTGGTCCTAAGGTCATTCTCATAGACATTTTCTCTGTAAACAGTTGTAATTTTGGTGCACCCATGGGAGAGAATGAGCACGGGTTCTTCCTACTCTGGCCATCTTAGCCACATCTCCCCGTGCTTGACTTTTATTACTGGTTCTGACTAGATGGGGAACATAAGTGGTTCCTTGAACACTAATACACAGAATTCCTTCTCTAAATATTTCCGGCATAATTTTCCTCTGTTTCCAAGAAGAAACATCTAATTGGGAAGAGAATTCAAGGGATTTAAGAGACTGAATCACATCACATCACTGACTCTGCATGAATTTACACCATTTAAGGAAATCTTTTCTCTCTGTGATATTTGGCTTTTGAAGATCACTGCTTGAGAACACATTCTTTGTCAGACTCTCAGAAACTACTACCTCCTTGGATTTGACTCATCGTAGATACAATCTGGAAGTTACCCTCTTCTTTAAATTACTATATTTAAAAGTACAGTCCTGTGATTATAGAATTTCAGGACAAGTAACTGCAATCTAAATCAGAATCTAAGCCAAGTAACTCTCTCTATATAAATATAACCAAAATATCTTCACTCTCTAACTATATTTAGGCTTTGTTTTACATGTCTGAAGATGAACATCATCTTTTCCATTCCACACTGAATTTTGGCCCAACTTATCTTCATTTTCCCAGCTAACCAGTTTGAAATTTAAGAATCATTGTTGGTTCTTCCCTATTCTTCTCTAATAACAATGGTTAACAGGTTTAGTGTTAATTTGGTATGAAATTCTGTATTGAGCCCTTTATATAGAATATTTAATATCCTCCCAATAGTTCTTTTAGGAATATACTATTATTATTTCTATTTCATAGCTGAGGAAAGAGCCTTATATAGACTAAGTGACTTGCCCAAGGTCACATAGCTAGTATATGGTATAGCCAGGATAGGAAGCCAGAAATGCAATGCCAGAACTTATGCTCTTATTCACGTTTTCTACACTGCCTCCTTGCTTTATAGATTTACCTGTTCATTAATTTATTAATTATCAAAACAATTCTTAAGCAACCATTCTAAATCAGAGACGATAGAAGGTGCTAGGAATTGATGAAGACAAAGTCCCTATTCTAACAATTTAGGGAGGAAAATATGTTAACAAAAAATTAAAACATATTACAAGTGTTTAATAAATGTTATTTTCATTCCCCTTTCTATCAATTTGGATGCTTTTGGCTGAAAATAACTGGGAAATTAACTAACAAAAGCTTAATATGGGAAATTTACTTAAATCACATAGAAAAGCCTGTGGTTTGGCAGTTCCAGAGCCCATGCAGTGTCTCAGTGATGTCGTCAAGGAATGGAACACTTTTAATTCTCCTGCTTCACTACTCACACCATATCAGAGAGATCTCTCCTCGTGTTCACAAAATGGCGGCTATGGTACCAGACATAATGTCCTCACTCTGTAACATCTAAAGTAGAAAGGAAGGAACTGAATAGAAAAGAGCTTTCTTTGGATATCTGCTCTTTTATTAGGGAAAGAAATTCCCGCCCCCAGAAGCATCCAACAGACGGCTCCTTATGCCTCAGTGGGAAGAACTTAGGTCACATGCCTACCTCTACATCAATCTCTGACTAAGGAAAACAGTACTTGGCACAGTGCCTTCTAAACAAAAGCAGGATACAGTTGCAAGGAAAAAGGTGGAGGGTAGGCAAGGAATAGTATTTGCCATACCCCTCTTCCAATATGACTGACAAAATAGAAGTATATAGAAGGAGCTGTGAAAGCATTTATTAGGTAAAGAAATGTTTCACTCTGGCTAGAACTAGAGATAGCTTTTTAAGAAATGGTACATTTAATCTGAGTCTTGAAGGGTAGATAGGAGTTTATAAGGTAAAGGACAAATATTTCAGAGCAGTAGAGATAATGGACCTTAAAGAATATTTAGTACAAACTCCATTCAATATGCGCATCTCCTTCACAGTATTTTCCAAGTCTGCCTCATTCCTGTCTATGACCTATGCCTTCAGCCAAGTCAAAGTCAACAGTGATTATATATAGTAGGAGGTCCAAGATAACATAAATGCCACATTTTTGCCAGCTGACCAAATGCTTTTTAATCAAAATAGAATAATATAGGACATAGTAAGTACACTGTAAGGGACCTTAAATATTTGTTTCTTTCCCAGCTCCTCTTCTCTTATTTCACATCTTTCCCATTTATTGACTATCTTACACTCTTATTTTAGGGAACACCAAGATTGAAAAGCTAGAACTTACTTTGATTCTTTTGATAGCAATGAAATAGAAACTACAGGGCACCATGTGATAGAGACCAAAGAGCTCCACTTGCTCTTATTCAGTATTAAAACTGTATCAGTTATACTTCGCTATACAACAATAAAACAACAATAAACATTAATTATCTCACGCAGTTTCTCTACATCAGGAATTCAGGAGTAGATTAGCTGGGTGCTTTTGGCTTAGGGCCTTTCATGAGGTTGTAATTAAGATGTCAGCTGGGTGTGTAGTCATCTGAAGACTTGAATGGGGCTAGAGGATCTGTTTCAAATATGATTCACTTACATGACATTGGCAGCAAGCTTTAGTGCTCTCCATGTGACCTCTTCATAGGGCTACATGGTACACAGAAGCAGGATAAAATAGCAGAGAAAACGTGGATCATTAAATGGTGTTAGGATAACTAGATTACTATATTAAATAAAGTTGGAGCTCTATTTTACATCACATATAAAGGAGAATCTCATATAGATTAATGGCCTAAATATTAAAGGTAAAATTATAGTACTAACAGAAGAAAATATAAGAGAACTTCACTGAGAAACTGGGGATGGAAAAAATATTTCTTAAACAAGATCCTAAAAGCACAAAATATGAGGTGAAAAAAGGACAAATGCAACTGTATTAAATTAAGGATTTCTGTTCAACAGAGGATATCAAGAGACAAATGAACAGATGAATTACAGACAAAAAGAGGATATTTGCTATGTTTGAATATCTGTAATAAACAAGAGACTCCTGCACATTAACAAGGGAAAAGTGGGGAAACACAATAATAAAATGGTAGGTGACTTGAATATGCATATCACTGATGGGGAAAGCTGAAAGACTAATACGTTTATGAAAAGATGCTCACTTATCTAAAGATCAGAGAAATGCAAATCAAAACAACAATTGGATACTTCTATACCCCGATAAGACTGCAAAATTTATTGAGTAAAACCAAGTGTTAGTAAGGAAGTGGGAAAAAGGAAATCCTTACATACTACTGTTAGGAGTTTGAAGTGAAAAACAACCTGTTAGGAAGTGAAGCACTGTATGTGCATACCTAGGACCCAGCAACCCCACTCCTGTGTGTATCTGCAGAGAAGCTGCAGTACAGGTTTATGGGAGCATGCCCACGACAACACTGCTTACAATAGGAGCTCACTGGAGGCACCCTAGGAGTCCATCATTAGAGGATTCAAGAAATGAAAAGTGCTTGATACTATGAATGCAGAACTCAGGAGCTCAGAACAAGACATACCTATTTGACATGGGTAGATTTTTTTTTTTAATTGTGCTTTAAAAGGGCAGAAAGTAGATCAGAGGTTTCGAGGACTTGGAAAAATATTCTGGAATGAGACAGTGCTAATTATTGCACAATGTTGTAACCATACTAAAACCCAGTAAATTGCATACTTAAAAAAAACACTAAAAAAAAATCAGTGAACACATCAACTGTAGAAAATACAGATAAGCAAAAAGAAATTTTGTAAAAGTATGTGAAGTAAAAAAAAATGAGTATATCTCAGATGATACATATAAATTAAAGAACAAATACATGTATACACTAAACATTGTATATCACTAAATGATAATCAAGGACTCATAAAATACATTAAAGTGGGTCCCTGGGCTATGGAAGTGAGGGAGAGTAGAACTGGAATGGGAATGGAAATGGTAAATGAAGAAGTGTCATAAAAAAATTAAATGACAGGACATAACATAACAGAAAACAAAACTAGAATGGGGACTGCAATAGGCAGAATAATAGCCCCTCCAAAAATGTCCACGTACTAATCCTAGGAACGAGTGAGTATGATACCTTACATGCTGGCACATTCTAGAGGCTCAGTAAATATCTGTTGAACGAATCAATCAGTCAAATCAGTCAGTGAATGGAAACTCTCCTCTAGGCCTTAGTCAGTAGATGGTAGCAGTCATAGAAAAGAACCAATCCCAGAATTTTCTGTTATACATTCTCTACTGAGAAAATAAAAGGGAATGTATTAGTTTCTAAGGGCTGCTGTAACAAAGTATCACAAACTGGGTGGCTTAAAATAACAGAAATTTATTCTCTCAAAATTCTGGAGACTAGCACTTTAAAATCAAGGAATAGGCAGATTGATTCCTTATGGAGGCTCTGAGGGAAAATATGTTCAATGCCTCTTCCAGCTATTGATGGCTCTCAGTAATCCTTGGCATTTCTTGGCTTATAAATGCATCCCTCCAATCTCTGCTTCCATCTTTACATCACCTTCTCTGTGTATCTCTGTGTTCTCTCCTCATCTAATACTAGTCACTGGGTTTAAGGTTCACCCAAATCTCAATCCTTAGGTAATTATATTTCCAAAGACCCTATTTCCAAATAAAGTTACACTGTAAAGTTCTAAAAATGAATTTTTGGAATACTGCTCAACATACTACACTACAGGGAATCTGATGGAAAAGATCACTGGCAGATAGATTTCCAACATTAAGTAAATAAATAAATAATATCTCCTCATGCCTTAGATAAATTGTCAAGAAACCAACTACTAAAATTAATATCTTATGTTACTTGAAAATATTATTGATGCACTTCCATGAGAGATGAGTGAAAAGAGCAAGAGTCTGTCAGATCTATCAGCAAATCAAAATATAGCGTTCTGGGAATAGAAACTTACTATGAGTGGGGTTCACATATTGGTAAAAACTTCAAAGAAGATATTATGAATATGTTCAATGAATTAAGGAAAAGTATGATAATAACAAACAAATAGGAAATATTAATAGAAGTAATTAAAGTATGAAATTCTAGATTTAAAAAGTGTTACAATTGAAATGAAAATTTCACTAGGTAGCTCAAAAGTAGAATTGAGATGGTAGAAGAAAGAATAAGCAAGCTTGAATATAGATCAATAGAAATCATCCAATCCAAAGAACAGAGATGAAAAGGACTGAATAAAAATGAACAAAGCATTAGAGACTTGCAGGATAATGGTAAGGGTCCCCACATGTGTTAATGGGAGTCCCTATAGGAGAGGAGAAAGTGAATGGGTAGAAAAAATACATGAAGAAATAATAGCTGAAACCTTTCCAAATATGATTTAAGACGAAACAAAGTATATCAATCCAAGTATCTCAGCAAACCCCATGTGAGATAAATATAAGGAGAACTACACCTATACTCATCATAGTCAAACTCCTGAAGACAAAAAACAAAGAGAAGACTGTGAAAGCTGCAAAAGAAAAATGACTCATTATGCAGAGAGGAAACAAAAGTATAACTACTGGCTGACTTCTCCTCAGAAACAAGAGGGTGGTGGAATGACATATTCAAGGTACTAAAAGAAAAAAGAAAACCAGGTCAACCATGAATTCTATATCCAATTAAACTAGCCTTTAAAGATGAAGATGAAATAAAGATAATTGCAGATAAACAACTGAGAGAAGTTGTGAGCAGACTTGCTTTCCAAGAAATCCTAAAGGAAATGACACTTGACAATAACTTGGATCTGTAGGAAAGAAAGAAGAACATGGGGAATAGTAAATGTGTGGGTAAATATAAGAGAGAAAAATTATATAGTCTTTTAATTGCTTTGAAAAACACAAGTTTTAAAAAAAGTAAATATATTACTCAATTTTTTCATTTATTACATAAATAGCCTCAAAATATATGATAATAAGAGCATAAGGGAAGGAGGAGGAGATGGAGTTCTACTGGTGAAATGATGCTATATTTTATCAGAATTTAGTCAGCATTTTGGTCAACTAATCTTCGACAAAGGAGGCAAGAATATACAATGGAATAAAGACAGTCTCTTCAGCAAGTGGTGTTGGGAAAACTGGACAGCAGCATGTAAAGCAATGAAGCTAGATCACTCCCCAAAATAAACTCAAAATGGATCAAAGACTTAAACATAAGACAAGATACAATAAACCTCCTAGAAGAAAATATAGGCAAAACATTCTCTGATATACATCTCAAAAATGTTCTCCTAGGGCAGTTTACCCAAGCAATAGAAATAAAAGCAAGAATAAGCAAATAGGACCTAATTGAACTTACAAGCTTCTGCACAGCAAAGGAAACCATAAGTAAAACAAAACAACAACCTACGGAATGGGAGAAAATTTTTGCAAATAAAACCAACAAAGGCTTGATCTCCAGAATATATAAGCAGCTCATACGACATAATGAAAAAAAAAAAAAAACCAAACAACCCAATCCAAAAATGGGCAGAAGACCTAAACAAGCAATTCTCCAAGGAGGAAATACAAATGATCAACAGGCACATGAAAAAATTCTCAATATCACTAATCATCAGAGAAATGCAAATCAAAACTACAATGAGGTATCACCTCACACCAGTCAGAATGGCCATCATTCAAAAGTCCACAAATGACAAACGCTGGAGAGGCTGTGGAGAAAAGGGAACCCTCCTTCACTGCTGGTGGGAATGCAGTTTGGTGCAGCCACTCTGGAAAACAGTACGGAGATTCCTCAAAAGACTAGGAATAGACTTACCATGTGACCCAGTAATCCCGCTCCTGGGCATATATCTAAAAGGAATCCTACTTCAAAATGACACCTGCACCCCAATGTTCATAGAAGCACTATTTACAATAGCCAAGACATGGAAACAGCCTAAATGTCCATCAACAGATGACTGGATAAAGAAGAAGTGGTATATTTATAAAATAGAATACTATTCAGCCATAAAAATCGACAAAACGCCATTTGCAGCAACATGGATGTTCCTGGAGAATGTCATTCTAAGTGAAGTAAGGAGAAAGAGAAAGAAAAATACCATATGAGATCACTCATATGTGGAATCTAAAAAAAAAAAAAGAACATAAATACAAAACAGAAACAGACTCATAGACATAGAATCAAACATGTGGTTGCCAAGGTGAGGGAGGTGGGAAGGGATAGACTGGGAGTTCAAAATTTGTAGATACTGACAGGTATATGTAGAATAGATAAACAAGATTATACAGTATAGCACAGGGAAATAAACACAAGATTTTGTGGTAGCTCAGAGGAGAAAAAATGTGACAATGAATACGTATGTTCATGTATAACTGAAAAATTATGCTCTACACTGGAATTTGACACAACATTGTAAAATGACTATAACTCAATAAAAAATGTTTAAAAAATAAAAATTAAAAAAGGCAGCAAAAAAAAAAAAAGAATTCAGTCAGCATTAACCTATAGAAGCAGTATAGGAGAAACAAAAAACAAAAAGCACATTGAAAACAAATTCCAAAATAACAGGCACAATTCTAAGCATATCAATAATTACATTAAATTGTAGTGGACTAAAAACTCCAATAACTAGAACAATCAAATGGGTTTAAAAAGCATATTCTATTTATGGGAGAAATACTTTATATTTAAAATACAATACATCAAAAGTAATCGGATGGGAAAGGGTATGCTAAGCAAACTAACAATAAGAAAGCTGGAAAGCCTATACTAAAATAGATTTTAATACAAGAAATACCACTAGAGATAGAGAGATTTCACGACAAAAGGGTAAATTAATCAAAAATACAACAATTACAAACATACTTGTACCTAACAAGGGATCCCAAAACATATGAGGCAAAAATTGACAAAATCAAAAGAGAAATAGACCATTCAGTAATTATAGCTGAATATTTCAATGTCTCTCTCAATAACTGATAATACTAATAGATAATATGACAAAAAGCAAATCAGAAAGGATATAGAATACTTGAATACTATTAAACAACTAGAACACTCTACCCAACAATAGCAGAATACATATTCTTCTCAAGTACTCACGAAACATTCTCTAGAATAGACCATGTGCAAGGTAACAGAGTAAGTCACAATACATTTATAAGGACTGAAATCATACAAAGAATGTTCTTTGACCACAGTAGCATTAAGTTAGCAATCAATAATAGAAGGAAATCTGGAACATCGCCACATAGTTGGAAATTAACAACATGCTTTTAAATAACTCTTAAGTGAAAAAAGAAATTAGAAAATATCTTCTACTGAATGAACATAAAATCATGACACAGCAATATTAATAAAAAGCAGGCAAAGCAGTGCATAAAGGGAAATTTGTAGCTTTAAATGCTTATATTAGAAAGGAAAGAAGATTTAAAAATCAATAACCTAAAAAATCAATTAAATAAGCTTTCACCTTAAGAAATTAGAAAAAGAAGAACAAATCAAACCTAAACTAAGCAGGACAAAGGAAATAATAAAAACTATAGCAGAAATTTAAAAATTAAAAAAACCCAGCAAAACAAAAGAAAAACTTAGTGAAACTGATTATTGAGTCTTGAAAAGATTAATGAAATCAATAAAATTTTAGTGAAATGACCAAGAAAAAAAAAAAGAAAGAAAGAAAGAAAGAAAGAAAGAAAAGATAGAGATTACCAGAATTAGGAATGAAAAAGGAAAACTTCTGAACCCTACAGAAATTTAAAAGATCATAAAGGAATATTATAAACAACCTTATACCAACAATTTGACAACTTAGTTGAAATGGGCAAATTCATAGACAGAAATTATCAAACTAACTCAAGAAGACATATAAAACCTGAATAGACCTATGTCAAGTAAAGACATCAAATTATTTGAGTTACTTAAAAATCTTCCTACAAAGGAAAGTCCAGGCCCAGACGATGAAATCTATCAACATTTAAGAAATTGATAACACCAATCTAATACAAATCCTTCCAAAACTAGAATCGAATGGAACACTTTCCAGCTTGTTTTGCCCTGATACCAAAAATTTCAAAGATGTCACAAAGAAACTGCAGACCAATACCCATCATGACTATAAATGCTAACATTCTTAAAAGAAAAGCAATTGGATCCAGTAATGTATAAAAAAGATAATACATTATGACCAAGTGTTGTATGTCTAACATCTGAATATCAATTAATGTAACATACATAGTATCACTAGAGTAAAGCAAGGGTCAGCAAACCACAGCCCACAGACCAAATTTGGCATCCCTTTAATTTTTGTAAATTAAATTTCATTGGAACACAATCATGCCCACTCATTTACACATTTTCTATAATTGTTTGCATGCTATAATAGTACGATTGATGGGTTGCAACAGAGATCATATAGCTCACAAGACCAAAAATATTTACTATATGGCCCTTTCTGGAAAATGTTGTTGACCCTTGGAATAAAGAACATGATAATCTCAGCCGATGTAGAAAAAGCTTTGATAAAATGTCAATACTTATAGTATATCAGAAATCAAATCATTTGCAACTACATAGATTTAAAATGAAAAAATTTAGATGTGAATTTAAAAAAAAGAAAAAGCATCTGATAAAATTCAACAAACATTTATGATAAAGCTCTCAAGAAACCAAGAATAGGAAGAAACTTTTTAAATTTGATTAAAAGCAGCTACATAAAACCTACAACTAACATCCTGCTTAAAGATAAAAGATAAAAGACACCGTTTTCCCTCTAACAATGGATACAAAGCAAGGATGTTCATGCTCACGACTTCTATTCCACATTGGACTTGAGCTTCTAGCCAGTGAAATAAGGCAATGCATATAAAATCAATATATAACCAACTAGAAATGAAATTATGAAAACAATTGCATTTATAACAGCATCAAAATAAAGTATTTACAATAAATGTAACAAGTGCAGAACTCTATGCTGAAAATTATACAACACTGTCAAGAAAAACTGAAGACCAAAATAAATGGAGATATATCCCATATCTGTAAATTGAAGACACTATTGCTTAGATGTCTATTTTTCTAAAATTGATCTACAGATTCAAAGCAATTCTTATCCAAATACCTTTTTTGGTGAAATCTGATAAGCTAAAATTTAGTATAAAATTTGTATAAAATCCAAAGGACCAACACCTGCCAACATGATTTTGAAAAAGAACTAAGTTTAAAGACTTAAATGACCTAATCCTCAAATTTACTACAAAGATATCATAATTAAGACAATGTGGCATTGGCATAAACATAGACATTGATCAAAGGAACAGAACAGAATTTAGAAAAAGAGCCATGCATATATTGTCAATTAATTTTCAACAAAAATACTAAGGTAATTCAATGGGAAAACAATAGTCTTCTCAACAGATGTTACTTAAACAACTGTATGGTGGGAGGTAAGGATCTATATTCCTCCTCCACATAAAAATTAACTTGAAATGGATCATAGTCCTAAAGGTAAGTGCTAAAACTATAACTCTTCTAGAGTAAAACATGAGAGAAAAACCTTTATAACCTTAGGTTAGGTAAAGATTTATTAAATATGACCAATAGCATATTGATAATTAAGACTTCATCAAAGCTAAAAATATTATTCTTCAAAAGACACTATTAAGAATTAAAAAAAGAATGAAAAGACAACCACCGACTGGAAGAAAATATTTGCAAAACATATATCTAATAAGGAACTCTTATCCAGAATGTATTTAGAATCCTTAAAATCAATAGTAAGAAAACCAACAACTCAATATAAACAATGCGAAAAAACTTTAATAGAACAAGGCAATGAAGATATATGAATAGCAACTAAGCACATGAAGAGATGTTCAACATTATTCACTGTGGAAATGTAGTTTAAAATAACGACTTACTACTAAATACTACTACTATAAATATTCTACGTATACTATATTGAATGGATAAAATTTAAAAGGCTTTTGATAACCAAATGTTGAAGAAGAGGTAGAGTAACTGGGACCTTCACATATTGTGGGCAGCAACGTAAAATGGTAAATTTTGCCAAGCAGTTTGGCAATTTTGTAAAATGTTGTACATAAACTTCTGCTCCTAGGTGCCTACCCAAGAGAGATGCAAGCTCATGTCCCTACAAATATTTTTTATATGAATGGACATCATATTCACAGCAGCCAAAACCTAGAAATAATCCAAATGCTAATAAACTAGTGAATTGATAAACAAACTGAGTGAGAGACATCTTACAATAAAATATCCATGTATAATTTCATATTTCCATATAATGGAATACAGCTCTGTAATAAAGAACAAATTATTGATACATCATTAAACTTGGATGAACCTCAAAAACATGCTAAGTTAAAGAAGTCAAACATATAAGCCTACACATTATCTGATTCTATTTACATGAAATTTTTAGAGAAGTCAAAATTAGAGACAGAAAGCATACAAGCGGCTGTCTAGGGTTGAAAATGAGGGGCAGATATTGAATGAAAATGAGAACAAGGGAACTTTTTGAGTTTCCTTACCCCAACTTTCTTGAATTGATGAAAATGTTCTGAAGCTGGATTGTAGCAATGGTTACACAATTTTATAAATTTAATTAAAACTCATCAAATTACAGTTACATTTAACTGTAAACATGGTATAGAAATCAAACCTTAATAAAGCAGATTTTTGTTCTTTTAAAAAAGATTGCTTTCTCCTCAGAATAGACTCCTCATATACTATATGCTTTGCTGTCACAGATGATTGTCATATCACTTGTTCTGAATTACTAATTCAGATTGGAATATGAACTAGTTTTGCACAAAATCAGCACTAACTTGATTTACTTCTCTGCCTCTTTTATCAGCCTTTGTGCATATTGGCTGTTTTGTCAGTCATTCTCAAAGAGTGGTTAAGGGATTGACTCAGAGTGTCTGCTAGGTTAATACTACTTTCATAATAATTATAAGACAATATTTGCCTTTTTTTATTTCATTCTCTCATGAGTGTACAGTGAAGTTTTCCAGAGCCTATGTAACATGCGAATCACAACAAACTGAAGCAGAAGCAGAAGCAGATAGGAGAATTCAATATTTTTTTTCAACTGACTCAGACATTAGATTCACAATGCCACTCTCCTAATTAGGGGAAAACATATTTTTATCATGAAAATGTGCTATGTAATGGGTTTATTACGTGTATTTAACATGAATTGATAACTATTTTTAAGTCCTCAGGTTTTATTTGTAATATGTCAAATATTAATACATAAAACCACATAAATAAAAGCTCTTTGGACTCTTTAATCATGTTTGCAGGTATAAAGAGTTCCTGAGACAAAAGTTTGAGAACCACTGTCCTGGTCTACCTGCCAAGTCTAAGAACTCCTGTTTGCCACATCTGACAACAGAAGATTAGAAAGAGAATTCGGGACAGGTCTTTGAGAGATAACTTGTCTTATTTGCAAAGATCATCTGTTTCAAGATAAATCTATAGCTGTTAGGACATCATTTAGAAACGTAACAAATGATAGTACAAGATTTCTTTTTTCTTTTTCTTGGTGACATTTAATGGAAACAAACACAAGAGTAGTAAAAGGAGAGGCATAAACACACAAAGGCACAAACAAAAAACACCTAGCATAAGAGTATGCCCTTAATATAGTGAATACTATTTTATTTTTAGACTATGGCAATCCTTACTCATTCAACAAGTATTTCCTGAATGTCTGCTGTATGCCAGGCTCTATGATAGGTATTGGAGATTTAGTACTGAGTAAAACACAGTCTGCCCTCAAGGATTTTACAATCAACTGTGGGAGACAGCAGAATAATGACATGAAGAAGTATGTAATTACAAATTGAGGTTTAAAAGAAGTGATAGAAGTATAAGTTCCTAAGGGAGATTTGACTTGATTTTTCAGAGTCAGAAAACATATATTTGAGAAAGTACCAGCTGAGCTGCAATTTGAAATATGAGCAGGAGGCATTAAGAAGGCACAAGGGAGGAACAGCATGGAGGGCATAGTCAAAATTCTTTGAAGTAAGATAAAGAATGATGAGGGGCCAGTGTGGCTAAAGCCTACAGAGCCAGGATTGAGAGAGAAGTAGCAGAATGAGAGCCCAAGCCATTTGGGGATTTATGGGCTTTGCCAAGTGTTAGACCTTTACTGTGTGGCCCGTGGAGAGCCGTGAGAAGATTTAGGCAAGCGGGGTGTGACAGGACTAGATTTGTATTTTTGAAAGATGCCTGGCAGCTGGCGCTTAGTGGGACAAGAATGAAAAGCAAGGAGACTATGTACAGAACTACAACAATACCCAGGTGAAAGATGATATACACTCAGAATTGAGTAATGGCAGGGGAAACTGAATTAAGTGGATGAATCTGGGATGTATTTTGCAAGTAGGGCCCACAGGCGTCGTGATTATTTGAAAGTTTAACTCCACAGTAATCGCACAGCAAGATCGGCTAATGCGGTTACTGAGCTGTTGCAAAA
Source organism: Vicugna pacos (assembly GCF_048564905.1). NCBI lineage: Eukaryota > Metazoa > Chordata > Mammalia > Artiodactyla > Camelidae > Vicugna > Vicugna pacos. The sequence continues at coordinate 8,798,643 of NC_132989.1, forward strand.
TTTCCCCCTTTCCCCCTCGGCACAGATCCAAAGTCCCCGGCGAGGGCCGGGGTCGATGGTGTATTCTGGCAGCACAAATCGCCCGTACAAAGCCCAGTTCCCCAGCCCTTGTGAAGGACTCACTCGACTTTATCCCCTGGAGGTCAGCAGCGTGGAACCGCCCCGTTCCCTGGGCAACGCCATTGTCAGGTGCTCCGGGCGAGGGAGGGGGTAACTAAGGACAACGGCCGGAAGAGAACTCCGGCAGAGAGGGAGAGTCAGAGCGGGAAAATAGGCCGCACATGCCGCGGCCTCGGCCATCGCAGCTGATTCGACGGCCGGGCACGAGGGGAGAGCGGAGGGCGGGAGAGGCCAGAGAACGCGCCTGTGATTGGCGGGCCGCGGGTACTGGGACGCTTGTGATTGGGCGAGGCCAAGAACGAGGGCTGCTTTTTGAACCGCGTAGGGTTCTGGGTACCAAAGGCCTTGGAAGGGTCTTAACTGAAAGTGGGAGGGGGAGGCCGCCAACAAACGGCTGAGCTCACAATCCGGACCGGTACCAGGCCGGGGCGTCCCCTTCCCCCCAATGGAGAGAGCCAGGCCGGAGCCCCCGCCTCAGCCGCGCCAATCGCCGCGGGCGACGCTGCCGCGCCCGCTGCGCCCCGCTCCGCCTCCGCTGCCCGTCGAGGGCGCTTCCTTTCGGGCAGCGGCCGCGGAGCCCTCTGCATCGCCGCCCGCCCCTTGCGCGGCCGCCATTGCTACCGTGGCCTCGTCGGGCGGGGAGGCCCCGACGTCGGGCGTACAGAGCGCGGCACGGCGGCTGCTGCAGGTGAAGCCGGAGCAGGTGTTGCTGCTGCCGCCAAGGCCACCACTGCCTCAAGCCCGGGCAGCCGCCTCGCCTGTACAGGCGGGGCTGCTGCAGCTGAGGCCCGAGCTGCTGCTGCTGCCGCCGCCGCCGCCGCCGCCGCCGCCGCCGCCGGTCCCCGCGTCCGAGGGCCCCCCCTGCAGACCTGAGTTGCACTCGGTGCAGCCCCGGGCGCTGCCCGTTAAGGCCGAGAAGCAGGAGCCGGGACCCGGCTTGGATCCCTCGGTGGGGCCTCGGAAGGCCGTGGAGGCGGGCCCTAGGTCCTCCAGGGTGGCCAGGTTGGAAAGCCCCGGGCCGTTTCTCGACAGCCACCGAGGGGAGGAGAAGAAGGGCAAGGTGGAGTTAGAGGAGGTCATTAGCTACACGGTGAAAGGCGGGGAGGGCAAAAGCCTGGCGGCCCTCAGAGGAGTCATCAAAACGGAGGAGCCTGAGAGACTCCGCGAGGACTGCAGGCTCGGCACAGAGCCCACGTCCAATGGCCTGGTCCATGGCAGCAAGGATGTCATCCTGACCCAGCCGTCCAGCGCCTTTGGGTCACACCAACAAGACCTCAGGATCCCTTTGACTCTTCACACCGTACCCCCTGGGGCCCGGATCCAGTTTCAGGGACCTCCACCTTCAGAGCTGATACGATTGACCAAGGTCCCTTTGACACCAGTGCCTATTAAAATGCAGTCTTTATTGGAGCCTTCTGTAAAAATTGAAACCAAAGATGTCCCGCTCACCGTGCTTCCCTCAGATGCAGGTACTAGACATCAGGGGAATCAGTCTGGTTTTCAAACTTCATCTGTTGCCCCATAGCTGCCATGTCAGCCGTTCAGAAGCCTAACCTAGAAAAATAAAATCATGGACTCAGGGCAAAGTCTGCACAGGTATCACTTCTGACTTGTACATATACCAGTAAAATACAGTAACACGTTGAAGATTCCCAGACTTTGAAAATAATCTATTTTAAGGCCCATTGAAGGATGAAATTTAGATGTGGCTAATGTTTACACACAAAAATAGAATATTTCAGCTAGATAACACAAGACGCTCAGTTTATGTGCTACAGATAATCAACATTTGAAAATATTGTAGTAGCTCAGCACTTTTACATGTATCAAGAAACATGAAAAAATAATGTTTAATGAAAAATGGTAATAAATATTGGATTTAGAGGTGATTTATCATCTTTAAAAATTGAGTAAATATTTTTCTAGGAGAAAACAGTACGTGTTTAGTTTAACAGTATTCGAAATGCTAAGGACTTATAGAAACATGGAAAATGAAAATATTGTAGAGTAAGATAGAAAATTTGTTTTCAACGAAATGACCATAGTGACATCAGTAACAATTACAAGTACTTATTTTATTTCTATCCATTCTTTCCAAATACATAGCTAGAAAACGTTAAGATTTAATATAGTCATATTAATCTTAAGTTCATATTTTCATTAACTTTTATGTTTGTTGTTTTTGTTCTTATTTTCTTTACTATTCTTCCCACCCCACCCTCTTGCTTTTTATCTTCAATAGTTTTTAAATTTTGTTTTCATTTTCTAGAGGAGAGAAAGGGAAATGTTTCTTTATAATACTTACTTCATTCTTTGTGCATTTTAAAATTTCATGTATCAAGTAATCCTAATTTTAAAAAGAACATACAAAGTTTACAGACAGTTGTTTTTGATGAATTATGTAAGAGTTATGAGTTTAACCAATTTCCTTTATTGTAATTTCAGCTGTCTCTGTGACTCTCATAAAGTCACTCTTATTATTTTCCTCTTATTTTTCTCCCAGGACATGGGACTAATGTTAACGACCCACCTTGGCAGGTGCTTCACCTTCATAATGAAATACAACAAATACAGTATTATAATGTATGCTATAAATATTTTTGCTTGAATGGGCACTCCAGTGGCATGTAAATGAGTTCCATTAAACATTGAGGATGCATCCATCTAGTGCTAGGATTATAGTCATGAATAAGTCATAATGCTGGTCCCTCAGTAATAGAATAGTTTTAATTGGAAATAAGCTAAATGTTAATTATTGTTAGAGGTATTAATATAGCTCAAAGAAGTAACAAGCCAGTAGTTTACTGTGTGTTCAACATTATCACTTCTACAAAATCTTCAACAATATTATTCTTTTTGAGAGAAAGAGGAGTCATCCTAAGCCACAGTTTAGAATGCTGAGTTCAGGGGTTATGAGGAATTCTGGAATACTGGCAGTTCTTTGGCTATATTGAAGTGTAAATTTTCTCCAGATATTTAAAAAGTAAATATATATGGAGATGCACTTCACTTTAAAATTGTGTGTGTGTGGCACATTAATTTAGTCTCTTAATTTTTGTCATGTAGGAATACCAGATACTCCCTTCAGTAAGGACAGAAATGGTCATGTGAAGCGACCCATGAATGCATTCATGGTGTGGGCAAGGATCCACCGGCCAGCTCTAGCCAAAGCTAACCCAGCAGCCAACAATGCAGAAATCAGTGTCCAGCTCGGGTTAGAGTGGAACAAGCTTAGTGAAGAACAAAAGAAACCCTATTATGATGAAGCACAAAAGATTAAAGAAAAGCACAGAGAGGAATTTCCTGGTAATCAAATGAAATGAACAAAGCCTCTTTCTAATTTATTATAAATTAATTTATTTAGGTAAAGATTAGGTTAGGTTGAGATTGAAAAACAAAAATGTAGTTTTTTTCTAATCTGATATGTACAATAAACAGAATAATGTCTAATATTATAGTAATGATTGAACTGATACTGGGCATAAGTTTCCTTAGCAAAACAAAGTAGAGAGAGATCTGGTCTCGTATTTTCCAACTAGTGCAAATTCGGGGACAAACAGTTTTACTCTGGTTTTTTATTAAATATATAGATATAAACTTAATGAAGGTAAAGACCCAGATTTCTGGGCTATAATTTTTCAGATATACTAGAAAATGAAGTGTTTAAATCATAGCAACAGAAAAAAAATGCAGTGCATATTGCAGATTTTAACACCATGCTCCATTTTAATATTACATGGTTATCAGAACATAGACCTGCCTTACAATTAATAGATTTATTCTCATCATGATGTAGTTTGAAATAAATTCTAATTTCCTTCAAAGGGGTGAGGACATTGATATTAAGCTTGGGTGAAAGCACAGCATATGGCCAACATATTGTGCATGGTGGGAAAATCATTATTTCTTTTCTAAAGTAGTAGCAGAGGGGTTCTAAGGGGAATGTTCGGGGGCAGCAGTTACAGGAAACCAGTGATTCTCTTGGTTATACAGTGACTGCAACTGCCACCACTCTACTCATCTTACTTGGGAAGGCAAGTGAGTGGTGTGTGGACTTGGAGACGGCCAAGTCTAAGAGAGTGACTCTGAAGAAGGCCTAACAATAGTGACTGGTCATTAGTAACCACTTCATTGTAAGATATAGACAATTGTATCTTACAGAAAGTGAGGAAACAGGAGGAGATGAATAGTATCTTCCTGGGACATTGTTTTATAGGTAGAGGAAAAGCTTTGGGATTCAAACTCAGCCCCTTTAATGTTAATTTCAGTACAAATTCATTATGTGTCTTTGGATATGAGACATTTGCCCTTGCTCTTCCTTTGAATTATGGGTTGCAACATCGGCCACTGTTAGGAGCCATATGAATATATATGCTAAAATGCACAGAAATAGTATCATAGAACTGGAAAAGATAATTTAGACAATTAAAACTTAGAAGTGTTTTGGACTTTTAGTATGAAAAGAACTATTTAAAGGCTAAATAGGGTCTATATGTTCAAATTAAAAATAGTTTATCTTCTTCTATAGGTTGGGTTTATCAGCCTCGTCCAGGGAAGCGAAAACGCTTCCCTCTAGGCGTTTCCGGTGTATTTTCTGGTACCACACAGAATATCATCTCTACCAATCCTACGACAATTTATCCTTATCGCTCACCTACCTACTCTGTGGTAATTCCCAGCCTACAGAACACCATCACTCATCCAGTTGGTGAGTTGGTTTTTTAATAGCTGTGTGATCATTTTACCTGGTAACTTGAAATTTTGTTTCTGTTAGCTTAAGAATTTAGAGCAACAGCATTAAGGAAAAATATCAAAAGGAGAGGAAGTGGAAACATTGAATCAGAGAAGGAAAAATTTGAGTAGACATTAAAGCACTTGATTTGCCAGAGTAGCAGATATTCCATGTCAGATCTTTTAAGCAAATCAGGATGAGCCCATAAGTGATGCAGATAATACAGGAAATGACTGAGGTAATTCAGTAGGAAATGCCAAAGTCTTTTCCTATCAGCATAGAAGAATGCCTTGCTAATAGGGTCTGAGGCATCCTGTCCTGGCATTTAGTAATGATGACTAATCTATTCAGGCCATTTTCTTGCTGTTCTAGAAAAGCAATGGAAGTAATCGATCTTCTACCAAGTATTTGGTTCATTATATTGTCTTTCCCTAAATTTCTCCTCTGTTATCAGTTCTTGACAATGTTCTTGTTTGTTGCTTTTAAGAACCCAAAACTGAGAATCTAGTATCTTAAGAACTTGTTATAAGGCTATCTGTCATTAGTTTGTTCTTCCAGTCTATTTTAGCCATCTCTTAGGCAGAGCTTTGTACATTCACTACTTGCTATCACTTGTCCTAAAACTACCGCCCTTTCCGGTTCCCCACCTGTTTGGATCTATCTGCTGACAGGTTAAGATATCTTGAAAACTGACTTACTCAGATCTTTTGCATTTTCAGTTTTTTTCCTGTGTATCATAATAGCGATGGATAGCAGCAAAGCCAGATTCAAGGTATCTAGGCTCAAGAGAAAGATGCAGAAGGCTGAGCCTGCCACCCTGTTCTCTCCAAGCACAGTCAGGCTTTTTCACCCTTCGCTATCTGGTAGTATCTCTTTCAATCTTATATTTCAGTCTAGGCTTAAGTGTGCTTTTGTTAACTTACCTTGTTTTATCTGTTACGTTATTTATGATTTGTGCTTTTAAAATATACATTTCTTCTCTTTACCCCTTCCTCTAAGACCTAAGACAGTTGAATGCTGTATGTTTTCTCTTCCCAGAAACATATTTATCAATATTCTTATATGAGGCAGCAGACAATTTTATATAGTATATTAATTTTATGTAATTCTGAGCAAAGATTTGCAGAGATTGAAAATGGAAGATTTTCTTCTAATGTTGATAGAGCTCTTGCATCCATGATATTTTATTTAAATATGACAGGCAGAATTATAGGATGCATTTCAGAGCCTTATACAGAGTAATCCAATCTAAGGCAAGATAATGATCTGTTGTTTTGTTTTGTTACAATTTCTCTTATTTTCGGTGATACGTAGTATCAATAAAGATTCATTTCTTGGATCTCAAATGATAAAAAGAGATCATTATCTTTTAAACATAATATTTTGGAATTATTTTCATTTATATATAGCTATATATATAGTCATGTATGTATTAACTGTGATGAGATTTATTGGCTACTGTGATACCCAATCATACAACTTTTGAAATATGTTCTCTTTGTTCTCATTAGCTTGGCATTGTGTTACTTGGAAGAGTTGGTATCATTTGCAAATTTGGAAACTTCACTATATATTTCATATTCTAAACCATTTATAAGATTGTTTAATAAGAACAAATTATAGCAAAAATCCCTAGGGGAATTATACTTTTAATCATTTATCATCTACAGATACAAATTTTCATACCATCCCTTTTGTTTGTTTCTTTCTTTCAACTTATCTTATATTCTAAATATAAAGTTCTGGTAATTTTGTTTTTCAAACTTGTTTTGTTTATTCCTATAGAAGAAAGATACTGAGTTACTGAGATGTGATTTATCTCTTTAAAGAAACAATTTGCTCCCTTTTTTTCTAGCAAGCTTTTTATGCTAATATTGTATAGATTTCACCAGCTTTTCAGGTGTAGAAAACAGACTTGCCAAGGTGTAGTTCTCAAGTTTACCACTCCCAATAACTTGAAGTTATGCTGAATTTCCAAAAATGCTCTGGCATACCATTTTTGGCAGACCATTTGTATCTACTTATCTAATATTTTCTCAGTTCTAACTTTGAGTTTCCCTCAAGTTCTTAAGTGAATGCCACCTAAGATCTTGTTATATTCATTTTGTCAATTTGGATTAGAACATTCTGTGAACTTGGCATTATACGCTGTTGATCTAATATTCTTCACCTATCTGCTCTGAAAATGAATTAGAGTTCACATATCTTCTTCAGGTCTTTAGTAGGAAGGGGTTTTGGTGTCTCTCTGTTCTTCTTGCAGTTACCTTTTATACTCTAATGACTATTTCATTGATTCTACCAAGTCTTTTCTTTCTGAGAAATATTTAAAAAGTGACTTAGTATTGACTTTAAGGTCCTTGAGATATGGCTCCTTCAATTTTCCCTTGGACTGCTTAATTTTCACTTAACACACTTTGGCTTCTCTGTTTCATACATTTGGACAAGCTTTTCATTTTAAAAAGATTTCTTTCCCTTTTATGGGTTCTCTTTGATTTGGTCAGCCATAACCATGGATTTTTGAGACTTTTTTTTTCCTTCTGGGTTTTTAACATTGTCATATAAGTAACCTTCGTTTTTCTATTAGCTTTTTATTTTAGTTATCCCTGTCAGCCTTTATTCCTAGCCAATATTTGTATTTCCAAAAATCTAATAACTTTGTCTCTCACATTTAATCCCATATCTTGAGCTCTTCTCCTGTTTCTAGTTTCTGAAAGTACTTACAGTATGATAGTCCAGAATACTTCTTAGATACTTTCTTTTATCAAATATCTTTGATACCAATTATACTAGCATTTTCATTTTATGTTAAGTATTCAAATTTATTTTAAAGGCTTCTGAAACTTTGCTAGAAGCTGTATTTATTTCAGCCTGGCTTTTAAATGTCAATTATATATATTTATGAATTTTCAGGTGAGATTATTTCATTTTCTATGCTTTGTCAACCCTCAAATGGGTTTTCCTTGTTAAATCTTAACTCTGTTGATATCTTTCACTCTTTTGAATTCATACATTTTCTCTAAATTTTTACTTTAAAAATGTTTACAACTATTTTAATTTTTTGGTAGTACACATATGATACCATTTTGGTTTACCCATCTCTTCTTGTTAACAGAGGGAAAACAAAAAACCCTCCACCATTCTGATACTTATAATCCAAAAACCTCTGGTCTGGTCCCTGCCTTAAAATCAGTTCTAGCAAAGTGTTATGTCAATAAGAAGCAGAAATATGGCTTGAAAATTCCTTTAAAAATGATGTAGCTCATTATTGTAGGTTTTCTTGAGGGGGCAAGAGAGGAGGAATCATATGGTTCCTTCTATAGTAAGTCTTCTTAGGGCTCCTCATTACCATCATCTCTCCCCAAAGTTCCAGTTTTCTAAGCAGTTGCCTAACTGTTCTCCTCAATTCTCTATTTCCCATCTCTGTCTCTGTGTCTCTGCCTCCTATTCTACTTCTGTCTCTCCTCTCTTTCTCTCTCTACCTTTGTGTCTCTCCCCTCAGCCATATGCTGGTCCTCCATCTTACTATGTCTATACACCTTTTTCTTGTAGAGGATTTGGTCTGGTCTGTCTTCAGTTTCTGACATTCTTCACTCCTTCACTGTTCATCCCAGTCACACGCAAAAGCCTAGTTGCGTCCTTCATCCACTCAGGCAGTGGATTCTTCGTCTTTAGGAGTGGGTGGTGGGAGATTTGTAGGAGTGTAATCTAGCTGTGGCTAGAAGGAGAGAGCACACGTGACTGGCTGGTCTTTTCCATACTTTATCTACAGTTTGATATATTAGAGCTCTGTCCTTTCCACAAGACTTTCCTATTCACCAACAGTTTATCTGAGATGACTAGATGTTGCAGACTTTAACCTCATGTTTAGCAACCTGAATTTTGACATTTAGGACATCTTCATTATACTTCTGTATAACTCTCTATGCATCTAATTTTCCACCTCAGACCAAAACAGTGCCTGATGCATGTTATTCGCTTGGTGGATATTTGTTTAATTAAATGAATGCATGATTTTATCACCTCATACTCCACTGGTACTTGGTCTTGTATAAAAAGGTCTTTGGTAGAAAAGAACATTTGCTATCAGCTAAAAGATGAGTCCTTCCTTTTTCAGTAACTGAAATAGTATCAGTGGTTTCTATGGCTCCTGTAATTTGTGTTTCCTTTGCCTAAAAACAGCCATACTTCTTTTCTGAGGACTAAGAGCTTCTTGTACTTTACAAGGAAGAGAAATTTGTGTCGGGGGTAGATTCTTTTAGGAGCAAATGGCTTGAGTGCAATAATTCAGTGATAAAACTTTGAGAGACTTTACAAGTCAGCCCAGCTTCGTAGTTGTTTGGAGAAGGAAATTCTCCTTATACCAGATCAGTGGTAGAGGTGCTATCAGCTGTAGGCTTATGTGTTAGTTTTTCCTTTCATCTAGGCATACATTCTTAACTATTACTAACCAGATTCTGTGCCAGATAATGGGGGGGTACAAACATGAGTTAAACTGTTCCTGCTGTTAAGCTCCCAGGTTTGTGGCTGTGGTAAGGGTGGCAGACATGCATATTTATACTATTTCATGATATGTGATAAATTCATAGGTCCTGAGGGTGCATGGAAAAGGGAAATGACTTTATGCTTGATTAATCAGGAAGGGCCCACGGCCTGTGCCTCACAGACAGGAGGGCTAGTCCCTGTAACCCCATTAACTGAGAGTCATGACAGCTTCATCTACACCTTGCTCCTGTGTTGCCTCTGCTTCACTGGCTCAGAGGCCATCTTGAAACAGATGGGTATATCCCTTAATTCCCTTCCTCCAGCTGTAAGGGAAGGTATTATTGACCTTATCTGGAGAAAAGGAAGGAGACGAAAGTGTTGCTTGGGCAAAGCTGAGAGAAGATCCACAGTCCTTTCGGCCCCTAACCGTAGAGTCTGTTCCTGGACTGCATCTTCTGTACTAACAGAGACCTAACTGCATTGGTATAAACTAGATCATGAATCTATTACTCTGGCTTCTCTCAGTATTTCTTTGGAAAAATTTAGTTAAATTTAGGAGGTGTCATTTGAATAACTCAGCAACTTAGTCAGCAGTCCTCTCTTCAAGGTCAGAAAGATCTTTCATGATTATTTCATCTCCCTCTAAAAATTCTGCCATACTCTGCTGCAATAAAATTACTTCTTTATCTGTCACAAATTGTTGACCTCTGGCAAGTCCTGTTCTCACTTGGGAATTTCCTTCTGTGTTCCCATTGAATGCAATAAAGCAAAATAATCTTACTGATTGTTTCTTTAGTTTTTTCAATCAAAAAATTAATGTTCTTCATAATTTAATTTAATATAGAGAAGTATACAAAATAAAAGAAAAATGACCCATACCACTACACTGAAACCTCTATTAATACTTAAAATAAATTATTATATTTAAATAATAGAAAATTCAAATAGGTATAAAATGAAAGTCTGGCTTCCTGTGACCATGTGCCCTTTTCCAGATGACCACTCCTTAAAAGTAACCACTATCAGTAGTTTCATATTATTTCTTTTAGAAACATTTATATTTATATACCAGCATTTGTGTGCATTTGTCTTTTACTCAGTCACTCACTCATTCATTTATTTATTTATCCAAAAAAAATTTGTTAAGGACCTATTCTGTGCCAGGTAGAATTTTGAGCCCCAGGGATACAGTAGTGAAGAAAACAGAAAAGGTTTCCCTTCTCATGGCACTTACAATCTAGGTGGGAAAGAGAGACAAAAACGTGAAATAAATGAACAAGATGGCTTCCGTTTGTTCAAAATGCTATAAAGGAAATAAATAGCATGGTGATGCTCTTAGGTAAGGTGGTTAGTGAAGACTTCTAGTTGTACAGTTTGTTAAATTCTACTGAAAAAGGAAAAATATGGAGTGACTCAATTCATGCTTGACCTATGCTATTTTTATTTCTGAAGGTGAAGCCCCACCTGCCATCCAGCTGCCCACACCTGCAGTCCATCGCCCAAGCCCCATCACACTTTTCCAGCCCAGCGTCCCCAGTACTGCCCAGGTGGCTGTCCAGGCTCCAAGTCTGCCCCTCCGTCCAGCACTCGCATCGCAGCGCTTTGCTGGGTCCTCCCAAACGGACACTCATCATCTGCATTCTGGAGCCAATTGCTCTGTGAAGAGACCCACTCCTGTCTCTCTGGAGAGCAGTAACAGGATTCCGACTAGTGCAAGTACTGCCCATGCCAGATTTGCAGCCTCGGCCATCCAGCCTCCCAAGGAGTATCCCAGCATTTCCACTTGTCCCAGAAGTGCTCCAATTCCCCAGGCTCCTCCTATTCCACACTCACATGTCTACCAGCCCCCTCCCCTTGGCCATCCAGCCACGTTGTTTGGAACACCACCGCGATTCTCTTTTTATCACCCTTACTTCCTACCTGGACCTCACTACTTCCCATCAAGGTAAATGAATGCTTTATTACCTTTCACCTGAAAATACTTAAAGCTAATGAATTTTTACTTATGAAGGCCTCTTTAAAAAAAAAAAAAGAACAACTGAAAAAGGAGCTCCTTCAGTTCTGCTTGGGATCTAATTTAGATTAGTGTCTGAATGGGGCCAAGCAGTGAACATAACTACATGAAGGGGCCAAATGAGGACCGGGGGACCCAAGGAGAGTGCATGCCACACCTTATGGGGCAACTGGTACCCAGCTACAGCCTACTGTTGCCACGTGAGAATACAGGCTCCAATGTTGTGAGACCTGGTTTTTCATGAGAAAAATCAATTATAAGAGGCCTTAAGATCATTTATTCAAAACTTATTGTATAGAACTGTGCTTCTAAAACTTTTATATGTGTATAAATCACATGTGATCTTGCTAAAATGCAGATTCTGCGTCAGTAGGTCTGGGGTTTAGTAGTTTTCTGTACTGAGTTATAGTAAGCCTGATATTCTGCATTTCTACAAGTTCTCAAGTGACGTTAATTCTGCTGGTTTGTGGACCACCCTTTGAATAGCAAGGTTATAAAAGAGAGCACTTTGTCTAAGAGGTTAAGTGACTTGTCCAAAGTTATACACCCTCTCGGGGCCCTTTTTGAGTAAACCGAAAAGTTTCCTATGTAAATTACCAGTAAAGGAATTTATTTTCACAGAGAAGTATCTAGGGAAAACAAATTTGTAATTTTTCATTTTGGAGTGGTAGACTTTAACTCTCTTGCAAGCATTCTAATAGAGCAGTATTAACCTCTACTTTTCAGTTGCTATTAAGAGTTTAGACAGAGGTGATTTCTGTTGAGAATGGAGTGTGAAGTGTTTAACACTAACTTTCTGTTGTTACTTAGTTAGAAAGTAAACTACTCCCCGCTTGGGTATACCGCCACTTCACAGAACTTTCGACGTATATGTTATGTTGCTTCAATTCATAATGGGATTACTTGCTTTCAGGTCTTTAGCCCAGAGCTGGAAGACAGTGGAGCTAGGGGATCAGATAAGGAGAAAGTGAGATGTTGCTATCTGTGGGTTGTTTTGTTTTTCCCTACAGGCTTTTCTTCTCTTTAGCAGCTTTCAGAAATCTTTTTGTTCAAGGAATCAAACCTCAGGACATGCCTAAAACCAGGGGTTTATAATCTCTTCTCATTGCTATCTGCTAGGATTTGAGATTTTATAGGAATTTTATAGAACTTCATGTGTTTTTTAGATATAAGAAAAGGGCTAAGGATATAACTGGAGTTTAATAAATGAATGAGTTTGAGATGATCAGCCTAAGTTTGACCATTAATGTCCACAAACTAAAATTGAAGAAATTTTATCTGTGCTACACAATTCATTTTGTAATACAAGAAAGATTTGGATAGTATTTATTCACAGTAAAGAAAAAGAGACATCTAGAAGAGGTTGTGACCCACAATTTCACTCTAGTTGTTATTCTTTTTCTTCTTAGCATTTTGAGAGCTTGACATTTTTATCTATAATTCTTACAATAAGCTGTGTCTTGGGCATAACAGTCCCTTTACTTTTTCCGATAAACAAATTGATCAGTTGTTAAATAGCTTTGTTCAGCTCATACAACTGGTAAATGGCAGAGCTGGTCATTAAACTAAGGTTAACTTGTCTGATTTTGACTTCCGTGTTGGTTTTTTTTTTTCACTGTATCAGTAAGGCTTCTGAATACAGTGATTCTTCTTGACTTGTAGCTGTTAGTTGCTAGCAGAGAATTATATGGAAAATTCATATTGTATTTTTGAATGGAAAAATCATAAAAGTCAGGTAGATTTGGGGGACAAGAAATATTTCCTTATATAATAAATAGATAAAATCACAGGAAGTTTATCTTCCTTACTCATGATGAGGCATATAGGATTTGGCTGTTAAGGTACAAATCATCTGATAATTTCAAGAACATTTTAAAAAGAAGCTCTGGAAAGTATGTCCTTAGAAGACAGAAACTATACCTCTGTCTTTAAAATCATTATTGCTAATTAATAATAATGCTATTAGAGGAACCAAATGAAGTGAATTAATAGTATTATGCCAAATTTTATTTTATTTAAGAATGTCAAAGCAGTATGTCAGCTATAAACATTAAGTTGCATACAGTTTTCCAAAATAGAAGACTGGTCATATGCATTATAATATTGTCTAATTCCTTTTCTAACTCTGACCTTTCTGTGTGTGATGATCATTTCCCCAAGGATATGGAAAATCTTCTTTATGCTTGTTTAGATAGTATATTTCAGTAAAATTCAGCCTGACTAAATGTCAAAATTAATTGATTCCCTTTCAATTTTTCTGTTGTCTCTTCTCCCAACTAATAAGAGTCTTCTATAAAGAATATTTCTTCTCTAATCTAATCCATTTATAGGTGGTATTATTCATGCATTTCAATACCATAATTTTAATTATATTAAATATATATCAAATATACATATTTGATGTTTTGCCCTGTGTATCTAAAGTAAAAATCAAGGCAGTTAGGTAATTTAATCAAGACGTTATTTTATAAAATAGATGGACACTTAGAAGTGCTGATCCCTAGCTCTGCCTTCTTAACCATCTTCATACTGTGTGTATTGAGACTCTCTTTGTGTACTACATTATTCTCTCAGTTATTCTTTTCTGCCCCCTTCTTTTTTCCTCTTCCTCTTCTTTCTTGCAGTATTTGTATTTTCATGTGCAAAGGAGATGTCTTCATTCTGTTGGCCGTTGAGTAAATAAATGTGTTCAAAACATGTATTGCAATTAGGGATATATAAAAGATATGAATGATAAATAGGGATTTATTAACTTGAAATATATAAAGATATAATCAGTTGTATCTTATCTATATATCTGTTAGGAAAAGTAAATCCAGAGAATTCTAAATTTGTGGGGATATATAGCATCTTAATTTAAAATTTTTAGACAAATAGATCAAAAATTAAAAGAAATTATCCTTAACCCTTGTTTGGTTTATATAGACTTGTTTAATAATTTGATTGAAGTTTTGGACATACTTCCTATAATAATATACATCTACATACATATACAGTATTTTGCCTAATCCTTTTGGAGGACAGAACTTATAGTACCAAAACATGGTGGCTTTAGCTATCACAGAGTACTTTCTGCTGTAACTATTTAGAGATGTTGAATTTAAATATGAACAATTTAATGCCTAGGTGAAATTACAAGGAAAATAAATCCCCCTTTGTCAAACAGTTTGACCAACAAGTTGAAAACTGGTTCAGTGGTCCTGGAGGTGGTTTTCAAATTCATAAATAGTGTCAGTATTTATAAACTTGGATTTTAATTTCTATATAAGGAGAGGAAATGAGGTTTGGCCCTGCTCAAGGTGAGGAGCTAAAACTAAAACCTCTCCATGAAACTAAGACCCTAGAAAGGCTTCTCAACCTTGAGAAAAGGAATAGAAGATTTTTATCACTGACCCACAGAAAGCATAATGGAAACTTGTTTTTATCCAGGGCTATATATGGGAAAAAGTCTTCTGTTAGAAATCGAAACCCCAAATTACACTACACACTGGTTCACAGTCTGAAATCTCCCTATTCACTTGGTAAACTGAGAAATTAACACACAAATTAATTCTGGGCTGGCTTACCTGGGGCAACTGTTCTAGAGGAACACTTCCATCATCCAGGCCACTTAGGAATTTCCAAAGAGAGAAAAATGTTATTAAAGATGAGCTTTAAAAATTATAGAACATGAGGAAAAGATTCATTAAGATCAGAATCAGTAGATGCTACAGATTGGAAGATTAACACCCCAAGAATTAATTAAAAATCAAGAAAAGACTAAAAATCAACATTTGAAATGATTAAAGTGGACTTCTGTACCAGCCAAGATGCAATATTAGGGACTGAATATGCCCTCATCTGAAATGATAAAAATCCAGACAAAATATATATTTCAAGACACTGTTTAACAGGCAATGAATATGAAGATCCCTGAGAGACAAAAAACAAATGAGATAAGCCTTGCAATCTACTCAGCTTACTGGCCTGGAAACCATGGCACAGGGCGGAGAAACTCAAGCAGATCCTGGCAGAGACTCCCTGAGTTGAGAAAATGGAGCTGAGAGTGCAGTGAAACCAAGTCAGCTAGAATTCTTAGGATGAAGTCCCGTGGACAAGAAAGCTGCACAGAACAACCACTCTGGATCTTTGCATATGTCCCCTCTTGAATATTCAGCGGAATACTAATCACTGTATGGTTGTGAGGAAAACTGCCCAAGGCTGGTGGAAAAACTACCTGAAAGATCAGAGACAACAGTGCCCAGC
Organism: Vicugna pacos; assembly: GCF_048564905.1. Classification (NCBI taxonomy): domain Eukaryota; kingdom Metazoa; phylum Chordata; class Mammalia; order Artiodactyla; family Camelidae; genus Vicugna; species Vicugna pacos. Next base: position 8,814,236 of record NC_132989.1, read on the forward strand.
ACTCATAGCAGGCTGGGAATCGTTCCTGTTCCCACCAACCAGGTTGGAAAACCTTGATGGAGTCCTGAATTCTTTGGAAGTCTTATTTTACCTAGGCCCAGACTAAAATGTTGCTGTGGTTTCATCTAAAAACTCTTAAGATCAAGATGTGAAATGGCCGAACTGTTCTCAAGTAACTTAACTGCATCCAGAACAAAGCTTAAGAATATTAATAGAAATAATGTGATGAAAAAGATAAATGAGAGGGAGTTCCATTTCTGGGATGGCAGCATGAGGAGCTCTGTGGACTTGCTCCTGAGCAAATAAGCATAACTGGTGAAAACTGTTTTTAAGAACCAACCACTTAAATTCTCTGGAAAGTGTCCAAAGGGCATACAGCAAATGAAGAAACAGTTATTCAAGAAAATATCCTAAAACTTGGTAAACACAGCAAGAATCTATGGCACTTGAGCCATGACAAATACCATCCCTTGCTCCCACCCTTAATTCCGCTTGATAGAAGCCCCGCTCTGGGTGGGTATGGCCAGGAAGACGGCTCTCTCTCCCCTCAGCTCCTAATCAAGGGATACAGTATTTTAGAGGGAAGAGTAGCATTTCTCACCCCTCTCCAGCTCTGAGTTAAAGAGGCTAAATTGATGGTGACTGTGACCAAGAGGGGCTGCTTTTCTTCTCCAAGCCCCTACTAACAGGATAGCCATTCAACCCTAAGGATGACAGGCAGAGAATATTATAACCCTGCGCATCCTTGCCCCAAGTTACTTGTAGAAGAATTGTTCTATACTGGGAGAGGCAAGCCAAGAAGACTAGAGAGTTTGACAAGGAGGAGAGTCAGTGCATAAGAACAGAGTACTCAGAAGCTCTCCCTCAAAGAAACTTGACTTTATCTGCCACTTTTATTCAACATTTTATTGGAGGTTTAATCCAGGACAGTTTGACATGAAAAAGAAAGAAAAAGTATCCACACTATAAGGGAAGAAATAAAACCATCTGTTTGCATGTTACCAATCTTGTATGTGGAAAATCCTAAGGAATCCACAAAAAAACTATTATAAGTAACAAATGAATTCAGTAAGTTTGCAGGATATAAGACCAATATACAAAAAAATTGCATTTCTATACAGTAGCAATGAATAAACAGAAAATGAAATTGAAAAAACAATTCCATTTATAATAAAATTAAAATAAAAAATTTAAAAACCTTTGAGTAAATTTAACAAAATAAGTTGCAAAATTTATACTCTGAACTACAAAACACTGTTGAGGTAGAATGTCACCTAGAATTGCAGAATAGGGAGATCCAAGATTCTATCCCTCCACTGAAGCAATAATTAAGCTGGCGAAACTATCAGAATCAACTTTTTTTTGAACTCTGGAATTTAATACAAAACTTAAAACAACTTGATGGGGTATTTAATGAAGATAGAAGCTGCTAAATTATGATAAGAGACCATTGTGACATTTTTGCGACAACCATCCCTCATTTTCTAGCTCAGTGATGGCTAAGGGGTTAGTGGCCCATGTTCTTGATGTGACTTTTTGATGTCAGAGGAGGAATGCAGACCTTGTTCTTAAAGCATTATGGCTTTGCATTTTGACATGTCTGACGACTTCCTTGGGAAATGGCTCAGGGGCTTATCTTATTTTAACTCACCTACAAATTCCCTTAGGTCTAGAATGGTCTCCCAGGGAGTGTTTGTGGAAAATATTTAAAAGTAAATACTATCTACAGCTGCCTGGGTTAAGGGCAACAAACAGGACAGGCAGTAGAAAGACGAAAAGCCTAGAAGAGACTGGGAAAGGAATTACATGGGGGAATAAGGGCTGTGAAAAGCTCCCATGTATACTGAGGAACCAGAAGAGCACACCCATATCCTGGGCTAGATGCATGTTCAGCAAAACACCTGAGAAAACCCTGAGCTTTGACTGATCTTAGGCTCTGCTTAAATAGGAGGTCAAGGCTAAAGAAGACTTGTAAATAGCCTTGCTGAGCACTGAAAGAGTGACTTAACTCAGAACCAGTCTGTAAAGACTGGGAGAGTTTTGTTTTGTTTTGTTTTGGCTCTGTCTATTTAAGGAAACCTTTATAAGTCACTAGCCAATCACTAACCTAATGGAAGAGAGGCTTCAGTAACCACATATGACAAAGAATACAATCTTTACAAAAATAGTTTAGTGGAAAGTCACTAACCAGACACACAACTACAACCCAAAAGAAGTACCAATAACATACCCTGGGCAGGGGAGGAATCTGATTTCCAGAGATAACTACATTATAATTCTCAGAATATCCAGTTTTCAACCAAAAATTACTAAGCATGCAAATAAATAAGGAGGTATGGCATTCACAAGAGAAAAATTAACAGAAACCAATCCTGAGGAAGCCCAGACATTGTACTTACCAGACAAAGACTTTAAATCAACTGTCTTGAATATGCTCAGGGAGCTAAAGGAATCCATGGACAAAGAACTAATTAAAACCAGGAGAATGATTTATCCAAATATCAGTAAAGATACAAAGATTATAGAAAAGAACCAAATAGAAATCCTGGAGCTGAAAATTAAAATAGCTGAAGTGAAAAATTCAATAGAGGGATTCAGCAGCAGAAGAATTTGAGCAGGCAGAAGAATTGGTAAATCTGAAGATAATCAACTGAAATTAACTAGTCTGAGGAGCAGAAAGAAAAAAGAATGAAGAAAAGTTAACAGAGCCTAAGGTACCTGTAGAACACCATTACCTGTACCAACACAAGCATCATGAGAGTCCTAGCAGAGTAGAGAGAGGAAGGGGTAGAAAGAATATTTAAAGAACTAATGGCCCCAAATTTAAAGAAAGCTATGAATCCAAGATTGTCAATGAACACTAAGTAGAGTAAATTCAAAGAGATACATTACAATCAAGCTGTGAAAAGCCAAAGAAGAGGAGATAATCTTGAAAGTAGCAAGAAGGAATTGATTAATCTTGTACAGGATATTCTCAATAAGGTTAACAGCCAGTTTCTCATCAGAAACTATGGAGGCCAGAAGGCAGTGGGATCACATAGTACTGAAAGAAAAGAAACCATCAACCAAGAATTCTATAATCAACAAAACTATCCTTCAAAAATGAAGGAGAAATTAAGACATTCCCAGATGAACAAAAGTAGAGGGAGTTCATTACTAGTAAACCTGCCCTACAGGAAGTGCTAAAGGAAGACTGAAATAAAAAGTCACTAGAGAATAACTCAAAGCCAAACAAGGAAATAAAGAACAGTGGTAAAAGTTACTACAATAGGCAGATACAAAAGCCAGTATTATTGTATATTTGGTTAGTAACTTTTTTCTATATGACTTAAAAGGCAAATGTATAAAACAGTTATTATAAATCTGTTAATGGATGCAAAATGTATAAATATATAATTTAGGACAATAGCAATATTAATGGGGGGTGGCAGTGTATATAGAATTTTGATATGCCAATGAAGGTAATTTAGTATCAATTCAAACTAGATTATTATAAACTTAGGATGTTAATTGTAATCTCCATGATAATCACTGAAGAAAATAACTTTAAAATATATGAGAAGGGAATGAGGGAATCAAATTAGTACACTAGAAAAATCCATTAAATGTGAAACAAGACAGTAATGAGAAAAAAATATGACATATAGAGAGCAAATAGCAAAATGGCAGAGTAAATATTTCCTTATCAGTATTCCCTTTTTAAACTCTCTAAATGGCATAGATTGACAGAATGGATTAAAAAGGTGATCAAAATAAATCTTGTCTGCAAGAGAGTCACATTAGATCCAATGACACAGATATTCTATGCAAATAGTAACCAAAAAAAGAACTGAGGTGACTATAATATATTAAACAAAATAGACTTTATGTCAAAAATTGTTACAAGAGACAAAGACATTACATATTTATTTAAAAAGTCAATACATTAAGAAGATATAGCAGTTGTAATCATATACATGTACAACAACAGGACCCCAAAATATATGAAGTAAAAATTGACAGAATTGAAGGGAGAAATACACAGTTACACAATAATAGTTGAAGACTTCACTACTTTATATTTTACTGAGTATAATTGACATATAACATTGTATTAGTTTCAGGTGTACAACAAATTTTTTTCTTGTAATAAGTTTTAAGATTTACTCTCCTGGAAACTTTCAAAAATACAACACAGTATTATTAACTATAATCACTATACTGTATGTTACACCCTGAAGACTTATTTATTCTATAAATAAGAAGTTTGTATCTTTTGACTGACTTTATTCATTTTGCTCACTTCTTACTCCCTATCTCTGGCAACCACCAAACTGTTCTTTATATCTATGAGTTGGTTTTTTGTTTTTTGTTTTGTTTTTAGATTTCACGTATAAGTGAGATGATACAGTATTTGTCTTTCTTTGACACATTTCATTTAGCATAATGTCCCCAAGGTCCATCCATGTTGTTGCACAGGCAGCATTTCCTGATACCATTGTGGTTTTGAATTGCATTTTCCTGATAATTAGAGATGTTGAGTACCTTTTCATATACCTGTTGGCCATCTGCATGTCTTCTTTGGAAAAAATGTCTATTTAGGTCTTCTGCCTATTTTAAAATTAGATTTTTTCTTTTGCTATTGAGTTATGTGAATTCTTCATATGTTTTGGATACTGACCTCTTATCAGATGTATGTTTTGCAAATATTTTCTCCCATTTGGTAAGTTGCTTTTTCATTTTGTTGATGGTCTCCTTTGCAGTACAGAAGCTTTTTAGTTTGATGTAGTCCCACTTGTTTATTTTTGCTTTTGTTGTCTTTGCTTTTGGTGTCAAATCCCAAAAATGATTGCAAAGATGGATATTAAGGAGCTTCCTGCCTATGTTTTCTTCTAGGAGTTTTATGGTTTTATGTCTTATGCTTAAGCCTTTAATCCATTTTGAGTTGTTTTCTGTGTATGGTATAAGATAGGGATCTAATTTCATTCTTTTGTCTGTGGCTGTCCAGTTTTTCCAGCGTCATTAATTGAAGATACTGTCCATTCCCCATTGTCTATTTTTGGCTCCTTTTTCAAAAACTAATTAGCCATATATGCATGGGTTTATTTATAGTTTTATTTTCTGTTCCATTGATCTATCTGTTTTTAATGCCAATACCGTACTGTTTTGATTACTATAGTTTTGCAATATATTTTGAAATCAGAGCATGTTATGCCTCCAGCCTTGTCCTTCTTCCTCAAGATTGCTATTTGTGTCTTTTGTGGTTCCACTTAAAATTGAGGATTGTTTATTCTATTTCTGTGAAAAGTGCCATTGGATTTTGATACATATTTCATTGAACTTGCAGAATGCTTTGGGTAATATGAACATTTTAACAATTATTATTTCTTCCAATCTATGACTACAGAATATCTTTTCATTTATGTTTGTTTTCTTCAATTTCTTTCATCGATGTCTTAAAGTTTTCAGTGTACAGATATTTCACCTCTTTGGTTAAATTTATTGCTAGGTATTTTATTCTTATTGATGCAGTTGTAAATTGAATTGTTTTTCTTAATTTCTTTTTCTGACAATTTGTTGTTAGTGTATAAAGAGCCAGCTGATTTTTGTACATTGATTTTGTGTCCTAAAACTTTACTGAGTTCATTGGTTAAGTCTAACTTTTTGTTGTTGTTGAGTTTTTAGGTTTTTCTAGGTATATATCATGTCGTCTGAAAATGGAGACAGTTTTCCTTCTTTCTTTACAATTTGGATGCTTTGTATTTCTTTTACTTGCCTGATTGCTTTGACTAGGACTTCCAATACTATGTTCAATAAAAGTGGCAAGAGTGGGCACTCTTGTCTTGTTCTTGATCTTAGAAGGAAAGCTTTAAATTTTTAACCATTGAGTATGATGTTAGCTTTGAATATTTTAAGTAATGTGCAAAACATCGTCCATCCAAAAATGGATGAAGAACAAAAGGGAAATAGAAGACTGTACAACACTATACACCAACTAGATCTAACAGACATATACAGTCTCCACCCAACAATAGAATATAGATTCTTCTCAAGTGAAAATGGTATATTCTGTAAGATAGACCATATGTTAGGTCACAAAACGAGTCCCACAATTTTTTTAAAGATTGAAATCATACAAATTTTCTTCTCCAACCATGATGGAATGAAAGTAGTAATCAAAAGTCAGCAGAAGGAAGGAAATAATAAAGATCAGGGAGGAAATAAATAAAATAGAGATTTAAAAAAAATAGAAAAAAATCAATCAAACCAAAAGCTGGTTTTTTGAAAGAGTAAATAAAATCGACAAACTTCTGGTCACACTCACAAAGAAGAAAAAAGAGAGAGCACAAATAAGCAAAATAAGAAAGGAAAATGGAGAAATTACAACAAATAACATAGAAATATAGAATATCATACAAGAATATTATGAAAAACTATATGGAACCAAAATGGATAACCTAGAGGAGATGGACAAGTTTCTGGAAACATACAGTCCACCAAGACTGAACCAAGAGGAAACTGACCACTTGAACAAACCAATCACTAGAAATGAAATTGAGTTAGCAATTAAAAAAACTCCCTACAAATAAAAGCCCAGGACTGGACGGCTTCACCGGGGAATTCTACCAAACATACAAAGAAGAACCCATACCAGTCCTTCTCAAACTCTTCCAGAAGATAGAAAAAGAGGGAATACTCCCAAACTCATTCTATGAAGCCATCATCACCCTGATACCAAAACCAGGCAAAGACACCACCAAAAAAGAGAATTACAAACCAATATCACTGATGAACACAGAAGCAAAAATCCTCAACAAAATATTAGCAAACAGAATCTGACAACACATAAAAAAGATCATACACCATGATCAAGTTGGATTCATCCCAGGGATACAAGGATGGTTCAACATACGCAAATCAGCGTGATATATAACACATCTACAAAAGAAAGGGCAAAAATCACATGATCACCTCAATAGATGCAGAAAAAGCATTTGATAAAATTCAACATCCATTTATGACAAAAACTCTCACCAAAGTGGGCATAGAGAGAACATATCTCAACATCATAAAAGCTATTTATGACAAACCTACGGCCAGCATAGTACTCAATGGTGAAAAACTCAAAAGCTTCCCACTAAAATCTGGGACAAGACAAGGTTGTCCACTATCACCACTCCTGTTCAACACGGTCTTGGAAGTCCTAGCCACAGCAATCAGGCAAGAGAGAGAAATCAAAGGGATCCAAATTGGAAAAGAAGAGGTAAAAGTGTCACTATATGCAGATGACATGATACTATATATAGAAAGCCTATATTTAGGTCCACACAAAAACCACTTGAAATAATCGAATTCAGCAAGGTAGCAGGTTACAAGATTAACGTTCAAAAATCAGTTGCATTTCTCTACACTAATGATGAATCAACAGAAAAAGAAAGTATAGTAATCAATAACAAAGAAAAACTGGAAAATTCACAAATATTGGAAATTAAACAACACACTCTTAAACAATCAATGGGTCAAATAAGACACTGCAAGGAAAATTAGAAAATACTTTGAGATGAATGAAAATGAAAATACAACATACTGAAACTTGAAAGAATTATATAGCAAAAGCAGTGCTGATAGAGAAATACAAAGCTGCGCTACATTTAAAAAGAAAGGTCTCATGTCAACAATCTAACTTTATACCTTAAGGAGCTAGAAAAAGAAGAGAAAATAAACCCAAATCTAAAAGAAGGAAGGTAATAATAAAGATTAGAGTAGAGATAAAGAGTAGAAAAACAATATAGAGTTTAATGAAATTGAGAAAACAAAATCAACAAAAGTTGTCTTTTTGAAAAGATCAACAACACTGATGAACCTTTATTGCTAAGCTGACTAAGCAGAAAAAGAGAAGATATAAATTACTAAAATCAGACATGAAATTGGGTACATTCCTCTGATCTTATGTAAAGAAAAATAATTAAAGAATAATATCAATGAATAATTGTATACCGACAAGTTAGGTAACCTAAATGAAATGGACAAGTACATGAATTACCAAAACTGCCTCAAGAATAAGTAAGAAATTTGAACAGATATATATCAAAAGATTGAATCAATAATTAAAAACCTCCCAAGAAAGAAAAACGATGGACTTCATTGGTGAATGTTACCAAATATTTAAAGAATTAACACCAGTCCTTCTCAAACTCTTCCAAAATATATGAGGGAATACTTCTAAGGCCAGCATTACTCTGTTACCACAGCTAGAAAAAAGATATCACAAGAAAGAAGATTACAGACCCACTTATCTTAACAACTATCGATGTAAATTTTACTGAACAAAATGCTAGTAAACTGAATCCAGCAGCATATTAGAAGGATTACACACCAAGACCAAGTGGGATTTACCCCAAGAATGTAAGTGTGGTTCAACATCTGAAAATCAATCCGTGTAATATACTTCATTAAAAGGATGAAGGAACAAAACCACTAGATCATCTCAATTGATGCCAAAAATGCATTTGATAAAATCTAACACCTTTTCATGATAAAAATCAATTTCAGATTTCAAAACTTACTCAGCAAACTAGGAATAGGAGGGAACTTCCTCAATATGATAAAAGGCATTTATCAAAAACCCAGAGTTAACTTCACACTCAATGATGAAGGACCAAACTAAAAGCTTTCCCGCTAAGATTGGTAATAAGATAAGGATGTCTGCTTTCGTCACTGCTGTTCAACATTGTACTAGAAGTTCTGGCCAGAGCAGTTAGGCAAGAAAATAAAAGACATCAAATTACTTCTTTTCACACATGATCCTATATATAGAAGCTCCTAAAGAATCCACAAAAAAAATTTATTAGAGCTAATGAGTAAATTCAGCAAAGTTGCGGGTATAAGATCAATATACAGAATTCACTTGTATTTCTATACAATAGCAATAAGCAATCCAAAAAGGAAATTGAGAAGACAATTCTTTTTACAATAGCACCAAAAAGAGTAAAATGCTTAGGAATAAATCTAACCAAGGAGGTGCAAGACTTGTAAACCGAAAACTATAAAACATAGCTGAAATAAAGAAGACCTAAGTAAATGGAAAAGTATTTGTGTTCATGCATTGGAAAACTTAATATCATCAAGATGGCAACACTTCCCAAAGCGATTTACAGAATCAATAATAATCCCTTTCAAAATCTCAATGGCTTTTTTGCGGAAATGGAAAAGTTGATTCTAAAATTTAACATGAAATTATAAGTGACCTGGAATAGTTAAAACAATCTTGAAAAAGGAAAACAAAATTTGAGGACTCAAAATTCTTGATTTCAAACTTAACTAAAAAGCAAACTTGTATCAAACAATGTGGTATCAAAAGAATGAAGAGACAAGCCACAGACTGGAAGAAAATATTTTCAAGAGATGTATCTGATGAAAGACTGTTATCCAAATATATAAAGAACTCTTAGAACTCAAAAATAAGAAAACAAACAACCTGATTAAAAATGGACAAAAGACCTGAACAGACGCCTCACCAGAGAATATATACAGATGACAATTAAGCATATGAAAAGATGCTCCACATCTTATTAGGGAACTGCAAATTCAAACAACAATGGATACCAGGACACACCTGTCCGAATTGCTTTTCTCAGTACACCATGATGCTTCTGTAGTTAGTCGTTTTCATCCATATAACCTTTTAAGATTATTCTTGCTGTTACTGATCTTTTTGTTCTTTGGATATCACACTAACTTGTTTTTACCACACCCATGTAGCCATGTGATGTTTGCATGATAGCACACTTTAGCACATATCAAGTATATACTACCTGGGTTTTAGATTTGTTTGAATTAAATTCTCCACCAAGCCTTGTATAATATCTTGCCTACATTGAGTCCTGAAGAAAGTCAGTAGGTGAATTGTTTCTAGCTGAAGAGAAGGCTTTATGGAGGACGTAGATTTGAGCACCCCCTTGAAGTATCTGTGGAATTCATTGGATGGAGAAAACTGAAAGTGGAAGAGCTACGGAGCAAAGCCATAGTAGCTACAAGTACAATGGATTCAGGACGTATGCATTAAATTTAAAATGCCTGAATGAGGATGTGGTGGTAGGAATGGAAAGCTGCAACATTTCAGAAACTATGCCTTATGTTTGTGATATTGAACATGAGCAAGGTCCCCAGCTCCTGGAGGTTTAGGAGTGGAACACCAACCACTGACGAAACCCTGTATTTCTAAACAGTTTGAGATGATAGTCTGTTATGTTGTTCATACCTGTATTTTTTAAGAGAAGAAAACAAAGTTGACCTTTAAAAAAAAAAGTGAGAGCATGAAATGAAACACCCAACTTGACAATGGAATACTATTCAGCCATAAAAACTGACAACATAACGCCATTTGCAGCAACATGGATGCTCCTGAAGAATGTCATTCTAAGTGAAGTAGGCCAGAAAGAGAAAGAAAAATACCATATGAGATCGCTCACATGTGGAATCTAAAAAACAAAACCCAAAAAATAAAGCATAAATACAAAACAGAAATAGACTCATAGACATAGAATACAAACTTGTGGTTGCCAAGGGGGCAAGGGGGTGGGAAGGAGTAGACAGGATTTCAAAATTGCAAAATAGATAAACAAGATTATACTGTATAGCACAGGGAAATATACACAAGATCCTGTGGTAACTCACAGAGAAAAAAAATGTGACAATGAATATATGTATGTTCACGTATAACTGAAAAATTGTGCTCTACACTGGAATTTGACATAACATTGTAAAATGATTATAAATCAATAAAAAATAAAAAAAAAGAAAGAAAGAAAGAAACACCCAACTTGTCTTGGGTTTTGCTAATGAGTGGTTGTTATGTTTATGTTGTTATCTGTCACTAGGTGGAGTCCATGAGTCTAGGGAACTTTTAGTTGGAGTTTTCTATATACCTCTTCCTATTATTCCTGTTCTGTGCCTTTGAAAGAGAGTAGTACTGTTTTTTTAAAAATTGGCAAATGGGTTTGAATGGCAGAATTTTTAGATTTCCCTTAAAAGAAAAACCATTAGTTTGTAAAATAGCAAAATAATAGTTTCCATTCTTCACATTCCCACTGTCCAAATTTTTTTTTTTTGGAAAATATCTCTAAAACGGCATTTTAATATCAGTTCTAAATCTTTCTAGTAGTAAGAATATTTTTAATTTAATTTATTATTGATGTGAGTTTAAAAACTAAGTTGTTATCCTCTGTTTGAGTGCCCTCTCCAGCTCCAAGAGCTCTTGATTTCAACCCAGTTATACGTTTCCCCCGTGAGTTTCATTTCAAGGACCAGTGAGAACAATTGTTGCACTGCTTCCTAAGTGTCAATTTTCAGCATGGCACAACACGTGCCTGCATTCTAAAACCTTACATGGTGTAAGGCATCCTGAGAGAAAGGCCCAGATAAATAATTTTTCTTTATCAAGGCTGCCAAAAACAGAAGCCTGAGGCTGGTCATAGATAGTAGTTACAAGCTCACTTGGCCATTCATTCTATCTTGGAACTAGGCAGTAGTAAAAGTCCAGATGGATACATGAAGTGGTGGCAGCAAGTTATCTTGGGAACTGTCTAGGCCCCAAAGAGGATGCACTTAAACTTGCTCAGTTAGTCTGTATGCAAGGCAACGTGCAGGCAAGGTATCTAATCCCTCTTTTGTCTCTCTGCTACAGCACATGCCCTTATAGTCGGCCTCCCTTTGACTATGGAAATTTTCCAAGTGCAGTGCCAGAATGTCTTGGTTATTATGAAGACAGGTACCAAAAACACGAGGCTATGTTTTCAGCTTTAAATAGAGACTATCCGTTTAGAGACTACCCAGAAGACCGCGCGCACAGCGAAGGTTCTCGGAGTTGTGAGAGCATGGACGGGACCTCTTACTATAACAGTCACAGCCACAGTGGGGGAGAACACTTAAATCCCGTGCCTCAGCTGGACATCGGAGCCTTGGAAAACGTCTTCACAGCCCTAGCATCCACCCCCTCTAGCATCCAGCAAGTCAATGTCACTGACAGTGATGAGGAGGAAGAAGAAAAAGTACTCAGGAATTTATAATCCTAAAACAAACACGCACAGAAAATAAACACTTCTTAAAATATATTCAGGGTCGGTTGGTGTGAGAGAAAAAGCCTAGAATGCTTCGCTGAGAGTTTTCAGCCATGGTCTGAGGAGTCAAAACCAAATGCAGTTTATACCTTCATAAAGCTTTGATTAGTGAAACTGCAGTCCTGATGGGTCTTCGTAGGAATATTTAAGATACGAAGTGGTTTATTTTTATGGCTGAAATTTGCATCAACATATATTATCATTACCTTATCTTGGAATATGAAAATATCAAATCCTCACAATTCTATGTGAGGGGAACGGGAGTATATAAGCTGGTGTCCGTGTGATTTGTATTTTTCTCAGGATACATTTATTTATTTTTCTTATATAATTTTGTGTTTGGTGTTTATGTAATATTTATGGATGTTTCAGTTTTTATGTAACATTTTGAAAATATTTTGATAACTTTTAGTAGTGAATTGGGACTCAGTTACTAAATTTAATTTACACTAATAACCAGTTACAAGTTGCAAATGTGTTTAATGGCACCTGAGTAACTCCTCTAGCTAAATTAATAATTTCTGTTCCTAAACATTTTCATCACCATTTTTGGATATCTTTTTCCATTTGGTACTTGTTGTTTTACTTTTGTTATAATTTAAATAAACATAGAGAAAATTGTTCTTGTTGGATGTTTTGTTTGGGGGATAGAAATAAGCAAAATGAGTATTTGTGGGGATGGTTTCCACACCACATGCAGATATTTATTTTTACATAATAGTCTCTAAAATTGTACAGATACTATTAGCGTACCTGAAACTTAAAACTGATTCAACAAAGATGGTGTGCACATATTCTGATGCCATTTCCGAACTCTCTACACATGTGTGCCTATGACTTAAACACTCCCCTAAATGGAAGAGTTCCTCCACATTTGGTTCAAACAGCTGTCTTCGAAACCATGGAGTTCATTTAAGCACACGGGGAATTCAATTCACTGTAAGCAAAAAACTCCTTTTTGCAAGATGACCTCTTGGTAAGTGCCTGCTTATGGATGGAGAGAACCATTTTAGAGAAGGATCAGGACCACCAGAGTTGGGATCAGGGTGAAAAAGATCTACAAGGCACAAAGTGAATTGATGATCAGAAATAGCCACAATCTAATAAATTCCCTCAGTGATCTGTATAATTTATGCAAATTGAGATCTTGTTCCTTAAAACTGCTTGGAAATTGTGTGTGGAAAGCTGTTCTAAGCTTCTAGCTTCTTCCTTTATTATACCTGTATTTGTTCCTTAAGCAGAGGCTGTTAATGTAATACATTTCATCAACCATATACTTAATTGTATGTAACATTTCCTCTTCCCAATAAAATTTTTTTCATATTTTATATTTATTATTACTTTGTGCAATATCATTTGAATGTGGTTAAAGACCAAAATTTGCATTTCTTGGTAGAGAGAAAACATGTAACTTCAAATCAGAACTAAAGCACATTTGACACATACACCATGAAGGAGGTCTACACTATAGTATGTGACAGTCTGAGCCATTTTACCCCATCTTATTTTAATAACACTTTAGTGATTAACACTATAGTATGTGACAGTCTGAGCCATTTTACCCCATCTTATTTTAATAACACTTTAGTGATTAAACTGGGTTTTGATCACAGACCTTAGTCTTTTTTTAATTGAAGTATAGCTTATTTACAATATTATGTTAGTTTCAGGTGCACAACACAGTGATTCAATATTTTTATTGAATATTTTTATTCAATATTTTAAAGTTATTAAAAATATTGGCTATATTCCCTGTGCCATACAATATACATTTGTAGCTTATTTTATGCATAGTATTTTGTACTTCCTAGTCCCTTACCCCTATCTTGACCCTCCCCACTTCCCTCTCCCCACTGGTAACCACTAGTTTATTCTCTATATCTGTGAGTCTGTTTCTGTTTTGCTGTATTTATTCATCTTATTTTTCAGATTCCACATATAAGAGATAACATACTGTGTTTGTTTTTCTCTGTCTGACTTATTTCGTTAAGCATAATACCTTTCAGGTCCATCCATGTTGTTGCAAATGGCAGAATTTTATTCCTTTTTTATGGCTGCGTAATGTTCCTGTGTGTGTGTGTGTGTGTGTGTGTGTGTGTATTCTTTATCCACTTATCTGTTGATGGTCGCTTGGGTTGCTTCCGTATCTTGGCTTTTGTAAATAATGCTGCTATGAACATTGGGGTGCATATATATTTTCAGACTAATTTTTTCATTTTCTTTGATGTATACCCAGGAATGGAACTGCTAGATCATATGGTGCTCTATTTTTAGTTTTCTGAGGAACTTTCATATTGTTTTCCATAGTGGCTTCACCAGTTTACATTGCTACTAACAGTGTACGAGGGTTCCCTTTTCTCCACATCTGTGCCAACAGTTACTATTTGTAGATTTTTTGATGATAGCCATTCTGAGGGGTGTGAGGCAGTATCTCCAACAGACCTTGTTCTTACAGACAAATCTGTTGGGGGAATCCCTGTGTAAGGCAGTGGAATGATAGCATAGTTCAGTGTTTTCTAGCTGTCTGTCTTCAGGTTAGTCCTGCACTGCAGATTCCTTCCCCAGTCTACTTTGTAATGGCTGTTGAGTCTAGGCAACACTTAATCTTCCTCCTCTTCCTCAGTGCTGCAGTTAGAAGTCAGTTGAGATTGTTTACAGATCCACAATATAATTTGGGCTGGGAGATGAGCTCTTATGTGCAAAAAAAATCTGATTGCAGTTACACATGTCTAGCTACAAATGCCCAAATCTTCTCATTTATAGCTTCTCATAGACTAAACAAAGCCCTGCCCCGTTGGAACCCATTCATTTGCCTCTCCAAGTCATCAAAGTGAAATTCGCTAAGCCTGAAGCCACAAGCACTTTCTACTAGGTCTCAATGCTTTGTTCTTATTATAAATTGGAGGTAACCATACTTTGAACAAGAATAACCTTTTAGAGTGTGTTGAAATGTCAGAACACTTAGAATGTCACTCAGACTGTTCTTCCGTGCTTTAGACAAAGCTGCTCTTCCTAGTTGTGAATAAAACTCTTTTCACTGCAAATAGATTGAAAATAGATTTAGTCCCAACTTTAAAGTAGCTGAATTATCAAATTTAGAAAGTCAAGAGCAGTCTTTCTCTAAGGCTGTTAGTTGGAACACAAGCCTTTTAGATATTCTGACAAAGTTTGGTCAGATAAATTTGGGAAACTTACACCGTGTCCCCACTTTGCAGAGTGTCAATGTCCATTATCATTGTAAAGGTGTTGAGCTCTATGTATCTCAGTACTCCCCTAACTTAGCTTGAGTACCCCTATTTTGTTTTAAGATAATTTCTACTAACAGAATCCACTTCGGAAAATCCTCCTTACAGCTGGTTGCTTCGGTTTTCAGTTGTTGACTTCACATGTGGTTTTCTGCATTGATCACCTTAAATCTTTTACTGAAAGAAGGTAGTGTCTAAATCAACTGTTTTCTACATCAAGTATCTGATGGTCTTAAGAGATTGAAGAGCTGAAGTTTAGAGCTTTTCTAAATTTCAATTGTCTATGAATCTGGCTTTTTAATGAAAGTTGATATTGCACCCAAGAATTCAAGTGGGCAAATGTGCTTAATTCCCACACAAGTGCATTTTTCACAGTGAAAACCAGCTGTTAGAGGAGTTATTCCTGAGCCAAAAGTACAAGCTACTTTTGAAAGTTCTAATTTGGAACTGATTTCAAAATGAAATCCTGGGGATCTATGAACTACTTGCAATATTTTAAAGTAGTATAATTTTGACGTGAACAGCGTAATTCTGAAAAGTCAGTCCTACACGTTAGAACAGACTCTGCTGAGGAACATCCTTTTTTAACTTTTTGAATCATCTTAACTTTTTACGATTTTAGAGAAATTCTGCGGGCTTCACAATAAAACTACTTTTCTGAAAACAAATATAGAAGGAGTTACTTTCTCTCTAACTCTCCTTGATGAAAAATTCCACATCTTCTAGACAGATCTACTCTTTATCTCTACGTTCTGGATTCTAACTGCCTGACCCAAATTTACATGCCTCCTTTCTAATGAGTAACACACACAAATCTTACTAAACTTTTCACTAAATGATGAATGCTTGTAGAAAAAGTGGGGAAATTGCGGTATAGGAAAATGACTGTTTGATGCACCTTTATACCTCTGGCTCCTCTGAAACCTGAACTTCAGGGAGATGTTTTATTTCTTAAAAATGATTTGAACAGCATCTTACATATACTATTTTTCAAAGGATGACCTTCTAAAAGCTACATTTTTGTTTGTGTTCCCTGGGACACTGTAAAGGCTGATAACCCCTCCTGGAAAAGGCTGATAAACCTCCTTTTCTTTTAAGCTGTGCATAATTACATGGGTAATAGGCAATGGGAAAGTATAGAGTGACTAACCGTCCTGGTTTGCTCAGTACTGAGGGGCAGGGTGAGGGTGGGGCGGTCCCAGGGCCTAGGACTTTCGGTGCTAAAACCAGAAAACTGAGCAACCTGAGACAAGCCGGTCACCCTAATGAATAAAATGATTATAGCATCCTCTGGATCTGTGCAGATCTATGCTTGTGCAGACTGCACTGTGCAGACAGAGTGTGAAATTGCTGTGCTTCACTCACAAAGGCAGGTTGTAACTGAACTTCTATCAGGCCTGTTAGAAAGGCACAGGATAAGTTACAGGGTGCATGGAAACTGTAAAAGAACTGAAGATACATAACTGTTAGTACCTGGGGTGCTTTTATCAAGACATCTTCAAGTTTACTTGGAAGACCAGAAGAGAAATGACCAAAGCTGTACCTTTTAGTGATATTTCACTTTATAAACCAGAAAGAGAAAGCATTTTTGTTAATATGGAATCTTTGTTTTAAACTTTCTTACCATTTCCCCAGCAATGATAGAGGAATATTGGCCAGAGTCTTTAGCACAATGTAAAGCTGGACTGCTTTGGCCCAGATAATGTTCCAACTTTATACCTTTTTAGGTGTCTCTGAGACACTAGCGATGGTGGTGGTTTTCAAATGTGGTCAGTGCACTGCTTCCAACAAAATGACTTGAGATGCTTGTTTAAAATGCAGCCGTTCCCTAGATCTATAGAATCATCATCTCGCTGGCTACAGCCTGGGAATATGCATTTTAAACAAGCTCTTCAGGTGATTCCTAAGTACTCCTGCCTTTGACATCATGTAAAGTTTGCAAGGCTTGTTTAAAATCTTATTTGTTATGAAAACAATATAACTGCAATAACAGAATTTTCAGAGAAGAAAAAACCTTTCATCCATACAGTAATTGTTTTTATTTTATGATGATCTTCCTATATATGCCCATATACACACATTTTCACACAGTTGTAATCACAACACTCACAGTTTTGCATATCCACAAATTTGCATTTCCTCAATATTTTTTCATGAGCTGTTTTTCATACTCTATAGCTTCATAAATGATGACCTTTCATGTTTGCATAATATTGCTTCAGGCGGATGTGCCATAATTAATCATATGAAAGGGTTAGGATTGCGGTTTCTTCCAAATTGGTTTCAGTAATTTGTCCTAATAAATTTCAATGGTGAGCTTTCAGAGTGAGCTCTCTTAGAAACCAGAGGAAGGGGGTATCTCTGAGCAGCCATGACTTTGGTGACATGATGAGTTTTAATGTCATTTTAGATCTGAACGCTGAATGGCTAGGACAGGCTCATCCTAGGTGGACTTTGGGTCACAACATGAAGGATGATGAACATAGCAAGTGGAAAGAAAAGTGCTGCATGGTGACCTTTCTGCCAAGGAGGAACATACCAGCCCCTCTTTCTGGACAGCCTTGGCTTTGCAGCTTCCCCTGTCTTAATTGCTACTGGCTCTTCATCTCTCAGTTTAGAGATCTGCCAATTTTCTCCCAGTGGCTGCTCTCCTTTTCTTTTTTAGTAGCAGAGCCCTATATTTTTAGCTATGCTTCATCTCTTAAAGCAAGGTGTGGTCAAGTACCTAAATTCTCAACTATAAGATGTCAATGGAAGTTCCATGTGCAACTTCCATAAAATACCCTCAGAAGAAGAAGTTATACCTTTCTTTGCCCTGTTGTCCTTTCTGCTGGCAGGAATATGGAAGCGATGGCTGGAATCTGAGCAACCATCTTGGACCAGATAGGCCTCATGCTGAGGATGGTAGAAAAACAAGAGAGGAGTCTAAGGCACCATACCAGCACTGAAGTACTTTCCCTTTTATATGAGAGAAAAGTGAATTTTGAACTAGTTTAATCCACTGTAATTTTGTGTTTTCTGCCACATGCATCTGAACCAAATTCTAACTCACTGAGAATTCTTCCTCTCCGGAAAGTTTTCTCTAACACTCAGAGACTAAGTTAGTTGTTCCTGCTTTGCATCCCCACAATAACTTCATTTATATCTCCTGCTGCATTCTAAGCCCCTTGAGGGCCATCTAGGGCAAATGTCCTAGAAACCAGAAAAATAAATATAGGGTGGCTAACAGAATACAGTCCTGTGTTCTCAGCCTAGTGACTAATGGAATTCATAAGCTGCCTGATAAGCACTGCTTCCCATGATTGATCGCCCATTAGAATTTCCAGCGAACTTAAAAAAAAAAACCCTGGATCTACAGAATTTGAATATTTTAGGATGGGAGCTGGCAGTCTGCATCTTTAAAGACTCCCTCAGTTAATTCGGTAGCCCACCAGGCAGTGATTCACAAAATGGCATTTGGTAGCTATGAAACAGTGTCAGGATTCTCCTCCCAGCAATATTCCACTTTCTTTTCCTCTCTCTGTCTTCTTCATGTCATTTTAAGAGCTAATAGTTCAGTGTCTTTCCAAGCTCAAGTTTAATGTAATTCTTGAGCTTTCTTTAATTTGAGAATGGCTCCGAAAACACAAAGGGGTGGAGAGAGATTAACCAGCAAGGTTTTTATACTAATAATCATTATAATTTCATTTTTCAAAACATTTATCAACAAATGTAATTATCTCATTTATTTGTTTCCTTATTTATTTTCTCCCTTCCAACCATGGCAAGAAGCTCCAAGAGAACAGGGACATTGTTTTTCTTGCTTGATTCATTATTCTTAACACTTAGCACTGGGCCTGCAATGTATTACATGCTCAATAAATAATTGTTGGATTATTTTTTTTCTCATTCCAACACATTTTAAAAATTTACTTAAATTTTTTAAAATTTCTTTTTTTAACACCTTTATTGTGGTATGGTTCCTGTACAGTAAACTACACATATTTCAAATGTACAATTTGATGAATTTTGATAGATGTGTACACCAATGAAACCACAACCACAATCAAGATAGCTAACATTTCCATCACTCCCCAAGACGTACAATTTTCAAATTCCCAATTTATCCCTTCCCACTCCCTTTACCCACTGGTAACCATAAGTTTGTTTTCTATGTCTATGAGTCTGTTTCTGTTTTGTAGATTAAGTTCCTTTGTGTCCTTTTTTTTAGATTCCACATACAAACGATATCATATGGCATTTTTCTTTCTCTTTCTGGCTTACTTCACTTAGAATGATGATCTTCAGGTCCATCCATGTTGCTGCAAATGGCATTTTTATGGCTGAGTAGTATTCCATTGTGTGTGTATGTATATGTATATGTATATGTATATATAACCACATCTTCTTTATCCAGTTATCTGTTGATGGACATTTGGGTTGTTTCCATGTCTTGGCTATTGTAAATAGTGCTGCTGTGAACATTGGGGTGCATGTGTCTTTTTGAATTATAATTTTCTCTGAGCATATGCCCAGGAATGGGGTTGTTGAATCATATGGTAAGTCTATTTTTAGTTTTTAAAGGAACCTCCATACTATCCTCCATGGTGGCTGCACCAATTTACATTCCCACCAGCAGTGTAGGATGGTTCTGTTTTCTCCACAGCCTCTCTAGCATTTATCATTTGTAGACTCTTTAATAATGGCCATTCTGAGTGGTGTGAGATGATACCTCATTGTAGTTTTGATTTGCATTTCTCTAATAGTTAGTGATGTTGAGCATCTTTTCATGTGTTGGAAATCTGTATGTCTTCTCTGGAGAGATGTCTATTTAGGTATTCTGTCCATTTTTTGATTGGGTTGCTTGTTTTTTGTTATTAATGTGTATGAGCTGTTTGTATATTTTGGAAATTAGTCCCTTGTCTGTTGCATCATTTGCAAATATCTTCTCCCATTCTGTAGCTTCTCTTTTCATTTTGTTGATGGTGTCCTTAGCTGTGCAAAAGCTTTTAAATTTAATTAGATCCCATTTGTTTATTTTTGCTTTTATTTCCATTACTCCAGGAGCTGGTTCAAAAAATATATTGCTGTGAGTTATGTCCAAGAGTGTTCTGTCTGTGTTTCCCTCTGTTTGGTCTTACATTTAAGTCTTTAATCCATTTTGAGTTCTTTTGTGTGTATGATGTTAGAGAATGTTCTAATTTCAGTTTTTACAGGTAGCTGTCCAGTTTTCTCAGCACCACTTATTGAAGAGACTGTCTTTTCTGCATTGTATATTCTTGCCTCCTTTGCTGTAGATTAATTGACCATAAGTGCAAGGTTTTATTTCTGGACTTTCTATCTTACTCCATTGACCTATGTGTCTATTTTTGTGCCAGTACCATACTATTTTGATTTCTGTAGCTTTGTAGTATGTCTAAAGTCAGGAAGCATAGTTCCCCCAACTCCATTCTTCTTTATCAAAATTGTTTTGGCTTTATGGGATCTTTTGTGTTTTCATACAAATTTTAACAATTTTTGTTCTAGCTGTGAGAAATGTCATTGGTAACTTAATAGGGATTGCACTGAATCTGTGTACTGCCTTGGGCAGTATGGCCATTTTAACAATATTGATTCTTCTAATCCAAGAACATGGTATATCTTTCCATTTGTTTACATTGTCTGCACTTTCTTTGATCAGCGTCTTACGGTTTTTGGAGTACAGGTCTTTTGTCTCCTTGGGTAAGTTTATTCCTAGGTATTTTGTTATTTTTGGTGCAGTGGTAAATGGTTTTGTTTCCTTAATTTCTTTTTCTGCATAGAGTCAGGGCTCCATGGTGGCAGGAACACCTTGTGTTCCAATAGTTAGCCTTTGACTCTGGTTCCTGACACAGGGCTCCTAAAATCCTTGTAGTTTCCTGGGTGATAGGAGTGTCTTTGTTCTGATAAGGTGACTCTGGGTGGGCTCCTGGTGATCTCATGGATGAGGGTTGGTCACCAGAAAGACTAGATTAGATTAGAAGCTTGGAATTTTCCAGCCCCAATCCCCATTCTCTTGAGAAGGGAGAAGGCTGAAAATGGAGTAAATGATCTATCATGCTTATGTGATGGAGCATCCATAAAAATCCCCAAAGTATGAGATTCAGAGAGCTTCTGGGTTGGTGAATATATGGAGGTGCTGAGAGAGTAGCATGCCTGGAGAGGGCATGGAAGCTCTGGCCCTTTTCCCCATCCCTTGCCCCGATGCATCTCTTCCATCTGAATGGTCCTGAGTTATATCCTTTTATAATAAACAGATAATCTAGTAAGTAAAATGCTTCTCTGAATTCTGTGAGCCACTCTAGCAAATTAGTTGAACCTAAGGAAAGGGTCATTGGGAAACTTTGGTCTATAGCTGGTCAGTCAGAAACACAAGTGATAACCTGAGCTTATGACTGGCATCTGAAGTAGGGTGAAAACAGTCTTGTGGGACTGAGTCCTTAACCTGTGGGATCTGACATTATCTCCAGGTAAATGGTGTCAGAATTGAGTTGCGTTTTAGGATACCCAGCTGGTATCATGGAGAATTGCCTTTTGGTGGTGTGGGAAATATCCCCTGCCCCAGGTTGGAAATGGTGATCAGAACCATTTCAATGGCCAACATTTCTTTGTTCTAAATTTCTTTTTATAACAAGTTTTGCTCTTTTCACTGAATTAGGAAAACACAGGAAAGCCCCAAATCCTAGAAGCACTGTCCTTCCATAAGTTTTCTATGCAAATATAGTTATGCATATAGTTTTTCTAATTTTAAATATACTTATTGTTATTTTACACTTACAAGAGTAAGAATGATTATTGTAAACACTTACAGCAGTGAATACACTAAAAATGAATAAATCATTGTAATTATTCATTCAGAATTAATCACAGTTCATCAATCATTTTGGTTCATATATTTTTGCAGACTTTTTCACACACAGTTACAAAAATGAGATAATATACAAATGAACTTATTTACACAACAGAAATAGACTCAGAGACAGAAAACAAACTTATGGTTACCAAAGGGGAAAGTGGGGGGGGGATAAATTAGGAGTTTAGGATGAACATATATACATACTACTGTATATAAAATAGATAACCAACAAGGACCTACGGTGTGGCACAGGGAACTATATTCAGTATCTTGTAATAACCTATAATGTAAATGAATCTGAAAAGACTATATGTAGATATGTATCTGTCTGTCTGTCTGTCTATCTATCTATCTATCTATCTATTTATATGAATTTCTTTGCTGTATACCTGAAGCTAACACATTGTAGATCAACTCTAGGAAAAAAATGAAATCTTGGTGGAACTTAAGATCCTACTCCCTCTTTCTTTTTATGTAATACGTCATAAACACTTTTCCATAACACTAGATTTCCTCTACAACATAATTCTTAAAAACCTTTTATTATGAAAAATTTCAGACTATATAAAAGTAGTTTTCTATACTATCATAAACTTTCTGTACTTATCATTCACATTCAACAATCACCAATTCTATACTTCCTACTCCTCGCCCTCCATGAAATTTTAAAAAGCAAATTCAAATACCTTTACTTTTTAACCCATAAACATTTCAGTGTATATTTCTAAAAGATTAGGACTCTTAGAAAAATTGTAATCATTCAGTAATATCAAATATTCAGTGTTTAGCTTTCTCAATTTTCTCATCAATGACTTTTCTTTTTAACAATTGTATGTTTGAGTCAGGATTTGAGGAAGATCTACCCATTGCATTTGGTTCAGATATGTCCTAAGTCATTTTCTCTATATGTTCCCATTTAGTCTTTTTTCCCCTTGTATTTTTTTTATTGTTGAGGAAGAAACTAGGTCTGTTTCATAGTACTTACATTCTGAGTTTTCCTGATTGCATCCCCTGCTGTCATTTGACATGTTTCTCTGTCCCCTGCATTTTCAATAGATTGGTAATTAGACCTAGAGGTTTGAGCAGAACACTCCTTGGTGCTGGGTGGTACTTCTACCAGGAAGTACTAATCTGGAATACAACTTTTAATGGTCTCCTCTTACAGATATAACATCATCTCTTTAATCAATCCCTTTCAAAATTTAAATTATTTCTGACGTGTATTGTGATTACCAACACTGAGAGGACAACAGCTTCTTTTCTTCAGAATAGATTCCTATATGTAAATTCAGTGCCAGAGCCTAAAAAGTACAACCTTGTAAAGGTTTCCATGGAGCTAAACTTTCTAAGAGGCTCTCCTGGTTGCTCTGAGCTAGGCCAGAGCACAAAGACTGGTTGGGTCTGAGAATCAGTGACAGGATGTCCCATTCTACGGACGCTGCTCTCACTTTGGTTTACTGTTGCCCCGGCCAGTAAGCAGCGCAGAGGCTGCACAGTCAGGGCTCCGTGGTGGCAGATGCAGCCATTCTCTACCCCGACCCCAGGCCTCCCTTCTCCTCGGGGCAGCTGCCTACCATCTCAGCCTCAGCACATTCTTCACACTAGGTGCAAAGACTTGGCATGCGGAGTGAAGGGTCTGCCGGGCCAGAGGAGCACTCCTTCCCTCCTTTGTTAGGTTTGTAATGCCTGGATGCCGGGTTCATAACTTCCTGTGACACCACTGGTACTTAGCTTAGCTCCTCCCACATGATAACTTGTTTGCCAGTGGGCCTGATCAAGGAGTCAGTGCAGCAGGCCAGCCTGGGTCTCCCCCACAACTTTCATTGGGAACCAAAACATCTGAATCATTCTGGAATCTCTAAATCTCGGTTCTTCACCGAAGGGTGAAGCAGCCCCTTTCCACCCTGGTGTGAAGGAGAATGGAGAAGCAACCCACACCCACTCTGGCCTGGGAGTTTTGATCTCTGTCATATAGTGGTACAAGCCTGCTACAGGCAAGATGTAACAGTCAACTTCTGATTCCCCTTGGCCTGAGAAGTCCGTCCAGACCACTCAAGAATACGGAAGCACTTCACACTTGCAAGGGATCTTACTGAGGAAGCAGCAGGACCAAGCAGTGACTTTAAGGAGCTGGGAGAAGCGACTTGAGCGCAGGCCCTGTACTCCAGATGTGCCCATCTCGGGTGGGACCACACCTTGCCACAAATGCGCGGAGGTTGGAATAGATCCTGAAAGTAGGTAAAGATGCTGAACGTGAACAAAGATGATAGATCCTACCAGTTCAGGGCACTGAATTCTGCTGCCTTGAGAGGAACTCAAGTGAGCCTTTGTAACAGTCCAGCCTTGTTTAGCTTATCAAACCTGGCTGGAGCCAAAACCCCAGGATCTACCCACCCCATCAGAAACAAGTCTGAACAAGCCGGGCACTGTCCATCAGATGCCCAGACATTTTGACGGGTCAGTTCTGACCACCAGCCAAATGTAAATTGAGAACTCCAAGTCATCCATCATGCTTTAGCCACGCGTGAGGTTAATACCCTGTCTTTGAGAAGCACACAAAGGGCCATTTGAGTAGAAAAGTCCTCCCAAATCCCGCTGAGACATACAGCCCACGTTCGGATCATCTTTCTGAGCAGCGTCTTGGTTTGGAAGGCACAGCTGTTGCTGAGGTCGCTGAATGCAGCCTGCTGCTCTCTCTGGCAGCGAGGATAGATTAGCGTGGTTAACCTGAGAAGCACTAATGCCCTCCAGACTGCCCCTTCCTCCCGGTAGCCAAGCTGCTGGGAGCCAGATGCTGGTGTCTGCCATCGCGTCCATGTCTGCTTGGACGAGTGCTGGGTGGCAGCCGATCTTCTCGTAGGACTTTAGGAAAGTCAGTACCCCTCTCAGGGTCATGGTCCCAGTGAACAGGCTCTACTTCACACTGGAAAGTCCCCTCAGGAATAAGCACTCAGCACTTCTGTTTCCTGGGAGGACGATATGTAGGAGAAGTGGCCTTCTCTGACTCAACCTCTAAAAGTGCGGCTCTTGGAGAATACCATGAAACATGAGACATAGACAAAGGACAAAGCCAGAACGAGGTTTATGCCTCTAACAGCTGTGGTTTTCAAATTGTTTCAGATTGCAGAAGTTCAAACAACAGCTGCAGATTTAGTCCTTGTTGTTGGGATGGGAGGTGATGGGTGCAGATACAACGGCAACGCAACTGCCATGACTGTTTTCTACTTCAGTAAAGCCCAGGTCATGTCCTGGGTTCTGTGAAACAAGATGGGAAACCAGTGAGCTGCTACAATCTAACCAAAATGAATCCATGGAGCTAGGTACCCCCAACCCTTATGATTTTCCAAATTCAGGTGAGTATTTTTGCTTAAAGATGCCCCAGACGCTTTAAGTTTTGAGAGAGCTTAAAGTTATCCAGTCTACATATAGGAACTTCATGGTCCTCCGGTGTTGCTCCTCATTTGTATGTTCATGACAGACAGATTGCTTTCTTAAGGACAAACATATTTTAAAGGCTTTGACACACATTGATCAATTGCTGTCCAACAAAGCTCAAAGCACAGGGCCAACGGTGTCTGAAACACTAAAGTGCAAGTTTTTTCTTTTTTTTAGCAGCTTCACTAATGTGGGATCTCATTATTTCTGTTGTTCTTTTATTCTCTTGTCTGTATGCTTTGAGTATCAAGATGGAGTATAGAATTTCCAAAGGCAAAAACCACCCTTTTGCGGTCCCCACGGTGAGAGGCATGACTGAACACATAATAATGATGGCATTACTGAAATGATAACATTTACTGAAAATGTACTAAGTGCCAGACATTAGGCATTAGCTCATAGGGTTCACTACAACCCATTTTGTAGGGGAAGCTCAGAAGGGTTGAGCAACTTGCCTGATGCCACACAGCAACCAGGCTCAGGGAAGTCTGGCAAGAGCCTGCACACCAACCCATTTGCCATGCTGCTTCCACATGGGCACTACAAATAAATATTTGTACATAGGTTGATTAATGGGTTGTTTTCTTCTGGTAGGACAGACCTGAGCAGCTTAGAAGGGAACAGCCATAAAAATGGGTTAAAAATGCAATCTTAATTCTCCCAGTCAGTCCTGACAGAAATAGCCCCAATGGATTTCAGCATAAGCTGTTTGAGCATATGACCTGAGGTAGTATTTTTATTAAGGATTTCTTCTGACTGGAAACTCTAAGAAGGAAGCTTGAATTATCCCATATAAAAATGTAGCCATCTAAGATCATCAGAGGCATTTCCTTTTTATAGTGTTTGGTGCTAATAATAGCCCCCAAACTCCTCAGCCCAACTTTCCAGCTTTTTAAAAGAACAGTACTTATGAAAACTGAATCCTGAATCCTTGTGATGGGCGAGATTTACTCCATCCACTGTTTCCTGGGGCGCCCTTGAAGGGGAAGATGAAGGGCTCAGGGTTGATGTCTCGTACAGACTTTGTGTGGCCCAAGGACCCGTGAGGGGACCCTGGCTGTAGAGGGAGAGCCAGGCAAAGAGAGAGACAGCCTTCTAAGGAAGTGAGGTGGTGATGTCGGGCGGGAGGGGGAGAGAGGCCATGAGGGTTTTCTGTCTGGGGTTCCAGGGGACTGAGTGGGAAAAACAGGCCCCTTTCCCTGTATTGTTGTCCTTTGGGAAACCCAGCTCCTGCCTGGCCAGCACTCCATGTCTGACCTGAGGAGGGGCTGCAACCCCTCAGAGTGTGAAAGGCCTTGGCAAAGTGGAGAGTGATTTTATGAACTAAATGATTCCCTGAAGGTTTCCCGCCTTTGCCAACTCCACGTCTCCCACAGCACGCCTACCCCGGAGGCCCTCTGCCTGCTGCAGCACCTGTGGAACCATTCACCATGTTTCAAGTTTCTTAAAAAAAAAAAGAAAGAAAGAAATTCTGGAGGTGTAATTTACATATAGTAATATGTGCCCATTTTAAGTGTACATATAGCTCAATAAATTTTGACAAATATGTGCACCCACACAGCCACCACCACAGTCTAGATTTACAACACTTCCCTCACCTGGAAATCCTCACCCCTACCCACCGACCCCAGGCCACCACTGTTCTACCTTCTGCTGCTACAGCTTACTTTTACCTTTTCCAGAATCTCATGTGCATTGAACCACAAAGTATGTAGCATTTTGTTCCCAACATTCTTCACTAGGTGTAAAGTTTTTGAGATTTATCAACGTTGTTGTCTATATTAAGAATTCTTTTTTTTTTTACTGCTGAGTAATATACTGCTCTATGGATGTACCACGATCTGTTTAGCCATTTGAGTTAGCCATTTTTTGATTATTATGAATGGAAGTTCTGTGCAAATTCAGGTAAAAATCTTTTTGTGAGTCTATGCGCTCACTTCTCTTGGGCATATACCTAGGAGTGGGATTGCTGGGTTGTAGTAATGTTTAACTTAATAAGAAACTGCCAAACTGTTTTCCAAAGTGAAATAGCTGAAAGTCCTAGGTGCTTCACATCCTCACCAACGCTTGGCATTGTCAGTAATTTAAAATTTAGTCATTCTCATGGATGTAAATTGGTATCTCATAGTGGTCTTAATTTGTGTTTCTTTGATGACTAACCATGTTGAACATCTTTTCATGTGCTTGTTATCCATTCAGTGTGTCATTTTTTTGAAGAGTCTGTTCAAATCTTCTGTCCATTTTAACAGATTGAGTTACCTTCTTTTTATTGAATTTCCAAAGTTCTTTATATATTCTAGTTACAAGCTCTTAATCTGATATATACATTGCAAATATTTTCCTCCAGATTCTGTTCTGTTTCCATTTCTTAACAGTGTCTTTCAAAATGCAGAAGCTTTTTTTAAAGGGAAGTCTAATGTATTGGTTTTTTCTCTTATGGTTTATACTTTTGTGTCCTGTCTATGAATTCTTTGCCTGCCTCAGGATTATGAACATTTTCTCCTGTGATTTCTTCTACAAATGTGAAGTTTTAGCATTTACTTTTAGTTCTCTGATTTATTTCAATGTAATTTTTATATACAATGTGAGGTAAAGGTCAAGATTCCTTTCTTTCATACAGACACCCAGTTGTTCCAGTACCATTCATTGAAAACATCCTTCTTTTCCCATTGAATTACTTTAGCACTTCTGTCAAAAGTCTGCTAAACATAAATATGGGTTTACTTCTGGTTCTGCTACTCACCAGCCTCATGACCTTAGAGAAAGACAGCTTCTCTGAGGCTCCATTTCCCTATCTGTAAAATGGAATAATAGCACTTACTTCTAGGGTACTTGTTTCCCTTCAAAGAGTGTGCATGTAATATGCCACTGTGCTTGGCACAATAGGTCCTCCATGACCGTGGACTGAATACTAACATCAGTTATATTTACAAAGCTGTTTGCCATCTCCAAATCACTTTTGAATATATTATTTGGCATGATCTTGTGCAATCCTTCTTTCTCATGCTTTAAGACCCTCAAAGAGGAAGAATTTCAAGACAATCGCCCTTGCATATCGTCTGTACTCAGTAGAAATTGTAGATGTGATTTCCTGAAGGGCAGACGCTGTGTTAACTTTGCATTCTCTCCTGGTACCTAGATAGTGCCCAGCCACACACACTAGGTGCTCAGCAGGGGCGCGATTTTGTTTAGTGAAGGGAGGAATGCGCTACTCCTTCTGAAATACTACTGCTTGTTGCTATGGTTATTTGGGAAGCCAACTCATCTTTCCAAATGGATTCTGAATAGGAACCTGATCTTGCATCTCCTCATGTTGCTTTAGAGCAAAATAATAAGGCTTATCACCACCATCGTCATCATTATCATCATCACTACCACAACTATCTATTCAACACGTGATGTGCTGGGTATAGCACTGAATTCTTTCTGACCTTTTTTATTCTAATCCCCAGAACACCTTTGAAATTTTATAGCTGAGAAATTTGAGGCTTAGAGAAGTATGTTCTTTAACTTGACCAAAGTGATTTCTTAAGAGGCACAGGGGAGAAAATGGAATCCAACCAGGCCCTGTTCCCAAAGTCCCTTAATCTTAAACCTTAAACTTTTGGACATTGTCTTAACTTTTGGCTTGCTTTTTCAGTGAAAAAGGCTCCATGTGATTGGTATTAGAAATCCCCCCACAGTCATCTACAACTATTGAACTATTGTTGGTGCAGTCCTGAACTAGAGATCTTTAATGATGACTTCGTTCATCATGAATGTTTCTGGCTCTTTGAAAATGACAGAGAATCATTATCTCTTCTGCCCAGCCCTTCTTCAAATGGGATCCTAATCCTTAAACCTTGCAGAAATATTGACACTGGGAGGAAGTGATTTCTCAGCCCAGTTAGCACGGCTGATATTTGGGCAAACTGCTCCTTCTAAAGTTGTTTCTTTGGCTTGGCTTTTTACTTAGAGAACTTTGGTTACAGAGAACACATGGGAAGGGCTTTGCAAATGATACTGATCAATAAGCTTCAAAGAGGCAGGGAGGATATGATGGGCTTAAGTGGTCCCTGGTGACCCTCCCTGAGCCAAATGCACTTTCAAGATATCTAAAGCAATGGCTTTTAAAAACCCAGGTTCCTATTCAGTGAAAAAGACTACGCTATGCATTTGTTGCACTTTCTTTGAAAGGGAGGGAATCTTTGGGCCATCAAAGAAAACTCTCTAACCTCCAGTCTCTGAATCATGGTCTCCATATGCCACTGAAATTATTCAGTCTGTAAAAGCAGAAATGGGGCTATGAAGTGGCACCCTGGTCCAGGAAATAGTATGAATCATTGCAGGGGGCGGGTATAGAGCACCACCCACTGTTGGCATTATATCCTAATGCTACTCTGCCCTCAAGCACCCCCCACCCCCGCCTGTTGTGGTAATCTAACATAGTGTCACAAATTTAGCTCTGAGTTGGATGATAACAGCAGTTTTTTGTGTCTGTGTAACTCTTGGTAGTTTGCTAGGCATTTTGAATCATTTATTGAGCCTTCCATCTGTTCATTCATTCAGCAAATGCATACTTGGTAGTAAGATAATATTATGGGCCCACCATAGGACAAATATTGTGCCAGATGCAGGGGCTAGAGGAATAGTCAAAAGAGTCGTACAGTTAT
Organism: Vicugna pacos; assembly: GCF_048564905.1. Taxonomy (NCBI): domain Eukaryota; kingdom Metazoa; phylum Chordata; class Mammalia; order Artiodactyla; family Camelidae; genus Vicugna; species Vicugna pacos. The sequence goes on from NC_132989.1 coordinate 8,844,519, forward strand.
GGTCACTGCCATCGTGGAGCTGGTAGTCTAGGGAAGTGTTTTGCTTTTTTATAACCCAACTCAGAGAAACTCAGTTGAATTGTGATGTAAAAGGTATTTCTTACTGAGGATCATGGTCAAAAACATGGAAACACACTAGTTTAGTGGAGGCTATTCTAAAATATTCCTCAAACTATCCTCCTGACAGCCATCAGAGAGTTTGTGGAGGCCAGCGCAGGAGACAGCAAATATTAACACTATTCTTGTTTAAAATAGTATTCATCAGGTACCCTGCCTTGTAGGGGAAGCAAAGGTGATCAAACACATCAGTCCTTTTGTGACTCCCCATCATCCTTAAAATGAAGCCTCAACACCTCAGCCTGATACGGAAGCCACTCCGGATGATCTGGTCTCTGGCTCCCTTCACCACTCTTCTTATTACTCACTCCCTCCTCCTCAGATGCCCTCCACCCCAGATACTTGGAAACACCTCCTCACTTCTGAACACTCAGCTGAAGTACCACTTCCTTCCTGCCTCTGCCCTGCTCCTGCAGGCAAAACTGACTGCTTCTTGTCTGGCGTTTCACTGTCACTATGCTCATCACTCTTCTTCCTCTGTCCATGGCACTCTCTGTATTTTGGGAGATCCCTCAAATTCTCTATGTAGTGCTGATGACAGGCAAGGTTTATAGAGTGGGCTCATGATCCTGGCCTAGAACCCCATATTATGGCTGTTGCAGTTGGTCCAAGGATGATATTTAACCCAAGCAAGGCCAATCACAGCCCGTGAGCCTTTTCTGTTATGATTGTTTATGTTGCATCTCTAAATGGCCATGAACATGCAGTCTCTAACTTTGTAGTACCCTTGTTTGTCTGCACCTGTCTCCTTCTACCACACTGTAAACTCCTTCAAGGCAGGGACTTTTCTTTGATTTTAATAATATATGTGTATGAATTCGTGTGTATAAAAGTCATACGTTCTCTTTGTGGGAAATTTGTAGGCAATTTATCTGTAGAAAATTCTAAAACCACACAAAAAGGTTGTTAAACAGTTGTAATCCTTCCTCTCCCAAAGACATTTTAACGCCATTTTTATGATGCAGATACACACAAAACTCACATGTTATGCAATTAGAATATAATTGAACATGTGATTTTAAAACTCATTATCACTTAATGATATATGTGAAAACTTCCCATGTAATTAGCTGTTTTTCCACATGAGTTTTATTGACTATTATTCTGTCAATGGATAAAATGTAGCATGATCTATTCATCAAAAGTCTATTAGAAATTTAAGTGGTTTCTACTTCTCATTATTATAAAAAATGCTGTATCTGATTTATACCAAGGGTGACGTTGCAAAGAATGGTACTTTTATTAAATGAAGCTGATTAGTGAGCTATCCATATGGCAAGTGTATTAGTTACCTATCGTCATGTAACAATAGTACCACAAACTTGCACTTTAACAAAACACACATTTATTACCTTAAAGTTTCCATAGACAACAGTTTGGTATGGCTTAAGTAGTCCCTCTGCCTCAGGGTCTCACAAAGTCGAAGTCAGGATGTTGGCTAGGGCTGCAGTCTCATCAGAAGTTCAACTGGGGAAGCATCTGCAGTAAAACTCATGTGATTATTGGCAGAATTCAATTTCATGCAGGCTGCCAAACTGAGGGCCTCAGTTTTTTGGCTGACTGTTGGCCTGCAGCCACCCTTACCTCCCTGCTGCATGCTTCTCTCTGTGGAGTAGCTCACATAATGGCAGCTTGCTTCTTCAAAGCCAAGAAGCGTGAGAGACAGAGAGAGAGAGAGAGACACTCCTCTGAAGTCAAGCATTACAACTTTAAGTAACATAATCACATACCCATAATCACATACATCTTGTCACTTTTGCCATAGTCTATTGGTTAGAAGTAAGTCACAGGTCCCACACACACTCATGAGGAAGGGATCACACAAGAACTTACAGGGCATGAATTATAGGACTGCCCTAGATTTTGCCTCAGTGAGGGTCCCAGGCTTTTTTGATATATGGTACTTTTAATGTCAATCATTTTGTTTTCGTGGCACCTTATTTATTAAGAACTATGTATTAAGTAGTTAGATCCAAACAACTTAGTAAGTATTTATATCCTAACAACTTAGTAGTCATTTGAAAATTAAATTAAAAGAAAAAATAATATTTTATTTTACTTTTAAGCAACCATAGTATTTACTAATGGATTTGTGCTTCTATTGGGCACTGCAGAACTTATCAGGCCTTGGAATCAGATTGAACACCATTATGTTCATCTCCTGATTTAAAGTGATATTTACTTTATATCACAAAAACTTTGAAAAACCCAGCTTTGCAAGAATATGACGCCATTGAAGGGAATGTATTGTAATTTAATGTTGAAGCCACGAACTAGAACTTCAAGTTAACAGTTTATGTGGTACCAAATAAATGTCACTATGCTTCCTTCAAAAATGTGAAATATGCCATGACACCCCTGTGAATCGACTGTGGCACCCAAGGGTGACTTGGTACACCGTTTGAGAGCCATGGCCATATGGAAAAAATTTCCTTACCTTTACTTCACAGCATAAACAAAATCAGTTTCAGATAAATTATGAATCTAAATGTAAAATGAAAACAGTAAGGCTTTTGGAGGAAAACATAGGAGAACACTTTTCTGATCCTGGGGTAGGACAGGGTTTCTTGAAAAGGACTCAAAAAGTACTAATATTAAAAATGTTGATAAATTTGGCTGTATTAACTTTATATTACATTTTTTTCCATCAAAAGTGAATGATAAGGCATCTCGTGGATTGGAAGCAGATATTTGCATACATATGTCCAACCAAGGGCTTGTATCCAGGATGTTTAAAGAGCTCCTGCACACCAGTAAGATAAAGACAGACTACTCAGTAGAAAGATGGGGAACAGATTCAACAGGCTTTTCAGAAAAGAGGATGTCCAATGGCCAATAATAATATGAAGACGTTTCAAACTCATTAATCATTAGGGAGATGAAAACTGAAACCACAATTCGATACCAACACAACTACCAGATGGCTGCAGTTTTTTAAAAATGGGAAATACCAGGTGTTACCAGAATTTGAAGAAACCTGAGCTCTCTTACAAAGTTGGTAAGGCGTACATTGGTGGAATCATTTGTTAAACTGGATCATGAACTATGACCCAGCATTCTATGGCCCAGCAATGTCACTCCTAGGCATATACCCCAAATAAATGCAAAGGTGTATTAACCAAAAAAATGTTCACAGCAGCATTGTTTATAATAGTCTCAGTCTGGGAACTATCCAAACATTTATAAATAACAGAATAGATAAATAACTTGTGGCACATTCCAATAATGTAATATTGTACAGAATGAGCAATCTATGACTACATGAACAGTATCGTAGAATCTAACACAATGTTAATCAAAAGAAGCCAGGGCATCCCAGCTGCCCACCCCCCCACCCTACCCCCTGCACCCAACTGCAAACCACATACTGTGTGATTCCATATATGTAAGGTTAAAAAGGGGCAAAATTATCCATACTGTTAGAAGTCAGACTAATATTTACCCTTGGTGGGAAGGGAATTTGTGACTAGAAGAAGGCAAAAGGGGGCTTCTGGAGTGCTGGTCTCATATTCCCTTTCTTGATTTGGGTACCAATTATAAAGTTGTGTCTAGGTTGTGAAAATAGTTGAGCTGTATACTTATGTGCAGTTAACACATATATGTATGTTGTACTTTAACAAAAAGTCGAAAAAATAAATAATTCTGCAGTGAACATCCTTGTAGCTATATCTTTGGAGACATTCCTATTTTGTTTCTTTTGACTAAATTCCTAGAAGTGGAATTACTAAATCACATGTTTTGAACATTTTTACGGCTTTCAGTGTATTTTGCCAACTTGTCGGGGACTGCCTTTATTTATCTTTGTCTCCCTATGCCTAGCCCCATGCCACTGGCTAATATGGTTGAATAAAGGAAGGCCCTCTTTCTGTTTCTTGAATGAATCAGGCCCGTGCAAGCCTAAAAGAAGTTCCTGTTTGCTATTCCCAGAACTCTCTTGCCTTTGTTCTTCATAACGCTGGCTCTCAGCATTAAAGACCCACTCAGCTGGGAGCCTTTCCCAACTGTGCTAAGTTGTCCTCCATTCTTATTCTCTTTCCTAGCGCCTCTTGTTTACAAGTCCCAATGTGTAATTATTATATTTTATTTAATTGTATGGTTGCTTGCTCATTGCCATTCTCCCACTAGACCCTAAGTACCATGAAGATAGGAATGACACGTGTCTTATCCACTATTGTAATCCCAGCACTTCTCACAGAACCTAGGGTGGAGAAGACCTCTATGTTAGCGTGACATTTTTGGCCACAAGGGACAGAATCCAAACTCAGATGAGCTTAAGCAAAAACGAACATTTTCGGCTCATGTAATTGAGAAGTTCAGAGCATAGGTTCAATTCAGACATGGCTGGATCCAGAGGTTCAAATAATATTATTAGGCCCTAGTCTCTCTTTTTCTGTCTCTTGCCACTAGTTGACTTAATTTTCAGACACATTCTTTCCCGACATGGTAGCAAAAGGACCACCCATCTCAGAAGAAAAGGAAGCAGCTTTTTGGTAGGGTTGTCAGGAATCTGGGAAGGATGCTCATTGGTCCAGCTTAGGGCCATCTACCCATAGCTGAGCCAAACACAGTGGGTCTGGGGTTGGAGTTCTATATCCAGGCCTTGGTTCTTCGACTATCTCTGAGGGGGTGGATGGGTTGGGAGAGGAGGCTCCACCCCACCCAAACCGCAAGAAGGTGAGAACAGGTGCAAGGGCTAACTTATTTGCTTAACTCCCAGTCCAGCTTACCACTTGATCGGCTGCAGAGACTCAGCTTTCTCACTGGGTGTATGCAGCCATTAACCTTAAGCCAGGCAGCTGAGACCTACAAGTAACGGAGCTATTTTCCAGCTAAGTGGGACCAGCTGAAATCAAGTACTTCCTTGACCCTTGATTGCCTTCTTTTATCAGGCAATATAGTGGCATTCCCTGAATGCCTTTGCTCTTTGCAATTTATTTGGGATTTAGGTGGATGTCTGCTCTTTGTAACAAACTTAGGGGTGGAGTTCATACGCAACGTTTTCCTCCTTTCCAATCCTTATGCTAAACTAGGCCTGTTTATACAGTTTTCTTGAGCAGTTTCAAGATCATACTTCCACCCTCTCATTTTATCCACCTCCTTCTCCTGCTTCAGCCAGATCAACCCGAAGTTGACTGAGCTAAGTGACAAACAGGAATTTTCTCATTGGTATGCAGAGGTACATCAGATACATAAACTCACTGGCAGCGTTAGTATTCACTGGCTCGCAGACTCATCACTTTAGGCTTCCAATCTGGCTCCTTTCTCAAGGTTTCTCCATGACCTTGAGGAAGTCAATTCCCTCTTTCTGGACCACAGCAGCTCTCGCTATAAAATCAAATAATTACCTTGTCTGCTGAACAAGATAGTTTCTGGATACTCCCTTGCCCCAAATCGCTGATCCTGGAATTACCTTTCCCCAGCAATCTGGTGATGAGAAGGTTAACATTAAGTGTGGGGTGGCTGCATGATCAGCCACATGATTTCTGGGTCCTTCTACAGAATGAAAATGCAATTTCCCTTGTCCAAAAATTATTAAGAATTTCAAGATCACAACAGTGGAACATTAAGCCAAGTATGAGGACCTTTTGAGACTGGGGTCCTGTGCAACTTCCTGGGTCATACTTCTGTGAAGCCAGGCCTGAATGTCTGAATTAATCAGAGAAGATTAACCAGCTATGCTCATGCCCCTCCTCAGAAGTCTGCATTATGTCTCTACCACCTTTCACGGGGATAGCAAAATCAAATGCCTATAAAATAAATGAGTGATGTGGGTGGGGGTGATGATGACCATAGGGGAATTTAGGCTTACTATTGCCCAACCTTCTAATATTTGAAGAGAAGCCAGGATCAAAAAATTTTTTAATCTCCTGATTTATTTTGTGTGTGTATGTACTTTAAAAAAGTTATTATCTTGCACACCCATTCAGGTAATGCCATTTATACCAAATTAACAACATGGAAGAAGTACCAGTGGGTGACATCTGATGACATATAGGCACTGAGCAAAGCCTACGCTCTGAACTTCTACCCGGTTCTGCTGCCTGCATGCCGGCAGTTCCCTGAACTCTTGCAGTTCCCTGATTGGTCCAGAGCCTGGCAGTTAGTGGGAACTCAGTCAAGGTTGGTTGAATGAATCTTTTTTAAAGACTGACTTACATCACTATGCGTTTATACATACTGTTTTCTCTTCTTGAAACACTCTTCACTCACAACTACTGTGTCTACCTGGGAATACCTACTGATTCTTTAAGATCTATCTTAGTTATTATGTACAGTATGTAAAGACTTTACAGAACAGTCACCTTCCCACATCCAGTAGACAGTCTTAATCATTTCTTAATCAATTCCTCCACATTTTAAAATATCTTTTTTATGGCACAATTCTTTATGCATCACATCAACAAGAGAAAGGACAAAAACCACATGATCATCTCAATCGATGCAGAAAAAGCATTTGATAAAATTCAACAGCCATTTATGATCAAAGATTTTTAATATAAAGAAATTTACTCTGAAATGGACTTTCTGTTTTTCTTAAATTGAGGTATAGTTGATTTACAGTATTATATAAATTTTGGGTGTAAAACACAGTGAATCACAATGTTTAAACATTATAGTCCATTTATGGTTGTTATAAAGCATTGGCTATATTCCCTGTGCTGTACTATATAACCCTGTAGCTTACTTATTTTATACAAGGTAGTTTGTACCTCTTAATCATCAACCCTCTTCCCTCTCCCCACTAGTAATGACTGGTTGTTCTCTATATCTGTGAGTCTGCTTCTTTTTTGTTATATTCACTAGTTTGTTTTATTTTTTAGATTCCAAATATAAGTGATACCATACAGTATTTGTCTTTCTCTGTCTGCCTGACTTATTTCACTAAGCATGATACCCACCAAGTCCATCCATGTTGTTGCAAATAGCAAATTTTCATTTTTTGTGGCTGAGTACTATTCCATGATATATATGTACCACATCTTCTTTATTCATTCATCTGTTGATGGGCACTTAGGTTTTTTCCATATGTTGGCTATGATGCTATGAACATTGGGGTGCATGTATCTTTTCAAATTAGTGTTTTTGTTTTTTTGGGTGTATACCCAAGAATGGAATTACTGGATCATATGGTAGTTCTATTTTTAGTGTTTTGAGGAAACTCCATACTGTTTTCTGCAGTGGCTGCACCAATTTACATTCTTACCTATAGTGTACAAGGGTTTCTTTTTCTTTACATCCTCACCAACACTTGTATATTTACGGTCTTTTTGATGATAGTCATTCTGACTGGTGTGAGGTGACAGCTCATTGTAGTTTTGATTTGCATTTGTCTGATGATTAATGATGTTGAACATCTTTTCATTTGCCTTTTGATCATTTGTATGTCTTCTCTGGAAAAATTTCTATTCAGTTCTTCTGCCCGTTTTTTAATCAACTTGTTTGTTTTTATGGTTGAATTGTATGAGCTGTTTATATGTTTTGGATAGAAATCCCTTATCAGTCATATCATTTGTAAATATTTTCCCCCATTCAGTAGGTTGTCTTTTCATTTTGTTGATGGTTTCCTTTGCTGTGCAAAAGTTTTTAAGTTTAGGGGATTTCCCAAGATGGCAGTGAGTGGCAGGCAGAAGCAGCCCACGAGGTCAGCCATAAAATGTCCCCTCCCACCACTTCCAGCCAGCTTTCACTGACGGCCCTGGTGGGCAATCATGAAGTGCCGGAGGAAGTTCCCTGCAGCCTTAAATTTTTTTTTAAGTTTTAAAATTTCATTAGATCCCATTTGTTTATTTTTGCTTTTCTTTCTTTTGCCTTAGGAGACAGATCCAAAAAATATATATTGCTGCAATTTATGTCAAAGAATGTTCTACCTATTTTTAATGTTCTGATTTTTTAGTGTTGATAATTGTTGAGAAAAATTATCCAAAAACTGGAGATAAGGCAAAAGGACAACTGCAGTGTTTTTCAATGGCATCCAGAAGCAGCAGCTCTCAAAATGTGCTCGCTAGTCAACGGCATCAGCACTGCCTGAGAACAATACATCAGTGTGTATATGTATTTACAGAAATGCTTACATATAAATGAAATGAATGAAGGCAGCAATACACGGGAAGAATTAGGAGTATTTTGTTGTTATACTGTATTCATACTACCTGGGAAGTGACACAGTGTTATTGGAAAATTGGCTTGGATTAGATATAAGTGTGTATTGTAAACTCTAAGGCAAGCACTAAAAAAAGTGGGAGAAAAGTATAAGATATACTAAGATAAGAGCAAAAATGGAATCGTATGTGATGTTCAAATAAAACCACAGAAGGCAGAAACAGAGACAAAAACAGAAACAACGAACAAAGGCAACAAATAGAAAACAGTAACAGATATGGTAGATATCAATCTGACTATGTCAGTAATCACTTTGAATGTCAATGGTCTAACTGCTCTAATTTAAAAAACGAGATCATCAGAGCGGACCGAAAAACAAGACCCAATGATATATGTGCAAGAAACCCACTTTAGATATAAAGATAAATGTATTTATCTGCAGCCAATTAAGCCGACTATGCTCTTTAACTTGTGGGGACCCAGTGTGTAATGGTCCAGTGTGTACAGCTTCCTTGGTAGTGTATGCAGCCTGTTGCCTGTATGGGTTGCCCCTAAGAGACCTTGGAGACAGCTCTTTCCAGTGGACATTCATGTCTGTCCTGCTGTCCCCAACCTAGGTTCCAGACAGGGATGCGGGGTGCTTTTGGAAAGTCCCAGGGCATAGTGGCCAGGGTCCATATTGGCCAAATCATCACATCCATCCACACCAAGCTGCAGAACAAGAGCATGTGATTGAGGTCCTACGCAGCCAAGTTCAAGTTCCCCAGCTGCCAGAAGATCCCCATCTCCAAGAAGTGGGGCTTTACCAAGTTTAATGCAGATGAACTTGAAAACATGGTGGCAGAAAAGCAGCTCATTCCAAATGGCTATGGGGTCAAATGCATCCCTAGTTGTGGCCCCCTCAACAAATGGCAGGCCTTGCACTCATGAGAGCTTTGGCGCTGTCCCCTCCTTATTCACACCCACCAATAAATCCTACTTTCCTGTAAAAAAAGCAAAGATAAATATATTTATATACATAAATTAAAAGGATGGAGATAAATATACCATGCTAACACTATCCAAAAGAAATCAGGAGTAGCTATATTAATTTTAGACAGAGCAGACATCAAAGCAAGGAAAATTTTCAGGGATGAAGACGATTTCATAATGATAACGAGATCAATATTCCAAGAAGACGTAAGAATCCTTAATGTGTCTGTGCCTAACAACAGAGCATCAAATTATGTGAGGTGAAAACTTATAGAACTGCAAAGAGAAATAGATGAATCCACTATCAGAGTAAGAGGTTTCAACACCTTCCATCACAAATGGACAGATCCAGCAGGCAGAAAATCAGTAAGGACATAGTTGAACTCAAACCATGGATCAATTGGATATAAATGACATCTATATCCTACTTCACCACCAACAGCAGAGTACGCATTCTCAAGATGACATGGAACATTCACCACTACAGACCCCATTCAGAGCCATAAAACACATCCTTACAAATTTCAAAGAATAGAAATCATACACTGTCAGCTCTCAGACCACAGTGGATTTAAACTAGAAATCTATAATTAAAAGATAACTGGAAATTTTCAAAATACATGGAGATTAAATAATACAATTCTGAATAACATATGGATGAAAGAAGAACTCTCAAGAGAAACTGAAAAGCACTTTGAACTAAATGAAACTTGCTAAAGTTATACTTGCTAAAGTTACGCTTCCAGGAAACTGGTTTACAAAGCAAAGTCATCACAGGGCCAACACTATTTTCATAATAAGGGCGCATGAGGACAATTCACTCACGAGCAACCTGGAAGTTTGTGCTGAGCCAGAATGAAATAATAATTATTATTAATTATTTAATTTATAATTAGTTTAATTAAACATGTATTGTACCTTCCAAATGTGGCGGCAGGGGGTGGTGGTGAGAGAGGAAAAAGGTGCAGCTCCTGTTCACATGGGGCTCACAATATAGTGGAGGTGGAGTAAGAAAAAGATAATTACAGTAGAACAGGATCAATGTCTTTGATAATAATTAAAGAATCAGTATATAATTAGACTCTTCACGTGTTGCATAACTAAAAGCACAAGCCAACCATTATGAACATCCTCCCCACGACCACACTTTTTAGCAGTAGAATGAGAATAATTAAAATTAACATTTGTTGACTATTTACTGTATGAGAGGTGCTACTCGAAGCACCCATCTAAGCCTCACAAAAACCCTGTGATGCAGGAACTATCATCGTTAGCATCTTTTGTAGATGAAGCAACAAAGTCACAGAAAAGGCTATTTGCCCATGGTCACACAGCCAGTAACGGAAAGAAGAGGGATTTAAACCCGGCAGGGTGGCCACCTCCTAACCGTGATATTACATTGTAGCTAGAAGGAACAGGGATCTGGGTTACCTGGACTCCTGAAATTTGGAACTGGTTGCTCTAACTCTGCCTTGGTTTTCCTGATATCAGAGGAGAGAATCAAGCATGCAAAGAGAGGTCAAGTATGCAAAACTCTCTGCATAAGACACTAGGAAAAACCATTATTCCTTTTGTGTTTTTTCCTGTGTTTGCCATTTATTTATCCACCCACCCCCATTACTACAGTAACACATAAGTACATAAATGTTATAGAAAATAGAAGAGGCAAAAAAAAAAAAAACCAAAACCCAGAAAATAATGAACAAAAACCAAACAAACCAAACCAAACAAAAAAAGCCTTCATCCAACCATAGTCTCACCATCCAGAGGTGACTGTCGCTAACATTTTGGCACATTTCCTTCTAGTCTTTTTTTAAAGTCCTTTATTTACATAGCTGAGATCGTATTTACATTTGTAATTTTGGACACTGCTCTTTCCACTTAACATCAGAGCATAAACTCTGTGCAAACATTGTTTTAAGTGGCCGCATAATAATCCATCATATGAATATTCTATAATTTATTAACTGTTCTTTCACAATTGGATATTTAGGTCATCTCCAATATTTTCACAATTATAAGTAACAGCAATACGAACATTCTAGTCCATAGATCTTTGTATGCATTACAGATTATTTTTTTAGGCTGGTTTCCCAGAAATGTAATTACTAGGTTAAGTATCATGAATATTTTAAAGACTGCGTAGAGATGTAGTATTCTTTATAAATAACAGATATGTTTTCTACAAATAAAAGGAAAGTCTTCCAGGGGGTCAGAAATTGTGTATACATTTGTTCCTGTGTATAAATGTGGAGGAGGGTAGTTGCAAGACAGAACTGAGAACTTTCTCACTCCTCGGTCAGTGCAGTAACCACGGGACGTTTTCTTCTTGTGAACTACTTCCCAATTTTCAGGGACGCATGCTGATTAAATATTGATCAGCTGAGTGCCAGCAAATGGAAGTAAATTTCAGATAGGGAGTTTGGATGCCTTTTGCAAGTAGATTGTCCATAGAATAAGTTAGACTTAATACTTCAGCATTTTTTACCTGGCGCAGTACTTCCACTACCATTATCTCAACAGCTTCTCACAGCTCCTGTGTTAAATGGGTTGGGGTAGCCATTAATATTCCCAGGGCATTGGTTAGAAACTAAGGCCCAGAAAGCAGAATGACTTACCCAAAGTCACAGAGCTGGTTGGAGAGAGCAGGGACTAGAATCCTAGCCTCATGGCTCTAGGGCTAGAGCCCCTGTTATGGACTAAATTGTGCCTCCCCCACCCCACCCCAATTCATATATCGAAACCCTAACCCCCAATGTGACTGTATTTGGAGGTAGAGCCTATAAAGAGGTAATAAATGTTAAACAAGGTTATCAGGGTGGGGCCGTGAGCTGATAGGATTAGGGTCCTTACAAGAAGAGGGAGACCAGAGCTCGCTCTCTCTGCATGCTCACACAGAGAACAGGCCAAGTGAGGACACAGCAAAACAGCAGCTGTCTAAAAGCCAGGAAAAGGGGCCGCATCAGAAACCATCCCTGTCAATACCTTGATCTTGGACTTCTGGTCTCCAGACTGTGAGAAAATAAATTTCAGTCATTTAAGCCACCCAGTCTATGGTGTCAGTTATGCAAAGCTCTGGAAGACTAATACAGATGTCAGTACCAAGAAGTGGGGTCCTACTGTAACAAATGCCTAAAAATGGAGAGGTGGCTTGGAACTGGGTAGTAGATAGAGGCTGGGTAAGCTTAGAGGTCCATGCTGCAAACAAACTAGATTGCCTTGAAGGGACTGATGTTAGAAATATGATGTTAAAGGCAGTCTGGTGAAGGTTCAGGAAGAAAAGAGAGGAGCTGTAAAGAAAGTGTCATTTTAGAGAAGACACATATCATCATGAATAGAATGTTGGTAGGGCTGTGAACGTTAAAGGTGACTCTGGTGACGTCTCAGATGAGAAGGCAGAATATGCTTTTGGAAACTAGAAGAAAGGCGATCCTTGTTTTAAAGTGACTAAGAACTTGGTTGAATTGCGTTCTAGTGTTTTGTGGAAGGTAGAATTCCAAGTGTATTTAGATATTTGGCCGAGGAGATTTCTGAGCAAAGTGTTAAAGGTGTGACCTGGTTTCTTCCTGTTGCTTATAGTAAAATGCAAGAGGAGAGCGATAAGTTGAAGGAATTGCTAAGGAAAAAGGAACCAGAGCTTGAAGATTTGGAAAATTCTCAGTCCATCTACACTGCAAAAAATGAGAATGTATGCTCTAGAGAGGATACCAAGGCTGTGGCCGGACAATCACCCTATGAGGAGATGACTCATGCAGTTAATCTGCCAGCTCAGCAGGTATCAGGAATAGAGATGGGATTATGCTAGCAGAGACACTGCCAGTGTGGACCAACAGGAACAGAGATAAAATGAAATAAAGGGAGGTCTTTGAACTGCTGGGATTCTACAGGGCAGGACAAAAGAGCTACTTGGCTGTGAATATGCTTTATCCTTTAAGAAAAGGGAAGAATGACCCTGAAGGTGATTCAGAGACCATCAGGGCTGCCATTCGCACTATATACCTAGAGTGTACAGACCCAGAAGGCAAGGCTGTTTCTTTCTTGGTTTCAGAGGTTGGGACCCACTCTTGGTTTCAGGGAGCCCGGCTTCCCCTGCCCAGTGCCTCAGGGGCAGGAGGACTGCCGCAAGAAGCTGCAGGGTTGGGGGTGCTGCTCAGGGAAGACGGGACAGGGCCGCTGCTGAGGGCTGTGGGGATGACACTGCTGCCCCTGTGGGCCAAAGGCAGAACATCCCGCCAGAGGATTATTATAGAGCTTTCACACCTAATGGAATTTGCCTTGCTAGGTTTTGGACTTGTGTGGGGCCCATCACCCCTTTCTTCTTTCTGATTTCTCTCTTTTGCAATGAGAATGTCCTTCTGAACCTGTATTTTGGAAGCATGTAACTTGTCTGGTTTCACAGGTTCACAGATGGAGAGGAATTTTGTCCAGGATGAATCACACCTCAAGTCTCACCCATATCTCACCCATAACAGTCTTTTTGAGGCTGTTGGGATGGGGTAAATGTATTTTGCTTGTGAAAAGGATATGAATTTTGGGGACTAGAGAATGGAATGCTATGGACTGAGCTGTGTCCCACCCCAAATCCGTATGTTGAAGCCCTAACCCCTAGCGTGACTATATTTGGAGACAGAGCCTATAAAGAGGTAATAAAGATTAAATGAGATCATGAGCAGGGCTCTGTCCGATGGGATTAATGTCCTTAAGAAGACCTGTTGTTTAAGCTGTCCAGTCTGTGGTTTTTTGTTATGGCACCTTGAACGGACAAACCAGCCTCTAAATACATCAGTAGCAGAGCAATATATTTATTTGTCCCTCTAGCGCCCAGTGGTTTCACCAGACCTACCCACTAATCCTTAGGAGTGCCTAATCCTCCCCTAAACACAGCATCTTGTTTGGTTGTGTAAACTTGGATTTGAAGAAAGGGGCTCAGTGAAAGGAATAGATGACAAGAGGTCTGAGGTTCGGTTTCTAGAACAAGGCTTTGCCAAAATTTGCTAAGGGCTCTTAGGCAAGCCACTTCTTTCTGATTATCAGCTTATCCATCTGGTAAGCACTGTAACAGGTTCTGGAGTTATTCAGACGTGGACTTGAATCCGGACTCTAACAGCTGTGTGACCTTGGGCAAATTACTTAGCCTCTCAGGTTTGGTTTTCTCATCTCTAAAACAGGATATTACTACCTGCCCCAGGGAATGACTGGGCTAATGAAAAGAGATGATGTATACAGAGTCCCTGGCACATATTAAAGGACAATAAAAGGTAGTTCTTTTCCTAGATTAATTAACTTAAAAAGTTAATGCATTTTGTAAAGTGCATAGACAGTGTCTGGCACTTAGGAAGTGCTCTGTCAGTCTTAGTTATCATTTTCTCCTTCTAACAGACGGTCAACTCTCAGTAAGTGATAGTCATTATTATTATTTTCAAGACTCATCTCCCTCCATTCCCTCCAAAGCCCTAATCCTCACCGTCCCAAACTCCAGGTTTCCCCCGTACAGCCCATGGGCTTTCCAGCCCTACTACGTTTGTCTAGGCGTTCTCTGCTTCACGCTGCATTTCTCTTCCTCCCGAGCTCAGATGTCTCCTCTGGGAATCCTCTCTTCACCACGCGGCTCCTCCCAGTCAGAAGGAAAGGATCCTTGATTTGTGTCCTGCTAAAAAACAACTCCTTGTAGCACTTAGTTCTCCGTGCCTGGTTAACTCTTTCCTGCCTCCAACAGTGGCGGCCTCTACTGGACGGCGCTGGGTGAGTAGCCTCTTGAGTGTCACCCAAGGCGTCTAGCACAGTGCGGGACAGAGGAAATGGGCCGTTATGCAGAGAGGGGTCCAGTTTAACTCCTACAAACCCGAGCCGCCGGCCCTCCCGAGGCCGCGCCCACCGTGAATCCCGATCCTGCCTCCGGCTCGGAGTCCCCCTCCCCTGCTCCCTGGTCGCCAGCACCTGAGCCACCCCTTTCCCGGCTCCCCAGGGGACCCTCCGGCTCCTCCTCCTGGCCGTTCCTCCCAGCCCCACCCCCCTTGGAGGGCGGGTCCCCACGGTAGAGCCCCGCGGAGCTGAGGGCGGAGCATCCCGGCCGATGGCTGGGAGCCGGCCTGGGAGCTGCTTGGCTTCCAGAAGCGCCGCGGCCTGGTCGGGGGGCTGGCATGGCCGCGTGCTGGTGAGCGCAGAGTGCGCGAGGGGCCAGCTGCCACCATGCCCTGGGGAGTGGGCACCGCCCAGCTCTGCCTGCTGGCTCTCGCCCTGCCGGGATGGACCAGAAGTAAGTAGCAGGGGACGGGGTGGGGGGTGTGGGGGGCTTTGGAGGTGGACACGCTGAGGGACCTGGGGACCTGGGAGCGGCCCCCCGAAACGCCTCGGGGCTGCGCGCCTGCCGTTTCCCGGACCGGGAGCCCCGGCTTTGTTCCCACGTTGTGCGCCCCGGGAGGTGGTTGGAGATGCGGGAGACCGGAGCAGGCAGAAAACAGTCGGTCCCTCCCTCGCTTGCCTCCCTCTCTCTTTTTTCTGCTTTTGGCTTATCTTTCCACTGCTCTCCTAGTCTTTCCTCGTTTTTCCAGTCTTTGTGTGTGTGCCTATAAATGTATTTTGATAAAATTGGAACCATACCATATGTACAGTTTTGTGTCTTGCATATTCCACTTGACATTATGAGCATTTCCCACATCGTTACATTCTCCAGAAACATGGTTTTAATGACTATAAATTCCATCAAGAAATCGCAGAAGCATAATTTTCAAAAAGTTAACAGGACTCTCATACACATACAGGATGAATGGGTTGCAAAGATTGATTTATTAATGAGGCAGTGAATAGAATGGTAAAGCTGGTTCAAAGCATTAGAACAGAAGTGATACAGCCATCCACGAAAGAATGTTGAAATCCTGTGCTGGGACAGATACAAAAGTGGTCAATGCCCCATGGGGCTAAACAACCATAATTCTTAGTTATCTGTACTATACTGAAGTCGTTCGCATCTCTACCAGACCGAAGTCTACAGTTAACATATAACTTCACGAGCATAGCCTTTAATTAATAGTAAATTTAAAGTTAAACAAAGATACATTTCCCTAGATAATTCCATAATCTGTGGGAAGGCCTGTTAAACAATGCTCCAATCTGACATTGAAAGGACATCCTGCTTGTTTTTTGCCTTATTTCCAAGTTTTGAAGAATTCTTCTCAAGATGTACAGTGTTCCTCTATTCCTGAGCCTTGCTTTCAAATTTTTTACAACCCTAAGGATCATTTCATTCCTTGAAATATTCCATTAAATATCGTAATTCCTTTTTGTTGCAAAGAATCTAGATTTATCAGAGCCATTAGAGCAGGGACTATGCCTCACTGATTCCCCATTGAATATCAAGCACCTAGCATAGCATTTGGCATATAGTTAAGCACTCAATAAACATGTAATGAATAAATTAATGCATTGCTTCTGACTTTTACTAATATGACGAAACTAATGCTAGCCTAATGAGATTGTTTCTGGGATATATTTTGATTGAGAATACATTGTATCAGTAATCTGAAAGGACAGTGAATCACTCTAATTGCGCCACTGTAACAGAACAATTATGGCCATCTTTCATATCACTCATTATATTCTATGTGATTGATGTGGTTGGTTTAGAAAGAATAGATTTTGGAGTCCTCACTTCTTTACCCAGCAGTCCTGTGGATTTGGCTTATTCTTACAGAGATTAATTTGCCTAGGTCTTTAGAAATGACTGCTTTATTAAGATTGTCTGCAACCAGTGTTTGAGGTCTGCCCTGCCTAGAACAAGTCTCTCCTCAAACAGATTTCAGTTCACCTTTCTCACAAAATAGGAATCCTGCTACCTACTTCCCAGGATTGTTTTGAGTATGGAGAGCTGGGTGGTGAGAATAATTTGGAAAGTAGGAAGTGATATGTAAATGCAAATTTACCCTTAGGAACCTCGGGTTCATGTGATGATGCTTTGTGGATTGGGAAGCACTCCCACAGTAACTCTCCCCAGTACTGCTGTGAAAAGGGCAAGTAGAGATCATTGTCTTCATTTTGCAGATAAGAAAACTGAAGCTCAATGAGAATAATACCCAGGGGCTTGCCCTCCAGTTATACCCAGAATCCAAACACTTCATTCCTCTTCACTGATGTCATTCTAGTCTGAGCCACCAAGCAAACCTCTACCCTTGCCTTTCTGCTTCTACTCTCACTCCCGCCCCCCTCCCCCACCCCACCCTCTCTATCTCCATGTCCACCCAGCAGGCAGAAAGTTCTTTTTAAAAACTGTCTACAGATCATGTTGCTCTGTCTAAACCCTCCAGTGCCTTCCAAGTCTATTTATAATAAAATCCAGACACTTTCCATGCCCTCTGTGATACCAGACCCATGGCTGTCTTCTGATCAAATCTACCAATTTCCTCTCTCATTTGCTAGACTCTAACTTCTACTTGTTCCTTAACAGGCCAAGTCCGCTTCTGCTCTTGCTGGTCCTTCTACCTGGGGCACTCTTCCCCTAGATCTTTGCATGTCTGCTTTCTTCCAGTCCCTCAGGTCTCAAGTAAATGCCATTTTTGCTGATCATCCTGTCTAAAATCGGTACCCCCTCTTCAGTGTCTCTTTATTCCATGACCCCGTTGTACCATTTGAGAATATTTGTGTTGTCCATCTCCCATCTCTAAAAGGTGAGCTTTGCGAGGTATACGGAGACCTTGTTAGCTCTGTTTACCCCTGTATTATCAACACCTAGCAGAGTGCCTGACCCAAAGTGGGAGCCCAGAGCCAGGAATCCAGCAGGTCTTCTAATGACCCACTACGGGGCTCTTCCCAGCTGGCAGTGCATGCCCGGCTTAGCTAGGATGCGGAGGTCCTGGGTATCAATGACGTGCACCCTGTATTGGCAGGAGGAAGTGGGGAAGGCAGCCCGCAGCTACAGCATGACCTAATAATACCTCAGTGGAAGCCTGCAGAAAGCCCCGTGAAAGAAAAGGTAAGACTCAAAAAGTCTCATTTTCAGAGGCAAGAGCTGACAACTCCATTCTGTTATCAGCTTGGGGTCACCTGCTCAACTTTCCTGGTGGCCTAGTTAGCACCATTAGTTCTGTCTCTGGCCCACTGTATCCTCTCTGTGTTCCAGTTTTGGAAATCCCCAGATGGGGCTTTCTTTCATTGTCTGATAACCTTCTAGGACATTTCCAAATGCCAGCAGTTGAGGAAATGAAAACCCATGTTTTTCAAAAATAATTAATTAATTAATTTTAAAAATCGAAGTGTAGTTGATTGACAATATTGTGTTAAGTTTCTGGTATACAGCAAAGTGATTCAGTTATACATATATAAATTCTTTTTCATATTCTCTTCCATTATGGTTTATTACAAGATATTGAGTCTAGTTCCTTGTGATATACAGTAGGAGGAAAATCCATGTTAATGCTGACACAAGCTAAGTGCAAATATATGTCACAAAAGTCACCCCCTCTCAACTGAAACTGGTTAAATATTGTCATTCTTATTTTTTCTTCCTGCATACTACATGCTTCACTTAATTGATGCGATGATATACTTGGAGGGAAAAATGATAGTCCAAACTATTTTTTAATAAGAGGCTGCGTAGGGATCTTGCCAAGAGAAATCTATCTTGAAATCCAATAATCTTAAAATGCATTAGGCTCCTTGGGCCACAACACCAGCAGAATGCACAGGCTTTATCAGGGATTGGGGGTAAGACAGAAAACATTATCCTGTTCTTGAAGGAAGGACCTGTGCGTCTAGGATATTCTTTGTAGTTCTGGTTCTTATAGCTCAAGTGAGACAAAAAAGAACCAGAAAGAAGATGTGAGTGCTATGTACTGGTGACCAGCTATCAGACCCTTCATTTTCTGAACTCCTGTTTCCTCATTTGTAGACTAGAGCTTAGAGGGGGTAACAAGGAAGAGGGCTGGAGCGGAGGGGTAGTTAGTAAGATCCCTTTGGGTCCAAATGCTCAATGATTTATTAGGCAACATAGAAGAGCAAGATTAGTAGGAGACAGAGGAGAGAGCTATGTCAGGAAAGATCTCAGACTTGGTGGTTCTTGAGTCCAGAAAGGTAAATAGAGAGCAGAAATGCCCAGAATCCCTGAAGTTATGGCCAGAGTGAAACAGACATGTCCAAAAAGTTCCAATTTGGATTTAACAAGGGAACTCACAGTGAAAATATTACGACAAATGAAAGCAAGTAACATTTTATTCTAAGGACAAGGAATACACAGAATTCATTTCTTCAGAAAGTTGGAGAGGCTGAAAATAGCTTCAGGAAAAGTCGAGACAAATTAATGGATGGCCATCCTAGAGCAGGTTATTTTTAAAAGTTCAGATCTTGCCCATTCCAACCTATCCATTATTGTCTGAATCTGATACTTTTGTAGAGGCCTCTCTGTTCCCTTCACATGAGGGATGCTGGGCATCCTCAGGAAGGACCTGAGAAACAAAGTGGAGCTCAGATCCTGTCTTTGTTCCCAGCCATTGTCTGCCCAGAATCTGGGTCACTGTATTTTGTAGAAACAATTAGCACAGTGCCTGGCACCATAAATATTTGTTGAATGAACAAATGAATGAATGTCAGAGAGGGAAAGGAGAGGTAGGTCTCACTCAGGCCTTTTATTCTCGTTTATGTAATTACTGCATTCATCAAACATTAATTGAACACTAACTGTATGCTAAATATTGTGCTATGTCTGAAGAGAGATGCAAATGCACAGGATAGATTTCCAGTCCTAAAGATCTATTTAGTCTAGCCCTAAAGAGAAAGGAATTTTAACCCTGCCCTGAGGAAGTATAAACAGTGCTCAGCTCCCTGCACTTCCTAGGAGAGGTGAAGTTGCCTCTTCCCAGCACAGAGTGGAGTTGTAAGAGAAAAGCTACGTGAATCTGGACAGGGACTCAACATAGACCCTTGCAGTGCTGCTTCACTGTTTTGCTCGAAATGAACCCTGCAAACAAGGAACATCATATTTTAAATATCAGTGTCTGAGCATCTTCCAGACCACAGAGAGAAATACTTTTGGATTATCCACTCAAAAATAGGTACTCATACTCATGTTGCAGGTTGTGTCCCTTTGCGGGAGGAATGACAGTGCTTTGATTTGTGTCAACTTTCCTTTTTTGGTGTGGGCTCTTGGCCACCTACCACTCGGGTAAGGGAGCTGACACAGCTCAGTTGCGGTGTGCTTCTCCTCAGATGCCTGCTTGGGACTCTCTGATGCTTAACGTGATTGGTCAGGGCCCTTGCTCCGGAACTCCCTGGAGTAAAGTGGCGAAGGACCAGCAACCAGAAATGGGTGCTGGCCGAGCTGAATCAGGGAATCAGAAACAGGGAAGTGAACTTCTTAGTGAAAGTTACTGGGTAAACATCTCCCCAGCGTCCTCTCCCCATGGTTTTGAAATGCCCTTCTTAACAGAAGTCAATAGGGTAAATTAGCAAAAAACAGCAAAGGGCAAGTTTGCACAAGCACCCTAGATCAGAACGTTCAGATCTCATCAGAGCTCTCGGTGGCATGAAAGTCTCAGGGATACCCAGGACCGTAATGGGAAGTGAGATTTGAGGCTAAGAAGAGAAATGTGCCTGGAAGAGGCAGGCCCCCAAACCAGAGTTGGCAAAGCAGGTGACCCACTTTGTCAGACACGCCAAAACTAAGCTTTGAGGTCACCCTTAAAAGGGGTAGAAAAAACTTTCAAGAGTTTAACAGTTCGTTCCTCCCAAGTTAGAGAGTGTGTATTTAAAACACCCTAAGGAATCGATTCTGTTTTTAATATGTTTAAATGTATAAATATCCTGTTTTCATTAAATAATTCCTGCCCATAAGAAAAGTTCAATTGCCCTGAATTGAACTGTTATTAAAGCATGGAAGTTTATGTCAACAGAAATAAAATCACACAACATGAGAGTTGTGAGTTAAGTTTTATTTGGGGCAAGATGAGAACTGTAGCTTGGGAGACAACATTTCAGATAGCTCTGAGTGACTGCTCCGAAGGGGAAGGAGGGAGGGTCAGATACATGTGATTTTGGTGAAGGGGGTACATGCAATCAAGCACACTTTCTGGTGTGTGCGCTGAAGGTTGCTGCTAGTCTCACGAAGGTAATTGCCAGCCACGAGGAGCATGTGGCTCTATTGATGATTTTCTAGATAGGAGGAGGCGCAAGAATTGGGGCTCATAAAATCCTCTTCTGAAAATATGTCCAAAGGCCTGTTCTGTGAGTTTTTCCTGGAGCACAGAGTGCCTCATTCCTAATCTCCACCCTGAACTCCTTTCAGGACATGTGGAAGGTCAACAGCTGCAGTGGCTCGTGATTTAATCCTTGTAAAGGTAGATGGCAAGTGCCAGTTGTTAGCTGGCATTTATGATGACTTGGATTTCCAATTTCTTTGAAATTTTTCACAATAATTAGGTAAAAGGAGATTAAAAAGTCCATTTCTTAAAGTATAAAAAGCAATTAGAGAAACATGGAAAAATGCACAAAAGAAAATAAAATTAACTCATCTCACTGCTAAGAGGTAACCATGGTAACCTTCTGATTTATTTCTGTCTACTTTTTTCCCTTTACAAAAGTAGGTATGAATAAAACATACAGTGTTATGCTTTGAGCTTTCTGCTTAATCATTATCATGCGTACTTTCTTAATAACTTAAAAATCATTGAAAGTCATCACTAGTCTTTTGTCTTATGAATGGGCCATCGGTTATTTAACCATTTTCCTATTTTTGGACATTCAGCTTCTGTTTCATTAGTCATTATTGTAAGTAACAAGCATCTTTGTGTATAAACCATTTGTACCCTTCAGATAGAATCTTACATGACTCGGCCGTGGGGGGAGGGGTCTAAACATTTAAAACTCTTGTCCGTACTGTCAAATTCTCACTGGTAGGGTATGAGAGTGCCCATTTCATAGTATACGCTCCATTGTGATTTACTGTTTTAAAAAATCTTTGTCACTTTGATTTTTTTTGAAAATATCTTTAAAAAATCTTTTTGGGTGGGGGGCAGCTACCACTGATGTTGAACATGTTTTTTAATCCATTTTGATCCTTTGTATGATACCTTACATGGTCTCTTCTGGGTGCGTATCTCCTTTGGCCTTCAGCAGATTTTCTCCTGTGTGTGAAATACGTCTTTTGGACCTGTAAAACCTTAGTTGGAGGTTCTCCTAGTTGTCTCCTCTGAGATGGTTTGGGAGTATTCAAACGGAGAGCCAAAATAAAATAAAATAAGAGCCCAGGATGAGGAGGCTTTCCCTGGTATTTTAAGTAACAGCCAACATGTATCTAGGGCTTCCTGTGTGCCAAGCACTGTGATAAATTCTTTACATTTACTAAGTCACTTAATCTTTACAAGATCCCTACAGGGTTGACCATTAGTATGTCAGTTTTATAAGTAAGGAGGCTGAGCTGCAGGGAGCTTCAGTAACATGCCCAGTTGCACAACTACAGTGTCAGAGCCAGCACTTGAATCCATATCCAGCTCCACTCACAGTTTCCTGTTGAAGGTCGTGTTTTCTATCGTTTGCCTTTACCAGGTCTGCATGTAGGAGGTTACACCACATTTCAGCTCTGAGTTTCTTTCCTTTGTCTTTTAGGAGAAGGCAAATGAGGGAGGGGAATGGGTCCTTCTGGGATTGACATGATTTCATGTTAGGGATGGAAATCGTTCACTTCCTGTGGATCAATGTCAGAGCCCCGTGCTAGACCCTGTGCCCCTTCCTGGGAGCCTGGTTCCCTGCTTTTAGAAACTGACATTCTTTTGTTGTTGCTTTTAGCATCCACTCAGAGCTGAGCTCAGGGTGACGGCTGAGGGGCGAGAACTGATCCTGGACCTGGAGAAAAATGAGTAAGTGGACTCATCCTTTGTCTGAAATGAAACAATCCACTTTCATGTCCATTCCGGACGCAGGTGCCGCTGTTCTGGAAGGAAGCAGTTAATGAAGTGACCAAGCTCTCAATCTGTGGTTCCTTTGCGGGGAGCATCTTGCAAAGCCAGCGTTTCCACAATCTCTTGATTTGCTGTGAAGTTGCTGGACTGTTTAACGTCTTCTTTGAATTTCCTCAGGCTTGTGTCCGGGACCTCTTAGAGTTCACTACAAGCACATGGGTGTGTGTGTGCGTGTGTGTGTGTGTGTGTGTGTGTGTGTGTGCTTGTGTGTGTGTGAGAGAGAGAGAGAGACAAAGGGAGGGATAGGCTGGAGTACTCTGGCAGCTCCAGCACAGCACACAGCAGGAAGTGAAGGAGAAGGAGATTAGAGGAAAACAGCAGAGAGGAGAGAGGCCAGGTGGAGTGTTCCGGGATTTGACGCTTAAACCCTGGCTGTTCCATCTATTCTGGGTCAGCTCCATCTGAGCTTCTGCCAATAAAGGCATGGTCTGCAGTCTCCCGCCTTCATCCGGCTGGTTCTTCCATCTTCCTAACCTCACTCCTCTTGGGTGGCTGCCTATTTCCACATTGATTTGCTGTCAAGTGCAGTTGTATCTTGATTCATTATATTGAGCAGGTAAATAGACATAAGGCATGGCCGTGTCTGTTGCCCATTCCTTGGCCATTCCCAACCTTGCTGTCCTTACTTGGCCATAGCCCTCTGAAGGCTTCTGGTATTTCCCCATCAACAGTCCCACTTACATTCTGCCGGGCAGACCTTGTAGATAGGGCTGCACAGCTCAGAGAACTGCCTGTCTCCTTTTGGCAGCCTGGAGTACTCTGGAAGCAGATGAGTAATCAGATGCATCACTGCCAAGAAAGGGATGGTTAGGGACCTTCCCATATCCAGAAGGATGGGAATGGCTGATAAGCTTCGGTGGAAAGCAAGAATATAAATTATTCCAAATTTGGGGTTTTAGGACACTCACAGAGAAGGGTGAGTGGTGTTGGAAGTGCAGTAAAAGTGCAACTGAAGCAGATTGTGCAGTGCTTCATCCACATCTTTCCTCTGCCTCCAGTGTACAGTGGACTTCAGGAAACCAGAAAGATGGGCATCTCGATCATTTTTGCTACTTTCCTCCTGAGAGTAAAACCAGCCCAAGATTGCATCCCATTTCCCTGGAACAGACCTGGCTGGCTGCATCTGCAGAGGGCACAGGCCACGTCTGCTCTGGATTTCTCCTTTCATTGTCTTTCTTTGGTCCTGAAGGAAAGGCTCTTAGAGGGTCTGTTCTTAACAGCTCTCTCAGGGGCTGTTTCAGTTTCCCATGGCCCCAGCCCTCTAGCTCTAGTCTAAATGTTCCCTATTGCCACCTCAGTCTAGTCTGTTCTATTCTGCCTCCAGTTGGAGCATTTGCCCCAGTTAGTGTCATGGGCAAATCCTTTGGAGTTGGACTGGCCAACCAGGGGTCCCAGGACTCATCCTTCCCTCGTATTTTGGAATCTTTGCAAGAGGTCATAGGAAGGTAGAGCTGGGACACACCTTAGAAGACACTGAGTACAGCAGGCTTATGCACAGATGCAGAAACTTCAACTCAGAGAAAGATGGGCACTTGTCTGAGGCCACACAGCAAGTAAATGAGAGAGATGAGACAAGAATCATTTGTGTTCGTGGGTCTGGAGCCAGAGAAACCCGGATCTGACTCGCTAGCTGTGTAACCTGGGGCAGATTGCTGCATCTTTTGGAACCTCAGCATCCTCGCTTACAAAATGACAGTAGTAACGGCAGCGTGGGTGGTATGACGGCCGAGTGAGGGGACAAGCACAAAGTGCTCATAGAGCACACGGTGAAGAGTCAGCACGGCTGTGATCCCACGCTGAGGTTCCAGGGGCAAACCCGAGGATGTGGTCCTATTGTCTGCTGCCCTGAGCAGCTGTCTTGTTTCCCAGAGCTCAGCAACAGGCTGGATGTGGTTCCTGGCCTCGGTGAGTTGGCAGAAGTGGAAGCAGCAGAGCTGAGCAGAGTGACCTCACCAGGTATCCCTGGGGGACAGTTTCCTGCTATTTTCGTCTAAATTGGGCTTTTTGTTTTTGAACACATGTTAGCAAGCAGAACTCCAACTGCACACGACTTCCTAGTGTGTTTATTTCCCAAAGCCTTCTCATTCATGGTGCGTGCGAGTCTGGACTCCAAACAGCTTTGGTGGGAGGGTGCTGCTTTTCTGATTTTTCAAATTTCATGAAGCACTAACAAAGTTTTTGTAATCCCATGATATTTGAGCGGAAATGAGGCCCTGTGCAAATGATCCTCAGGCTCTGGTTCTTAACTGTCTCGATTGATTCATTCATCCTTTCCCTCTCGTATGGATGTGTCACATTCCAGGCACCAGCGCAGGTACTGCAGACATAGCTGTGAATAACCCTTTCTGCCTTCCTGGGGCTTGGGTTCCAGTGCAGGGAACAGTGAATAAACAAGCAAACATATAGTGTGTCTGCTGACAGTCACTATGGAGCCAACAAAGGGATATAAGTGCTCTGGAGAGCAGGGGTCAGGGGGGAGATGCTGTTTTGGAATGGTGGTCAGAGAATGCCTTGGGGTGAAACTATATTTCAGTCCAGACTTGAAGGAGGTGAGGAAGTGAGCCATGTGGGCAGCAGAGAGATGACAGTTCCAAGGAGCAGGAACAGCCAAGTTCAAAAGCCCTAAGAGATTAAGAAGTCTCCATTCCCGCTCCCCACCCCCACATACACTTCCCCATATATTGGAGTCTCTGGCCTCCCAGGAGCTGTGGATGAGGGCTTCTGGGACTCTGAAGGGAGGGAGAGGACATTTCTAGTTTCTTTCTCATCCTCATGAGGTGTCTGGCCTTCTCCCATCTAATCAAAGCCCATGTGCTAATGCACGGCCCGAAATAGCAGTGAGCAGGCCTTTAATGGAATTCACATGGGGGAGATTGCCAAGAATGGTGAGGACAGAGGTGCATGGGGGTTGGGCCAGTAGAGAGGGGACCGAGCAAATGGGCCTTCAGCTCAGCTAGCAGACACCCCGAGGTGCCTTAGTTCAATAGCATGGCAGCTGGTAGCCTTTTTCTGTTGTGACATCCCCGGGGGGACACACCCCCTTTTCTCTGTTGAGTGCAGGTGGGAAGGAGTGACATCGTAGGGATAATCTGAATGTGGCTTCCATGTCGGAACGTCCTAGTTCAGATCCTGACTCTGCCGCTTACTAGCTGTATGTCCTTTTTAAGCTTCAGTTTCCCTGTCTGGGTATAATAATAGTCTCATGCTGTAGAGCCCTGGGGAGGGTGAAAAGAGATGGTGCAAGTCAAGGGCCCAGCACAGTGCCTGGCTTGTACTCCAGACCCAGTAAATGGCAGTTATTATTTTTGTCCCTTGTGGTTTTTTAATTGCAAAATGTGCTCATTGTAAAACATGTAGCAAGACCAAAACATAACAAGTAAAAGAATGAAAGTCTCCTACCCATGAGGAGAATACACTGTTAGCAGTTTGGTGGGCCTACCCTGGACCTTTCCTGTGCACGTGAGAACACGCACATGGATACTCGTAGACACAGACACACACAAGCACACCCAGGCTGCTATTTTTGCTGGGTAGGGAGGAGCAGAAATGAGATTATACTATATATATTGTTCCACACTTGTTTTTTCAGACTTAACTGTATGTGATGAAGGTAGTAATCTGCTCTGATAAAATACATGTTGCATAGTTTTACATGTACTCACACACATATACACCATTTGCAAGTGTTGGTGCATAGCTGTCGTTAGGAGAACCTTACCTGTGATTGGAGAAGTGTAGGACAGTAGAAACAGTGCTCAGCTCAAGAGACAGACAGTGTGGATTTGGTCCACAAGCCAGTTGGCCCTCCTGCGCCTCAACTTTTTCATCTGTCAAATGGGGGTTTTTGTCCCAATTGGGCTCAAAGAGCCTTTCCTGTGCTACCTGTTTAGAGGATACTGCATAAGCGGAGGATGGAAAAGAAGTCCCTGCCTCTGGTGTTTGCTCTCTGGTTGCGGAGACATCCCTGGAAATAGGGAGCAGTGGGATAAAGGCGAATACCCTCAAAACCACAGACCCTGGAGTTGAGGATGAGCTGCTTGCTCAGGGCTCACCGTTTAGGCAACATCAACCCAAAAAGGGAAATGACAGGGAAGCAATTATAGGCTGCTATTTCCACAACCCACAATTTTGAGGCATAAATCCACAATATTTTTTCTCCATGTAATTTTCCCCAGGCTCTGAGGACTGCCTCATCAATCTGCATACCATATTGGACAACAACTTGTTTGCTGAAATCAAATGGAATCTTCCTTAGCTATAGGCATCTAGGGAGATGAACACCTCCAGGGGGATGGAGGCTCTGGCTGTCTCCCTTCTCCGCGTTTTCCAACAGGAGGGCACCCTGAACTGTTGAACCTACTTGCAGGATGCTCCTTGGCTGCAACACTACATTACAAAGTCACCTTCGAAAGCAAATGAGCAGCAGCTCACGCAGTGGGCACTGTGCCCAGGGGACCTTTGGCCATATACTTCTCTCTGCTAGTCTCTTGAGCACATGCTGGAGGTCTCATCTCTAAAGTAGACTTCCTACCTTCCATTCCAATGATGCTAAGATTTAGGTTTTGGCTTGGGGAAGGAAGCCACGTCCTTGGGTCTCACCCCGTTAATTATGCCCTAGCCCAGTTAGCAAAAGAGAAACCCTATGTGTACACGTCTAGCTGATAAGAATGGATGTTTGTTTTCTTTTGTGTGTATATCTACCTCCAGATCTCATGAGCAACAGTCATTGTCAAGGCAGAATTTAGACATTTGGAGGTTTACTGATGATTATACCTGCCGCTGCTTCTGACTTTCACCTCTCTTCCTATCTCTAACTTCGTATCAGTCTCTCAGAGATATCTTAGGGAAGGAGACTGCTTTTGCTATCCTGGAAATCAAGCTACAACCTGGAAAATTAACAGTCATTGAGGATGGAGTGATCTAGCTCCTTGGTTTTTCCCCTCAACCCTCGAGTTGTATAACACTGGAGGGCCCAAGAAGAGGAGACAGAGCAGGCAAAAGAGGAATTTTTCCTGCAGTAGACGGGGTGGATTAGTTACCCCTGCTTACTGCTGCACTCCTCCTCCAAGGAGGCCTGGCAGAAACACATAGCTGATCTGGAGCAAAACTGCATACAGCCCAGGCCATGGAGCTCCCCCTGGCTCCCAGCTCCCCAGCTTCCTCTGGAGTGAAGAGTAGACTTTAGCATCTTATCTGGGATAAAGGACAGCTCTCTCTGACCCTCCCTTGTCAGGAGCTTCATTTGCTGTTGGCAAAATTCAATTTCCTGGATCAAAGAGAAGCTTAAGAAAGGCTTAGATACATCCCAGTGCTCTTGGTGAACCGTGCTTCACTGAGTTGCATTCAAATGAGTCACAGACATATGGGTTACATTTCACTTAAAATACACATGGCTTAAGAAATTAGAGGATATCGTTTTTTAACCAAGTATTTGGCAGATCTCAAGTATTCGAAATGTTTTTCCAAACTCGGCACACAGCTGGGCTCCCCCGTTCCCCACAGCTGACATTGTATAACCCAAGGAGACTGGTGCCGAGGAAACGGTTGGATTGGCTGGGTGGGGACCTCAGAATTTGAAGAGAGCTGCCTGTGTCTGAAATGTTCTTCCAGTTTTTTTTTTTTTGAAGTATTAGGACCTGGAATTAACCCTGCTGTGTTGACTCTGAGACAGCGACTGCATCAGCAGATTTGAATTCTAAGCGCTGGGCTGGGCACCTTGCCCCAGAGAGACCTCACTGTCCTGTTTGAAGTGCAGTTTCCAAAATTGTAGCTTTGTAGACAGAGATTGATTTCAACTCCAGAGCCCCTGGAGTTGCAGACCAATCTGATGTGATCTTTATACAAGCCAAGTTTTCAACCCCACCCATGCATAAGCAGGGTCTTCATTATTTCTAAATCACTGGAAACATGACATTGCTTTCTTCAGATCCGCTGCGTAAACTCCGTCTCAGTAACTAGAAGTGGTGATCTGAAGGGAGGCAGCTATACAGTTGCCGAAAGACAGTATCGACGACCTAGATGTGCTGGGTCTTAAGGCTGTGAGCACAGAAGCCCGAAATGCCATAATCCATAGGGTAGAACAGGCTTGGGCTTTGGTGCCAGAGAGCCCTAGATGCGGTTCCAGGCACTGACACTTTCTGGTTAGGTGGCCTTTGTCAAGTCACTTGCCTTCTGAGTGTTGTTTCTTCATCTGTATCCATGATAACATTCCCTCCTTACTGCATTTACTGAGAGCCAGTCCCTGTGCAGAGGCACTTCACGTACTATCTCATTTAATCCTCGTGGCACCCCTTTTAATGAGATATTATTATCATTCACATTTTACACGTGGGGGAACTCAAGGGTGAGGAATTTGAGTAATTTACCCAGTGTCAGGCACAGCCAGGAGTCAAACTCAGATCTACCTGCCTCTTAACAGATCTACCTGCCTCTTACTATATTTTACTTCCTGCTTAGAAAATAGACATTAACACCTTCATTGCAGGGTTGGGTAGGCTGAAAAATGTGCCCCACCCTCCAAGAGACCACACTCTCCCTGGGACGTGAGGCAGTGCTGCCTTATGTGACAAAAAGGGATGTTTGTAAGTGTGACTAAATGAAGATCTTGAGAAGGGGAGATTATTTTGGATTTTGTGGGTGGCCTGCAAATACAATCACAAGTATTTTTGTAAGAGGGAGTTTTGCTCACAGACAGAAGAGGGGAAGGCAGAGTGACCACAGAGGTGGGAGTGATACAGCCACAAGCCAAGGAATGTAGGCAGAGGCCTGGAATGGAACCTCCCAGAGAGAGTACAGCCCTGACTTTGGTCTTCTGGCCTCCAGAACTGTGGGAGAATAACTTTTCGTTGTTTTAAGCCACCCAGTTTGTGGTAATGTGTTATGTGTCAGCCACAGGAAACATATGCAGGGTTCACGAGCCTTTGCAGTAATGTACTGTGATGTGCTTAGGATCACTCCTGGCACAAACATGAGCAGGTTTTCAATACATGCTAATTTTCATTAGTGCAAAGTCAACATCAGGTGTTTTCCAAGGTGTCTTGATGATACAAGGCATTGCATATGGCCCCTGTGACTGTCTTCAAGTAAGAAACTGACAAGAGAAAAACATTGAGAAATAGCATGTGTGGTTACCACTTACCGGCATTTCTTAAGTTCCGGGACATGTTGTCTGATGCTCGGTCTACCTTTGGGTAACTTCTGGCTGAAGAATGATGGTCAGATATGAGTAATGATACCATCAGTTGTGGTAATGACCACAGTGTAGGGGATGCCTATAGAGCAGTCTCTGTGTGAGTCATCTAATTGATCATCACAACAACCTAGAGGTGTGGGTACGTGTATTAACCCTATTTGGCAAATGGGGACCCTGTGGCATGTAGCTGTGTGGCTTGCTCAAGTCACCTGGTGGGAAGGGCAGAGCCAGGATGTGGAGGAAGATATGTTTGACTCTAGCCTCAGGCTCTTGGCTGTGGCCTCATATTGCTTCTTGGATGCACTGCCCTTGCTCGGTATGCGCTCCTTCAGTTAGCACTGGTGTAACTTCTTTGCTATTCTGCCCTCCCTCTTCTCTTTCCTGCTGCTTTCCTGGGGCCCTGGTTAGAATTTGGATTTCAGTGGACTGTGATGGTGTAATCCTGGCAGGTTGGATTCAGAACCTAGCTCCTTGTACCCACAGGTGATGTAAGCTTTGGCAAGTTGCTTCACCTTTGCGAGTCTCAGTTTCCTCATCCACATGATGGGGCTAATAATAGTAGCCACCTTGTCGGATGTCACGTGACATTCAGTAACATAATGCTCTTAAATGGCTTACACGGTAACTGGTGCACTGTGAGAGTCCAACAGACAGTTGCTATTATTTGTGTTCTGCAGGATCGGAAAAACATTTAAGAATGAAGTAAGAGGGAATTCCCCTGAGTTGCTTTCCAAATGTAATTAGGAAGACGACCTTAAAACTCATTGCCCCTGGGAGGAAACTCACTTCTGCTCTCCAGCCGTGCCCAGTTTGACCTAACTGTATCTCGAGAGTCCAGCTTTGCAGGTTCTCCGGTCGGCCAAACTGTACCTCCTGTCTGCGCCTGCAGAATCAGCGCCCAGGCCCTCCCTTGGCAAGGCCCTGAGCTGTCCGATAAAGAGGCTGGGATCTGTATACCGGTTCCGGCTCTATCTCCTTCCAGGGACCCACAGCCAGGGCTGCCTGTGTAGCCAGGAAGGATGTCCATGGTTTTCTTTTGTCTCAAGCTTATTTCTCCTGGCGGCCCTTCAGCAGGAGCACAGGGTGAAATGAATGGGAGGAAGCTGTCAGCTGCCCTGTTGGCCTTAGTGGACTCTAGTCGGAGTGAAGGGAAGTGTGTGCTTGGAGGAAATCGGGAGTTGATTCTTGAGTTTGAGGAACCCTTGACCATCAGACTGTTTACCTTAAGATACCAACGATAGCGCGCATCCAGGGAGTGAGCATTTACCCTGAACGTACGGTTTCACATGGATTTTTTTTTAACCCTGTATAAATGTCCATGTAAATTTACCCAAATGGGGTCATACTATATCCTAAGTTTCATAGTTAATTTTTTTTCACTTGGAAATATACCATGGGCAAGCATCAAATTAGTTTCAAAAATTTACGTGAGAACTTTTTGGAATGTCTGAAAACTTCAATAATAATATTCTAGAAAAAATTGTCAGTAATAGAGTTTTAAAATAAATGAGATCATACTTTATGTACTGTTCTGTAATTGGCTTTTTTATTATTGGTCTTCAGTATCTTTCCACATGAGCACATGTATAGATGTATTTCATTCTTCTTAATGGTGACATAGAATTCCTGAATAGATGGACCAAAATTTAAAAATTTCCCTATTAATGGACAGTTTTCCAAGTTCTTGCTAGGACAGATAATGCTGCAGTAATAGGCTTATACATAGTCTTTAAGCATATTTGCAAGTGTTTCTGTAGGACTGGGCAGAGGAGGAGATACCTAGAAGCAGAGTTGCAAGGACATACAGCCTATGTGTTTAAAATGTTTTAAATTTTGACAAACTGTCCCTCCCATTCCACAGATTCCTCCCCAAAGACAGTACCATTTTACATTCGTACAGCACTTTATGGGAAAGTATTATGGATACGTTTCCATGTAAATTTCTTGGTCACTTTTAATGGCTATATGATATTATATTGTATGTGTATGCCATCATTTACTTTAAAAAGTTCTTAAAATGAAAAACGATGAAATGCACACAGGAGGAGAGAGGATAATGTAATGAATCCCCATATACCCTTCTCAGATTCAATAATGATTCAGATGCCATGATTAATTTAATCACCCCATATTGATGGTCATTCAAGATGGGGTTTTCTCCCCCATTTTTACAAACAGTGCTAGAGTGAATATGTTCATGTTCTTTGGAAGGTGCTTTCAGAGGATTACCTCCTAAATGTGATTCACTGGGTCACAGGGAATTTACACAGAACATGCAGGTAGATAAAGGCATAATGCCTTTGGCTTCTCTGTCAGTGGCATCCCACCACCCATGTTGAGAGAATTTGTTCCACACGTTCTCACCAATGGGTTGATTGTTGAGCTTGGGCAGCCTCTTTAAACCCAAACTCTCCTGCCTTTGAAAAAAAAACAAACAGCTTTATTGAGATATAACTTACATACGGTATTGTTGATCTGTTTAAATAAGTATGCCATTCAATATTTTTTAGTATATTTAGAGTTGCACAACCATCATCAGAGTCACCTTATTTGGAGATAGAGTCATTATGGGTGTAATTAGTTGAGATGGAATCATTCAGGGGTAGGGTGGCATCTAATCCAATATGATTGGTGTCCTTATAAATAGGAGACATTTGGACACAGACAAGCACACAGGGAGAATGCCATATAAAGATTAGAGTTATGAAGCCACAAGCCATGAAAATGCCAGAAGCTAGGAGGGAGACCTGAAACAGACCCTTTCCTAGCACCTTCAAAGGGAGCACTGCCAACACCTTGATCTTAGACTTAACTTTCAGAACCGTGAGGCAATAAATTTTTGTTTTGAAACCTCTCAGTTTGTGGTACTTTGTTAAGGCACCCCAACTTCCCCCTGAAACCCATTAGCTCTTGGCAATCTCTAACTTGCTATCTGTCACTATAGATTTGCCTACTCTGGATAGTTCATATAAATGAGATTATACAATATTGGTCTTTTGTGAGGGGTTTCTTTCACTGTGTAATGTTTTTGAGTTTTATCCATGTTGTATAGCGGGTATCTGTCCCTTGTTCCTTTCTATTGCTGCATAGTATTCCACTGCATGAATATACCAGATTGTGTTTATCCATTCATCAGTTGATGTATTTTTCCTACGTTTTAAACCAGAGCTAACTCAACTCCACTCTACAAGTTTGATTTCAGTGAACATTAATTGAGCACCTGTGTGGAAAGTCCTGTGCTGGGTGCTGTAGGGAGTTGATGCAAACCCAATATTCTGGCCCTCTCACAGTTTACTCTCTGTAGGAGAGAAAACACACAAACAGCACAATCCCAGGCTGGTTACAAATTTGCTTAATAGAGTTAAAAGTAAAGTGCTAAGGAGACAAGAAGGAAGAGAGAATTTCTGACTCGAGTATAGAGAAAGTTTCCCTAAGGAGGGTTCCTTGGAACTCTGTCTTGCAGGAGCAAGGAGGGGAGACTTTGGATGAGGAAAGGGGGAGAGATGAGTGAAAGAATGAGAAAGGAATTCAGACTGAGAAATTAATATATAAATATTTGGTCTGGATCAAGAGGAACCAAATTTGTAGTGCTAATAAGCTCTTAGGAATTCAGTATTCCAACTAGGCCAAATCATCGTAGTTCAGAAGAGTAGTATGTAGGTTTGGGGAAGGAGTTTCTGTCCTTTCTGCAGCTGAGCTACCTGAGATTTGAGTGGCTTAGAGCTCCATTTCCTTTGTTCTCTTATGTTTGACTTTGAGTTGGGCTCTCTCTTGCCTCCGGTAAAACTTTGTGATCAGAAAGATAAGTGGAGTATTTCTAGGAAAGAAGCTTGAGGTGCAATTTAAAACTGAGCTATATTTTCTGCACCTTGGATAAGAAGAAGCTCTTCCCTCACCCTCCCTGTCAAAGGGAAATTTGGGCTGAGCTGAGTGGATGGAGGTGTACCTGGTGGATGGAGCCACGGACTACAAGGGGCTGAGCCCAAAGCAAAGATGGCTTCTTCACAACTCGGGGAGAGGATGGAGTCTCCTGAAAACAAGACATGGTGGGTGGGATATGGATGGATATGTGGATGTACATTTGGACTGGAGGTCCCACCTTCCAAACCTCTGTCTTCATCTTCAAGGATGTGCCTTGGCTCTTCATCCAGACTCCCTAGAAGCTGGTGTTGTTTCTACTCCCCAGTCTTTGTGCTTAGGAAGCAGAGCATCACCATCTCCTGGAAAAGTCCACAGGAGGAAGAGGCCAATTCTGGGGTCTCTGGACTAGTTTTATCCTGAGCATGAAACCTCATTTACATTTTACCCAGGAAATATTCTGATTTTAAGAAAGGAAGCTTTACCCTTTCTCTTTTTAGAACTCGGTGATATACACAACTTTTGGCTGATATCTTGAATGCTAAATAAACAGACTTTTGGGCACCCTGGAACAAACTGTGGGTCTTGCTCTTACTCATTCAGGGGCAGGCATTGAGTCAGAGAATCCTTGGTTTTTCTGACAGGCGTCTCCGCGTTTCGGGCTTGAGCTCTGGATTACTCACTGGGGATTCTCACCTTTTTTCTCTCTTTCCTTCTCTTCCTTCATTCAACAAATACTGTGAGCGCCAAATATGTGGCTGGCATTGGGCTAGGTCCTGAGTGTTCCTGGAAGAGCAACGATGAGCAAAACACAGTGTCTACTACCATCACGGGGCTTAGAGCTTAGTAGAGGCGAGAGGTAATCCAGCCATTACTGAACAGTGTGGGGCAGCTATGATGGAGGAAACAGAGGGTACCGTGGGAGCATGGGGAAGGAGAACCTACCCTGGATGCGGGTCAGGGAAGGCTTTCAGGAGGAAGTGAAGTAAAAAGAAGTAGGGTGGTGGTGGAGGGGGTGGTAGAGTTAGCTTATACAAAGGGAGTGGGCTCCAAACAGCACAAGTAGCAGGAACAAAGGTTCAAAGGCTAGAGCAACATTTGAAGATGCAAAGAAGTTCTTTATGGTTAGAGCGGAGAGTGAGAAGGGGGAAGGAAGCGATGAGAGAAGAGGTTGACCAGGTTGGCAGGAGTGTCTTTGAATGGCTTTGTAGTCTCCTTTAAGGGACTGGGTGTTTATCTTGAGGGCAATGGGAAGCTGATGGAGGCTATTTTAAAAGCCAGACAGTGACACATCCAAAATACATGTGAGAAGGATGGCTTAGACTGAAGCATGGAGGATGGATTGGAAGGGGGCAAGATTAGCGATGGTAGTAAGACCCATTCACAAGCTCCATTATCATCTGAGTGAGAAATTACGGTGATCTGACTTAGGGCACAGGTAGCTGATATGGAGAGAAGAGGACAGATTCCAGAGATACTTATTTATAAGGTGGAATCATGGAGACTGGGAGATGGGTTGAATATAGGCTGAGGGAGGGGATGGACTCCAGCGTCAATCTGAGGCTCCCGGCTGGAGTAAGTATTGGGACAGTGGTGCAAGTCCCTGGGCATGTCCTCAGCTTGTGGTGGGACCTCGGACAAGCCACTTCTTTTCTCGGATCTTTAGTGTCCTCATCAGATGAAGCGTAACCCTTTCTAGTCACCAACTTTGCGGGATCTTGGTGGTGGGGATCCACTGATAAAGTCTATGTGAGAAGTAGTGTCCGGCACTCTTTCTATGACCCTAAAAGGCCCGGCAGGAGCGAAGTCTGTCCTTACCCTGGTTATCTCTGTAATGTGGACCCTTACGTAGTCTTCGCTCCTTATCTACAATTCTAAACACTCGATCTCCCAGGAACTGGCGAGACCTCTGCCTATTCCGGCAGCTGAGGCCTCCCTGGGGGCCTCCCTGGGGGTTCTCAAACCAGCTTTTGTAGAAAACAATGATATCATTTAGTGGGTGGAGCTGGCCAGGCTTTCCTCAGCCAGTTTAAGGAGAAATGGGGGCTTTATGACTTCTGTACTGATGGCTCTTTTCCAGTCCCTTCCATAGCTCCCATGTGCCCTAATGCCCCCCCTCTTCCTTTTACCCCTGAGGTTACGGGTTTGCAGAGAACTGGCAGCCTCCACATTTTCTCCTCTTGCATCAGTCTCCCTGGAGAGAGGTCTCGAT
Source organism: Vicugna pacos (assembly GCF_048564905.1). NCBI lineage: Eukaryota > Metazoa > Chordata > Mammalia > Artiodactyla > Camelidae > Vicugna > Vicugna pacos. The sequence continues at coordinate 8,880,910 of NC_132989.1, forward strand.
GGGCCAAGGGGCTATAATGGCTGCATTATATTGGGTGTGGTTTCTTTTTCCAAGCCCCCCTCCTCCCTCGCCGGGAAAGGAAGGACAAGTCATGGAAAGGGATTCCTTTGGAGGGAGACTGGAGTGCTAGAGAGAGAGGAGACCACTGTGTTGGGAAAGATGGCAGGCTCCTTGTGTTCTGGAAGCTCTTTATCTCTTACTGATGCTGGATTTGGGGCTTGAGTAAGAATGCAAAGGGTAAACTGTTCTTTCACTTACGTGATGATAGAATTATGGCTGCGGAGAAGATGAGCAGTGTTGAGGATGCTGAGTTTCGGACCCCTAGGTGGCCTTTTCCTCTCTGCCCTCAATACACTCGCGCACACACACGCTCATGTACACACGCTCGTGCACAGGTACCCTCCTCCACAGCTGTGTAGGCAGCTTACTAGCGGAAGTTGGACGTTGCTTGCAACCCTTGTTTGCAGCAGTTCTAAGAAGGAAGGAAGAGAGGTTGTGAAATGGTGACTTGGTTTCCAGGGACCAGACAGTAATACCTACCTCTTGTGTGTCCTCTTTGTGTTTGCAAAGTACTTTCACAGATGACCTTGGAAAGGAGGAAAACTTAATTTTCCCTCTACCTTTCTAAGTTCTCGGCTAAGAACCCTATGACAAAAGACAGATTTAACAAGAGAGAACAAACAGGTTTATTAACCTGTACACATGGAAGATACCCAGGGGAAAATGAGCAACACAGTTAGAATTCAGGCTGCTGTAGCATCTTCAGTAAAGAAGAAGGCATTTGTAGAGAAATGGTAGGACAAAGGAAAGAGGTTTTAGTCTCTCAAAGGCAGTAAACTGTGCGAAGGTAAATATTTGGGAAACAAATGGTAGATAAAGGCTGATGAGTAAAGTTTGTCATGTGGATTCCTCTGGTGCCGTCTTCAGGCTGATGGGGTCTAAAGTCTCTGATGGTTAACTTTTGTCCTTCCTGGTAGAGAGAGGAAGAGGGACACCCTTGGAAATTTATGTGCTGCTTTGAGGCAGCGAAGGGGAAGGCAGGGAGCTTTTCTTGTACCTGCTTCTTCTCGATTGTCTTCAGCTGAAATGATCCTTATACTAAGCTGGCGTTTTGGGGGTGACCTAACCTGTCACCCTTCAGCCTCCTCTAATCTCCATGACGGGAGATGCCAGATGGAGGGCAGAAAAGCTGTGCTCGCCTCCTTCACATCCCATAGCCCAGTACCTGGCACATGACTGGCCCCAATAAATATGAGGGAGCCCGCTTGCAGGCGCAGAGCCTGAAGTTCTGAAGAGCGTGGCCAAGAACCCAGAACAGCTGTGTGACGAATTCAAGCCAGGAGGAACTTGGTCCTCCTGAGGCCATGTGCTCTGCATTTTGTATCGTATTATGCCGCTTAATAAGCAATTATCGTTGAGATGGCCTGAGCATCCTTCCTCTCTGCCTTCAGGAGCGTCTGGAGGGCCTAACTCTTAGATTATCTACCACTGATGTTTAGCTAACTTTGGTTTATTTAGACTGATGGGTTTAGAAGCAAAATACAACTGTGTGATGTTGGCAAGTTGCTTTTGCCCTTTTAAGAATTCTTCCTCTGTAAGAGTGGAGTAGGAGGAAGCAATGCACAGAGAGGGTGGCGTACAAAGACTTTTTGCTGCAATGGACTCTGCAATTTATTCACCTGTCCTCTTCCCCTCCTTAAAAAAACAAAACAAAACGAAAAACAACAGCAAAAACTTGATGGAAAGGGAATGAGGCAATATGTAGAGTGAGGGGAAAGCTGAAGGACTAGGGCTCAGAAAGGACAGGGTGCAGGAATTCACAGTCTCTTCAGGTGCCAGCACAGGCGTGACACAGCGCCAGCCATTTTCACCAAATGTCACTCATCTTGCAATTCAGTGAAATGAGATCTGGTTGTCCTGGCTTGTTATGACTGACTCCGGGGGGGCCCCAGTCCACAAGTGGCGAGAGGGGACCATTTCTCTAAATGCAAATCAGGCACTGTTTTCCCAAGAAAATGGCAGGGATGCTGGGCAGGCCAGGACAACAGGTGTACACTATGATTTTGGAGGGCTTTCCGATTTCCCACCTTCTTGACCTGTGCTCTCACTGTGATTTGTCCTTTAGGATGCTAAGAAACACTGGACAAAGTTATCAAAGTTACTGGGATATGTAATCAGAGACTAAAACAGACCAAGAACCTACATTTAGGGCAGCTTAGTTTGTGGTCTTCACCCACCTGCGCTTTGTTTTTTTGCTTGTATTCATGGGAAGCCCCACCTAGTCTCTTGTTTCTAAGCGTATTTTCATAGGTCTACTGATCTTAGAGGTTCCTTTTCATCTCTTCCCCTGTGTCTTATCCACAGTGTTTATCTGTACAACGTTAACCACTGCCTCGTGCGTTTACCCTTTCCTTCAGGTCGATCTGATAAACAAGGACTGTAGTTATTTACCAGGAACTGGTTGCTAGAAAGGCTGCTTTAATTTTTCTCGGAAATTGTAAAGATATTTCCCCGAACTATTCTTATCCAATTCTAGTAAATACCCATAATAGGCTGTCTGGGACACTGGAAAACAAACCCATGAACTTTTCTTGCGTGAGCCATTTTGGGGGTCTCTCAGGTCCCTGACAGTTAAGCGTCCTGATCCCAAGAAGTCAGCCCTATTTGCCCAGAGAGGTTACTGATCTTGGTGGACGCAGCCAAGAGCAAGGCCCGAAGAGGATGAAATAAAGACCCTGCTGGCCAGAGGAGTAAACAGTGCTCATCCAAACATCCTTTGGTCTACTACACGAAAGCAAAACATAGGACCAGGAGCCGGTCGGAAGGGTGCCAGGTCCTGTGGGGACTGGGAGAAGATGTAGTGGGACTCGGTTGGTGAAAAGGAGTGTTGATTGAATGCACTGTTAGGAAACTTCCTTCATAGCAGGTTAAAGACGGCATATTTCAGCTTTGTGCCAGGCTTGTGAGTGGGGCCATCTTGCTTTGCCGCCTTGCGTCTGGAGCTGGACCTCGGGCAGGGATGATGTCTACTTAGGTGAGTCCCTGGAGTAGGAGGAGGTCTCCCACTCTTCGCATCAGGAGCAGCCTCTGCAGTTCCCCCTTCCTTGGCCTTTCTGCTCCCTCAGAAAGGACTGCCTTTGCCTGTGGGCCCCGGACTCCTTGGTCCCTCGTTTGGCTCTAGAGCCATGCCTGCGGCAGGTTGGCTTGTTCCCACTCCTCTGCAGTCACAGGTGGAAGGAGCACAGCTTTGGGAATCTTTGTCCTGAGACAGCGCCAGCTGTCTCTTCCCCCTTTTCTTTCTTGCCCTTCGCAAACAAAAGACAACAAAACAGTAGTTACTTAATGTGTTATTTTGTCCCAAATATGGGCACACATTAGCCGTTATGTTAGAAAAACTCCATCTACTCTTCGAAACCTCTTCCTAATGTCTGCCCGTCTGGGCATCTCCATTTCCATTTGATAGAAAGGGAAATTCTGAGCTGACTAGCTTGTGATGTGCGTAGTATCTCCTTGCTAGTTAAAAAAATACGAACACAAGAATTTCTGAACATACCCAGAAGGAGAGAGACTAGTATCATGAACCCTCAGAAACCCCTTTGTTTTGGTTTAACAATAACTGAGTTTTACCACATGTACACATAGCTAGCAAATGATAGCAGTGGCATTTGTAGAACACAGATACTTTGTACTTTGCAAAGAGTTCTTTCTCATTTGTTTGTTTTATTTAGCAAACATTTATAGTCAGGCACGCTCCTAACATTTTACAGCAACCCTACGAAGTAGATTCTATCATCTCCCCCATTTTATAGGTGAGAAAACCGAGGCACAGAGAGGGTAACCGACGTGCCCAAGTTCGCAGAACTTACTAGCATCACAGCTAGTTTCGAATGTATTTTCTCATTTGATCCTCTCAGTGAGGCTGAGAGATGGAAATTATTACTCTGTTCATTTGCGATCTAGGGAATGGAGAGAATTTAGGTGGCTCAGGTGCAAACAGTTCTCATACAAACACAAATGGTGAGCACTTGTCAAAGTTTTATTTATCTAATGGGGAAACCAACAAAGTGGTAAAACTGGTTTCAAGATTGAACAGATAAGGAAAACATATGCATATATATTTTTTTCTTCAATAGTGAAAAAGGAATGCTGAGATAACATTGCTAAATTAGCTATAAAGCTGGTTAATATCCTGGGGCAATGCAATCATAACCTTGAGAGTGATCTTTTCTACTCAGTGGAAATCATTTTCATCTCTAGTGTGTCTTACTAGGCTTTTACAAGTTAACATCTAATTTTACAGAGTTTTACAAGAGCTGCCTTCATTAACTGTAACTAGTCTTTCAAAGCTACATTCCCCCTCCGCCCCAGAGTCCAAAGATCCTTAGGCCTCTTAGAGTCTGCGATTTGACAGGGCTCTTGTACCACGTTGAAGGGTGCTGTGGTGACCTTCTGCCTCATCTCCAGAGTGTGAAATGCCGGTCATCTGGAGAGTACTGTGACTAGGACTGAAGCGAAAGCTTTCTGAGCCCTGGTCATTCCCTTTAGGCTGTGCTGGTATCACCTTTAGATTTTGAGAGGGTGCTTAGGAGGCTGGAAATGAGAAAAAGAATTAAAAATATTAAAATCGACCGAATGGAGTAAGACAGAGCATTCCCAGAGCCTGAAAAAGTATCACCTGGAAAAACTATTAAAAATATAGATTTCTGAGTCCTTCTCTAGAGAATATAATTCTCAGTGGGGCTGGGATGGGGCCTGGGATTTTATATTTTTTCACAGCGTTTCCGGGTGTTGTGTTACTGGGTTAAGTCCCATGATGACGGCACTAAAAGCATGGCTGAGAAATGAGAGAGCCTTGTGTTATCACCAGCATGGGTGGGCAGGGTGAGGGTGAGGGTGAGGCTCCTTAGGGGAAAAGAAGAGGGACCAGCAGGCTGTCCCTCCCAAGCATCCCCAGGGTAGAAGTGCCCGGATCCTCTTGAAAGAGCTAGATGTGCAGCAAGACCTGGGAAAAGGAGGTGTTAGTAAAAATAGCCACTGGGTTGAGCATGGGCTCAGTAGGCTGTTTTTCAAGGTGGCTTGGAATTTGTTATCACTTCATCTTCACTGGTTTGCTCACCTGTAGCAGCAGGATGGGAGTGTGAGCTCTGAGAAGATGTTCTGCAAATTCTAGTCTGGCTTCTTCTCCCCAGAGTGAGTTTTAGAGATGCTTAGAGAGGCATTTGAAATTCGTCTGATAGCACGTAGTCCTTGAAGGGACAGCTCTGGGTCTGAAGGCTGTGAGCCTTAGGAAAGGTGGGTCAGGACTGTGGCAGACTGCAGTGTGTTTGTGGGGAGGGGCCTGGCTGTGTGCACAAACGCTTTCCAGGCCACCGTGGGCAATTCCGTGGTCCTTCCCCGGAGAGTGACTTTCCATTTTATGCCCAGCATCTGGGAGACAGCTTGTTTTCCCAGCTGAGATTCAGAAGATGCAAGTTTTGCTGGAGGACTTAGGGGTCTGAGCGACATGGGTTTCCCCCAGAGCGAGCACACCGGTGCTGGTGGCTGTTAGCCTTGGGATGATGTGTGATTTCTGCCTGCCTGTGGGCCTGTGAGCCTGGAGGGCACAGGCGCAAGGCCCCTTCTTCAGAAATTGCTTTTCCATCAAAGCCAGAAAAGGGAGGGGGCGGGGTGGGAAGTCTTGGACAGTCCTTCTCTCTTCCTGGACGCACATCACTCACAACTCGTTTCCTGAAAATCCTAATACACTCCAGTGGTGAGAGACGGCTTCCTGCAGATCTGCTGAGCCAGCCCCATGTCAGAGAGGAGATGAGAACAAGATGTGGTCAGAGAAAGGGCAGCTGGGCTGAGCTGGGCTGCTCAGTGGCTCCGTGGCCCCGTCTTCGGTGCCGAGAGCAGCGCCTGGGCACGTGGGCATAGATGGGCCTAGCTTGGGGCAGTAGGAAGCGTTTGAAAGTAGTTTTTTGTGTCCTGTAAAATTACACAGATGATGGTGGTGAAACACGACCCTTCCTTTTGCTTCTCAAAGGAAGGATGACCTTCCTGGCCAACAACCACAATCCCATTTAGGGAAAGGGTTGTTATTTTAAAAGAAACAAAAACAAAAAGAAACTAGCCCTGAAGTTTTTCTACATTCGTCCTCTTTCTCTTGCTCTGTGCTTTGCTTACCCCTGGTGCTCTTCTCTGCAGATGTTTACATCTGAGAGCTAGGAGCCTCCTTTTTGTGGCATCACAGGTTCTCAAAGCTACTATCATCACCATCAAACTGTGCTTTGGACCACTGGTTGCTGGCAGTGCTTTGGTTTTAGGCTTCTACCTTCTAAGAAAGACAGAGCAGGAAACTGCTTAAAAACCATGGTGGGGCTGGGGGCAGGGAGGGAGAAGCTCAGTGGCAGAGTGCAGACTTAGCATGCACAAGATCCTGGCTTCAATCCCCAGTACCTCCACTGAAAAAAAAAGTATGGTCAGTTCCAACAGACTTGGGTTTTAAACCCGGCTCTGACACTGTGCTGTGATAACTTAGACAAGTTACAGTTCTGAGGTCCCAGTGTCCTCATAAGTGTGTTGTGAAGGTGAAATGATTTCACACTTAAATACATGTGAGCTGTTTGATTGTAACTTTTCCGAGTTTCTGAAACTCAGAATGATTCAGGGTGTGGTGCAGGCAGAAAGGTGATGGGGGCACGGGTAGTCAAACACTTGTGTATTTCTGAAGTTTACTAAAACATATGTTGAGAACTTATGGTCCAGTGTGTAATAACTCTTGGAGAGTTATTACAACAGACTATGTGCTTCAGAACGTCTGGGGTGGGGCCCAACACTCTGTGTTTTTAACTATTTCCTAGGTGATGCTGATGCTGCTGGTCCTGAAAAGGACAGTTAGGTAGAGGAGGGTGCAGATTGTTTCACCCAGATTCAGAAGTCAGAAGGAGGCCAGTGGGTGCTGGTTATAGAGGTCGTTTTGTTTCAATGTAAGAACTTTCTCTCTATATATATGTGGTCAGAAATGGAGGACCTCACTGTCACTGGAGATGCCCAGTATTGAATGAACATGTGGCACATTCCTACACAAAGTAGAATGTCCATTCATTAATTCGTTTACTCATTGATCCACTTTTGCACAGAATAAACCTGACTGGTAGGTGCTGGGAGCTGGGAGAAGGCTTGAACAAGGCAGCCGTGCCCCCTGCTCTTAGGGAGCCCACAGTCTAATGAGTTTGGCTTAATGATTCCCTTTCAACACTGAGGCTATGAGAGTCCTATGATGATGGTGGCAGAGCCTCAGAATAAGAAGGTGCAGAAAGATTCTTGCCCTCCTGAGGACGTGTGGCCGAGAACCGACAAGAACGTGGTCTCTGAGGTTCAGTCTGGATTGCCCTCTTTGGAGCATCTTGGTGTCATTGGGTGACTATTACCCCTTAAGACTCAGAAGAGGCTGAGGATGTACTTTCCAGGAGTGCACTTCCTGCGGAAAGATTCACATCTCCCCAGCGGCACCCGGGAAGGACCATTAAATTCTGAACCCCCGGCCAGCCGTCATTATGCGGTCTGTGCAAGCAGACCCAGGAAATGGGCTGCAGGGATGAGCTCATTGCTTTTTCTCCTCTCTCAAGTGATACACTGGGGAGTTAATGGCTGGGGAAAGTTAGAAGGAAATAGGTAAATTCCGCTGCTTTCTCTGGGTTCTTCTATCATATCCCTGTTGAAAGCAATAATGATAATCACTAACCTTTTGTGGGCTCCACTATGAGCCAGGCCTGGTTTTAAGCTCTTTTTGTGCAGTATGTCATCTTACTCTGATGACAGCCCTGTCTAGTAGGGATGTTATCCTTGTTTTTGCAGAAGAGGAAACAAAGGTTCAGAGAGGTTAAAGTAACTCACTCCTGGCCAAAGAGACAGCAGATGTCAGAGCTGGAACTGAAAGCTAGTCTCTCGGACTCCAGCCCATGCTCTGCTGAAGAATGCGCTTGTTCATTCACTCACTCATTCATTCAATAATTAGTTAAGTCATTCTTTTATTGAGTAAACATTAAGCACTGATACATACTGGTGAAAAAAATAGCTTGGCTTCTGTCCTCACGGGGCTTACAGTTTATCTCCCTCAGATAAACGGGTGACGCCTCCCTTGGATCCTTGGCTGGTTAGAAGCTGAGGAGAAAGAGAAAGGGAGGAAGAATCTGGCAAGTTAGCTACTGACCCAGAGTTCCATGTGATTAGAGTTTCTCTGCACAAGCTGGGTTTTCTGCTTTGCTTTATTTTTGCATCTCCCTGTTGGGCTTCTTCTTGTCTAAGGCTGGACGTTGAAGGGTTTCACATAGCACAAGAGGCTTTTGCCTTCTGCACTCTGGGTCGAAGAGAATCTGAGAGTCAGAAGTCCTGGAATGTAGAGCTGGAAGTGACTCTGGAGACCCTCTCTTGTGGGAAATGTCACCTCTTCCAAAACCAGGGTGGTCCCTGCAGATTCCTTTGGTTTTCCGTGCTGGCCTCAGCTTGTATTTTATTTCATTTTTTAAAAGCAGTTTCAAATTAGGTTTTCAGTTTTCAAAATAAATATATGATCATTATTTTTTTTAATCGACTAATTTTTTAGAAATGTGCGACTTACACCGTGAACGTCTCTGTAACCCCCTGAGATGAGCTCCGTTAACGACGGGCGCTTCCTTTTCCCGCTGCTGTCAATGCAGGCACTAGGGTGCATGCTGCTGTTACTTCTTCATTAAAAGGGATTTAAAAAATGCGTACTTTCCTGAAATGTATTGTCTTTATCTAATTCCATTTTAGACATCTTTCCATATTAATAGATATAGATCCACTTAATTCTTTGTTTTTTTGTTAGACTCCAATTTTTAATGGTGCCTTCCATTAGACACTTTTTTGCCTTCTGACCTCGACTTTCTTCAGATTCATTCTGCTTTTAATGTGGCTGAGCTAGCTGAAGCATCCATTTGGCTCTTTTATTTCTGTTTTAACTTTATTTATTTATCCCTTATTTGGGATCACCTTGCCTTTGGTGAGGAATTTTTAACCTCAACTTCAAGAGGTCTGTGGCAAGAGAGAAACAAATGTCCAGTTTTAGAAAAGAAAAAAAATATATTGATAGGGTAACACACAGAACTACCAGGTCTCAGGTAATCTGGACCACTAGGTCTCAGAAAAGGTGGACAGAGGTGGCTCCCGGAATCCACACAGCAGGAACAAAGGCACAGATGAATAGCTCCTATCTGTTAAGTCCTTGCAACGTTACTCCATTGGCTTGCATCATGGCCAGGGCCAGGTGGGACACCTTGATTGACAATCTCACCAAAACATGCAACAGGGAAGAAGGATTCCCTTAAAGAGAAATTAGTGTGCTGATACCAACAGTTGGTGGAGGCACTGGGAAAAATAATCAATCAAGGTACACCATAGGATCCATAGACCCTGGGAAATTCTGTGAATGTGTTTACACATGTATTTTCCCAGGACCCAGAAAAAGTTCAGATCACTGCTTTGGTGGTCACCTCCATCTGGTTGTGTCTGAGTTAACGGATGGTCCCAATGAATGCAAAATTGATAACAAACTTCATCCTGTTTTCCTTTTTGTTCCTTAAGCCCTTCCATAAGACTTCCCAATTCCTTCTGTGTGGAGGTGCTTAGGGTAATTCTACCAGGTTCAGTTCGAATCACTGACTGCTGTTCCCAGGAGGGTGAAGTCCAACATCTAAAGAGACAAATGTCTGTTTTTATACTTTTCAGGCACCTTTTTGCTCCAGCCTACACAGAAACCCACTATACTCCAAGTGGCAACCCTCAAACCACCACCCTGAAATCCGAGGTAAGTTCAGGTCAGCAAATATTAGCAAGTAGCTGCCCTGTCCCAGACTCGCCCCTATACGGTGAGGAGATGCCTGATGGAGACCATCCCTCCCTTGAAGGAACTGTTTCCCCTGACTGAAGGCCAAGGGAGTGAGCAGGAAAAGCAAAGTATGAGTTTATTGTTTCATAAGTGCACCCTCTCCTTTCTGGCTACAATGGTGAAACAAACAGAATATTTTCATTAATTGCATCTGATTAAAATTGATATAAATCATCGTGAAACATACATTTTCTCTGCATTATGTTAATTACCTACGTATTAATGAGAGTTTAAGGAAAAGAAATAGTTTACCAGGTCAAGCGTTTGTTTCTTTTTCGTATGGATGTGTCAGGCTTTGCAGTCTGCCTTTTTACTGTGAAGGTTTTCTTATTTTGCTGCTCTTTTCACATTGGATATTTTTTCCCTCAAAGTTGAGTTTGGATATTTGCACAAAGATGTGTCATTTAAAAGACAGCCTTTCAGTTTTAGTCTTTTTGTTTGCTTCCTCACACCAGCGGTGAACATTTGGTCACTGGTGGACATTTACTTAAGGTCACGAAGCACACACATGTCATGGTTTGCTAGCTTTTCCTGCAGGGGACCTGTTAGAATTTGTAGGATCAACAAGGCGGTTCTCAACCAGGGGTGACTTTGGTTTAAATCATTTCTTTTCCTTAAAGTTTTGTTGGTAACTGACAAGCAAAGAAAATTTGCTTCACGATGATTTATACTGATTTATCTATTCATCTATCTATCTAAGTATAAGAATAGAAAGGACTTTATTAGGTCTTGCTGCCATAGACAGCAGCGGGCCACACAGAGGAGAGGTGTCTGTGTGGGCACCGAGGGCCAGTCGTTGGGTGTTTTATAAGGTTGGGTCACAAGGTGCCTGATCGGCTTGTGCACGAGTCTCTGCTTGGTTGTAGGTCAGGTAAGAGGTTTAGGGTCTGCAAAGGGCAGTGGAGTTTGATTCTGATAAGATGGGCATTACCTGGGGCTATTAGTTCGTTAGGGGAAACACGCCCAATAAATAGTGTACTCTATCTGAGAGCCCAGAAACGGGGGTCGTTGGACTTTGAAGGACGTCAGTGGGCCCAGCTTTCCCTCCTGACAGATTGGCAGTGACAGATCTTTGGAATGGGGGCAAAGGTCTCTTCTTCCGTATCTACTTTCTGCGGAACTGATTTATATCGACTTAAATCAGACGCAGTTACCCTAAAATATTCTATTTCTTTCTTTGACTATTTTAACCAACAAAGAAGGGGACCAATGTGTGGAGGCAGTTTGGATTGTCATGACTGGGAGGTGGATGCTGCTGGTGGGTGGGGGCATCTGGTGGGTAGGGGACAGGGGAACTGCTAACTGTTCTACAATGCGCAGTTCAGCGCTCCACAACAGATTGTTACTCGGCCTCAAATGTCGGTAGTGCCCAAGGCGCGAAATTCTGGATTAGAGTGATCCTTCTCAGACTCTGTGCCGAAGAGCTGGGGTGAAGGAGAAGGGAAGAGGGAGTCCGGCCAGAGGAGGAGCAGTGTCTTTTGCCTCTGGGGCAGGACACGATGAACTTTTGTGGCGTGCACGTCTGGGAGGTGTGGTGTGTGGGACGCAGGACAGGCTCCTCTGCCTCAGTGCTCCTCCCGCAGCTTCCCCTAGAAACTGAGATGCCCACATGAGATCCCCTGCTCTTTAAAATATCCCCACCAGAGTGTGAATGTCTGGAAGATAGTGACAGCCACTGTCAGCCCTTAAGAGCACAGGGGAGTTTACCAGATCGCCCTTGGTGAGGAGAGGGACACAGGGCAGATAAATTTCAATAGATGTAAGAAGTCTTTAGTAATTGGGTAGCTGAGGGGCTGCACTGGATTGTTGGATGTGAAGATCAGTGCTGCCTTCTTCACCAGGACCTTCCTGGATGAGGAGGGAGTCAGGCAGTGTGGCCAGTGGCTGTGACGAGCAAGGAGGCTGTGTCTTCTCATCTCTGGGGAGGCTGCCCAGCCGAGGCACCACACCTTCTTCAAGGCTCCTTGGTCAAAACGTCTTCCTGGAGACTTCTCTGCCTCCAGGGAGGTAGGATGGGGACAGACATGCCTCGAAAGCCCCTTGCCACTGTGTCCTCATAAAGCACCCTCCTCAGGGTTTGGCTCTTGCACGTCTGTACCCAGAGCTGCAGAGTGGGTCTCAGTGCACAAGTTTGCCATGAGCTCACGCTTCCTGCTACGAAAGCCCCCTTAGGCTGGCCCCCTCCGGCCGAGAAGCTGAAATGGAATGTGATGACTTCATGGCTGCTCTGTTCGTTTACTTGTTCTTTGTGCTCTCAGGATTAGGCCCAGACATTGTACGGGCCTTTGAGAAACAGAGCAGAGGAAGAGAACTTCCCCTCCCTCCCAAAGGTCTTGTTGACCCTAGCATGGCACGACTCACTGTCATCTTCCATCCCACGCTGCTGGGCCCTTGCAAAGCCTCCACCCAGCCTGTGAGGCTTCCAGTCAGCTTTCTGATTTGGGAGCTGAAGAACCAAAGAGAAATGGGATGGAATAAACCATTTAGCTGTGCTTGGCCGAAACGTTGAGGACCACAATCTGCTACCAAACTTGGCCTGGGGTGGCAGGAGTTCTGGGAACCATATCAAATTCATCGAGCCCTGATCTAGGTCAGGTCACTGGGGGTATGGTCTGTGAGTGTGTTCCAGTAGAAAGAGTTGCAGTTTGGGGTCCAAAGCCAGGGTTTTCGTCTTGGCTTTAATTAGCTGTGTGACCCGAAAACCCCTTTCAGCCACACTAGTGTTGAGTTTCCTCATCTGAAAATTGAATTTGCTAAGATCTGACTCTCGGGGCTATGGAAGGGTAAAATGAGTCACTGCTTTTATGGGAATTTATAAACATCTCTTCCAACATCACATTTTACAGATGAGAAAATTGAGAGGAGAAGAGAAAAAGGAACGTGCTCAAGTTGAGATAACCAGTGAGTGGCAAGGCTTAGACTAGCTCTTCAGCCTCCGCTGGTCTCTTCTGACCTATTTGGGAAGCAGTTTGTAGGAATGTGTCCCTTGTTATCACCCGTATTAGAGCTTTGACAAACTAAGTTCCGTGCCCTTTGCTGGGTCTGCTTTTGCTAAGAGAGGCAGAGCTTGGAGCCTGAAAGCAGGCTGCTGGGGTTTGAATCTCCGCTTTGCTATGTGGCCCTGTGAATGACTTAAAACTTCTCCAGCTTTTAGTGTCCTCTTTTAAAAGATGGGGATAATAGTATCTACCTCAGAAGGCTGTGATCAGAATTAAAGAGAAAGAAAATCCATGTAAGTTGTTTTATCCAGTGGCGAGAGCTGGATAGAGGTCAACCCTTCTTGTTAGTAGCAGTAAGTGGCAGGCATCATTATCACATGCAGGGAAGTGTGTGAAAGCCCTCTGTAAATTTAAAGCGTGCTACACTATATTCATGCCTAGAGCTGGGCGGGAGGTGGAACCGGGGAATACAGATGATGGGTTAGCTGTCTCCTGGGTCACATGCCTGCCTGCTGGGGACCAAGGAACAACCGCATGCGAGCGTGGTCCTGGTGATGGACCTCTCAGACTGCTGTTACGTAGGCAAATGCCAGGGATTCCTGATTGGCCCTGCTCAGGCCCACAGTGTTGGTGGGGAAAGAGAACGCTTCTGAAACTACATGGTTTATATCCTCCTTAAGACCGTCGTAAGAATCTGGTTCTGCCCTGGGGAGTTCACCTTCTCTCCTGACCAGTTTTTCTCTCTTGACCTATTTGGGAAGAAGCTTGTAGGAATGTGTCCCTTGTTGTCACCCATCGTGTGCTGGGGACAGTCCTGGTTTGTGCCCGTCTGTCCGGTTTAGCTCTTGATCACTCTCAGCAGGGTCCCGGTTTGCCTCATAAATTCTCTGGCTACCCTACTTATAAGACACTCCACTGGCTTCTTGAGCATTTATTTCAAGCCACTCTTCATACTTTGTAATTATCTTTGTATCTTTGAATGGCTTTTTGATTAAGGTTGGCACTCACGAGACCGTAAGTCCCACAGAGGCCGGAGCTGTGTGACTGCTCACAGCTGTGTCTCGGGGCCCAGCCCCGGGCCTGACACTTAGTCGTGCACAACAGCTGTTTGTACCAGGGAGGAATCCAGCCAGGTAGGGGGGACCAGATGGCCATGAGACTCACTGACTGGGGAGTAGCATCAGGCCTGTAAGCGTCCATGGGCCCAGGTGCCAAATCAGGTCTGCTGCAGGCGCCCAGGATTCAGGGAAGGCAAGGAAGAGAGAGGGGTGGACCTGTTTCCTGGGGCTGCTGCAACATAGTAGCACAAACTTGGAGGTTGAAAACAACAGAGACCTGTTCTCTCACAGTTCTGGAGGCTGGAAGTCTGAAGTCAAGGTGTCGGCAGGGCCATGCTCCCTCGGTAGTCTCTAGGGGAGGATCCTTCCTTGCCTCTTCTAGTTTCTAGTGGCTCCGAGCCAGCCTGGTGCTTCTTGGCGTCCAGGTTCATCACTCTGATCTCTGCCTCCATCTTCAAATGGCCTTCTTCTTTGTGTATGTGTCTGTGCCCTCTCTTCATAAGGATGCTAGTCCAGTGTCACCTCATCTTAGTTTAATTACATCTGCAAAAACCCCAATTCAAATAAGATCACATTCTGAGGTTCTGGCTAGACATGAATTTTGGGGGGACGCCATTCAACCTTACAGGGGGTCAGAGAGGTGACGCAAGTGGAGAGACAGGCTTTTCAGAAGGCATTGTCTCCTGTGGCCAACAGCATGTCATGGAAAGGGATCTGAAATCCTGGGCTCTCCAACTGGCAGGGAGACCTTTAGCAAGTCTCTGCTCTCCTGAGCCTCAGCTCAGAAGTTCAGTGGGGAGGACGGCATCCGCCCTGTCCCACCTCCCAGGACTATTATGAGGCTCAAAGAAAATGGTGGCTTGGAAAGCCCTTTGCCGACTGTAAGGTTAGGGTAGGTGAATAATCATCCCTGATGTTTATGAGACAGTGACACTGACATGCTTGTCAGTATCCTGTGGTCTGACTACCCGCTTTCTCCTTGCTAGGATGACTGCTTTTACCACGGGACGGTGAGGAAGGCAGAACAGTCCAGCGTCACGCTCAGCACCTGCCGGGGAGTGAGGTAAGAGTCCCTCACAGGCTGGGGGGCACCTGGCGCTCTCCCCGGGAATGGCTCTTTCAGGGTGAGCAGGGCTGGCCTTGGGCACGGAACTTGAGCAGCTGTCCATTGAGAACGTATGCAAGCCAGCTCTGAGGAGGGCTGAGCTTGGGAGTGACAAGGAAATAAGAATATGATCATCATCATCGTCGTCGTCATCCACAGGTTCACTGGGACTGAAGAAACTTGAGGTTTTACTGTTATTTAGGTATGGGGAAGCCAACAGAGTGGGAGACAGCTGCCACTGAAAAGAGAGTTTATTTTACTTAAGAGCCCAAGAGGAAGGGCCATGCCATGCTGGATGCAGGGCTAATGGGGCGCAGGGAAGCACGGGGTCATTCAGGAGGCAGAGAGGAAGGCGGAATGTGGCCGAGAGACTTTATTGTGGTTTCTGTGGGAAGGAACTGGCAAGGCAGGGCACACAGACTTAGTTAGTATTAGCTAGTTCGAATAATTTCAGTGGGAACTAGGGCATGGGGCTGTCCCTAGCTGTGTGGTATTTGGCCCTGGGATGAACAGGCAGGGGATGGTGGCCCAAGAGTGAGAGCCTCGCTGGAAAGGCATGTTACGCTCACTGGTGAGTTACTCTCTCTAGGAACTGGCTAACCCTGGGGGCAGGGGCAAGGCCCCAGATATCAAGGCATCAGGATTTAGGTTAAAAGACATGGTTCGCACACTTGAAATTGATGAGTTTGCACATTTATTCCCACTTCTTCTTTGCTCTTCTCTGGCAGAAGTGCTTACAGGTGGCAAAAAGGGAAGTGGGCAGCTAGTGAAAAGAGAGCAGGAAGAGAAAGGAGAAGCAAGGATAATCTTCAGGACAAAAAATGAACCAAAAAGTTCCAACCAGATGGCTTGTTGGGAAAAGAGTGGTTTTGTTCTCTGAGCCAGACGAGCTGGATTTGAGCTAGTAGCAGCTGACCAGCTTGGTAACCTAGGGCCTCGACGGTCTCATTCGTAAAATGTGGATAAGGGAAATATTTATCTGTAGTGTCGTGAGGATGGCACGTCCTGATAGAAGTCTGATGTTTAGAACTGGCTAGTACATACAAGCACTCGGTCGCCTCCCAGAGCCTTGCCTCCTGGGTGGGGCTCGCAGAAGGGTGCTGTCAACGTCCCCTGGGAGCTTGTTCAGAATGCAGTATCTTAGGTCTACCCAGACCTACTGGATCATAACCTGCATTTTTACCAAGATCCCCAGGAGATTTGTGTGTACGTTAGTTTATACCCGAGAGTATGTGTTCCCTAAGAATAAGTGTTACATCTCAAATATATGTTTGTCTCCTCCAGCCTACTCCAGTGCTTTGCATATAGAGGGATCAATACATGTATGTTGAAATAATAAATATCATTTATTTAGACTCTTTCCACTCTCCTCTCCTTTTGGAAAAGAGATGGTGATCTGAAAAACCTGTATTCTAATTGCCTGGGTCTTAATTGCGTATACCATGTTGTACCTAAACCCAGCGTATTGATAAACTAGCTCTATGAAAACAGAAAGAAAGACAAAACCGTGATTTGTAGTATCTGCCAATATGCTGGTAAGAATATTCCCACCATGACCAATTCAGAGCTATCAACATGATGCCACTGAAGGCAGCACTGGGACGATGCGCACGCGATTGGCCCTCCTGAGCCAGTAGGAGGTGGTTCCCCTGTGTACCCTTCCTCTCTGTTGACTGATTTATTCAATGATCGTTTCTTTCATTCGGTAAATTGATACTGAGTGTCTACTCTATGCGGTGCCCTACACAGGTGGAAGGAAGACAGGCATATGAAAATCATTTCCTGAACCCTTAGTTTCTCATCTGTAAAATGGGTATGAATGATGGACAGGGCAGAGAAGGTCAAGTGCTGTGTTAACTCTACAGCACTCAGATGGGATTATTACCGTCTAATAACAGTGACACTACGCTAAGGCTCACCCAGGCTCGCATGCCAATGCAAGGCCCGTTATGCTGCCAGTCGGCATTTTGCATTATGCTGCTGAGCAGCATTCTGTTTATAAATTAGGCCGTGTCTCCTCTGTAAGACTTCATGGGAGTCAGCTGGAGGGAGTCAGGCAGGAAACAAGCTTTGGCTGGGAGGCCATAACAGTGGCCCCAAATCCCCACTCAAGTGACCTGATTAAGCCCAGCCAAATGGCCTCCCAGTGGTGTTTACAGGCCCAGCCACCGCCACCTGCAGTCTGCGAGTAAACAACGTCTGTCCCAAGGAGGAAAGGGAACATGCAGGTGTGCCTTGCTTCTCCCCGCCTCTTCCTCTGTCCCCTTGTGTGGAGCGGTGGGAGCTTGGCTTGGCCTCTTGTAAATCATTCCCGCAGCCATGCCGACAGGGGGAAACCGTGTGAGCCATCCATGTGTTTCTGTTTTGCACGCTTCCTCCGGTGAGGTCCACCGCGTTATTTCCCAGGCTTCTCGCTACATACCGTAAGAAACCAAGGGTGTCTGTGGGCCCGACTGATTTAAGAGCTGGAGACGCATGCCAGATGGCTGGACTCGGGCTCTGGAGAGGGCGCAGCTGCAGCAGCCTTCAAACCCGTGTAACACTCCACCCGCCCCCCACCGAGGCTCTTTACGTGGTGCTGCAATGGAAAATCTCCATAGCGATTATGCTTCTCTCCTGGAAACACGCGTTTCGTGGCTGGAGAGAGTAGATAGGATTTATACCAAGTCGGGTCTTCAGGCTGATGATACAAGTGCAGAGGAATTCAGTGTCCAGATCATTGCTGGCCCCCTCTTTTCTCCAAAGCAGTTCTTCAGGGCTAATTTAATTGAAGAAGTAGTACATGATCATAGTAAAAATAAATTCAAATAACACAAGAGTGTACAATGAAAGAGATCTCTTCCTTGCCCTGGATTTCCAGAATCCCCTCTCCCCAGAGGCAGCCATTGTTACCAGTTTCCTGTGTATCCTTTTAGAAATATTCCTTCCAGAAAGGATCATGGATATGTAATATAATACCTTATAATCATGTTTGGGCCATTGAGTAGCAGCTATGAATACTTGTGAACTACATCAATAAAAAGATGTGGTGCACCAGTTCTCAGGCGTGTTCAGTGTCCACAGTCCCCAAGCCTGACTCTGACAGGCTCATCTTCTAAATGTCTTGCACAACATCTTGCACACACAAATGCTTTGCAGATTAATGCAAAGTGTAAATGTAAAGAGCAATGATTATTTGTGAAGACACCTAGACACTGGGTTGACGTGTCCTTGACTGGACCTGTGGAATTTGGCAGACATTGTGTGTGTGTGTGTGTGTGTGTGTGTGTGTGTGTGTGTCTCCCTAGCTCACTGGCTATTAACTGGAGAGGTATTGATTGTAGTAAAAACATTTTGCAACCTGATTGGCCAGTTTATTTGTAAAGAAAATGCTTATTAAAAATTACTGTCACATAACGTAGTATGCTAAACATTCAAATGATACAAGAGCATCAGGCTAAAGGAAGTGAAAATTCTTTATCCCATCCCACCCTTTCAATCTCGTTCCCCATCTGTAATCACTCTGCATAACTGAACTACGTAACTGTGTGTGTGTTATGATTTTTTAATCCAAATGAGATTACTCTATACATGGTATCATTCTGTAAGTTATTCCCAATTTAACATTATGCCTTCCTTGGCACACATAGATCTATCTCGTTCTTTTAATGGCTGCATAGTATCTTATGTACTAATGTCTGGCAAGTTTAATTACATAGAAAGTCTTTCAAAGACAGACAATAGATCATTGGTAGTGATCTATGTGATGCGTCACTCTTACATTATAGCAGATCTGTCCTTAAAACTCTGGGGCTCCCACTCACTGTGGTTATATCTGACCCTGGTCTCTGGACTCAGACTCTGCAGGAGAGAGAGAATATGAGATTGAGGGGGACCACAGGAGGACGTGTACAAACGTATACATGATGGCCTGGAAGGAGCTCACAATTTAGAGTCCAGGGACCTGAGTTTTGGACGGAGCCCCACACCTCCTGGCTGTGGGGTCTCTGAGCTCTCCTCTCCCTGTTTCATTTTGTTTCCTCCTTGTCTTTGCCGTGGCTAGTTTGCTACCTCCCATGGGCCTCACTTAGGTCTGCAGATGATGGCCACCGTGCAGGAGGCTGCTGAGTCCTGTGTAGGGGGCTGAGGGTGGTGTAGGGCCCCACGCGTGAATAATAAGCAGAGGGGGCAGAGCTTCCTGGAGGTGGGTGCCTGGGACAGAAGGAGGTGGCTCATATACATGCGGCCAGTCCATACCTGTCTGCTCCTTTGCCAGGGGTGGTGTGGTCCTTTCCCCTTTGAATACTTGACCTTCCTCTGCAGAACAGATAAGAAATGCTACCTCTGTGTCAAGCACAGAGTAAACCCTCACAGGGCAGCACCGTTAAGTTGTGCCAGGTGTAGATTCTGGAGTCAGACAATTCCTGACTTAAAACCTGACAGGTTGCTTCAATTCTCTAGCATCAGTTTTCTCACCTGTAAAATGGGAATAACAATTGTAACACCACTGCATCATTAGTGGATTTACATTAGGTGTTGAGTGCAACCTCCTTGAGTTTGGGGACTTTTTTTTTTTTTTTGGATCATGCTGCATCCTCAGTGCCTAGGACAATTCTGGATACCCAGGGGGTCTCAATACATATGTGTTGAATGGCTACTGAATAAGATGACTTGTACTCTGCCTGGTGTATAATACACGCTCAGGGACTATGAGTTATCCTTTTAGAATTATACCTGATTGTTAGTAAATGGTGCGTATTACTTCAGTCAGTTATCACGGCAGCCCTGTGAGAGGTGCAGCTGTGCTGAGCAACTTAACCACAGAGCTAGCAGATAGCAGAGCCAGAACTTGAGTCCAGGTGTGTCCCACTCCCAGCCCATGCTCACACTTGTGCCTTACCACCCCATCCCAGAGGGACCACATCACCCGCTCTTCACGCCTCCCTGTGCTGCCTTTGAAGCTCCCTGTAACTCCTTCTCACCTGGATGCGGACTGAGGGGAAAGGGAAGAAGGGTGACAGAGTGATTACCTCTTAGGGCAGCTCTGGATGTAGGGATGTAAGCTGTGTCCCCTGGGGTTTAGCTGTTGCCTGCGGTTTAGCTGTTCCCAGGAAGCAGTTCTTGCCTAGTTCTTTGAAGGATGCATTTGAGTCCTGCAGTCATTCAGGGGTTAAACCTGTTGCCTGCCTGGCCTGCCCTGCCAGGGTTCCTCTGTACAATTTCATTTGTGTCAAGTGCTCAACAATGAGGAATAGGACGGAGAGCGGAACAGAGAATAGCGTGTGAGGTCCTGGCCACCCAGCCTCCTGGGCTCCCCCTCCCCGGCACCTGGCTAAGCTCTGCCAGTCCTTACATTTAACAAATTAGATCAACTGAGATGCTCAGAAGGAGAAATGACTGGTGGATGCTCAGTGGAGGGCAGCTAGCAGAACTAGGCGGGGCTGACAGGGGTGGGCCCTGGGAGCTAGATGCTCACAAATGCCCCCAGTCTCAAAGCTGGGGCCCCCTGCAGAGTGCTGGGGCTTGTGCCAGCCTCTCCCCCATCCCCAGGCAGGCGGGAGGGCTGCAGCTGAGACACAGGCGGGTGACCAGGGGCCATGGACAGGGAGGGGAGCGGAGCGGTGCAGAGTCCTGTTGCTGGAAGGACCTCAATGTCCTGAGCCTGTGCTTCTCAAATTATAATCTGCTCACTCCTGAAAGCAGAACTGTTCGGGGCTCTGTGAAAAGAGAGGCCCCCGCCACAGCCTGGACTCCAAGTCAAAGCTCCTGCCGGCAGCTGTACAGGGGTTTCTCTGGGACGTGTTCACAATGCAGATGCTCAGGCCGACAGAGCCTCAGTCTCCTCTGCTGGGCCTGGACACCTGCACTTTCAATACACCCCGTGGACTCTTCTAATGGGAACTCTGATCCTAAGATCTCTGACCCACAAGTTTGGAACTCACTGATAGAGGCAGATAACACAGAGGTTAAGGGCATGGGGTTCAGAGCCTGCCAGACCTCAAATCTTTGGCCCCAGAACACCCATGAGAGCTTGTTATTTAATCTCTCGGGGGCTCAGTTTCCTCCTCTGTAAAATGGGACCCATGATGGTGCTTGGTAGCACTGATGTGAGAATGAAATAGGGATGATGATTGTAAGCACAGTGCCTGGCATGTGGTTAACTCTCAAAACATAGGGTCTGAAAATGAAAAGTAAACCGCCTGCCTCCTCTGTCTTCTCTCTCCCAGCTGGTGTCCCAACGTCCAGGCCAGCTGGGTATCGCCCAGGCACACCTCAGAGGAGAGTTGCTGGCGCTTGTCACTTACAGCCACCACGATTACTGTTCACTGTGCACCAAAATTCTGTGTGGTCTCTGTCCTATTCGGCTTCCAGGCTTATTCAAGTGATGCTCAGTCAACGATGCTGGAACTTTCACCCACCCCTGTGCGGAACTTTCCACTGGGTGTTACCTCCATAGCCACAGCACACACACGCAAAACCATCAGCTGGTTAGTGGTCACGCCCTCTGTTTCCAATGTTTGTGGCCATTAGGGGAAACTGAGGTGATGGGAGGGGCCTTGGTCAGCCGAGATGAGAAGATAGCTTGGGAACAGGATGCCCGCAGCAGCTCTGCCCACTGCCCTTTCCTGTCTGGATTCAGGAGAGGATGTGACCCTTGCTCTTTGCTCCACTCCCACCCCCAGCTGTTCAGGGAGCACCTTGGGTGTCCCCGCAGGGGCTGGTCTGGGACTGCTGCGTCAGCCTGGGCGAGGCAGCCGGGAAGTCGTCAGGCTCCTGGGCACCAGAATGAGGTCAACCAGGGATGGATTCCAGGAAGGGCTGCTGCTTATCAGAGCCTGGCGCTGTCTCTCCTGAGAGCATCACAGACTCTTCCCAAAGGGCAAAACCTGGGCGGGGATCCCAAGACGCTGCCGGTGGGGATGGAAGCCGAGACAGCCAAAGATGAGGTCCGGCCAGTTTGGAGTGGCAGAGACCGACCCTTAGACACTTCCCCTTTTGAACTCTCTGGATGGATGGGGCCGGAGGTTTTGGAGCACGTGAGATGCTGTGGGGCCCCTGGGACTCACTGCAGGGATCTTCCTTCCCTAGGGCCCTGAGGACATTCCCTCGCTTTAGTTTTCATCTCACTGTATCAAGGATGGCAAATCCCCACTACATGGGCCTCTGCTCACCCTTCCATTGAGTATTTGTGATAGTGACTGATGGTACGTCCTGGCCGTCTCTCTCACCAAGTCCAGATGAAACACCCAGAAGCCTCACTGTGGCAGCACCCCAGACAGCTGCGTCCAATCCATCAGTGTTAAGGGTGATGAAAACTTTTCGCTTTCTCTGTTACATACTGTAGTGATTTATGCCCATGTTCTGACTCTCTAAGTTCCATGAGGGCAGGCATCTTGTCTGTCTTACTCACTACTCCACCCTCAGCAACTAGCGTAGCGCCTTACACGTGGCAGGTGCTCAGGAAATATTTGTGGAATGAATGACTCTCTGTCCTCCAATGGGCTGTGAATGACTCAAGGACAGGGATGATGTCTAGATTACATCTAATACAGAGTAAGGGCTCAGTGAGTGAAAGAACATAATGGGTGCTGCCCATCTCTATTCTGAGTTCAAGGCAAGTATCTGTAACCAGAGAACAGAGTCACCCGTCCTTGGCTGTGGGTGTCATTTCACCGGAAACCTGCTGGTTGACACGGGGAAGCTGGGGCTGGTGGGAATGCCGTCGGTGACGTCTCCAGCTTTGGTTTCTGAGAACTAAGACACTTGTCTTTCCATTTAATCATCCCAAGAATCCTGCAGAATTAGTAAATTATCATTTGCTTTTGCATGTGGGGAGACTGAGGCTTGGAGTGATTTAAGAGATTTTTGGAGAGTGTTTGACAGTTTACTTTTGGAGCTAAGACTAGAACTTGGGTCTCCTTACTCCCTGGCCAGCGTTCTTTCTTCAGTCTCCATACTGTCTTTTTCTCAATCTGTAAAGTTTAGACCTCTGATTTGTCGTATGCCATGTTGGGGTTTGGGAAGCTTTTTGGAATCCTGGTCCTACTGTCCTTTGTAAGTATTAACTGTCCCGGTCCAGCCCTTTGAGAACCTTGAGCTTCTCTGTGGTAAGTTTAAGTTTTTATGCCCTGAGACTGTGCACTGCATCTATCATACACCTGTGTTTCTCTGGAGAGGAAGTGTGAATTTGCGTCAGATTCTCACCAAGGAGTGCATGACCTCATAATAAGATAAAGCAGCAATGATCAAAGCCATTTTGCATATGGGGAAACTGAGGCCCGAGCAAAGGACTCTTCCAGGACCATAATCTTTGACCAGAGATTCTATTTCTTATCGACAGAGGACTGATTATGGTGAGCAGTAACCTCAGCTATGTCATCGAGCCCCTCCCTGACGGCGGGGGCCACCACCTTATTTACAGATCTGAACATCTCAAGCTGCCCCCTGGGAACTGTGGGTTCAAGCACTCCACGCCCACTGCCAGGGCCTGGGCCCTTCAGTTTACGAACCAGACCAAGAAACAACCTCGCAGGGTGAGTTTCTCAGTGCAGGAGCCAGCCCGGGGATAGGCTTGTCCCCTCCGAGGACCCTTAGCTTGGATCCAGGAGTATTTCTAAATGAAAGGGAGAGGGCTAAGAAAGAGGAAATCACTTTTTCCTTTTAATCTAAGTCGCTGTTGAGTGTGAGATACCCTTGTATTCAACAGAATAACTGCTTTGTGGGGGGGGACATCACTGCATTTAAAATAATCTGAGAGGCTGATTCCAGAAACTTTGAAATGTGAGGAAAAATGTGCCTCCGTTTTTGGCATAACCACTTAGCCACATGCACAAAATGCTTGTATCTCTTTATACCCAAAATAGAGGTACATGGTTTAAATGCCTTTTGGGAACTTGATTGTCAGCATGTTCCCTCACAGTGTGTTGGCCTCTGTTCTGACTGTACCAGGCAGCTAGTTCATTATTTTTTGAGAATAAAGGACTGGAGCCAGTGTCCCAGAGCAGCCTCCAGCGATAACCAGGATGGCGGGCACCAGCTATAGTGAGGGCGACGGCGGCCGCAGGCAGAAGTACCCCTAGTGCCCATGCCCCGGTCCAGCAAGGAGGCCCACGGCTTATTCACCAGCAACATCTCTTAGCAGTTTTTCTGAAACGAGACCAAGTTCACCATTTTTGTGGCTCTGATCTGTTTCTATCTCTTTCTTAGATGAAAAGGGAAGATTTACACTCCATGAAGTATGTGGAGCTTTATCTCGTGGCTGATTATGCAGAGGTAAGGGGTAGGCAGTGGGGGTTTTAGCAGAAAAACTACGCTTTTGATAGCTCCCATTCCAGCCTTCAAACAGCTTTGCAGAAATGCTGAAGCCTTCATCTTTCTTCTGGTTTGTCATGTGATTTTTGACCTTACTTCTGACCAAAGGCTCTTTTTGCTATTTTAAACTTAGTTGGGGGAAAAAAAACAAAGGAAAAAGTCTCTTCTAGCTCAATACATTAATCAGATAGAAAGTCAGGACAAATAATGTTATTTGGATGAACATTTCTTAGGCTGGATCTGAAGACCCTTGGCTTTTGGTACTTATTCTCAGGGAGTCCGTGAGTTCGCTATAGAAATTTTAAAAAAGTTTTTTTGGCAAAGATAGAAGTGTATTTATCTGATTGATAATTTTCTTGCCAATGTATGGGTCTATTTGTATAATCATGTTAATCCCAGATGAGAACCTAAGCCATGGTTCCCAAAATGTGGTCCCCAGACCAGCAGCATGAGCAGCACCCAGGAACCGGGGGCTCTGGCTGCACGCCAGATGTGCTGAATCCCAAACCGTGGGTCTGGGGTCCAGCAATTCATTTTAACAAGCCCTCTGTGAGATTCTGATGCACAGGCGGGCTTGAGAACTGACCTAAAGGAATAGCTGTTTGGCCTTTAATTCCATATTCTTCAAATTAGGTTCTTGTCAGCCTTGGCTTCTGAGATTTGATGAATACTCACCTCTCTCAACTCTTTCATTTCGTTTTTCATTGATTTCTTGATTATCATGTGCTCAGCACAGTGCTTGGCCCCAGGAGACAGAGACAGACCTGCCCCTGCATCACAGAGTTTACAACAGCAGCACAAACACTCTAGTTCCAAGTGTGATGACAGCTAAGATGGTTCGTTGTAAAGGATTAGGGTGCAGGTAATGAGGGATTCAGCATGGTTTTGGGAATTGGAGAAAGCTTCTCTGAGATCGTGGTGATGAAGCTGACTCGTGAAGAATGGGTTCAGGCCCCGGGGCCCTATCTGCCTAAACTAGCCATAGTTTACCTCCAATTCTCACTTTCCTAGTGACTCAGCCATCTATCTAAGTGCACCTTCCTGGCATGGAAGGTCATGATGAGCTGAGTGCTCCCCACATTCTAACACTGCACCTTGCTGGGGCTCCCTAATTAGGGCAGAACTCATCAGCTCCTGTCAGCCTCACACCAGCTCCCCCAGAGGCCTCATTCTCAGGCAGCTCTACCTAGTCCACAATCCCAAAGCACAGATCCCGGAGGCAGTGCAGGGTAGCAAGAGACACTAGACTTCATGTCTGCGAGGGCAAGGAGTCATTAATTGGGCAGAGAAGTGGAGGTGCAGTCACTCCAGGCCCAGGGAACATCGTGTTCTGCTTTGAGAGGAGTTTTGCTTTTTAATGGACATCAGTATTGGTTTTTCCAGCAGTCTTTTTTTCTCTTTTGTTTTGTTTTCTAAAGACTGATGTGTGAGTAGGATGGGGGAGCAGTATGAGGAGCAAAATACAAAGCTGATTTTTAAAATAATTTATTTATTTTATCTTTAATTTTTAAAAATTTTGTTGGTGGAGAGGTAATTAGGTTTGTTTATTTATGTCTAGTGGAGGTGCTGGGGATTGAACCCAGGACCCCATGCATGCTAGGCATGCAATCTACCACTGAGCTATACCTTCCCCAAAAAGCTGATTTATAAGCCCAGGCTCTGTGGTCATGAGAGGGGCTGATGGCGCTGGCCCCTGCCCGACAGAACTGCCGTAATAGGAGGGTTGCTGGGAGAAAGCTGAGCTCCTCTGACTACATCCTTAAGCTTTGCATCTAAGATCATTTAATACACTGGTCTTGAACCATTTTTTTTAAAGCCACAGAATTCTTTGTTCAGATGAAAGCTCCTGGACCTCGGGAGTTAAGCATATAGAAACAGGGCTGCTCTAACGTAAATGTGGAGGGATCCTCCCCCTCGGCCCTGCACGCTTCCCAGAGGAATCCTGGTGCGGGGTTTTAAAACCCACTGGGTGTGAGTCTGGAAGCTGGAGAAGTAGGGGCAGGGCAGGGTTTGGTCATCTTCAGTCTTCTGACCTCCAGAGTCACAGCAAACCCCAAAGAGGAAAAGTGTCTGCCCAGGGTGCCTCCAGGACTGTGGTGCCGCCTAGAGCCATCTTCCGGAGGAGAGAGCCTGCAGCAGGGCGTGATTTACGCAGCTCAGTGGATGGTGCACAGGGAGACTGCTCACTTCTCTGGGTCCTGGGCTTTGAATGATTCACGACAGGGGTTGGGTAGGGGATGTAATAGCCAGGCGGAGCTCACAGGCGCAGAAATCCCCACCTTCTCACCACCTCTTCCCCCACTCCTTCTTCACATGGCCTCTCATCCTCCACAGGCAGAAATGTATTCCTGACAATTAATTAATCTGGGAGGATGGGAAGACAGGGAAGGGGAGGGCTGCCTTATCTGTGATTTACAGCCTAGTGCTGAGAGCAGCCAGGCTCTGCCTCTGGGCTCTGAAGTCCCAGCAGGGAGCGGAGATATGTATAGTGCTTGCTGCCTGGAGAGAAGGGGTTTCAGCAGGAAAAATGACCAAGCAGCTCCCTGGGCCTGGGTGGGAGCCCCTGGGGTGGTTCTTAGCTTATTCATTCCTCAGGTGAAACGGGCAGTTCAATCACGGGAATGGCAGGGTGGAATGTTGTAGGAGGAGACAGGATGGCTGTGAAAGCAGGTATGCAAAGGGCTTTTATGGTACAGATAGAAGGTGGGGTAGTTGGGATAGACCAGGTAATGCACTGTGTCACCCTGGAAGGTGTAAGGGTGAGATACTCTTTTCTTTACACCAGGAGAGGAGAGGAGAAGAAAGGAGTAAATGAGTGGTATTGACTAGCCCATGGCCAAATCCAGCCCACCCGTGCTTTTGTGAATAAAGTTTTATCCATGCCTACTGCCGCTTGCATTGTCCGTGGCTGCTCTTGAGTGGTTGTGGAAGAGACAGTATTGCTGCAAAGCCTAAAATATTTACAATCTGGCCATTTACAGAAAAAGGTGGCTGACTCCTGCCTGAGGCGCTCCCGGACAGTACTTGATGCATTCCTTAAACTGTGGTGGTATTATCAGGCAGTAGTTTGAAGATAAGATTTGAAAGACAATGAAACCTGACTCTGATTGTTCTAATAAATACTCACTAAATGCTATGACACTTCCTGTGCAGTGAGGGGAATTTAGAAATGGGTTGACTCTGTAAGGAGAAACTCGAGGATGGAGACCTTGGAAAGCTCTCAGTCACAGGGCCTTACATTGAACTAAACACTGTAGAAAGCAAAGGTGAACGTGAGATGATTACAGTTCTGACGAGTCGCAGCTCCTGGGAAGCCCAGGAAGGTCCACAAGCAGCGGGAGAAAAGGAAACAGTGGGTTTCTCCCCTGGGTCATGGCTGAGACCCATCCCCATCCGGACACATATTCCCACGGTGTTTCATTTGGCTGTTCTTTTTGTCTCTTTCCTGGGTATTCTTGTGGGATGCGATGGAGGAAGGGCATGAAGGTTTAGACTGAAGTAACATATAGTGCGTACCCAAGGTATATCCGATAGGTACCCAAGATTCTATGTAACTACAGCAGTGTTTGGGCCATACCCATCATTTTCAAATTTTGATTACATTTTATGTTTCTGCTGTGGAACGTTCCTTCATCTCTGCAGCTGAAAGAGATCTATCCTTTTGAAGCAGGCACGATCAACGTGAGGCTGCCTACCTAAATGTGCTCCTCCTGGCACTCACTGCAGACCTTTCTAATCCAGCTCAGCACTCTTTCCTGCCGAGCCCCTTGCAGTCTCAGAATCCTTCTCCCCGTAGAAGGCACTGCTGGTTGATGAGAGCGGCAGGCCAGGTGAAGCCTGCTGGCTGAGGCCTTGCATAGTCCTCACCGCCAGCCCCCATTCTGTGACATTCACGTGGCCTCGCATTGCCATTCTTTCTGTGCAGGTTTTCTCAGCCGATTTCAGTCGCAGACTCCTTAAATGTAGAATCTGCCATTGTCATCGTTTCTGGTTAGCTCTCTGGTTTGACTGAAGTTCCTGCAGGCTAGGACCAGGACCTCACACTTTGGGTCCCGCCTAGTGCCAAGTGCAGTGCCTTGCACCTTGCAGGCATTCAGTTGACTGATCCCAGGGAGGGAGGCCTTGGGAGATCCCTGTGATGGGGGCTCCGTGCTGAGTGATAGCCAAGGTAAGGATTGGACCAGTCCGTCTTCTAAGCCCCAGTGGGGAGTCTGGGGGAGGCCTTGTAATTAGGAGGACCGGAGAACAAGGTTGATGTCAAGGGCTGGAAGAAGACAGTTCAGTTCACTACACAACGATTGCATGGCTGCTCTGTGCCTGCCACTGAGCTAGCAGTCGGGGATACCGGGTTCTGCCTTCCCCGAGCTGACACTGTGTTTGTTGGGGAGAAAGGTATATAAAAATAACTGCTCATGGAAGAAAGTGAAAACGAGTTCAAAGACAAGTGGTGGGGCACACAAGGGAGGGGTCCTGGGAAGGGTTCTGGGGTCTCACCCAGTTCTGCTTGCCCTGTTTAGTTCCAGAAGAATCGACGAGACCCGGACGCCACCAGACACAAGCTCATGGAGGTCGCCAATTACGTTGATAAGGTGAGACCAGGTGTGTACTTGTGGGAAAGGTGCCGGCGCCGTAGAGGAGCTCACACCTGACTTGCCTCTGGCTGGACTGGCCGCCTCACTGCGTCTGGGAGGCAGGCAGTGCTGAAGAGGCTCGGTGGTCACGACAAGGCTGTCAGCGACGTGGGCTTAACCAAGTAACCCGGCTTGTTTGGGTTGCTGTTTTGTTTTAAATGTACAAAACAGAGGCGTTGGCCTAAGTCATGGCTTCTGATTATTTTTGTTCTTCTGGTGGACTCTCTTCTCCGATGTCTAATTTAAAAGCCTGGTGAAGAACAGACTCCTCTGAGCTGAAGCAGCGGTGGGGACCCAGAGTGCTGTTCTCTGACCCCTGCCCCTCACCCCTGCCTTAAAAGTTGAGGAATGGGTTGTTTGGGGCCAGTCTGTGCAGTCTCCGCCTGTTCAGACCATTCTGAAATTACTTGGCTCTGTCTCTTAGAAAAGCCGTGCAGGTGGTTCACTTTGCCAGGGCAGTCTCTTTTAAACATGCTCTTAGGAAGTCCCCAAATTCTTGAATTTTACTGGAATAGGCTGGTCTGGGACTTGGAAATACTTTGTCTTTAGGATAGAGTACAAAATGCAGTAGCACAGGTAACTGAGATTAACAGTAGCTTCTTGATGGACTAGTAGTAAATAGTTTTTAAAAAGTAGATTATAATGAATGGGGGATCTCAAATCTCTTTGAGAAGCTGATCACATTTATTGTACAATTTCAGGGCACTCAAAAAATTTCTGAAGCCTGTTAGGGATCCCCAGTCTAAAGGGGAAATCATTTTTTCCCTAAACACTAGAGGATCAGGAAGAGATCTCAAATATTTTTTAGGGATTTACAAGCAAATCTGGTAGTGTTCTGAAGTCACTGGATGGACCGGTCTATGCCCTTTGTTTTCGTTCTGCCCTAGATGACTCTGGAAACGCCGGCCAGTGACAGGCGAAAGTCAAACCCTGGCATTTCCTGGAAGGAAGGACCCCAGGGACACAGTCCAGTCCTCTCTCTGGCCCTTGACTCACTGAGCAATAACACCTAAATGATCGCACAACCCAAACACGCAACATCTGGGAAAACAAGAAAAGCTTGTTTCCCTGGGGGTACACGGGAGGCAGCCTGTTATCACCCATGTGACGTCTATTGTTCTGGAGCCCCTGCAGGTGGGAGACTTGGCTGGGTCTCCCCTCTGTGCACTCTGCAGCTGGTCTGGATGATAGAACCAGGGGTGCTGGTGAGAAGTGGAAAGAGAGAAACATTAGCAAACCCCAGCCCTCACTGGCAGCCCCCAGCCTTGCTGGCTGGTCTCTTTTGTGAAGCAGTCTTGGTTCTCTCGTCTCCAGCTGAGCTTAGTCACTCCCGGCTGGGGTGAGAGAAGGCGACCCCTCTTCTCTGAGGCATGCTGACCCAGCTCCTTGAACTGAACTATTACTGAACTAAAACTGGAATGAACTGCACTGATTTGCTGAATCAGGAACCCAATCCAAAATGTTTTTTTCTTAACTGTGAATAAGTCAAGTTTTAGTCCTCCAAAAGCTCCCTAGTGAATGAAGCAAGTTCAAATTGGGATCCAAACCCTTTATTTTCTGGAATGACTGACCTGGCACAAAAAAGGAAAATCAAAATTTCCATTGAAATCAACCGATAACTCTGCTGAATCCAGAGCCCGCTTACACCCCAGATTTTTGGGGGCAAGTTGATTCTCTGAATGTGTAAATACAGCAGCCCTCGAGCAGTGTCGGGTCATGAGCAGGCTCTGAGGTCTGATGATCCGGGCCCTAATCCTGACTCCACCATCTTCCTGCTGAGACTCGGGCAAGTTACTGAATTTCTCTAAGCCTCATGCTTAATGCGTAGGAAGTGCTCGAGAAACATTGGTGCTACGATTGTTATTCTTACCTAGAGCAGTACCTGCCCCTTGTGGATTAAGACAGCATCTCTTGTTTACACGACCGAGGTTTACCTGCAACTTCCTTTTTTAAGTTACTGCCCCTGTGTTCTCCAGGGTAGGCAAAGAATTCCTTGTCCCTAGGCCTTCCGGTACCTCCCTCAGGATGCCCCTCTTCTGAGAAATGTGACTAGCAACACCTGTTCCCTCCCCGCCTTGAAGGCACGCAGAGAAGAGAAATCTGGTGTCTGTGCTCTGAGCACTTAGGTTTGGAAGGGGCTCATGAATCTCCGGTAGTGCTGACAGATGATGCTGTGGCTTTTCTGTGTGTGTTTTCAGTTTTACCGATCCTTGAATATCCGGATTGCTCTCGTGGGCTTGGAAGTGTGGACTCATGGGAATCTGTGTGAAGTTTCGGAAAACCCGTACTCCACCCTCTGGTCATTTCTTAGCTGGAGGCGCAAGCTGCTCACCCACAAGAACCATGACAATGCACAGCTAATCACGTGAGTAGTCTTCTACTTATGCATCACCTTGGCCTTGGCTGCAGAGCCCCTGCCCGCAGCGTGTGTGTTGTATTGTCCGCCCCTTTCTCCCCAGTGCTGAGCGTTGGCTGAACTAAGCCATCCGGACTCTCCAGTCCAGGTAACCAAGTATTTCTCAGGCATGTGCTCTGTACCCAGTATATCCAGGAAAATATTTGAAAAGCCTGATTCACAACGACACCAAGAAGTATTTACAACCTAGATGAGAAAATCAGTTGAGCATCTGGAACGAGGGGGTGTGTATTGCGGCAGTGACTGACTGATGGTCGTGGCCGCTTTGCAACAGGCTTTCTGAAGGGCTCACCTGGATCTTCGCGGCTCTGTGCCCTTCCCAGTACAGGAGTTAATCTCCCAAAGCAGGCACAGCAGAGGGGCCTCCCCAGCTTGTCCTTCATTTCATCCCACGGGCTCAGGGCTGAGTGTGAAACAGAGTGGCAGGTGGTCCAGGAACCGTGTGTTAGAGGGGAGGGAGGCGTGGGGGGAGAGAGAGGCTGTGCTGGAGCTTCTTCAACCCCAGAGGAAAAAGAACAGAAACTGATGGGGGTCCTGGTGGCTTGTGACAGTTCCCCCAAGGTGGTTATCTATCTGGTGTTTATTAGTGTTGTAATACCTTCCAAAGATATTCTGAGGAAGTTACAACAAGAGGCACGTACATAATAAAACCAGTTTTTTTTCCTGTTCCCTAAATACTCTCTGCAACAACAATCGGTTAAACCTTTGTTTACTATTTAAAAGGTCCTGGGAAAACAGCTATACCAAAAACCTGGGCTGTGAGTGTTTACCTGATGATAAAGCAGTCACCTAGGAAGAGTCTTTGGTTGCCAAAACTTTTGGCCTGAACTTTGAAAGCCTGGTGTCCTGCTTTGGGCAAGACCTTGAATCCAGTTTCCAGTAGGACTTCCTCAGAGCCATGTCTAAGATGGTAAAATAACCAGTAGGGCTTCACAGAGATTTGCATATATTTTGTTTATTTTCTTGCACATTGTTTCTCTGAAGATAAATCTTCTTTGGCTACAGCAAAGCACCCACTATGTGTCTGATTCTATGCTGAATTCTCATGATGCCAAGTTAAGTTAGTCTCAGCTCTCTAAGATATCATAGGACCAATACGGAAATATAAAAGCACGATGTAATGAATTTCCGTGTAGCTCCTTTAAATAAATCTCATGTTTGCGTCATGCAGGGCAACACCGGTATTATATACATTCCTCAGATGTATACAGCTGAGAAAGGGGCGTACAAACTGAGGGAAGGTAGCTGGCTGTTGGCAGATTTGGATCACAATTGCAGAACAAAGGCTGAAACCGGTCATTCTTGCACCCAGCTGCACTTTGTGAGGGTCCTGATGGGACACATCTGTTTCCTTGGCCCCGAAGTGATGGAAGAATGAAGCATCAGCCCCCACAGCTGCTGCCCCAGTCTCCCTGGCCCCTGCACATACCACCGAGCCAGGGACGTGGCGTGGGAGCCTGGCAGCTGGCGGAAGTGGGCATGATTCACTTCAGCATCAGAACCTGTGCCACGCTTCCCCTTCCCCACCCTCTGACCTCTTCCTCTGCAGCAGGACTGGGACGCAGCTTTGCAAGCCCTGCCCATTTCCTTCCAGGAAATAGGGCTATGGGCATATTGTGGGAAGAGGTGACCTTCCGCTCTCTCTTCTGTTTCTCTGGAGTGGTGAGAGAGAAAGTGAGAGGGCAGGTGAGAGGAAGTGAGAGGTGTGGTCACCTGGAGTGTGTCCCGTTGGCCTAGAATACCAGGACCTCTCCCCTTGGGAGCAATCGGGAGTGTCGGCAGGGTCTTGGCCACCCGCTCCTGGGCACGTAGGGACAGCCCTCCCAGCCCCCACCCCAGGCACCCTGTCCTTCTCTCCTGCAGGGGCATGTCCTTCCACGGCACCACCATCGGCCTGGCACCCCTCATGGCCATGTGCTCCGTGTACCAGTCTGGAGGAGTCAACATGGTGAGTCTCAGCCAATGTATTGATGCTGCAGAAGCTGGAAAATTGCCTCACAAGACAAGAGGTCATCTTCTAAAAAATAATTTTATAGTAATTATTTCAGGAAAAAAGAAGCTTGGGCAGTTGTTTAAAATGAAGGCATTAAGTTCTAAGACATGAGGTACCCAGAGGTGGATTTTCATTTATTATAAACTATCCCCAGTTTTCAAACTCAGGAGATCCCCGAAGCAATTACAATTAGTAGTGCATCACTAGATCTCTCACATGTTCCAGACCAGGGGCTGGAGAATTGTCAGATACAGAGATAAAATTTCTTTTTTTACTCTACGTCTTGTGTTGTTACACATATCTTTATGGAATGAGAACCTTTTTCAAAGTCATCGTTATGACACGACTGCCTTCTTTGGAAATTCTCTCTGACTTTGTGAGAACATTTGGACTATTCGTCCTAACCTGTGAAGCAGATCTCAAGGAGGCTGCTGTCTGTCTGTCTGTCCACCCCTCTATCCGCCCCATATTCACTGACAGACACAGCAGACTAGTTAAGAGCACGGGCTATTATGACTGAGCCTGTCTATACAGCGATCGTGTAATCAGTGGAGACCTGTGAGGCTTGGCTGAAGAAAAGGCAGGGCTAGAAGAAGGGAGCTGTCCTTGACCCGAGCTCTCTCCCTGAGCAGGACCACTCCGAGAATGCCATTGGCGTGGCTGCCACCATGGCCCACGAGATGGGCCACAACTTCGGCATGAGCCACGATTCTGCGGATTGCTGCTCAGCCAGTGCAGCTGACGGTGGGTGCATCATGGCAGCCGCCACCGGGTGAGTCGAGCAGGAGGGTGAGGGCGGGGAGGAGGGCAGAGCACAGGGGCCAGTGCCACCCTAGTGTTGCTCCCGGCCGGCCCAGGGAGCCTCTGTTATACTTTGGGGTAGGGGTGAGGGGCTCGAAGAGAAAGGGCTTTTGACAACAAAGACACTGGAAGAAGATTGAGAAAGCACATGTGGTTTCTAGCAGGAAAACCTTGTTGTGGTGGAACCTCAATAGACTTAATTTCTGCCTTGCAGGCGGTCTACAGCTATAAAACTGGCCTGATTACATATGTCTTTTCATGAATTTTTGCTGAGGACCCATTTTGATAACAGCTGCAACCCTTAATCCCTCTGTCCCAAGGGAGCATGATCGGTGCTGTTACGTCCCAGGCTTGGCTGAAAGCGGTGATTCAGTCTCCTGGACAAGGGAAAGGAAGGGAGCATCCACTCACCCCACAGTGACTCCTCAGGGAATTTCCAGGCTGCGTTGACCACAGGGAACAAGGACAAGACAGTTGCACCTCCCTGGAGTTGTGAGGGGTCTTTAAATAAGAGCCCTTCCAGGAGAATTCTGGAGTTTCTTCAAAGGACTTAAATATTGAGTGTCTAGACTCAAACGACAGAGAGCACTGGGTTCCTCTGGTGGTACCCAAGTCTCTCTTTGGAAGGCATCGCGCTGGGAGCTTGTGTTCCCCTGACCCCACACCCTGAGGGCCTGCATGCTTCTTAGGGAATGGTGTTTCCGTGTCTCCAAGAGGAGGTGCAGCTTTCTTGGAGCTCCAGTGTCCAGTGTTTTCTCCTCAATTCTGGGCTGTAACCCACAAAGGATGACGTTGACATGCAGGATATGAGTCATGTTCAAATCCTTATGAGCTCACCGTTAAGCCCACCCCTTTCTCTCCCAATCTAGAAAGGATATTTCGAGACTAAGGGTTGAGAGAAGTATATTAATTACTACTCCAATTTGTGTTTAAGCTATTCACAACTTTTAGTAATTTAACAATGATCAGTTAGCAAATTCCTTGTGAATACCTGACAACTGAAGGAAACCCTCCGGTGTTTAACTTTTAGTTGGTTTAGAAAATTGGAATCAGGATAACTCTTCCTCTGTAGACCCAGGTGGTGGTATTGACCAGCCACTAGGGAGTGTATGACTTTTGATTCCTTTTCCCAGTAATGGAATCCAGGACCTCTCAGACTCTTGTGATAAGGACCGTGTGTTTGTGAGTTAGCTGGTTGAGTTTGGAGTGCTGCCTGCATCCTTAGAACAGAGATCAGATCACTGGCCCAACAGAGAAATTAAACCTACGAACTTGGCCTTTTTTGGCCTGGTCTTCTGTTCCAAGAAAATCCTCCATCTAATATCAGCTTCAGGAAAAGTTTGGGTTGGCTGGAATTGTATTCAGCTCCAAGGCTCGAGTGACCTATTATAACACACTCATTATCCTTTATTTATTTCAACCCCTTCATGAAAAGGGCTGAAGTTGTTGCTTTGGATTTGCAAATAAATCCTCCATTCAGAGTGAGGTGGGGGGAAAGCATTATGGGGTGATTAATATTTCTTAATTCTTAGAAAGTTAAGGTTGCGGGTGGTGTTCTAAGGAGGCAGAATGTACGTGCGTGGGACTATGGGAGCCTGAGTCCCCAGCTGGCATCAGCCTCATGGGCAGCAGGATTGACGCTGTTCTGGCTGCTTGATGTGCAGACTCTCAGCTAATTCCAACCTTGTTCTACCAGGCACCCCTTTCCCAGAGTGTTCAACGGGTGCAACAGGAAGGAGCTGGACAGGTATCTGCAGTCAGGCGGTGGGATGTGTCTCTCCAACATGCCGGACACCAGGACGCTGTATGGAGGCCGGAGATGTGGGAATGGGTACCTGGAAGATGGGGAAGAGTGTGACTGTGGGGAGGAAGAGGTAAGGTGTCATGGTGGTGCTAGTGGGAAGGGAAGAATTTGCATTTGGTTTCAAATCTCAAGGTCAAAGAGAAGGCAGTTGAAAATTTCTTAGTCATAGGTGTTTCCTGCACACACGTGGCTACCAGGGACCCCATCACAAATAAGAGGTGGGGAGGAAGCCTTAAATACTGACCATTTTCTGTAGACTCTTCCAGTTTGAGTTTGACACTGTTTGTGTCCAAATCAGGGTGGAGTTCTTGTGAGTTTCTGGTCTACCCAGAAACCACAGTCTTCACCAGCGGAGCTACAGATGGCCTCGCCAGCCCTCCAGCTGCACTGGGTTTATTCAGAAAGCCATGCGGCCGGATATATGAACTTGAACCTGGACCTTATGAGGATGCTTAAAATAACAAGCTCATGCTGTTTGGCCTGGAGAAGAGATGATTGGAAGGGGGTGTAGGAAGTCCTGTCAAGTCTGAAGCGGCTTCTGGGAGGAAGAAGGAGCAGGCCTGCTGGTGTGCATGCTCTTTCCTCCCTCTGATCTTCAGAATGAGCGTGGTCGGCATACACGGCACAGCGCTGTCATTTCTAACAGATGCTTGTGTTCGGCAGAAAGCAGAACTGGTTAGTTTCATATCCATTTTTGAAGGATGAAAATATGATTGTTAACATACGCAGAACAATTTGTGGGAAATACATGAGTATTCTCTGTGTGTTTGTAGTAAACTATGAGGGTGAGACTGAGGATCTGTATGTGGGAGAAAAGACTTTATCTCCTGTATGGTTTGATTTTCCTTTTTAATACCAGCACGTCACTTTCATAATAAAACAAGAACTAGTTAAATGCTCACCACCCCCACCACCATGAGTTCAGAGAGATCATCCCAGGCCCTTGAGAAAGCAGAGAGCTGTGTCACCACGGAGGGCCCGGTGGGCCTGAGGAGCAGCCTGTGGGTGGGCTTGGCCACTCGACATATATTCAGAACAGCTTCTCATTCAACAAGTAATTATTGAGTATGCAGTTCTATGTCGTGTGCCAGGGATAAGAAAATGGATAGCTAGCAAAAATAGATGTGATCCCTGTCCTCAAGGAGTGTAGAGTCCAGTGGGGGAAACATACATTGACCAAATAATTGCAACAATGTGTAAACAGAATTGTGGTAAGGGCTAGGAGGGCCAATGACATGATGCTAGGAGTGTGTGTGCTGTGAGGGGAGCTGCCCTCATCAGGTGGGAGTGTGAGCTCAGACCCCACATCCGAAGGCTCAGCTAGGCGCTAGCCAGGAGCGCAGGAGGGAAGGCATGCCTTGAGGTGGGAGGAGACGTGGTGTGTCAGAGGGGAAGGGACACGGGTCTGCCTGGAGCCCAGGGTGGTGGAAGATTCATGGAGAGAAAGTGCTCTTGTTCCTGCTCGGAGGGGCAGACAGATGGATGAGTATCTCTGGTCCGGCGGTGGCATGTGTCTCTCCAACATGCCAGACCTGGACAGCGATGGTTAAGATGTGCATGAGGAGCATGGGGTGGGCCCCAGGCAGACATGGCTTGAGTTCAGCTCCCACCCGTGGCAGGTGTGTGCCTCCACCAGCCCCTGGGCTTGTCTGAGCCGCGGTTTCCCCTTGTGTGGAATGGGCAGCATCTTGCCTGGGATGCCTGCTGGGCTGGGCCCAGGCGTGGAGCCAGCACGTTGTCCAGAAGTGCTTAATCGGTGGGCCTGTGACTAGAGCAGGAGTGTGATAAGGGTGCTCTGAGTCACGGGGCATCTCATCACCTTTTTGAATCTCATGCTGTGTGTCAGCAAGGCAGGAAGGAAGAGAGGAGAGCATGGAGCCCCTAGAGAAAGGTCCAGGCCGGCGAGGGTTGAGGAGGAGCCAGAGATGGTGAGAGAAGCCTGGGGAAGCAGGCCCGGGAGCTGACATAATCCGACTGTTCACAGATTGTTGTAGCGTTGCCTTACTCCCAGCGGCCTCTTTCTGTGGGATAATAAGGCTTGGGAGTGTTGGGGGGCAGGGAGGGCAGCAGTACAAGACAGTCTCTGGGTGTTCTGCTGGGAATAAGAAAAGCAGATCCCAGAATTTGCCTGTAATGTAATACTATGCTGAGAATCATGTTTCAGAGGAATTCATGATTACAAAGAGAAACGAGTATATCGTATTAAGTCAAAAAGCAGTAGGGACACTATGATACTGTAAAACAAGGATATGTCGATATAGGTGTACAGGAAAAATGCCTAGAGGGACAGTCACAATCAAAATGCAGTTGTGCCTAAGCTGTGTGTTACCGATGATGGTGCATGGGTATATTTTCTGCAGTATGTACACATTACCTTACTGATAAAGCTGTAAGGAGTTTTTTGGTAAAGACTTCCCGGGGAGCTGGGGCTCCAGGGGCATGTGGGGCAGGGTAGGGGGGAAAGGCCCTCACCCTGCCTAGTCTCCTGTCTCCTGCCCTGCTGCCCAGAGGCTCACGCCCCCTCCCACTGCCCCCGCAGGAATGTGATAACCCCTGCTGCAACGCCTCTAACTGCACCCTGAGAGAGGGGGCGGAGTGTGCCCACGGCTCCTGCTGTCACCGCTGTAAGGTAAGTGGCCCTTTCCCCCTGCCCAGGGTTCTGACCTGACAGTCCAAGGCGCTGCTGGGGGGTGATGGCCAGGATTCAGCCTCTATCCTGGGGGAGTGATGGCATCAAAGTTTCAGAACCATGGGGCTGGAAAGGCCCCTTGAACAAAGTGTACATATTCTATACCAGCCTCACTGAGGTCGAATAATCCGAGGGCTGTGTGTGCCTCCTGGAAGACGGGAGATTAAAAAAAAAATGTGCCCAGAGAGAGTTGGCTTGATTTTATTTGGA
The DNA here is from genome assembly GCF_048564905.1 of Vicugna pacos. Classification (NCBI taxonomy): domain Eukaryota; kingdom Metazoa; phylum Chordata; class Mammalia; order Artiodactyla; family Camelidae; genus Vicugna; species Vicugna pacos. Next base: position 8,919,739 of record NC_132989.1, read on the forward strand.
GCTCATACTAATCATCATTACAATTTTGATTAACACTAATGGATTGCTTGCTCATTAGTTAGAGAATTTTGTATATGTTATCTTACCCAATCCTTATGAAAGCTCCCGGAAATGTACATTAATATCCTCAGTTAAGATGAGGAAACGGGCTCAGAGGGGATAAGTGCCTTCTCCGGGATCTCACAGCCAGTAAGGGGCTAACCCAGGTTTCCCTGACTCTGGAGCCCACACTCTTAACATTTGAGGGGAAAGACATTACTACTTTCACTACTCATATTACTGTAGGCCTGCACTCTCTTATCTACGATTGTGAAATTTCAGAAGGTTCAAAAAGCAAAAATTTCTTTTAACTCATTTGGTGGCAAAGTTTGACCTGAATTGATCTGAGACTAATTATAGTCTGTTAAAGGAAATCACACCTATAGTGAATGTTATATTTCATTGCAGACATTTTAATGTGCTTGATTATAAAGTATAATCCTAGGCCTTGCTGGGGGGTTATGTAACATACACATGTAATGTATATGTATGTATATATATATACACATATGTGTGTACATCTGTGCGATGTCTGCTTTCTTTTAAATCTGAAGTCTGAGGCCCATCTGGCCCCAAGCTTTGGGTGGGACTGGGGACTATGCTTCCACCTACCACTTGCTGAGTGCTTAATTCATTCTGGATACCGTTCCAGTGCGTTATTAGAACATGCCTTCTAGCAACCCCATGAGAGGGTTATTATCCTGACTTTATGGGTACATGAACACAGGTCCCACTGCTAGTTAGGGAGCTGGGATTTGAACCCAGGCAGGCCAGCTCCAGGGTGGATCCTCTTCTTCTGCATCCTGCTCTCGGGTGGAGGGCTGCGTCCTGCGGCTTCCTCCTCCACACGTGGCCCACAGCCACCCTTGCACTGAGGCTCCGTGCTTTCGGCAAGCTGCTGAGCCGGCCCCTTGTCGCCTTCTCTCCTGGGAGAGATAGTCACAGTCCTGGTGTGGAGTCACCCAGGAGCCGGGACGGGTGCTATTCTCACACGTAGCTCTCCTTGCCTGGCCCAGGGGAACTCGCACGCAGGCTGGTTTGACTCTGGGATGGACTCAGAGGTCCCCAGGGAGACTGGGCTGGGTCAGGTCCTCCAAGTCTTGGGCTAAGGCCTGAGAATGAGCATGGAGAACGCCCATCTCAGTGCCAGGATTTCAACTTGGGTCTTGGAAAGGAGTCCCTGGAGAGAAGTGTGTGGGGAAAGACAGGCTTGGAGTCTGAGACCTTCAGTTCAAGCCCTGGTGTGTGATTTGGGGCAGCCTGTTACCCATCTGAGCCTGGGTTCTTTGTCTGTAAGAGGGGAGGAGCACTAATAACACTGAGCACCCAGGGAGGCTGGAGGACTCAAGTGAAAACTCAGCCTTTACCAGTTGCCCGAGGTATGCTGTTGGTCAGGTAACTTCATCTGCAGACTAAGGCAGGTGGCAGTACCTGTCTCATGGATACTGCGAGGGTCTCATGAGATGAGTAGGTGTAACACTCTTAGCCTGGTGCTTGGCTCAGTATTGGGGATGTATTATTGCTAGAGTGCTTTGTAAATGTGAAGATGTATGAATACTAGTTTGCATGTGTGTGTATATCTGTACGTGTATATTAGTGGGCCTGGCTCTTCAGCCACTTTCAAACCATGAGACTTTGGAGACATTTCTTACCCTCTTCTGCCTCAGGTTCCATCGCCTGTAAAGTAGGGATAATTCTATTACATAGGACTGTCGTGAAGACTAAAAGAAGTGACACATGTACTGGGCACTTAAGTGGGCAGGCCATATTACTAAAGCATGCAGGAAACTAAGTTGTTGCATAAATATTATTTCTTACCTACTTCTTAAGACTGTGAAGAGTTCGTATTTGTGAAAACATCTTGAAACTCCAAGTCACTATTCATATCAGAAGATTGATGGTGGTTTGAGCTAATGAGGTTATATAAAAAGCACTCTGAAATAATGGTAACGGGAAGTTCAGTTCCACAAGACTGATGCTCGTGGACTTTTGCTGGGAGGGCTGAGGGCAGATGGGAGACTGACTTTTTTCCCTCTCATTCCTCAACTCAGCTGCTAGCCCCCGGCACGCTGTGCCGTGAGCAGGCACGGCAGTGCGACCTGCCAGAGTTCTGTACGGGCAAGTCCGCCCATTGCCCCACCAACTTCTACCAGATGGACGGCACCCCCTGCGAGGGCGGCCAGGCCTACTGCTACAATGGCATGTGCCTCACCTACCAGGAGCAGTGCCAGCAGCTGTGGGGTCCTGGTAAGTCTCTCCTGGTGGGGAACGACCCTCCTCCTGCCCCCTGCCTCCCATCCTGCCTCCCTGTTCAGGCACTCAGGGTAGCTTAGATCCTGGCTTCAAAACAGCATCTCCAGATACTACCTTTCTTCATCTCCTTGACTCAGGGTAGATTTTCAGGGGGAGGCAGTAGACAGTGTTCTTCCCAGTTCCTTGATGCTTTAAATTCTTAGAGTGGGTGAATGGAGAAGAATAATCCAACAAAAATAGGCAGGGGATGGAGGCAGAAAAGGAAATGCAAATGGCCCTTAAGCTGTGAGCAAACTATAACTACTGTGAGATGGGATTTCTTCGTGTATTATATTGGCAGAGACTGAATGAAGAATTAATATAATAAGGTAATGATGATAATACTATAACAACAAGAACAATAATAATGTAGTGTTGTGGGGAATGTGCAGAAGCAGGTAAGTACAACCCCTGTGGAAAGCAGTTTGGAGCTATCAGAACTGCAAGTGCACTTGTCATTGGACCCATCTGCTCTACTACGTAGCGATGAACCCTACTCGTGTGCTTGGACATTTACGTGAAGATAGATTTACAAGGATATTTATTGCAGCATTGTTAGTGATACCAGTAACAGCCTATAAATCCTTCAGTAGGGACCGATTAAAGTAATTCTGGTACATCCATACATTGGGACACTATGCAGCTGAATAAAAGGAGGCAGCTCTGTATGTACTGAATGAAAAATGAAATCATCTCCTGTGATAAATTGGCAAATGCAAAATGCAGACCAGTGGCTAGAATCTGCCGTCACTCTTTATTGGGTAGATTATCTCTAGAAGATCCACAAGAATTGTGTCTAGAAGGAAGAAATGAAATTATCTTTAGAACATACACTGTTAATTACGGTTGCTTTTCAGGTTGTAGGGAAGTAGGAACTGGAATGAGCAGTTAGAGGAAATCTGAAGACATGCTTTATTGAAAATTTTTGCACACAGGTATTACCTATTTTTGAAAACCTGAAATGTGACAGGGCTTCTTTATTAGAGAGAAGGCTTAGCACACAAACCTCCCACAGATAGAACCTGATAAGGTGTAAAAAAACTGATGTAAAACCTTTTCCTGTGAGTAGGTCTTGAGAAGGTGGAGGTGGAATAACTGATGGGGTAAAGGAAGAAAAGGCTGAATATCCCGCCCCCAAACTTTCTTAACCTCCTGATTTTACCAAGGGCTCGCACTGTCCTCTGGGGGCTTCTGACTTCTACTGAGGCTGGCTGGTGTACTGATAACTGTTTCTTGCCCACCCAGGAGCCCGACCTGCTCCTGATCTCTGCTTCGAGAAGGTGAATGTGGCAGGGGACACCTTTGGAAACTGTGGGAAGGACATGAATGGCAAACACAAGAAGTGCAACATGAGGTGATGACCACAGGGCAGACCCCAAGAGATAAGGGAGGCAAAGCCATTCCCGCTCTATGCTCACTCCCGCCCAGCTCAGCAGCTTGGCTGGCCCCAGAGCCGGGCCTTTAAATAAATCTCTTCCAGACCCCTTGACAATGCACCATTCAGCCCTAAGGAAGTCAGAAGGTGGGTGTGGATGGCAATGCTTCCTAGAAAGCTGGTCAGACTTCCTTTCGGGACCTCCTTACAGCAGGGCAGGGGATCAGCCCTCTTGTGTCATTTCCGCAGGGTACTAATTATACCCTCATCTGAATAGCCCATCATTCATCCATCCATTCATTCATTTTACCATCCATCCACCCACCCATTCACTGTCTACTGTGGGCTTACCATGTGCCAGATCCCGTGCTGAGTACATGCAGCAATACAACGTGATAATGGAAATGTGGTGAGAGCCACCCAGGCGGTCTTGGTGGGTTGAGGTGGTTTCCCCAAGGAAGTTATGCATAAGCTGAGATCGGGAGAAGTTCCCTAGTTGAGCAGGTGCTGATACGTGGGAGTGTTTCCCAAGCAGAGAGAGGAGTAGAGAAAAACTGGTGGTAGGAAGAACTGATAACAATTTGATATAGATAAAGTCTACTGTTGGGGCGCAGTGGGGAGGGGGCTGTTGAGAAATAAGCCTGGCTAGTTAAGCAGGGACCAAGTCATGAGAAGCCTTGAGTGAATGGCTAGGGGAGTTTGGACTTTGGCTTGAGAGCATTTTGGAAATTGGACTCCAACAGGGCAAGACTTGAGGCAGGGAGATCAGTTTCCTCTCATCCGGGTGAGAGAGGATGGTGGTGTGAATGAGGGTAGATATATAGAAGGAAGGATTGACAGGGCTTGAAAACGGCTTGAACTTAGGAGTGAGGGATTATGGGAAGTCAAGGATGACACCAGACTTCTGGCTGTAGCTCCTGGGTGCATGGGGGTGCAAGGAGCATATGGACAGGTCGCTCAGGTCAGGCAGTCGTCCTTGCAGTTAAGAGGACTTCCCAAGGCCAGCTCTCGGAGGCCTAGATCTGCCTGGGGATACGGATCTAATTTCCTGTCCTTCGTCTGTGTCCACATGGGGTCCTTCCTGCTTAGTTCCTTACAGCACACTCATTGCCCTTCTGCCTCTCCCCCATCCAGGCCTGCTGTCCTGGTCAAGAGAGATTGAAGCTCTTTGGTGCCCCAGCTCTACCCCTGCCTCTGATTCCATCTCCTTCCCTCCTTCTCTCTTGGGCCCAGAGATGCCAAGTGTGGGAAGATCCAGTGTCAGAGTTCAGAGGCCCGGCCCCTGGAGTCCAATGCAGTGTCCATCGACACCACCATCATCATGAACGGGAGGCAGATCCGATGTCGGGGCACCCATGTCTACAGAGGTCCCGAGGAGGAGGGTGACATGCTGGACCCAGGCCTGGTGATGACTGGCACCAAGTGCGGCTATAACCACGTGAGTCCTTCCTCCGGCCCCACTCAGCTGCTGGGTTGCAGAGGGCAGTGACTGAAGTGTGAGCTGTGGACGGAGGATGCCTGGGCTCAAAGCCCAACTTCCCCCACCTCTCCGTCTCTCAGTGGCTTCCTTTACAAAGTGTGCTAGGAAGAGCGAGACCCACCTCACAGAACTGTTAATCAGGATTAAATGAGATAATCCCTGCAAACCATTTGGAAGGGCCTATTATCTCTTTCGTCCTCATTAGTTTTCATATGAATTAAGAAATGGACTAGACTAGGAGCCAGGGAAGCCTCAGGAAAATATTGGCAGCTGTCTCAGAGTTGACTATGAGAATGACGTTATAAAAATACGAAGCACTTGGCGCTAAGTAGACAGCTGTCACCATAATCATTATTTTTAAATATTGTATTCGTGCATATTAATATATAATGTATAATGAAGTAATTGGCATATAATCACCATATAGTAACATAGTAATGTACTATATGTAATGTAATAACACACATTATATTATTATAAGGTTTAATGATAAAATATTTGTTGTTTTTTTCCCTAATCACAAAAGTAATAGAATCTAGTTAACGACCATCCTGTCCTTGGCTTTTTAGGTTGTTTTCTGTTTTTCACTGTAATAACCTGAAGTGGGCTGCCTCTTTGAGTCCCGTATGTTCTGAGTGTAAAAACCCAGTCTCCTAATTGCCAACCAGTGTCCCTTCCGTTGTGTTGACTGATTTCCTCCTCATTACAGATTTGCTTCGAGGGGCAGTGCAGGAACACCTCCTTCTTCGAAACGGAAGGCTGTGGGAAGAAGTGCAATGGCCACGGGGTACGCCGGCCCGGGGCTCTGGGGCTCCTCTGTGATGGTGTCCGTGGGGGCAGGCCCTGGGGGAGGCCAGAGCTCCCCAGGGTGCTGACGCCTCTGCCCCACCCTTGTTTCAGGTGTGCAACAACAACCAGAACTGCCACTGCTTCCGGGGCTGGGCCCCACCCTTCTGCAGCACGCCGGGCCAAGGGGGCAGCGTCGACAGCGGGCCCATGCCCCCCGAGAGTGAGTGCCCCTGTGCCTGTGTGAGGCCTCGCCCATCTTTGTGAGGAGGGGTGGGCGCCCCAGCGGCAGGCACCGCGGGGACAGGTGGCATGATGCAGAGCAGAGGGGGGGCGAGTGGGAGGAGCGGCCAAGGCTAGCACTCTGGTGTGGGGCTCAGCTCAGTTGCTCTTCCTCTATCCCTTCCACTGGGGAGAGAGAGAGCGATTAAGGCAGACCATACGTTATTGCGTAATTCCGTTTTGTGAGGAGTGGTGGTGGCAACTACCCTTTCTTGTCAGCTTAAAAATAATCATGAACCTAGGGCACATTGTAGTGGCTCAGATCCCCTTGGATGAACAGAGCTTAAAATGGGGAACCAGACGCTCAGAAAATGTTACAGTTTTTAGTGGAAATCTCAAGGATTCTAGCTCTTTGGTTTCCAAACTTTTAAAAGATAAAAGCAGAGGTGGTGGTGGTGGTTTTTTTTTTTAGCAAAACCTTTCAAGGAAGAAACCTCAATATATAAAAAGTTAAAGTTGTGTATCACTGGGTGTATACATATTTTGTGCATTTAGATTTATAATTCATGAGAACATGAGGCAGATGGGTGAAACCACGTGTGAAATTGTGGATTATCTGTGAAGGTTCTAGTTTTCGGTCGGTCTGCATCTCTCCGTGTTTTTTGTTGGTTGCTTTGTGTTCAGGAAAATCATGATTCAAGCTGAAAACAAGTGGTAAATAATAATAGAGCTAGAACTCCCTGCCTCAAAAGGGATGCTCTTCAGTTACACACAAGTGGCTGGAGAAGCTTTGTCATGAGGTCTGTGCCAAGCAAGTTGACCTGGCTGTTCAGGTTAATATTAGGGCCTTTCCACTGGTATATAATATGTGTGTGTGTGTGTGTGTGTGTGTGTTTTATAGTTTTTAAGTTAAAATAAGTAATGCAAATCAAGTATCTGAAGAGTATCAGGAATGCGTTATTTGAAATCCACTGCTGAAGCTCGAACTGCTTCTAAGTCTTTCCCTCGGGTTCTGTTCCTGGCAGGTGCTGGTCCCGTGGTAGCCGGAGTGTTTTCGGCCCTCTTTGTGCTGGTGGTTCTGTGGCTGCTGTACCACTGCTGTAAACAGAACAACAGACTGGGCCAGCTCAAGCCCTTAGCCCTCCCTTCCAAGCTGAGGCAACAGTTCAGGTACAACCGGTTGCCATGAAGGATTTGGGGCCCACCTGCAGATCATGCAGCTTTCTGTAAGCAGGAGCTGGTGAATGAGTTGTTGGTGATGGGTCTAATTCAGGGAAGGCAAACGCCCGGTACACACTGCCCTCTCCCCTCCTGCCGCGCTCCACGGCTGTGGCAGACATGACTAGTTAATTTTATGACAAGTATGCTCTGCTGAGCCTGGTCATCACTTCAGCATCCCTCTCAGGAGAATGCCCCCAGCCAACTCAAGCGGGAATATGAAATAAAATATCTAACTGATTTGATTGATTTGCTCCTCATTTTTAAGGGCAGGAAACTGATGCAACAGAGAGAAACTGACTAGCCCCAGTGAGTCACAGGGGTGGCTGGACATCAGCTCAAGACAGAGAGTAATTTTTTCCCTTAGTGATTCATTGCTTTGGATATTGAAGATGTGAGGTCTCTGAGTCCTCTATTAAATTACACTTGTTCCACAGGGAATTTTAAATTTCAGGTCCTCCTGGAACGATGCCTCAAAGGGGACTGGTTGATGGCTGGTCGTAGCCTTGTCTCCTTGAGGGAGAAAGGTCTCAAAAGGGTGAAGAGAAGGTGCAGAGGAACCTGCTGATTTGTATGAGGCCAGCTCTCTTTCCTTGGGAGTTTTCCACTGGCCATCATCCCCACACCTAGGGAGCTGGGGCTCGGGGACAAATCCCGCTTCCTCAGAGCAGGCTTGGGGAAGACTTAGCTGCTCACTAGCCCTGCCTGGGTCAGAGGGAACTCAGGCTCTGACCCTCAGTGAACATTCCTCCCCTGTTCTTTGCTACTAGTTGTCCCTTTAGGGTGTCTCAGAACAGTGGAACTGGCCACGCTAACCCAACGTTCAAGCTGCAGACGCCCCAGAGCAAGCGAAAGGTAAGGGCTTTGCACCATGAACTTGGCTACTTCTCCCGTGTCCTTAGGACCCAGATGGATTTTCCTAAGCACTTCTGTGGGCCTGTGGGATTGGTAATAAAGCCACTTTCTTGACTTGAGAGACAGACAGTTGGTTCTGACATCCCTTAATGACTCTAACGGTTGCATCTGACCTGTGGGATCCCAGGCTTTTAGCTAGTCAGCATGTCCCCTCTTGGCCTCTGTTCATCCCAGTGAGACACATGAGGCCACTCGTGAGTTCTTAAGTTCACTGAGGCTTCCTGTGTCTCAGGCATTCCTTGTCTTATGCATTCAGGTGACCAACACCCCGGAAACCCTACGGAAGCCCTCCCAGCCTCCTCCCCGGCCCCCTCCGGACTATCTGCATGGAGGGTCCCCACCTGCACCGTTGGCAGCGCACCTCGGCAGGGCTGCTAGGAGCTCCCCGGGGGCTGGACCCCCCGTAGAGAGGAAGGAATCGTCCAGGAGGCCTCCCCCAAGCCGGCCAGTGCCCCCCGCACCAAAGTGCATCCTCTCCCAGGTAAGCGGCTTCTCAGCAACCCTGCTTTGGGAGCATTACTTTTCGGCTGTTAGCCATGAGGAGTGACAGAGGCGGGGAAGAGGGAGCTTGCTGAGTCGTGGGCTGACTGCCTTTTTTGCCCTCCGGTAAGTACAGGGCACACAGTGGGTGAGGGTGGTGAGTGTGGGGAGGTGCACGACAGAGGAGTTTCTCCCTAGTCGGCCTCCTTTATGACAAACCACTACCCATCTCAAATAAACTTCTTTCAGTTCCCCATGCTTTTTTTTCTCTCCTCTAGGCGTTTGCAAATGCTGTTTCACTGCCAGATACACTTTCTTCCCTTTGCATGGCCAGCTCCTGTTCATCCTCAGACCTCCTCTTACATGTCACATCCCCCAAGACTTCTCTGACCCCCACGCCTGAATCTGGTGCCCCCGCACTTCTCTCACCATAGTACTTATCCCACCAAATTGTACCTCACAGTATCGTCCACTATTTGAGAAGTCTTACTTAGGGTGTACGGTGATGCCTTGCTCCTTCGAGGGGCAGGTCAGGGGGCAGGGCCTCTGGGAGGTGTGAGAAGGGTCTGGGCTGTCCCCCCACCACTGGTGTTCTTTGGAAGCCGAGCCGCCCTGCCCAGCTGTCTGTTCACCTAGCATGTCTGTGCTCTGATGGCTCCACCTCTGCCTTCTGGCAGAAGTTCCTGCAGCACAGACACAGATGTTTCCAGGGCGGTGGCCAGGCGTGGTGCCTTCCGGAACCACCTGTGTGTTTTGGGTGTGTTTTGGGCAGGGGACTTGCCCATTTTCCTCTGGAGACTGCTGTTGTTGGGCACGTTCCAGCGGGCTGCACGAGGGTCCAGCCTGTCCTGTCCCTAAGGACTGCGCTTGGCTCCAGGTCTAGGAGGGTCCCTGGGACGTGAGGCAGGGTCGTGCTTTAGCAGAGCTGAGAGCATCGTGTTTGGTTCTCTGATGATGTGAAGCTGCTACTCTCTCTTTTTTCCTTATCTGGGGCAGGAATGGGATAGAAAATTCCATGCGGAAAGAGAGCGAGAAGAGGGAGGGAGGAAGGGAAAGGAGCAGGAAAAGCAGAGGAGGGAGAGGAGTCGGAGAGCGAGCTGGTCTCCTTGGGGCTGTAACAGATACCACAGACCCGGCGCTTCAGCAACAGAAACCCATTCTCTCACCGATCTGGAGGCTGCAAGTCCAGTAGGTTTGGTTTCTTCTGAAGCCTCTCTCCTGGACTTGCAGATGACTGCGTTCTCCCGCGTCCTCTTAATGGTCCTTCTTTTGTGCGCGTGCGCCCCCGTGTCTCTCTGGTGTCCAGACTTCCTCTTCTTAAAAGGATGTCTATCAGATTGGATTAGGGCCCATTCTGACGCCTCATTTCAATGTAATCACCTCGTTAAAGGCCCTGTCTCCTGAGACAGTCACACATCTGAGGTCCTGGGGGTTAGAGCTGCAACAGATGAACGTGGGGGCAGGGGCACAGTTCAGGCCATAACAGAGGGAGAGTAGAGAAAAGGATTAAGAGGGGAGGACGCAGTCATGCAAAGATGAGGGTGTGAAGGGAGAACAGAGGTCCAGGAGGAGGGGGAGGGAGCAGTCCACTGAGACCATTGTTCCTAAACATCCCACCCTGGAGGCTTGTTCGAAGAGGGTGGTGTCAGCCTCACCCCAAGGGGCTGAGCAGTAGGTTGCAGTAGGGAGCGCCAAGGCAGTGGAATCCAGTTTCGGGGAGAAACCCTAGAGGCTCCATGTCCTGCCCTGACCCCACTCTCCCTGGTGGCTGCTGGCAGGAGTCCAGAGCCCAGAAGGCCACGCAGCCAGCAGCAGGTACCCCAAAACACAGATCCCCAGCCTGGGGATCAGGCCCTGGGCCTCAGGCCCAGACAGGGGTTTCTCAAGGGTGGGCAGTGGGAGGCAGCTGCTCTGAGGGGAACTTGACCCAGTCTGGGAAGTCTGAGAAGGCTTCCCTGAGGAGGTGACATCTGAGCTGAGACATGAAGGATGAGCAGGAGAGGAAAGGGCTTTCTAGATCCTGGGACCTGGTGGTGGGAGGTTTTGTGAGAGAGCCCGAAGGTGGAGGGAACTTCAAGGCCCATTTTTCTGGGGCCCAAAGAGCTATGAGACGAGGCTGGAGAGCCAGGAGGGGCCAGGCTGTGCTGAAGGCCTTGATCAGGACTTCGGTCTGCATTCGATGGGAACTGGGCAGTGGTGGGGCATGGGAGACGTGATCAAATTTGCCATCTACAAGGGTGTCGCTTTGGGCTACCTAGGCTGGAGGGAGGTGCAGTGCCTGAGAGGGGCCCAGAGGTGTTTCTGGAACTGTTAACCTTCTATTTTTTAAACCAGGGTGGGGATCACATAAGTCTGTTCACTCTGATAAATCATCTGGTTGTGTATTTACATTTATCACATATATATATATGTATATATGTATGTATGTATGTATGTATTTAAAGGTCAGTTTAAAAAAAAAGCTTTAAATAAATGAAAGAAAGGCTCACTCCAGCGGCAATGTGATGGGAGGGGGAGGAGACTAGGTGCACAGACATTACTAGTTAGCAGGTTTAAACGGTGTCCAGAGGAGAGGGGATGGTAGCTTGGAGAAGGGGGTGGCAGTGGTGATGGGGTTGAAGCCGATGAGGGATGTGGAGAATACAGACAGGACTTGGGGAATAGCTGCCAATGAGGGTTGGCAGGGAATGACCCCCACCCCCATATACCTGCCTGGTGTCTCATTTGTGCAGCCCGATGATGGAGGTGCCACCCCCCCAAGGATGGGAGCAGTGGGCCCGAGCGGTGCAGGGACTATCTGCCTCTGGAAAATGGTGCTGGGGGAGGCCCCTGGCAGAGCCCAGCTGAGTCACAGCAGATGGGGCCCGTGGCAGGACCCTGCTCTGGGAGGCCCAGTGCTGCCATGACAATGAGGCTCCTGCCCAGATCCCACTCACTCCATGTGCACGTGCGCGCGCGCGCGCACACACACACACACACACAGACACACCCTGCTCATGTTGCACAGCGGGCAGGGGAGGGAGCACGGCATTTCCCCACTGCAACCTGTCATCTGCGCCCAGCTGCCACTTCCCCCAGAAGGTCTCGGTCCTGGCCTCCAGCAGCCATAGTGATTTGGCAGCTATCTGGGCTGGAAGGGTGTGGGATCGCATTGTCCTTTGTGGAAGGGACAGGGCTGGAGAACGTGGCTTTTTAGTCACAAGAATCTGCTGCTCATTTTAATTTCTGCTCTCAGTTTTCTGCTGGCCGAGGAGCTTGTTTCAGAAAATCTGATTTACTCCCACCCTCTCCCCGTGCTTGCTTTTTAGCCATTTTTAAGCGTGCTAGTGGCCTTCTCGAGAAGGGCAGCACTCAAGGACAGCAGGCGCTGGGACCCCCACCTGGGGAGCTGGCATCTCCCTTGCGCACCACCAGCTTGGGGATCTGTGGGTGGTGGCCTGGTTCATTCTTTGCCCCTTAAATTGTTTTTGATCACAGAAGAAATATATAGTTATTTAACATTTTTTGACAAGTACAAAATTTTATTATTCATTCAGCTGATATACGTGTTGAGTGCTGACTGTATACTAGACACTGTTCTGGAAGCTTGAGCTGTCTGAGTGAACCAAACAGAAAAGCACCCCTGCCCCTGTTTCTGGCCTAGCGGAGGGTGGAGAGGCAGAAAATAAAAAAAAAAAAAATTTAAGTTGTATAACATGGTAGAGTGGGATAAGTGATACACACCAGAAAAGGGTAAGGGGCCTGGGAATGGCGAGTGTTAGGAGCGTGTTGCAATTTTTTTTAATTGAAGTATAGTTGTGTTAGATTCCAGTGTACAGTAAAGTGATTCACTATACAAATATGTGTGTTTGCATGTACATAACTTTTTCAGATTCTTTTCCATTATAGGTTATTGCAAGATATTGAATATAGTTCCCTATGCTATACAGGAGGTCCTTGTTGTTTACTTATTTTATACGTAGTATTAATCTCAAACTCCTAATTTATCCTTCCCCCCACTGCACTTTCCCCTCTGATAACCGTAAATTTGTTTTCTGTGTCTTTGAGTCTGTTGCTGTTTTGTAAGGAAGTTCATTTGTGTCATTTTTTAGATTCCACATATGAGTGATATGATATGGTATTTTTCTTTCTCTTTCTGGCTTCCCTTAGAATGACAGTCTCCAGGTCCATCCATGTTGCTGCAAATGGCATTATTTCATTCTTTTTTATGGCTGAGTAGTATTCCATTGTATATATACCACATCTTCTTTATTCATTCATCTGTCAGTGGACTTTTAGGTTGCTTCCATGTCTTGGCTATTATACCGTGCTGCTGTGAACACTGGGGTACATATAGCTTTTCAAATTAGCGTTTCCTCTGAATATATGCCCAGAAGTCAGATTGTTGGATCATATGGTAACTCTATTTTTAGTTTTTTGAGGAAACTCCATACTGTTTTCCATAGTGGCTACACCAAACTACATTCCCATCAACAGTGTAGAAGGAACGGTCCCCTTTTCTCCACACCATCTCCAGCATTTATCATTCGTAGACTTTTTGTTGATGGCCATTCTGACCAATGTGAGATGATACCTCGTTGTAGTTTTGATTTGCATTTCCCTGATAATTAACAGTGTTGAGCATTTTTCCACGTGCCCATTGGCCATCTCTATGTCTTCTTTGGAGAAATGCCTATTTAGGTCTATTTCCCATTTTTTGATTGGGTTGTGTTTTTGTTTGTTTTTGTTACTGAGCTATATGAGCTGTTTGTATATTTTGGAAATTAAGCCCTTGTCAGTCAAATTGTTTGCAAATATTATCTCCCAGTCCATATGTTGTCTTTTCATTGTGTTTATGGTTTCATTTGCTGTACAAATGCTTATAGGTTTGATTAGGTCCCATTTGTTTATTTTTGCTTTTATTTCTTTTGCCTTAGGAGACTGACCTAAGATAACATTTCTATGATTTATGTTAGAGGATGTTTTGCCTACGTTGTCTTCTAGGAGTTTTATGGCGTCATGTCTTAAAGCCACTTTGAGTTTATTTTTGTGTGTGGTGTGAGGGAGTGTTTTGATTTCATTGATTTACATGCAGCTGTCCGGCTTTCCCAATACCACTTGCTGCAGAGGCTGTCTTTTCTCCATTGTATATTCTTACCTCCTTTGTCAAAGCTTAATTGACTGGAAGTCTGTGGGTTTATTTCTGGGCTCTCTATCCTGTTCCGTTGATCCAAATGTCTGTTTTTGTTACAGTACCACGCTGTTTTGATTACTGTAGCTCTGTAGTATTGTCTGAAGTCTAGGAGGGTTATTCCTCCAGCTTTGTTCTTTTTCTTTAGTATTGCTTTGACAATTCTGGGTCTTTTGTGATTCTGTATAAATTTTAGAATTATTTGTTCTAGTTCTCTGAAAAAACATCATGGGTAATTTGATAGGGATCACATAAAATCTGTAGATTGCTTTGGGTGGTATGGGCATTTTAATGTTAATTCTTCCAGTCTAAGAGCATGGGATATCTTCCATTTCTTTGAATCATCTTCAGTTTCATTTATCAGTGTTTTCTAGTTCTCAGTGTATGTAAGTCTTTCACCTCCTTGGTTAGGTTTATTCCTAAGTATTTGATCTTTTTTGATGTGATTTTAAAAAGGGATTTTTTTTTTACATTCTATTCCTGATATTTCATTATTAGTGTAAAGAAATACAACAGATTTCTGTATGTTAATCTTGTACCCTGCTACCTTGCTGAATTCGTCTATCTGGTCTAGCAGTTTTTGTGTGGAGGCTTTAGGGTTTTCTGTATACAGTATCATGTCATCTGCATATAATGACAGTTTTACGTCTTCACTTCCAGTTTGGATCCCCTTTTCTTTTTCTTGTTTGACTGCTGTGGCTAGGACTTCCAATACTGTGTTGAATAGAAGCAGTGAGAGTGGGCATCTTTGTCTTGTTCCAAATTTTAGGGAGAAAGTCTTTAGCTTTTCACCATTGAGTATTATGTTGGCTGTGGGTTTGTCCTAAATAGCTTTTATTATGCTGAGATATGTTCCCTCTATACCCACTTTGGTGAGAGTTTTTATCATGGATGGATGTTGAATTTTGTCAAGTGCTTTTTCTGAATCTATTGAGATGATCACATGGTTTTTGTCTTTTCTTTTATTGATGTGGTTATCACACTAATTGATTTGCATATGTTGAGCCATTCTTGTGACCCTGGGATAAATCTAACTTGGTTGTGGTGTATGATCCTTTTTATGTGTTGTTGGATTCTGTTTGCTAATATTTTGTTAAGAATTTCTGCATCTATTTTTATCAAAGATATTGGCCTATAATTTTCTTTTTTGGTAGTATCTTTTTTTGGTTTTGTTATCAGGGTGATTGTGGCTTCATAGAATAACTTTGGGAGTGTTCCCTCCTTTTCAATGTTTTGGAAGAGTTTGAGGAGGACTGGTATAAGGTCTTGGTATGTTTGCTAGAATACTGCAGTGAAGCCATCTGGTCCTGGAATTTTGTTTGCAGGAAATTTTTTAAAGTACAGATTCTATTTCACTTCTAGTAATTGCTCTGTTCAAATGATCTCTTTCTTCTTGATTCATTTTTGGTAGGCTGTATGTTTCTAGAAACTTGTCCATTTCTTCTAGTTTGTGGGCATATAATTGTTCATAGTATTCTCGTGATTTTGTGTTATTTCTGCGGTGTCCGTTATTTCTCCTTTTTCATTTCTTTGTTTGTTTGTTTGTTTGTATCCTCTCTCTCTTTTCTCCTTGGTGAGCCTGGCCAGAGGTTTGTGGATTTTGTTTATTCTTTTAAAAAACTAGGTTTTGTATTTATTGATTTTCTTCTGTTTTTTTAATCTCTATTTTATTTCCTCTCTGATCTTTATTATTTCCCTCCTTCTGCTGACTTTAGGTTTTGTTTGTTCTTCTTTTTCTACTTCTTTTAGGTGGTAGGTTAGGTTGTTTATTTGAGATTTTTCTTGTTTTTCAGGAAGGCCTGTATCATTGTGAACTTCCCTCTTAGGATTGCTTTTGCTGCACCCCATAGATTTTGTACGGTTGTGTTTTGGGGGTGTTGTAATTTAAATAAGGTCACCAGGGAAGGCCATATTGGGAAGGTGGCAAAATATGAAGGTAACGTAGAAGCACAAAGGAAAGAACTGTGCCACCCATAGGCAACTGACATGGAAAATATTCTTCATTTTTTAAAACTTTATTTTTATTTGCACAGGTAATACACATATGTACTCTTGTTTAAAAAAAAATTGAATGTTCACTTGGGCGACCCCTGTCCCCACATACACCCCACTCCCAACCTCTGACCTGTTATCAATTTGATCTCTAGCCTTCGGGACTTTCTTCTGTAACTTTGCATTTACAACGAGGGTTGGGGGAGAGTAGCTTATTTCCCATAAAGTATCCTGTACAGCTTGTACTTCGGCTTGCAGTGACTCTCGAGCATCTTTCCACCTCAGGACGTATCAACCAACTTCATTCTTTTTAAACGCCGCATCGTGTATCACTGTATAATTTTAGCAATTGGTTTATTGGTAGAAATTTTGGTTATTTATAGTTTCTTTTGCTGTCACAAACAGTGCTGCAAGGAACATCCCTGCAGTTTCACTTTTGTGCACCTGTGCAAATAGTTCTCTAACATGGGTGATAGGAAGTGGAATCATGTATTAGATCAGAGAATGATCATTTCTGATTTTCATAGATTGCTGCCATCTTGCTCTCCACAAAGGCTTTTACCTGAGCTTGTAAACACATATGCACACAAGTTCTTTTTAAATGGGACCGTTCTTTTAAAATAGTATATCCCTTTTCTCATCTGACTTCGACCCATAAAATACTGGGAACGTTTTCTTTCAAACAGGCCCTTCTGGCCTTTGCATGAGGATTGTGGCTTTCTCCCCAGGATTTCTCCAGGCCTCGGCCGCCCCAGAAGGCGCTCCCAGCTAACCCGGTGCCAGGCCGCAAGAGCCTCCCCAGACCCAGTGGCGCCTCCATCCTGCAGCCTCCTGCCTCCGGCCCGCAGCAGCCCCGGCCCCTGGCAGCACCTGCCCCAAAGGTGAGTCTTCAGAAGCCCTTGAAGTAAATGCTAGGGGCAGAGGGCCCCAGAAGGCAAGGATGTGTTGAGAAAACAGACTAGTTCATGCTTATTGTTGTAGGCCTGAACTTCCAGAACAAAAGCCGATGACGGAAGCTTAGCATTTCTTGGTCCTGCGTGACTAGCCCGTGGACTGGTGATAGGGGTTTTTGGTTTCATGTGAGACGTGATACTTAGAAGGCTGAGCTGTGGTAGCTTCAAACCTGGTCAGCAACTGACCAGCTGAGCGGCCCTGAGCAAGTCACTCTCTTGAGTCTCCGTTTTCCTCACCTGGAAAGCAGTGTTGGGTTGCTGGGAAAGTCAAGGCAGTTATTTTACATTAACCGCCAGCCTGTGGTAGGCTGTGCGCTAACGGCCCCTCTCATTACCCCTTCCCTGGGGCTGACAGATTCTCAGGCAGCCAGTCCTGGGAGCTGGGGCGGCAGGGAGGAGGTGAGGAAGCTGGATGACCGCCCTGTGTTCCCACGAGGCCCCAGGAACGCTGCGGACTGACTGCAGCTCTGCGGGCAGAGAGGCGGTGGGGGCGGCTGGTCCGCTGGGGCCGGGGCCACGACTGTGCCTCTCGCCGTACAGATGACAGTCCGGACAAGCATACACGTGACAGACTGCTACAGAAACCATCCTCCCCATCTGCCACAAGCAAGAGGCCAGCTCCCCACTGATCCCCACTGATGAGCGTGGAGCTGATGTCTCTCTCCCTCCCGTTTCTTTTTTCCCACAGTTTCCTGAATACAGATCACAGAGGGCTGTGGGGATGACTAGCTCAAAAATCTAGCCCCGTCTAAAGGGGCTTCTCCCTTTCCTTGAAGACTCTGAACACCACGGAGGATCCGTGGCCACAGAATCTGGAAGAAGCATGTCTGGCCACCTCCGAGCTCCTCTTCTCCGCCCCACTTCTCCTGGAACCACCGCATCTCTGAAAATCTGCTTGACTCGGCGCCTCCTCGGCCTCCTCTGAGGCCCAGAGTGACTACTGTCTGAAGGCATCCAAGTGTTGTTTTGTGCAATATTCAGCCCCGGGGTGGGAGGGGAGGAGATGAATGGCTGCTCCTCTCCCATCCCCCCTTCAGCTGGCCCCTCCCTCCCGAGGTGCCAGGTGAGCTGGTGCAGGCTGTCTGAGCTGGCGAGCCCAGCTGGGAAAAGTCTGTTTAGTCCTTCAGGCCAGGACTCAACTTGGAGAAGCCATCCATCCCCATCTTATGCTGGAGGGTACGCCTAAGAGCTTTCCACTGCTTCCATCTTCCTCAAAGGCCCCCAGGCTGGACAGAGGCTAGGCACGTGCCATCCCTTTTAGCTCCGAGATGGAGAAGGGCCACTCCAGCCACAGCTGTGACCCTGACCAGGGCTTGGTTGAGGTCACAGCTCCTGGTTCTGTGGCCACATGTGAACAAGTCAAGTCCCCTCCTCATACCTCCCCCGTCCAAAGCCCCCGCATCCTCTTATTCACACGGGTCGCTCTGACTCAAACAGGTACTATTTGTAGGCAGTGTAGACAGCAGGGGGAGCACAGCCTGGGCCCCCTCTGAGCCCTCAAGCCAAAGGCTGCGACTCCGCCCGCCGTTCTTCTTTGTTGCTCTTTGTTCTCTCTTCTGCACTTTCCAAGTGCCTCGCGCTTTGGCTTTCTCCTTCCCACTCAGACTCGCCAACGCGTGGCGCTGCAGAGAGGGGGTCCCCAGCAGCCCCACTTCCTGGGACCTGGTGCTGCGACCTGCAGGTCAGGGTCCTGCCTGAGGGCCGGCCACGGGATTTTCTATGCTGGTTCTCAAGAGTGCTGACCGGGCAGACTCGGGCCACGGCCGTGGGGTCGCAGCTTTACTTTCCATTGTGTGTTGTGACCTCAGCAGAGTCTGCGTCTTCCTCTTACTCCCTGACCTATATCTGAGTAAGGTACTCTGGCACGGCAGCAGGTGCGGTGAGGGGAGCGGACATCCTGGGCGCTCCAGCCTGTCCCCAGGCCTGGTCACTGGCTTGAGGCAGGACCCCTGCCCTCCGAGCAGAGCTGCGATCTCTAGAGAAGCAGCAATCAGCAGACTTCATGGGACAGAGTCTGCGCCGGGACCAACCAGGTTTCTCTCTCAGCCCCTTCCTAGTGTTCTTTCCTCTGGTCCTGTCCTCCCCGCAGAAGGGAGGAGGGCTGTGCGGTGCTCTGCTAGATGGGATATTTTCAGAGTCGCTGGAGATGTTCTCCGGGACTGTCTCCCACCCCAGAAAGGTGCTAGGCAGTGTGGGGTCTCCCCACCTCCTGCAGTGAGCAGATGTTTGCTCTTAAAAACCTCATGTAAGGAAGAGGCTTGAGTTTTCACTCTCAACCACTACCCCAGGGCTCCCTTATAGTTCTCTGCACGCAACAGGTGCTCAGTAGATGTTCTTGGGTTTGTAGACAAGTGAGAGGTTGAGGCTGTGCACTTGGGGACACACTTGGAGTAGATTTAGAAAGCGCTCAGGAAAATGAAGTTCTCTTCCCTCAGGTAGTCAGGCTGTTGTGGTATTAGTGATATTTGTGCCCCGGTCTTGCCGACAAGGGCCCTGGTTGCTCCCCAGAGCCAATGTCCACTGCCTCTGCTGCCTGATTAGGTCGGGGACGGCCTTCCACTTAAGCGTGCTCCTCTAAACACCCCAGGGCTCATAGCTGGGTCCCAGAAAATTAAAGGAGAAAAGACCCCCCCCATCACCCTTCAACTCAACCCTGTGCCTCAGTGATGTTCCTGTGGCATGTCCAAATTTTCACCGCATCAGTAGGTGGAAGGCTCTGAAGTGAAAATGCCACAGCCGTTGTGGCTGCATGAGCCTTCTGAACCTGAGCCCCCCCCCCCCCCCGAGCCATACCAAAAAGAGACCTGGGCTGTTGCTTTCTTGGGTTTTTCTCGTTTCTGTTTTCCACTATTTTAATACAACCTCCATCCCATAAAATTGTGCTGTGAACTGGAAGATGGTCGAGTTTTCACAATTTGATGAGACTTTCTGGCAGCCAGGTCTAGTTACTGTTTCACTCCTGGCTCTGTTCAGGGAGCTGGGAGTCGCCATTCCGGCTGGCCAGCGAGGCTGCCCAGGAGCAAGACCGGCCATTACGGGCCCGCTTTTCCCTCCTGTGTCCATGTGCTGCTTTGAGGTGACAAAAACAAATGTGGGCTTAAGGAGGGACTTTGTTCGAAAGGAAGACTGCAGGACCAGGGGAGGGGGTGCTGCCCGGGGAGAATGCTCAGGCGTGCCGAGCTGCTGCAAGGTCTGTAAGCACCTCACAGCTCAGAAGGAAGGCCTTTGGTAGGAGGGGCAGAGCACGGCTGGAGAGAACTGCGTTCCGGGACCGCCTCTGTGCTCAGCCCTTCAGGGGCGCGGCTGTGTGAGGGCTCTAGCCGAAGGCTGACCCATGTTCAGAGTCTGGGTGGGAGGAGAGGCGCCGAACTGAGGCCTGATGGAGGGAGTTAACCAGCTCTTTGTTCAGATGGAGACTGCGTTAATCTTGGTAAAGTCTAACGGCCTTCTCTCAGTTTTTCAACCCTATGTGTTTTTCTTAAGAGCCCAGGTGGCCTCTCTGAAATGTGGACCTCATGGGAGGTCACATCCTGTCCCTGTGAGGGTTTTAGCCCAGGACCGGGCTCCAGGGCCAATTACCTGCCAACCATAGGTGCTTTTGAGCCTTGTTTACTTCTCCCTAAAAAAGAAACGCTCCTTCTGCCCAGCTCGGAGAGGCTCGCAGATCTCACGGTGTCTCCCTGCAGGCCTCAGGTGACGTAGTAGCCTCTTCGCCTACTGCCAGGGCCCCTTGCCACCTCTTGCAGGAATCCTTTTGAATAAAGCCTCCCCTTACCTATGTCAGAATTTGTTCTTATTTGGCAGAGGGCATGAAGACCTGAATGTTTCGAATCGGGGATCAGTTCAAGTCAGTGCTTACGTTAAAATGTGTCTATAACAGCTCTACTGGACACCCAAGAAAGGCAAGGGTATGCCAGCGGGGAAGGTGCCCCACCCCCGGGGAACCTGGCAGAGGAGAGGGTCTCCAGAATCCAAGCCAAGCGCCCCCAAAGTCACCCTCCCGCACCCCCTCTCTCACCGTCCCGTGTGTACGTGTGTGTCTGGGACCCAGGGCAATGTGAATTTTCTTTTTATTTGGGAGATTGTTCACGGAAAACAGACCCTCTTTTCTCTCGTCCACCTATCAATTGTTTACAATGTTTGTATATCTATGCAAAATACTTGAATGGGCCATGGTGCCTTTTTCCCTTGTTTGTATTTAATGAAAATAAATTGTCATTTGAAATGTCTGATTCGGTAACTCTTTTTTCCTTTTTTTCAATATTGCGCTGGTCAGTGGATAGGATCCGTCAGTGAGGAGTCCCGAGATGAGTTCCCACAACGACCGTCAGGCCAGCCTGTCAGGCCACCATGGAAGAGCTGGAGCCAAAGGACAGCCCCGGGGTTTCCCATGACCAGTTGAGGGCGTTGTCTGTCTTTGCACCTGGACACAGGTTGGTCTAGTGTAACTAGGTCTAGGGGTCACTTAAGGCATGAATGATACATATCTGCCTTGAGGACTTGTGAGCGCTTTAAGGAGTCACATGACGCTCTTAGCACTGTGCCTGGCTTCTTGTGAAGGCTCAGGCATGAACAAGGGCTGGGTGTCTTTGACTCTATTCCCAGAACAGCCTTCCTGTCTCTAGCGGGGGCATGGCTGTGGAAGGCACTAGAGGGACTCCCTCGGCAGCCACAGGTCTCCAGAGATCGCGGACTGCCCCCCACCGAGGAACCAGTTTACTTGTTCTGTGTCCAAGGAAGGTCAAGTCGCAAGTATCAGGGAAACACGCTTGGAGGTCTTTATTCCTGACCCTGCAGACCACACTGAGGGCCCTTCTCAAGATCCAATGTGTTGCACTGACTTTGGTTACAGAGAGAAATCCACATTCATTGAAAACCGGGGCTTTGAGGCTGGAGGTGCAGGAAGCTGGTCTGTTGGCGAGCTGGACCAGCTCGCTGGAGCGCCAAGGCGAACAAGAGTTTGGCCCAGGCTTGGCTAAGCTTCGGGCATGGAGTGTAAACCCAGGGCGAAGGTGTGGAGTCACACACGGGAGGCTCTGCACCAACTCGGGGGCGGAGGGTCGGGTCGTCTGTATAGATAGATTGGTGCCCTTACGTCCCTGTCATTGGTCCTTGCGCCAACTCACATCTTCACCGCTGGAAAGAGGACAGGAAGGGACGGGGTACTGATTCTCTCTGCAGCTGCTCTTGTTTTTTGACTGTTCCTGGCCAAAGGTGAGGGGACTAAATGCAGTGCCCAAAGCAGGTGGTGTTGGAGCAGTCGCGACACACGGCTTCCCAGTGTGGGCAGCTCATCAGTGGAGTCGGGGACTTGGTTGCAATCTGGTCAACAGCCAGAACGCAGCCCGTGTCCAGCTTACACCCCTACCTGGTCACCGATGTTCAAAGCTGATCCTCCTGGCCGAGGCTTTGAGGCTGCAGCCCAGGGGTTACCCAGAGCTCTTTTCGCCTGGGTTCCCGGTTGGGCACCAGAGAAACACAAAAGTTAGCCCCTGGTTTCCAGAGAGCCTGCAGCTGCTTTCTGCCCAATCCTGACTTTGCTCCTCCCTCTTCTCCCCATCTCCCCAAATCATGTTTTGGTTTACTCCTCGAGGAAAAGGAAAGTGCACTGTGCTCCACAGCCAGGCTACTTTGAAGAGCGATGCAATCCTGTTCTTGTTTGAGAGTGAGGCGAAACGAAATCCTGGGCGTGGCCCGCAGAGCTGGGCTGTGAAGCACCTGATGTGGTTATTGTTGTTCTGAGTTCTAAGATAACTGCCTGGATATCTCAGTGATGGACCCCTTAGGATGTATGTAGAGAGGGGAGGAGCGGGGACAGGGGCGGAGCGGGTGGAAATAGATGCTGACCTGCAGGCTGGCGTGCTCGGGGACGGGGCTGGTGGAAGTGTTTCCCTGAGACGTCAGGTCGCTTTCACAGTGAGGAGGTCAGCTGAGGTCTTGCTCTATCTCTGAAGGTGAGGTGGCCAAAGCATCCAGACGTTTGACAGTAGTGGTGTGTCTATTAGTTCTGGGCGGGAGGCATGGCCTCTGGGCGCCAGCTGCACACCATCCTCGGGCTCAGGAACTGTGAGTCAGTCTCAGGAGGAGAACTAGTGCTAAGGGTTTCCTGATGACCAACATTTCAGGGAGGTTCTTGGCTTGTGCTGCTACATTCAACAGGTCAAATTCTGTCTTCTTCCCAACGACACAGAGATGGCACCAAGGAAACAAGTGGGAAGGTGGTCCAGGGGACCTGCTGGCACCAACGTCAAGTAGGATATTTGGTCACTGAGGCTGTGTTTCCAGGAAGTTTTGCCACCACCATTCACTGGGTAGGGATTTTTCTCCTGGAAACAGTGATGAGGTATAAATGACTGTCTCAAGAAAAGAGCCCACTGGTAAGAGCTGTGCTGAGAATAACCAGGTAGCTCTGAACTGACAGTACCATAGGGCTCCTCTGCTCACTCATGTATTCCAAGCTTTACGAATGGATTGTAAATACTCTGGGCTTCTCTTCTGGTGATGGGGTGCTGCAGAGTTCTATACTGTCCACGAGGACATTCTTGTCTTCACGTCTAGTGACACTGGGCTCTGGGGCTGGGGGTGGGGTGGGATTTTTGTGCATGTGTGGCAGGCTGGTCTGGCTGATGTCCAGGTCTTTGAAAGCATGAAGCATGAACACACCCAGGATGATGGTGACAAAGCCAGACAAGGTGCCCGCAATGTCCACGGCAGACATACTGTACCACTCCTTGAAGAGGACGACGGAGGAGGCAACCACCATTGTGGTGAAGAACACGTAGTAGATGGGGAACACCAGGGAGGTGTTAAAAATGTCCAGCGCCCTGTTGAGGAAATTGACCTGAGTGCTGAGCGAAAGTGCCAGGATGAGGGACAGGATGTAGGGGAGAGGGTGCCGCACTACGGGCATCCCCTGGAAGAAGTTTTTAATGGTGATGCCCAGGCCCTTGACGGCGGACACAGAGAAGGCTCCGATCACAGAGCAGATGATGATGTAAATGAGGATGTTCCTCTGTCCGTAGCGTGGGGCGATGACGAAGATGAGGATGAGGCAGAACACCAGCAGAAGCACGGCAAACACGATGTACCCTTTGTAGGGGAGAGGGAGAAGGATAACCTGAGCTGTAGAGGGTACGATAAGCATCTAGAGACCAGGTTCTTAATGCGACATCCCATTGCCATGGCATTAAGAAATAAACTCACACACCTACAGTCAATTAATCTTAACAAAGGAGTCAAGAATATGCAATGGAGAAAAGAGAGTCTCTTCGGCAAGCGGTGCTGGGCAAGCTGGACAGCCGCATGTGAGTCAGTGAAGTAGAACACTCCCTCACACCATACACAAAAATACACTCAAAATGGCTTAAAGATTTAAACATAAGACAGGGCATCATAAAACTCCTGAAAAAAGAACAGAGGCAAAACAGATCATAGCTCTGTTGTCCTGGGTCAGTCTCCTAAGGCAACAGAAATAAAAGCAAAAATAAGCAAATGAGACCTAATCAAACTTATAAGCTTTTGTACAGCAAATGAAACCATAAGCACAACAAAAAGACAACCTACAGAATGGGAGAAAACATCTGCAAATGATTTGAGTGACAAGGGCTTAATTCCCAAAATATACAAACAACTCATATAACTAAATAACAAAAAAAAACCCTATAAAAAATAGGAAAAGACCTAAATAGACATTTCCACAATGAAGACATGCAGATGGCCAATAGGCACATAAAAAGATGCTCAACCTCACTAATTATCAGAAAATTGCAAATCTGCAATGAGGTATCACCTCACACTGGTCAGAATGGTCATCATTAAAAAGTCCACAAATAATAAATGCTGGAGAGGGTGTAGAGAAAAGGGAAGCCTCTTAGTTTGCTGGTGGGAATGTAATTTGCTGCAGCCACTAAGGGGAATAGTATGGCGAGTCCTTAAAACTCTAAAAATAGACTTAACATATGATCCAGCAGTCCCATTCCTGGGCATATATCCACAGAAAACTTCAACTCAAAAAGATACATACACCCTCAATGTTCACAGCAGCACTATTTACAATAGCCAAGACATGGAAGCAGCCTAAATGTCCATCAACAGATAATTGGATAAAGACAATGTGATATATATACAATGGAATACTACTCAGCTGTTAAAAAAAGAAAGAATAAAATAATGCCATTTGCAGCAACATGGATGGACCTGGAGATCGTCATTCTAAGTGAAGTAAGCCAGAAAGAGAAAGAAAAATGTCATATGCTATCACTTATATGTGGAATCTGAAAAAAGGACACAAATGAACTTACCTACAAAACAGAAACAGACTTGCAGACATAGAGAAAAAACCAAAGGGGAAGGGGAGGGGAGGGATAAATTGGGAGTTCGAGATTTTCAGATCCAAACTACTGTATATAAAATAAACAGCAAGGTCCTAATGTATAGCACAGGGAGCTACATTCAATATCTTATGATAACCTATAATGAAAAAGAATATATATATCTGTGTATATGTATAACTGAATCACCATGCTGTACACCAGAAATTAACACAGCATTGTAAATAAACTATACGTCAATTAAAGAAAAAAGAACCTGGGTTTTAGAGTCAGACAAACATGGGTTCCAATCCCAGTGACATGACTATTTAATAACTTGTACAAGTTATTAATTAAAACCCCACGACCTCAGTTTCCTCATTTGTGAAATAGGACCTTCCTCACATAGGCTTCTTTTGTGGGATTAAATAAGGTAATGAATGCAATTACTGACTGTACCCCAATCCCCTCCCAGCCCCTTGCATTCGCATGTTGAAGCCTAACCCCTAATGTGATGGTACGGAGGTGAGGTCTTTGGGAGGTGATTACGTTGTGAGGGTAGAGCCCTCACGAAGGGATTGGTGCCCTTACAAAAGAAACTTCAGAGATGGGAGAGGGTCTAGCTCAGAGGCAGAGTGCATGCCTAGCATGCAGGAGGTCCTAGGTTCAATCCCCAGTACCTCCATCAAAAATAAATAAGTAAACCTAATTACTTCCCTCCAGAAAATAAATAAATAAAATTAACGTTAAAAAACTTAAAGAAAGAAACTCCAGAGAGCTCCCTTGCCCCTTCCACCAGGTGAGGACACAGCGAGATGTTTGTTTATGAGCCAGATCTGTGGGGCCTTGATCGTGGCCTCCAGACCTTGGAAAAATAAATGTCTGCTGTTTATAAGCCACTCAGTCTATGACATTCCATCACGACCCATAAAGCATTTAGAGCAGTACCTGGCACACAATAAGCACATAATAAATGGCATCAACTCCCTGTCAGGCTGGGAACCTGTGTGCTAGCCTTAGTAGCATCCCACCAACTTCCACCTGCCTCCTCCAGGTGGCAGCACCTGAGATGGCCAGGACCCAGTCAGACCTTCCACGTGGCTCCCCCCCACACCCCGCCCCGGGCTTGGAGCCCACCTGTGTCCTTCATCTTGGCAGCCATCTCCATGACGGTGGTGATCTTCTCTTCCTCGGGGGCGTGTATCACCATCACGGTGCTGCCGGCCACACAGATCACACAGCCCAGCTTTCCCAGCAGGTTCAGACTCTCCCCCAGGAAATAGGAGGAAAGGATGGCGCTGCGTGTGGACATGGAGAAGGGATTAGAGCAGCCGGGCCAGTCCCCGCGTCCTGGAGGAAAGCGGGGCTGAGCAAGCGCTCACGGAGAACAACAGATCAGGACTCACAACTCTCACACGAGAACGCATTTCTGGACCCCTGGGAAACGTCTGCCATAGAAACTCAGGTTCGGGAGGGTTACCGTGTGGGCTGGAGGAGTCAACAACATCCATGAGGGTTTCTTACATTTTAGAGACAAAGTAGCCCATGCAGAAGAGTTGCAGGAGCCTTTCAAAGCACTCTTGTCCAGCTTCCTACCCACCGAGCACATCTCTTATTATTGCCAACAGACGGCTCTCAGCTGTGGCTTGTGTATCTCTGGTGGCAAGCTGCTCGCCCTCCACGAGGCAAATGAATCCACTGTAGGTCGTTCTGTTATTCACCAAAATACAGTAACTTCTCATCCTTGTCCCATTTCTATTCCTTGAGCCGTACAGAACAAATCCATTCCTTCTCCCATTTGTATGCGCCAGTATAAACAAGTCCAATGACAACTGTAGGCACCGTGTCTTGGACACACCTTACGTACTAGATATTATGCTAGGAACCTTCCATTTACTATCTCACTAACATCTTGTAACTCTTAGAAGAGTAAAATATGCTAATGCCCATTTTACAGATGAGAAAACTGAGTCCCATAGAAGCTTAAATGGTGGCAAGATCATACGACTGGTCAGTAGCTGAGTGGAGATTTGAGCTCAAGTTCTGCCTAAATTATAAAGCCTGTGGGTTTTCCGCTACACCTTATTGAAGAGAATTCTTCCTTGAGTCTTTTCTGGACAAAACACCTCCAGCTCCTTGCTGTTCCTTGGTGATGTGACTTTCATTTTCGCCCAGCAGAGGTGAGGGAGGAAGGGAGGGAAACTGGACAAGACAAGTGTGATCGCTGGGGCATGCTTCTGTTTCTTTATGAAGGTGGTATTTGTTTAGGGTAAAAATCTGTGGGCTGGCCTAGGCTGACCCAGTGAGCCTCAAAAGTCCTGGGGAAAGGCATCAGGAGAGAGGGGAGTGATGTCCAGGCTCCTCTGAGAGCCCACCATCTCTCCTCTAAAACCACCAAAACCGTTCCACCCATAATGCCTGCTCACGAGCATCCAGTGGCATTAGCAAAGGCACAGGTCACGTGCTGCAGGAATCCCTGCCTCTCCCAACTTCCTGGGGGTGGGGCTTTGTAAACTAATCAGATATGCAATAGTGGTATCGCGGCTCCATCTGGTTTTTGATTGCATAAACGTTACAAAATTGTCATCGAGCCGGTAAAACAAAACAGAGGGAATTACGGGTATTGGATGTGGTTGGCTGGGCTTTACCAGGGCCCCAAGGTTAGAACAACCATCAGAGCCAGCTTCAGATGGGGCACAGGACCCCCAGAGAGGAACTATGCCTGTAGCTCGGGAGGAACAGGGCAATGCATTTAATACCAGTTATCTTTCAAGCTGTCAAACATTTTGGAGGCAACATGACCTAGTGATTAAGCACCCAGACTCTGAAATTAGACTGCCTGGGAGGGAATCCTGGCCTAGCCTCCTGGGGCCTGGGTGACCCTGGCCGAGACGCTTAACCTCTCTTGGCCTCAGGTCTCTCCTACTTTCTAACTAGTAGGGATGCTTCCAGGATTAAATGAGTTAATACACGGAGTACACTTAGAACATTTAGCACACAGCAATAGACGTTACTTACATACGTTAGCCGTGGTTATTCTTCAGCCCCAGTTCTGTATCTGCACTCTCTGTGCCTTATTTCATGTAGTCCTCGAAGCAATGCCTTCAGGAAGGTATTATGAACTTCCCCACTTAGCAGGTGGGAAATTGAGGCTTCGAGTGGTTAAATGGCCTGCCATGGTAACTTTACTAAGTGGTGGAGCTAAGGTTAGAACTCAGGGAGTGTTAATCTAGGCCTCACACCTTCAACTGGTACGCTTCTCCTATTGGGGCGCCGAATGCTGACGTGAGACATTCAGCCTGGTGGCAGCGGAGGCGCTTTCAACTGGTTTGCGCTTGGCCTGACCCTTCACTGACCAGTCAAGGAGATGCTAGAGCAACAGGCAGCAAATAATCCAAAGGTCTGGAGTTCTGAGCAGCGCACAACTTTTTTGGGGGAGCTGGGACTGACCCAAGTCCGCGATTACAAGTAGCGACTGTTCCAGACACCAACAAACTGAAAAGAGGAAGAAGCCAGAGGCGGCAAGAGAGGTGACAATAACCTTATGAGGATACTCAGTGCTCCCAGAGGTGTGACGACTGTTGCAGGAGCAAACGCGTAGGCCCCGAAGTTGGCGACTTCTCCAGCAGCCACTAGGAAATTAAGGGAAAAAAGAGGTCATTGGCTCTGGTGCACCATCTCCAGTCCAAATCAATCTGGGTAGAGATGCCTTCATTCAGCGTTCAACCCCTCACAGAATCCCAGGCCAGCATTCCTTGAAATTCTGATTGTTACGCCCTCTCCCTGGACAATCTGATCTGAAGGTCAAGCTCAGACTGTCCTGACCAAATCCTTCCATTTTAAAGATGAGAAAGCATGCCGAGAGTCCCGGGTCACAGGATGCCTTCTTGATCTTGACGTCTCTTGGCTTCCGGTCAAGGCATGGTCAAGTGTATCTCAGGGACTGCCAATGATTGGTCTATATCTTTAAGGTAAGTTCTAGAAAGTGTTAATTATCAGATAAAGAAACAGTTACAGTTATTGATTCTCCGGGTACCAAATGGTCCAAGGACCATCTTTTCCAGAGGAGGTGTGGATTGTGTAGACGGACAGGCAGGTGGTTAGAAAGTCTGACATCCCCAAAGGGCCCACTTCTCCCCATGTGAGTTTCCAGTGTGCAGGCTCCTTTAAGTGTCTTTTCTGTCTCTGCTCATAGAGAATGAATTGGCTCCGCTCTATGAAAGCAGATGATGAATGTGATCACTCTGGCTGAGACTGGGATCAAAACCTGACTTAGAGGATTACAAATAGAAAGCTGGCTAATTTTCCATCTGAAAGAATTAGGCTTTGAAATCCAGAGTGGGTGGGTGGAAAACGGGGGAAATGTGTGAATGTACAAATTTGGGCAAACTTTAGGTGGCAGGCCAACCATGTGCTAAGTGAGCCAACAACTGCCTGAGGAATGGGGAAACTGACTTAGGAGCCCCCTGCAGAAAAGTCCAGGAGACTCCAACGGGCAGCGACAGCTCCCTGTGTTTCAAGGGAAGCTGAGAAATGACACCTTTATCATCACCAGCTCTGGACAAACCTCTCTGGGGGTAGATGCTTCATGGATGAAAGAGATTTTGGGTGGAGAAAGTGATCTGAGATACAGGTAAGATGTTCTACCAGCAAAGACTGTCAAGGTTTTCCCCCTGGGAATCTTGGCCTCAGATTCATACTTCGCACAATAGGGACAGAAATGCCCCACCCACCCTCCTTTCCTCTCTGCCTCTGTCAGCAGTCGGGCACAGTCGTTAGCAGCAAAGGGCTCACTTACTGGTGAGAAATCCAGCCCACCACATCGCGTCCTTCAGGTAGCCGTAGCCTCCGTCCACTGCAGAAAGCAACAGGCACCGAGTGAGTGCGCGGCCACGCTTCCCAGGACCGCTCCTTCTCTGCCTGCACGCCCCAGTCTCCAAGCGCTCAGTCTGTGTCAGCTGTGGTGAGTCCCCGGGGCTCGCTTCTGGGCCCTCTCCCAGGTGAGCGCAACCATTCCAAAGCTTTAATTTCCATCTAGCTGCTGGTGTCCCTGTTTCATACACGCACCCTGACCTTTTCTTCTGAGCCCTGGTGTGGATCCAACTGCTGACTTGACAACTCTTGGATCTCTCACCGGCATCTCAAATTCTGTCCTAAATGGAACTCTTGATTTTAAATGCTCCCCACCCATCAAATGAAACTCAGTAAATGGCACCTCTGTGTCCCTAAGTTGCTTAAGCCAGAAACCAGGGAATCATTTGACCCTCCCACTACTCCACCTCCTGCCTCCAGTCCATCCTGCTGACTCTGTCTCCAAAAAGCACCTCACATGTGTCCACTCCACTGCCACCACCCAACTCTGGGTCGAGGCAGCAGCCCTCTAGGGTTCCTCTGGGTCTACCCTTGTCCTCCTATAATCCATTCCTTTCATAGCAGCCAGGAGTCTTTAAGAATGTAAATCAGAATTTGTCACTTCTCAGCTTACTGCTGGCCAGTGGCTTCTAAATACTCTTGGGATAAAGACCAATCTCTACCAAGCCCTGTTCGCAGTTTTGACCTGGCTCACCTCTCCGCAGGCATCTCCTGCCACTCTTCTTACTACAGTCTAGCCACTCAGGCTTTCTTCGAGTTCTTCAAAAATGATGAGCTCTTTCTGGCCTTAAGGCCTCTGCATGTGCTTTCCGTGTTCAGAAGAGTCTTAACAATATTTGCCTAGATCCACATTCACTTCACAGGCCTCTGCTTAAATGCTGCTCCCCCTAAAATGCCCTCCCTGACCCCTTATCTTTATTATTCCCCCTGGGACTCTCTCTCATCACACCCAGCTCTCCTCCTTCATGACACTTGTCATTTATAATTTTAACTGATTTATTTTCTTGCATTTGCTCCACTGAAATGGAAGTCAGGAAGTGTGTCTGCTGTGTTCGCATGATGGCCTCAGAGCCCGGCACCCAGGCAACGCTCAGGAACATTAGCTGTGAGGCTGAGGATGGGATGGATGGGTTTTAGACTGGTCTGTGAAAAATCCCAAATTCGCATTCTGCTTTTTGTGAATGCCCATTTTCCTAAGAAGGCCTTTCCCTTCCATCAGGCTCCTAAAGGAGTCAGAGTCTCCCTCATTCACGTTAAGAGCTCTGAGAGCATTTCACCCTAAGAGCTGAAATCTCAGGAGATGCTGAAATATCAGACTGGAGGGAAAAACTGATTCCAGGGCTGCTGCCTCTCTGAATGGTCAGGGGTACTTGCCCTGCTCTCTCCTGAGCACAGGCAGCTGTTTTTCTGGCAGTTTGGGAGGCCTCTGGCCATTCGAACATGTGTCCAGAAGTGGAAGACAGAGCAGCGATGACCACCAATCCTGACTTCATCCCCACACCTCACAGCTCTCCGTATCCGCGCACACCTGGCCCAGACCTGGGTACCGGGTTGTCCGCCAGGCCCTCCCACTTAGATAACTGAGGCTAACATTAGCGCTCACTCTGTGCCAAGCGTCCTTCTAAGCACACGGCCCATCTTCACAACAGTCCTGCAGGCTGGAACTAGTCTCATCCCCATTTTGTTTTTAGATGAGGAAACTGAGGCACAGAAAAACTATGTTCTTGCCCAGGATCACATCACCAGGAACTGAGGAGCTGGAACTGGAGCCCTAATGGTCTGCTGCCAAAGCGCAGTGTCTCAGAGAACATTAAGTTGAACATGTCCAGACCTGAACACGTTGTCTTTCCATAAACCTGCTCCTCCTGTATTCTCCATCTCAGAAAAGAGCACCTTCATCTCCCCAGTTGCTCAAAGCAGAGGGCTGAGTCATCCTGACTCATTTTCTTCACACTCCCTTGGAGCCCAGCAACACCGAACCCAGTACGTCCTACCTGCAGAAACTGTCTCCACACTCCACCACCTGTCTCCATGCCCACGGCCATTCCCTGGCCCAAGCTCTGTTGTCTTCCTCCTTTAACCGGCCTCCTACCCTCCAGTCTTGTCCCCTAACCCATTGTGCACCCAGCAACTAGGGATCTTTTCAAATCATAAATCAAAACATGTCACTTGCCTGCCTAAAACCTTTGTCACTTAGAGTTACACTCAAACTTTGGAGCCCAGTTTACAAGACCCTTCATGAGCTGGCCCTCAGCCCATTTCTCACCCCTCCGTGCTCCAGCCATCATGAATTACTTTCAGCTTCTAATATAATTCATGCTCTCAGCCCTGGGCCTTTGCACATGCTGTTCTTTCTGCCTGGAACACTACGTCGTCTTCCTCTTCTCCCCTTCATCTTTTCCCCATGACAGCACTTAACAGGCTATGGGACAAGTGTTTATCGACTTGCCTGTCTCTCCCACTCAACTCAAAGCCCTTCAAGGGCACGGTGTCCACATGTCTCGCATGGCACCTGGCACGCAGCAGGTACACAATAAATGATGATTCAATGAGTGAATTCTTTTATATAGGATTCCTTTTCTCAGGAATTGTTTTCAAGGATACACACTTTATTTTCCAAACAAGCAAACCCCTGTGGACAGAGACTCAGCAATTCTTTTGTATCCTATACGGGAGCTCAGTTTGACAGTAAGTGAGGGCACCCTCGTGTCTGCCACTGTTCTGGGCAGACGCATCGTGTTCCCATCTTGTAGGGAGGTTGTTACCGGCCTGCCACGGCACAACTGGTAAGAAATAAAACCAGGAATAGACCTGGGCTTCCTGATTCTTGGCCCTGAGACTTCTCCTTCTCTTCACCCCAGTTAACTGACCACGAAGTTCTCAGGAAATGTTGGATCATAAAGGAAGGTGTCCCGTTGGTGTACTGATTCCCCATGGGGTTGACAATGCACCTTTTGTGCCCTTAGGACAGGCTCTCCAACTGCTACAGTGGACCCGGGAGGAGGCTCACAGGGGTGGCTGCAGGCTCGGCTGCCCAGCACCCCGTTCACACCCGCACCCCACCCCCAGGAGCCTACCTGCCCGCGTGGCCCCCGAGGCCACCAGTCGCTGGAGGCCTTTCTTCTTGAGGATGACGCTGCTGCCGATGAGGAAGCTGGACAGGAAGGCCAGCCCCAGGCCGACGTAGAAGCTGTAGCTCTGCCTGAACCTCTCCTGCCAGCTGTGAGAGGTGACATTGCTGGGCATCTCAGGGCCGAGGTCAGCGATGATCTGACACAGAACTTGCTGGGAGGAGCAGTACAGGCGGATCAGGGAACCTGGGGAAGACACCGGGGAGAGAGTCACGCGGGGGACATTTGCATGCTCTAAAGATACCGGCACCGGCCACTGCCTCGGACCCCAGGCCTCAGCCACTGCCACACTCCAGCCATACCCTGGGCCCCAAACTAAAAACAGCAGTTAACATTTACTGAGTGTTTACGCCAGGTTAGGGACTTCATAGTGAAGTCATCAAGTTCTTCCAACTGCCCATCAGATGAGGGCTATCTTTCATCGACATGGAAAGGGAGGCCACGAGAGGTCAGGATCCTGGCCTATGAACACAGGCTGTCTGACTCCAGAACCCCAGAACGTAACCACGACGCCATACTGATGCCCCACACATCAAGCTGGGTCCCCTCAGATCTCAGGTGTCACTGAATGCAACCTCACCAGCCTCTGGGCACATGGGCCTCCAACAGCTCAGGATCACACAGGGAGTCTCCCCTCCTAGAGGCCTCTTCACTTACATATCCCTAACTCCAGCCATGATGCAGAATCCCGGCGGGTACCAGGAGGGAGTGAAGCTGGAGAGTCCACAGCCCCTCCTAGGCCTGAAGATGACGAACTCTGAGCATCCTGTTGGTCAGGACCAACCATCCCCAGGCCATCCTTCAAAAACCTCTAGTGCTCCTGGTCAGTGGCTGGGGCCTCCTCAGGCCACCGAGGGATGGGCGCCCCTGCCACCCCAGGCAGGATCTGTCTTCACTTTGCTGTCTAGAGTCCTAGAGTCCGCGAGAGTCTGAAGCAGCCCTCATGCCCTAGAGCCAGCCAACCCTTGCTGGCTCTTGTGACACGAACACCAAAGACAACAGGACAAACTCGGGCATGAAGAGCAGAACCCTCAGTCAGAAGCTGCCCAAGTTCAAGGAAACAGTACAAGGCAGAGGCAACAATCTTCCCGTGCTGGTGCTCACGGCTCTGGGCCCTCCAGTGAACATCCCTATCATGGAAACAGCACAGTGATCATGTCCAGGGTTTTAGCTGAGAAACTGGGGTCCTGATAAGCTCAGTAACCTATGGCTGCACTGGTGCTAAGTGGTCAAGCCAGAACTGTTCCCCAAGCCCATATGATGCCAAAGCTCATGCTCTTGGTCACCACACACACCCCTAAAAAGCAGGCAGCAAAGGGGATGGGGTTTCATCTAGCTTCTTGAGGGTTACCTTAATGTATGAATTCATCACCAGTATTTAAAAACCAGATTCCCTATGAAAATTCAGCTTCAGGGCTGCCTTCGCTTACCTTGCTGGGCAGACAGTCCCAGAGGCAAACAGCTGGCTCCCCGCTAGACGGGAGGTACTCTTTGCGATTCCCCCAGAGTCCACACCTGGCTCCTTTCAGTCAACTGTGTTATGTGCTTGGCCCCTACTGGCATTTGAGTTTGTGACTTTTGGTGGTAGAAGGTCCTTTACAATCTGTGTGTCATAAAGACCCAGGCTCCTGTGCCAAGAATGTAAGCCTGGCAGGCCCTTTTCCTCAGACCAAGCTAGAAGGGCCCCAAAGTCCAACAGGTCAGGCAGCTCTAGCTTTGGCCTATGTGGAGCACAGAGTGGCATTCTGGTGGAACACAGTAAGGGCAATGCTGACCTTCCCTCTACGGCACAGAGCATGGAACAGCAGAGCTGGAAGGGCTCTTAGAAGGCAGCCCATCTAACCCTCTTGCTTTTCAGCTGGGGAAACTGAGGCCCTGAGATAGGCAAGGACTTGCGTGAATCTCCCAAAAGCCGGGTAGCAGGACTGGGTCTGGAGCCCACCGGGGGATGGCCATGTGTCTTCTGCAGTGGGAGACCTCTAACAGCTGGGTCACAATCAACAGAAGATGAGATAAGAAACCATCTGGGTCCCTAATCAAACTTGTTCTGTCAGCTAGGACAGGAGTCACGTCCTGGGAGTTCCCTGAGCTCAGGAAAAGAGCCAGAACCTGGCAGGATGTGGGGCAAAGAAGGTGGCTCCCAAAAGGAAGGCCAAGCCCTTTCGCACACCCCTCCCCTGGCCCCCTCCAGGTGCATTTCCAGCAGGTGGAGCCAAAGGGTGGGTCTGGCTGCTTGGGGGAGGCGTGAGGAACCCAAGGGGCACAGGACCCTCCACTGAGTTAAGTTCTCCCACAGGGGGGAGAAGAACAAGGGAGAGGCCGATGGCCAAAGGAAATCCAGTTGTGACAAGGGTGCTTATCTGACAGGTGGGTGTTGGGCCAGATGATTCCTGCTCCTCTTCCAGGATACGCGGGGACTGGGGAACATATTCTTCCCCAGGGGAAGGTGAGGCTGAAAATGGACTGTCTCGTTGGTCAGGAAACCAAAGCCAGCCAACACCCAACAGGCCAGCTCTGAAAGCATCACTGGAGAAGAGAAGTTAGAAAAACAGGGATCTCCCACAGCTGCGATGCCAAGACAAGGTAGGAAAATGATGCTATACCAAGAAAGGAGGTGACACAGTGGTATGAAGACAGGTTTTAGAATCCAAGCCCTGGTTCTGTATTCCATCGCCCCACGGTGATTAATACCTTGAGCAAATTAATCAAGACTTTTCAGAGCCTCAGTTTCTCTGTCTCCAGAGCCGAGACACTAAGGTAGAGTTGGGTTAAGGATTGACAGGGATGATGCGGGTAAACGGCCTAGTCCACCACCCAGGTTCATGATGAGAACCCGAGCATAAAGCCAAGCATCCTTCCTTACCCCTTCCTGGAGTGTTCTTTCCCTCCCTTTCCCAAAAGGTGCATGTGGGTTTGAGGGTGGTGAGTCTCTGCGCCTCACTCCCGTCTTTGTTGGGCCCCAGGGAGGCAGTCAGACCTGGGCAGGTACTCCAGACTAAAATCTGGAGCAACTATACATAAAAGAAACCCCCCAGTCCCCCACCTCTTGGTGGACCAGCTGTAACCAATAAAGCCCACCTCCTCCCACCCCCTACTCCCGCAATACGGTCCCCTTTCCCCCATTGCCCTTCTCAGCTACCCAGCTCCGAAGGTGGGGGGCAGAGCCAGAACTTGGCTCCTCCCCAAGACGGGCCTGAGAACCGGGTGGGGGACGACGCGTGCGGACCCCCTCCCCCGTCTGGGGCCCCTTGGCAGGAGAGGACGCGGAGGAAAGGAGCGGCGGGAAGGGCAGGCGCGCAGCGCGGGGCGCACCCGGGTCCCCGCCGGCCCCACGCACCGTTCTCGCAGCTGGCGTTGCCGGCCGGCGGCTCCATGGGGCCCGGCGCTCGCACCGAAGCGCGGGCGGACGGCGCCCCGGTTCCCTGGCTCCGGAGCAGGTGGCTGAGACTCGTCCCTGGTGTGGCCGGCGTACGAGGAGCCGCCGGGGTCGGGACCCGAGGGTGGAGAGAATGACGCGCCGCAGAGGGGGAGGGTCCCCGGGGAGGAGTCACCCGGCCTCTTGGGTAACTCCAAGGGCCGGGGGGGGCCCCTGCGCTCAAGCTGCCCGCAGAGGGGCGCACGCCCTCCCGGGGCGCAGGAGGCTGCCCGACGCCCTGCGAGGGAGTCACCGCCCCTTGTTCCCGGCTGGAGTCAAAGGGGCGGGTCCCCGGGCGCCACCCCTTCGCAACCCCGGGACCTGCACCCAGTTCCGTCCCCAGTGACACAATTGATGGGCCCCAGGATGGCAAGAGAGGGGGCAATTTTCTGGCTAGGATGGAAGTGGAACGCGGGGGCTGGAAGGGAGCACTGCTGTCATTTGGAAGCCTATCGGGCCAGGGGCATCCAGGACCCCGGGTTTTTCCCTTCCTGCCTGCCTTCCTGGCTTCCTACCTCCCTGCTTGATTCATTGATTCAAGGTAGGTCCGATCTATACTGGGGCACTAATACGCAATAGGCACATAGTAGGTGTTCAATAAAAGGTCGATACATATATGTGGAATGAATGGGTGATGGAAGCTTAGTAAATTGAATGAAAGAAGCAAACGAAGTAATTGGAGACCAAAATGAATCAGACATATTCCCTGTCCCCCAGGAACCTCATATACTAATATAGGAAACAAAATGGGGTCACCTGTCTGGAGACTGGTGTTTTCCAAATCACTATGAAAAAGAAAAATGGTGGTGATGGAAAGCATGTTTGTTACTGTGGGTGCTACTAGGGAAAAAGTTAGAGAAACACTGACCTGGAGCATAAAAGCACTTGTGCAGTGCTTGCTATTGGCCAGGCACAGCTGTTAGTGCTGAAAAATCCCAGTTCATTTAATCCTCATGACAACCACGCTTGTTGTTTTATTATTTACAGAAAGGAAACTGAGCCACAGAGTGATCTAGTAACTTGCCCCTGAGCGCCAGCCAGGAACTGGAAGAGCCAAGATGAAATGCATGCTCCCAGCAGCCACACTGAGCTCGGCATCATTTTAGGCTGAAGTAAACGCCTGCCCCCGAGTAGTGAGGGTGTGGGGCTGCCAAGAAAGCAGTGGTGGGTTCTGACAGGCCCCTGGCTTCCTGGAGGAAGCAGCTTTCAAAGTACTTATTTATTGAGTCTTTACTCCAGAACAGATACTGTACTAAGCCCTTTACAGGCATTATCTCATTGAAGCCTTCTGTGAGGCAGGTACTAATCTCCATTGTACAGATGAGGAAAAATCATATTAAAAATTTTTTTGATTATAAAATAATTTTGGATTTACAGGAGAGTTACAAAAATAGTACAGAGTTCCCATATACCTGTCACCAGCTTCCCCTAGTAATATTTCGTACAGAAATAGAAAAAGCCACATTTAAAATTTTTGGGGGGGAGGTCCTTAGGTCTATTTAATTATTTATTATTAGTTTTCTTTTTTTTTCAATGAGGTACTGGGGATTGAACTCCGGACCTCATGCATGCAAAGCATGCAGTCTACCATTTAAGCAATACCTTCCCCCCAAAAAAGCCACATTTTAAATACCCTGAGAAACTGGCCCCCAAGGTTCCATAGCTAATAAGGGAGGGTGCCAGGAGCTACTCAGCCCCCAGTCTGTCTCCCCAGCCACCACCCTCCACCCTCTACTGGTGGCCTTCTAGCTGGGCCTCAAAGGATGGGTTCTCCCAGCATGTGGCTTCCCTTAATTTGCTGGATAACATTAAATAAGTCACTTACTCTCCAGAAGGATCAGTCAAATAAGACAGCCCTTCCTGCCCCTTTCTGTGTGTGTGGGTGTGTGTGTTTGTACCACCATGGGGTCTAGGAAGTGTGGATAGGGCAAAAGTTAGAAAGGAAAGGCAAGGGAAGAGTAGAGCTCAGTAGCAGAGTCCACACTTAGCATATGTGAGGTCCTGGGTTCAATCCCCAGTACCTCCATTTAAAAAATTTAACCTAATTACATGCCCCCCTCAAAAGTGTAAACAAAAAAGAAAAGGCAAGTTACAGGTCTAGGTCGCATTACAGATTCAAGTTCACAGGACTTTACCCCTACCATCTAGGCCTGCCCCTAACTTTGGAGGGATGTGGCACCAGAGTTCACGTGGAGGTGAGTACTTCCAAGACCAGCATGAATTGGAACACGGAAGAGCCAGAAACCAGAGACTGGCCTTCCTGGGGACCGACACCTCATTATAGAAAAATGTGTATGTCCATTCCCCTGACAGGGAGGACCTGACAAGAGAGTCTGTCTTTTCTCTAGCGGAGCATCTCTGCTGCTCAGATCCTACTTGTGCTGCGAAACAGTATCCATCTCTGGGGCTGGCCAGGTACAACCCTCAAACTCTCACTGCATTCAGACTCCTTCGCTTTTTTGTTCCAAGGACATAGGACAAGAGAGCTGGAGTGTTTCCCTCTGGCCTGGGCTTTTTAAGTCACAAGAGAGGATGCAAACAAGGTTATAGTTGCCTTGTGCCAGAGGTCAGCCCAGATCTTAGGAGACAGATGCACATGTGTTCTTTAGTTCAGTCACTGTGTAAGTGTTTGTCATTTGTGGAGCTGCTAAATTTCAGGGTATGGGGCAAGGGTTCCCGTGCCCAGGTTAAATGCAGTACTGAGTTCACCCTGAGCTTTGAGAAAGAGTTAGGTGGATTTCATGTTTTAGGGCAGTGGGCTGAGGCGGAGGGTGCTGGGATCCAGTGGAGGGCTTTCCACGCCCTCTCTGGGCCTCAGGGTCCCCATTTGTCCTGGGAGGGGGTGGAGCCTCCCCAGGGCTGGCCTGGAGCATCCCGGGAGTACAGACATAAAGGGCCCTATTGAACTGCTGACTCCTGGGCTGCTGTCCTGACAAAGCCCTTTTCTCCCGGAGCCACAATAGCCTTGTCAGGTAGGTAGCAGGGCCTGCAGCATTGTCTCCCCAGAAAAGAACAGCCTCCACTGTCTGTCCCAGGCTGTCTCCCAGGGGAGGGCGGGTGGCTTTGGAAGAGTCTGACCAGCCAGGGACAGATGGGCTCTGTCCTTAGCCAGCCAGGGACGGGTGAGCCAGCCACATCTCATGTAGCCACTTATTTAGAGATGGGCAGGAAAATAAATTTACCAGAACCCAAATTCCTAAAAACTTGGCTTTTTAAGTGCATGTGCAAATGTTTTATGTTACAGAGCTGCACTGTCCAATATGGTAGCCACCAGCTCCATGAGAATTTGGAAAGTGGCTAATCTGAACTGTGCTATACGTGTAAAACAGGCACTGTTAACATGTTGGGCCAGATCTGGGCTGTGAGGGGCTGTGCTGTGCACCGTAGGATGTGTAGCAACATCTCTGGTCTCTGCCCGCCATCCCCCACCCCTCTAGGTTGTGACAACCCAAAACATCCCAGACAATTGCCAAAATCACCCTAGGTTGAGAACCTCCCAGGTCTCAAAGACTTAGAAGAAAAGTGTAAAAGATCTCATTAGTAACATTTTAGTATTGATTACATGTTGAAATGATCCTTTCTTGGATACATTGAGTTAAGTAAAATATATTATTAAAATTAATTTTCTCTATTTCTTTTTACTTTTTATAAAGTTTGGTTACTACACAATTTAAAATTACATATGTGGTTCACATCCTATTTCTATTAGACAGTGCTGCTGTAGAGGAAGAGACTGATGGCCAGAGAGGGAGGATGACCAGCGGCAGGTCACAGAGCAACAGAGAGGCACAGTCCTAACTCGAGTCAGGTTTCCAGACTGGCACCCCAGACCACCGCTACTACTCCGACACAGCTCCAGGCTGAAAGGAAATACAAAACTCAATGCGCTGGGTGTTCCCAGCGTGGCATGGCCAAAGAGCACTGGAGGAGAAATGGAGAGTCACATGAGTAACGTGAAAGCTATTCATAGAGGGCTTGCTGTTTGTTATACGCATGCTCCCTATTTGAATCTTTGCAACGGCCCTGGGAAGCAGGTTTTATTACTGCCTCCATTTTTCAGATGAAAGAACTGAAGTCCAGTGAAGACACTCAGCCTGTGATGTGAGATGCCAAGAATCAAAAGCGGACACTCTTTTCAATACTACAAAGACTGCTTATGGTCCCAGGCCTAGTGACAGGCCATGGGACTTGGGTGGCCACTTCTCCCGCCAGCATCCTA
The DNA here is from genome assembly GCF_048564905.1 of Vicugna pacos. Classification (NCBI taxonomy): domain Eukaryota; kingdom Metazoa; phylum Chordata; class Mammalia; order Artiodactyla; family Camelidae; genus Vicugna; species Vicugna pacos. Next base: position 8,960,607 of record NC_132989.1, read on the forward strand.
CACCGGGTAAAGGGGCTGGGAAAGACGGAGCCTGTGGCTCTTTCTAGTCCTGCCGAGCTGGTCTTGTGGGCAGGGTGGGGAAGGACAGAAGGCTGTCACCTCCTTCAGGCTGACCTGGAATCATGGGAATCTCAATGGTCAGCATGCAGAGACTGGCCCACTCTTCCTCTCCAGGTGGGTCCCCAGCATGGCTGCTGTCCTCATAAAGAGCTTTATTGTCATCAGAAATAATGCTGTGAATGGACACAGGTGCACTCAGACTGGCTTTAAGAAGAGACCGTGCCCAGAGATGGGGTCCACATGCAACTGGCAGTGTAATGATTAACACCAAGTCCTTCCTCTGTGTGCTAAGCGAAGTCACAGAATTGGCTCAGATGGTCATTACAATCCCTTACTCTGGGTACCATTTTAAGTCCCATTTTATAGATGAAGAAACTGAGGCTCAGAGAGGTAAGTGACTTTCCCAAGGTCACACACTGTGGTAGGGACAACTTCAAGCTGGGCTTCTGTATCCCCAGAGCAGCTCTCTTAAGCCAGGCACTGGTTTGAAGAGGCCAAAGCCTTCCTCCCAGACCGCTTCCTGGTCCTCCTCTGAATGGGGTAACTGGGAAGACTGGGTCCATCCAGAAACTACACTGGGTGGCCATATAACCTTCTCACCAGCTCTCCTTCAATGTCAGAGCTGGAAGGACTCAATTAATCCACCCCTTGAGTTGGCAGATGGGGAAACTGAGGCACAGAGAGGGGCAAAGTCATGCCCAAAATCACTCTGCTAATTTGTGGCAGAATCAGTACTTCACTCAAAGTCACCAGAATCCCGATCCAGTACTTTTATGTTCTACTATGCTCTTTCTGGGTAGAAAGGACTGATCTTAGCACAAATAATAAGAGGTCTTACTTTTTTGTCATGTTTTAAGGCTGAGCCAGTGCACCAAGAATTTCACACAATTATCCCATTTACTCCTCACAGTAAGCCTATGAGTTCGGTCCTGCTATGATTCCTATATTAGAGATGAGGAAACTGAGGCTCAGGAAGGTTAAGTAACTAGTCTGCAGTTAAATAGTGGGGCCATGGTGAAACCCAGCAGCCTGATTTTAGAGTCTTTTCTCAACCACTTTTCTCAGGCTGATCACACCATGTTTACGGGATCCCCCAACAGAACACCTGCCTACAGGTAGGAGGAGTTTCACGTTACCACCAAGGGCAGGGCTCAGTCCGAGGAATGTATGTGGCAGGGCAGCATTGCCTGGCCTTGCTGCGGGTGTGCAGAGAGCGTAATGCACTTTCTGTATGGAAACGAACTTCAGATCTGATCGGAAACCAGCTGGAGTTATAATAATAATACTGATATGAACTATTCCCGCTGCATGACTTCCGTGCGGCAGATTCTTTGCCTGTAGAATCCTCTAATCCTTACAGCAATCTCACCAGGTCCATGAAGTTATCCCAGCTTTACAGCTGATGACAGTGAGACTCTGAGGGGTCTGGTGACTTGCTCAAGGTCACGCAGACAAGGAGTGGCTAAGCTGGGATTCGAGCAGGTCCTCGAAGCATGGACTGTAGTTTCATCCTCGTACCCCACCTCTCGCTGTCTAAGTCACTGGGCAGGTCAGCAGCCTGAGGGTGGGGGCCGGGGGACTGCGGTGATGCTCGTGGCCTGTGCATGTTTGGATCTGCAGCAACCGGTATGTGGGCACAAGGAGAGTAGGGGCACAGGGAGCGTCGTGGCCAGAGGGAAGACTGGTCCAAAAGTGGGAGGCGTCAACTTAAAAATGAAGGACAAACTTAGGATCTGTTTTCCCTTTTGGGTTTAAAAAAATAAACCCAAGTTAGACTCTGATGTCTGAGAGGCTGATATTAACAAACTCAGGCCATGTGAGTTCTAGTCCCCATTCTGCCACTAACATGCTGGGACCTGAAGCAGGTCATTCCCATCTGGGTCTCAGTTTCCTCTATATGTGCGATGAAAAGAAAGGACTAGATCAGTGGTTCTTAAAAGTTTTTTTGTTTTTCTTTTTTGTGTTTTGTTTTGGGTTTTTTTTGGTGGGATGGGTGTAGGTATCAAAACCTTTTGCACTGACAAGGGCTTAATTTCCAGAATATACAAACAGCTCATACAACTTAATAACAAAAAACCAAACAACCCAATCCAAAAATGGGTAGAAGACCTAAGCAAGCAATTCTCCAATGAAGACATACCAATGGCCAATAGGCACATGAAAGAATGCTCAGTATCACTCATTATCAGAGAAATGCAAATCAAAGCTACAATGAGGTATCACCTCACACCAGTCAGAATGGCCATCATTCAAAAGTCCACAAATGACAAATGCTGGAGAGGCTGTGGAGAAAAGGGAACCCTCCTACACTGCTGGTGGAAATGCAGTTTGGTGCAGCCACTGTGGAAAACAGTATGGAGATTCCTCAAAAGACTAGGAATAGACTTACCATATGACCCAGGAATCCCACTCCTGGGCATATATCCAGAAGGAATCCTACTTCGAAAAGACACCTGCACTCCAGTGTTCATTGCAGCTCTATTTACAATAGCCAAGACATGGAAACAGCCTAAATGTCCGTCAACAGATGACTGGATCAAGAAGAGGTGGTATATTTATTCACACAATGGAATACTATTCAGCCATAAAAAATAAAATAATGCCATTTGCAGCAACATGGATGTACCTGGAGATTGTCATTCTAAGTGAAATAAGCCAGAAAGAGAAAGAAAAATACCATATGATATTACTCATATGTGGAGTCTAAAAAAAATTAAATTAAAAAAGACACAAATGAACTTATTTATAAAACAGAAACAGACTCACAGACAGAAAACAAACTTATAGTTACGAAGGGGAAAGCAGGTGGAAAGGGATAAATTGAGAGTTTGAGATTTGCAGATACTAACTACTATACATAAAATAGATAAACAAAAAGTTTTCTCTGTATAGCACAGGGAACTATATTCAATATCTTATATGAAAAAGAATATGAAAATGAATATATATCTGTATGTATATGTGTGACTGAAACATTATGCTGTACATCAGAAATTGACACAACATTGTAAACTGACTATACTACACTAAAAAAAACAAAACAAAAAAACAAAGAAAACCTTTTTACTAAACGGAAAGTTACTTGGAAGGACACCATACAAACCTCTTTAAAGACATCCTTCTTTCATGGATCCAAGACAAGGGCCTGGAACCTTGTCCCCTTGGCCTCCATGCTGTCTCCCTGCTGTCTCTAACCCTGCAGCAGCTGCTGAGAAATCCCTCATCCATGCTAGGACTCGGAAAGTCCCAGGTTGATAGTGGGGGCCTGTGTGGCCTGCTGGGCACACAACGTTTGCATCGGCTATTCATCCTATGAGATGTCCCCAGGGAGCTGCTGTAGGGATCAGAATGGCCAGGGACTTCTCTGCACAAGGAGGCTCTTGGGCTCAGGACTTCCTCAGTTCTCCAGAGCCCTGGAACACAGGCACATTGTTGCCAGGTGGGTCTGAACACTCCTGTGGAAGGGTACAGTCTGAGTCTGAAGCGGAAATTCCCACACACTCCCAAGTGGCATGCAATGGGAGGCGTGGGATGGGAGAGGTATTTTATTTTGAAGCCAGGAACTAGCTCAGCCTCCTTTGGGGATCGTGGGGAGGAAGAGCAGGTTTGGGGTGGTGTATGGGTCTCACCTCAGCCACACAGGATAGCTGTGTGGCCTTAGGCAAACTATGACCTCTCTGAGCTCCAGCTGTCTTATCTGTAAAAATGAGATAAGATGACGATGTTGATAATAGTAGTTACCTCTTATTGAATACTTGGTATCTGCAAGTGTGTCTTATGCGTTATATCAACAAACCCCCACAAGACCCCTATGAGGTAGGTGTTATATCATCCATTGTACAGATATGGAAACTGAGGCACAGAGATGTTAGGTAGCTTGCACAAGTTCACACAGCTCCTGCTGTCAAATGGCACAGCTAAGATGCAAACCCACTTCTGACTCACTCTCCAAAGAGAGAATTTTCACCTAAAACATTTTATCAACTTCTTAAATTAAATCTGCCTCAAATTAAACCTGCCTGTTTTGAGAATCATGAAAGACAAACTAGGTCCATAATCACAGCTCTGGCTTAGTGAATGAGTCCCCGTTCCTGTCTCCATGCTAAATGCCCCAAAGTTCCCTACAGACCTAAAGGAGTCCATGAATGTCTACAAGTTAAGTCTCTTTCTTCCCAGCAAGTGAAAATTAGGAAAGGGAAGGGGGTTCTGCCTGATCTCAGGAAAAAGTAACTTTTTGCTGTAAACAAGCTTCTTTAATGAGTGTTTCCCAAATTGTGTTCTATGAACCACCACTCCACTTAGTTCTGTGTTCAAAAAAGCTTGGGAATGGCTACATCCTCAACCCTCCTCTTAGAGCCACGAATTGCACATTAGCATATTAAAGGCACTGAGAAGTCCTGCTGTAAAGAAGTCTGCTTAATTTAGTTTAACCCAGTGTTCCAAGCCCTACTGATCATGGAATCTCCGCACTCCCACCCCCCGCCACCACACATACACACATAACACTATTAACATCTGGTTGTAAAGAACACACTTGGGAGAGAAGCTGATTCTTGTCTATTTATGCAGATAATGCAACTAAGGGCCAGAGAGCTTGCAGGGGTTGTCTAAGGTCACACAGCCACCCGGTGGTGGATTCTTTGGTAAATGAATCCTTATTCTCAAACTCACTGCTGAGATGCAGGGCAGAGTAGTGGTTCAAAGCGGTTGGACAAGCTGTCTCTACCATTCTCTAGCCAGGTGCCCTCAGGCAGGTTACTTCACCCCCTCCCCCTCCCCGGGCCTCAATTATATGGGGACAATATGACATATACCTCAACAGGCTAATTAGGGATTCAGTGAATTAATACATGAAAAGTGTTTGGAACAGCACCTGGCATGAAGAAGTGAGTTAATTAGCACCGTCCCTGCTGGAGTTTCTGTAAAACGAAGTGACCGTGGCACTGCAGGGGAGGTCTGCTACTTTAGAAGGTCTGCTGGAGGGAGGCCAGGGGTTGGCTGGTAGCTCTGAGGAGCTCTTTCCCCAGCCAAAGCTCCCAGGGGTGGGGCGTTCCCATCTACCTGCCCCTGGGGCCAGGTCTCTTGGTGCTGCCAGACCAGACAGTCTCTACATGTCTGCCTCCTTGACGTGTCTCTTGTCTAAGCTCAGATAAATCCTTGCTGGAACGGTCAGTTTGCGAGGTCCAGGAGCTAGATTAAGTGGTAAGCAACATACAAGAGGCACCAGCTTTTGAGCCAGAGAGTCCTGGCATCAAACCCAGGCTCTGGACTTCCTACTTGTGGGATTTTGGCCAAATCACTTAACTTCCCTGAGTCTCAGTTTCTTCATTTGTAACATGAGGATAATATAGTACCTACTTCTTAAGTCTGCTCTGAGGTGCCACGTAATAACTAATGTTTAATAGGTGCTTACTAAATGTCAGGCAGTGTTTCTAGCAACTGGGGATAGTGAGTGTCACAGTAGACAAGATCCTACTCTCTTGGACCTTACATTCTAGAACGGTTAGATATGCTACAAATATGCAAATAAATAAAAAACTATTAAATCAGAGTGTAATAATAGATAAAAAAATGAAACAAGGTAAAAGGGAGAGAATGACTGGTAAAATACTCCAGGAAGGGTTTGCTGAGGTCGTATTGTTTAAACTGAGATCTGACTGACAAAGAGTGAACCATGGGAAAATCTGGAAGAGCCTTTCAGACTGAAGAAATAGCTAGCGCAAAGGCCCTGAGGTACAAGAAATCCTGGTTTGTTTGAGAGACAGAAGTAAGACCGTTTTGACTTGGAGAGGGAGAGTAGTACAAGATAAAATTGTTGATGCCTAGTATACATGCAAGAGAAGTGAAAATATAGGGCAACACAAAAACTTGTATGCAAATGTTCACAGCAGCATTATTCACTATAGCCCCCAAGCGGAAATGCCCTTAATGTTCATCAACTGATAAACAAAGTGTGGTACATCCATTCGATGGAATATTATTTGGCCATGAAGATGAATGAGAGCCTGATACTTCCTCATGTAACATGCATGAACCTTGAAAACATATGCTCAGCAAAAGGGGTCAGGTGTTAAAGGCCCCATATTATATGATTCCATTTATATGAAAGGTCCAGATTAGGTAAATCCATAGAGACAAAAAGTAGATTAATAGCTGGGGGGAGGCAGAGTAGGGAGTAATTACTAATGGGTATATGGTTTCTTTCGGGGTGCTGTCAATGTCCTGGAATTAGAGGCAATTATTGCATAACTTTGCAAATATATGACAAACCACTGAATTGTACACTTGAAAAGGATAAACTTTATGGTAATTGGATTGTATCTCAATTAAAAAGATCAGAGGGCAGGAGCCAGCTTAGAAGCGATGCAGGGAGTTTAGAGGAGGTACCCCTGTTATGCCCATATTACAAAGGAGGGTCCAAGCACACACAGAGAGGGTAAGCAGCTGGCCTTGAGGCCTCACAGCTAAAAATGACTGAGCTGGGATTCACATCCAGGCTTCTGGACCAGAGCCCATTCTTTTATGTAAAGCCTTTATACAGCACAGAGTTTGGCATTCGTCTGATAAGCAAGAGACAAGTATATTTTGGGACTGGGGTTACAGTTTCCGGATTCCCGCTCTATGGGGCTTTTACCCTCATTGCTGACCTCCACTCTCTGAGCTGCATCCCCTCCACCCCCTCACCATTCACCTCTTACCAGGAAGAGAGACAGAGGACCAGACACCTTGCACCGCCCCCTTGGGTAGATCCACTGTATCCAACACCCTGTTCTCATCAGCTGCTCATTAACTTACTGTCAACACAGTCACACTGGAAATTCTGGTTTGCAAGTCGGGCCTGGATGAGGAGGCCTCCAAGGAATCCAGAGCGTGGGTTGAGGATTCTTCACGGCTTGTCAGGTGGGGCAGGGGGCTAAGCTGCCCCTCCACTGCAGAGGCCCTCCGCCCTGGTGGGGATGAGGACGGAGGGGAAGGGGGCGGGGACAGAGCTGCTCGCCTCCAGATTGGCTGCGGGCCAAGTCGTTGGGCCAATAGAAAGCCACACCTTTTAAAAATTGAGCTAAAAATCGACCAGAGATAATTATCTGCGTTCTGCTGAGCAAAGAAAAATGTTGTTGTTTGTTTTGCGACCAGTCCAATAAATGTTTGTGCCTCCCCATCTCCATCCCGAATTTCCAGAATGCCTGGTCTGTACAGAGAGATCTGACCTTGAGTCAAACCCCAGGAGGACCATGAGTGTGAGTGGTTCTCCTTTTAGGGAAGGGCGCCACTGGTAATTTTTAACTTCTTAGGGGCCTGCAACCCTTTAAGAATCTGACAAAAATTGTGAACACTTGGCTCAGATAGAGGCACACACTTACCTATAAACACCACTCTGCACTGAATTTCAGAGGAACTCAGGTTAGTAATTCTTGGCTTTGATCATAGGGAAAAAATCCTAAAATTTTCAAGTGTACGTTTTTACTGAGGCAACACTTCATAAAGAATAGTGCACAAATGTTAAAATGACGTGTGAAGGTCAACGAACTTCTACATACGGATGCACTCACGTAACTGCCCTCCTCATAAGAACAGAAAACATTTCCAGGCCTTACAACAACCCAAGGAGATTCTGACACCTTGATTGTAGCCTAGTGATTAAGTCAGAAGACTTCAGTCTCCTGATGGGCACAATTGTAAGGTAATAAATTTGTGTTGCTGTCAGTCACTAAATTGGTGGTCATTTTTGAAAGGAGCAGTAGGTGGTAATTTGTTAAAGCAGCAATAACACAGGGCTACATCCTCTCTCATTTGCACCAAGAGGGTAGGAAGGTGCTTGATTCCCCACATCTTTGCACACACCGTTAAGGTGATGCATGCAGACTATCATTTCATTATTGCAGCAACAGCAGAAGTAGGTACTGTCACTATTACCATTCTCAGCCATAACGAACCTGATGTTCAGAGATTAAGAATTTGCTCGTTCTTGCAGAGGCAGGTTTTCAAGAACCCAGCTTTTAACCAGTTCTCCCTTTGTCCCTACTCTTGGCAAAGAAAGGTTGCAAGAGAGAGAAAAGGAACACCACCAAGAACTTCTCCCAGCAGGGAGCGTCCACACGTGTCCCCAGACCTCACCCCCATGCCTTATTCTGTTCCTTTCTGGAGTTTATCCCTGTCCGTCCTGCCTCTGTCCCACCTCCAACCCTCCCTATCACACTATAAAGCACAACCATAATGGCTACAGTCTACGCCAGACGGGTCCTTTATTCTCTCCTCTTCTATGACAGCTGCTCTTTGAAGGCAGCCTAACTTGTTGACACCAATTACACGGCAAGCTTTTTAGAGAGGATGGGGGATTGATTCATTCAGCAGACACAGAGGGAACACTTTCGATGTTGCCTGCTGTGAAAGGCACAGGCACCATGATGTGAGCAAGACAGATCCAAGCCCTTTACTCAGCACATGGTCACACAATTATGCATTATGATTTTGATAAATGGCAAGGTCAAGTACAGAACCATGGAGCGTATTTAAAAGAGCAACCAGGACCTAGGTTTCCAGGAGGAAGCGTGTTTTAAGTGAGACTCGAAGGGTGATGGAAGGCCTGAGTCTCTGAAGACAGGGAGGTGGGCTGAGGGTGGGGGAGCATTTCTGGCAGGCAGGGGCAGGTGTGAGCATCTCAAGGGAAGCAAGGGGAAGCCTGGGAGCCCAGGATGAACTGAAAAGGGCCAGCGGTGTGGTTGTTAAACCTGCACTGCTTCCCGAGTCTGGGTCTTTAAGCACAAGATGGGGATGTGAATGACAGGAGGGCTAAATTAATGGGAGAATGTGACAGCCGTGGATGGGCTGAACCCAGGTGGTCAGCCCCTTCCCAGGGCAGCCCCAGTGAGCCCAGTGAGGGTTCTCCAGCTCAGGGCTGGGCTCCTTGCCAGAAGTGTTTAAGAAAAGCCCCAACCAGGGGCTCTTTGATTTCCCCTTTTCCTGTTGCTCTGAAACTCCAGAAGGCAGAACTCCCTGGGTTTTAGTCTAACTAATGAGAGTGGAGCTTAGGGGCCACATATTTTTAGCTCTGATAGCATCTCACAGCATATTTTCCCAGGGAAACCCTCTGCCTTCCCCACTCCGCCGGAAGCTCTGGGCTAGCCAGACACGCAGCATCTGGGAACTCGGGGAACGGGCTGAGAGGGGAGCACAGACTGAGGAAATCAGAGTAAATCAAACCAGATGGGGAAGTGGGGACTGGCTCTGGGGGCTGGTGACTCTCCTCCTCACCCAGAGGGAAATCCGTCTTTGTCCCTTTCCCACCTCTGGCTTATTCTTTCAAGGGGAATTGAAGGCAGCATCTGAGCAGCCCCTCACAACGCCTGCAGGGTCAGGGGCAAAAGTACCACATACCATAGGTCCCTAAATAAGTACCAGTTTTAAATCATGCTATTAAACGGTTATAAAATATGCTCTGTCTTCCTGAAGACAAAATATACTTTTACAACACAAAATAAAGCATATACAAAGTCATGGGTTTTATATGACTGGAAGTTGGTAAAAATACCAAAGAGATGACAGAATTTAATTATCCTTGCGTATTCCTGGGCGTTCTGCTCTTGTGCCAGTGATGTTTGGATGGCTAAAATAAACACACACATAATTCATAACTATGTATATATCCTATACATTTTCTTTTTCTTGCCTTCATTTTAATATTATTATGTTTTTATAATCAAGACTCCCCCCTCCTCCGACCCTTGCACCTATGGTCAGTTATCAACAAAGGAGGCAAGAATATATAATGTAGAAAAGATAGTCTCTTCAATAAGTGATGCTAGGAAAACTGGCAGCTGCCTGTAAAACAGTGAGATTAGAGCATTTCCTTATACCACATACAAAAATAAACTCGAAATGGATTAAAGACCTAAACATAAGATCTGAAACCATAAAACTTGTAGAAGAGAACATAGGCAGATCACTCTCTGACATAAATTGTAGCAAGATTTTTTTGGATCTGTCTCCTCAGGCAAAAGAAACAAAAGCAAAAATAAACAAATGGGACCTAACTGGACTTAAAAGCTTTTGCACAGTTAAAGGAAACCACTGACAAAACAAAAAGACAACCAACGAAGTGGAAGAAAATATTTGCAAATGATTGGACAGACAAGGGGTTAATACCCAAAATACATAAACAGCTCATACAACTCAATAATAATAAAAAAAATCAAAAAATGGGCAATAGGCCTAAATAGACATATCTCCAAAAACATACAAAGGACTAACAGGCACATGAAAGGATGCTCAACATCAGTAATTATTGGACAATGCAAATCAAAACTACAATGAGATATCACCTCACACCTGTCAGAACGGCTATCATCAAAAAGTCTACAAATAATAAATGCTGGAGAGGGTGCGGAGAAAAGGGAACCTTCCTACACTGTTGGTGGGAATGTAGTTTGGTGCAGCCATTATGGGAAACAGTACGGAGATTCCTTAAATAACTAAAACTAGCACTAGTAGCAATTCCAATTCCACTCCTGGGCACACATCTAGACAAAAATGAAACACTAATCACCCCAATGTTCAGAGCAGCACTATTTACAATAGACAAGATATGGAAGCAACCTAAGTGCCCATCTACAGATGACTGGATAAAGATGATGTGATATATATACGCAACAGAATATTACTAAGCCACAAAAAAGATTAAAATAGTGCCATCTGCAGCAATGTGGATGGACCTAGAGAATATTCCACTTAGTGAAATAAGTCAGACAAAGACAAATACTGAGTATCACTTATATGTGGAGTCTAAAAATAAAGGAAATGAATGAATATAACAAAACAGAAACAGATTCACAGATGCAGAGAACAAACCAGTGGTTACCACTGGGGAGAGGAAAGCAGGCAAGAGCAAAACAGGGTATGGAATTAAGAGACACAAACTACTAGGTATAAAATAAACAAGGGTCTGTTGTATAGCCAGGGAACTATAGTCATTGTCCTGTAATGACTTAATGGAGTATAAACTATAAAAATACTGAGTCACTATGCTGTACACCTGAAATTAATGTAATATTGTAAATCAACTATACTTCAATTAAAAAACAGGATTCCTCCTGCCTCTGGCTTTATCAAGGTATAACTGAAAATCAAAATTTTACATATTTAAGGGGGACAAATGATATTTTGATATACAAATGCACTGTGAGATGATCACCACAATGAAGGTAATTAATATATCCATGACCTCATATAGTTGCTTTTTTTTTTTGGTGTGGTGAGAACACTTAAAATCTACCCTATGTTTATATAATTTGTGTTCTATTGTCAGTAATGTCAAGTTAGACAACCCCTCTTGAGTCACTGTAACTCAGCTTTTTAATAAATTTCAGTTTGAAGAACTCATATTCTCATAAGGGGTAGCACTTGAAATTATCAGTAAGATTTTAAAAGCAATACTTAGATTCAGAAATAAACCATGCATTTTATGTATTACACTCAACTATTTCTGGAGTCACGTAGAATTATTATAGAAAATGTTACAAAACATTTTCATTTTATTAAGTGAATTTATTATATAAATATCCCTTACATTACTGTTTTCGTTGTCTTTTAAAGCAATACCCAGAGCATGCACTGTTTATTGAATTGTTCTTTCAAATCTTTCAATTCTGGAATATTATGAGGAAACCTCCCTAAAAGCAGTACATGCTCAATCTGCTCTGCTCTCCCGAATCAAGACTGTACTTTGACCTACAAGGGCCAAAAAACAGTTTGTAAACAAGTTAGTTTGGAATTATTTGTATGTGAATCTTCTCAGTCATGCAAATCTTTTTATCTCATTGTTTGCGTTTCTTTTTATTTCATTGGAATGCCATTTCTGTTGCACACTTACTTGCATTTTCATTTAGGAAGCCAGTTTCTCTAAAATTTATAAAAACATGTTTTGATCCTCTTAAATTGGACAAATTTAGATGCCTTTGATTTTCTGCAATGTTAATAAGAGTAAGCAATACTTCACAGTGAGTGTACAGTAACTGTGTTTCAAAGTGAATTTTACTTCCCCCCAATACCACAGCTCACTCTTTGGGGCTCTTTGGTGAACTCGATCAGTGTCCCTTTTACCTTGCCCAAACTAAAGCTAATTACTTTAACAGCATTTTGCCAGCAAGCCCACTGAGCGTGTGAAAGTGGTTATAATGCAAAGTCTGATATGTTTCATCAAATGTTCTATCTTTGAACAGCTTCATAAAATACTGTACAGAATCGTTTTTGTTCCAAAAAATGACATCACTTGAGGCACAGCTGTAATCATGTTTCCTAGTAACAAATTCAAACTATGTGCTGTGCGTGGCACGAAAAACGCTCCTGGGTTTTCAGCTAGAAGTGCCATTCTCACAGGCTTGGCCACGGGGGCCTGAACAGCGTCAGTCACAGAGCGATGTTGAGGCTTTCAGGTGGCACTGAGCCAGCACTGAGCATCACAGTTTGAGTGACAGAGATGCATAAGGTTCTCTTACAAATTTATTGTTTCGTACAATTGTGACATTCAGAGCCCAGTAAAGTCTGGGGCAGGGGACAGGAGCATGTTTAACCTAACGTAAGCCAGTAAAGGTTAAGGCCGTCTCTAGGTCCGCATTTGATGTTGGTAGACGACTTGGCTTCAAACTCTCTGTGCCTCCATCTCCATGCATGCAAATTCTCATTTTTCAAGTTTAGGTAAACATGGAACCTCTTCCATGAAGTCTTCCCTGATAGTGCCCTCATCCTCTCTCTCTTACCCTAGCTAGAACACCCCCCTTCCTCTGATGTTGAAAGCACTTGGCATGACTGTCTCTTGGGATCCCACAGGACAGAGGCACTGCAGAGTACACCGTGACATGCTTAAGGGTTAAAAGCTTGGGACCTGGATCCAGACCTACCGGACTTTGAATCCTAGCTGTCTTCCTTACCATTTTTGAGACCTGTGCTTCAGTACCTTCACCTGCAAATGGAAGTAAATAATAACACACATCCCCTACAACTTGTCATGAGGCTTAAGTGAGCAAAGCGTTTAAAGTGCTATTCCTGATGCCTGGGCATGGGGAAAGCTCAATCAATGCTGGTGGTGATCAGACTCACCGTATCTTCCCTCACACTTGAGTTCACTGCCTGCATGTTTTTATCCTTCCTATAACTCCACACATTCCTTTAGGTCATGGCCAAGATAGAATTTTAATCATACATAGAGTCTTGAAAATCATGAGCGTTCAAGAAGTGTTTCTCAAATCAAATAGTCCAGGGCCCCCAATACAGCACCCTTCCCAGACCTATTCTTCCTCTTCTCCAGGGTCATGAGCTGAATTTCTCCCTCTGCTCTATTCATATGTTGAAGTCTTAATGCCCTGGTATCTCAGAATGGGACTATCTTTGGAAATAGAGCCTTTAATGAGGTAACCAAGGTAAAATGAGGTCCTATGAATGGACCCTAATCCAATGTGACTGGTGTCCTTAGGAGATTATGACACAGACTCACAGAGGAAAGACCATGTGGAGACACAGGGAGAAGACAGCCATCTAGAAGCCAAGGAGAGAGATCTTAGAAGACACGAACCCTGCCGACACCTAGATCTTGGACTTCCGGCCTCCAGAATTGTAAGAAAATAAATGTCGGTGGTTTCAGCCACCTGGTCCGTGGTATCGCGTATGGCAGCCCTAGCGAGTGAACACACTCAGCTACCCTATGGGCTCTCATCACGAAAACGCTTCCCCCTTCCACCTGAATGCCTTCAATACTTTGCCGCACCCCTGCTTCCCTAATTGTGCCCAGGTGTCAGGATTGTGTGTAAATGGTCCTTTTCCTGTGGGAGTTTAAAAAAGTATCTTAAATGGATTTCCGTGCCCTTAGCCCAGTGGTTTTCAAAGCATCTTCCGTGAGAGGATCATTGGTGCTGTAGAGAAAGGAGGGTCCGAGGCCAGCGCCATCTGGGAGAGGTGGCGTTAATCCAGGCTGATCAAGTTCTGCAGGACCCCTCAGAGCACTGCCAATCTTCAGGGGGGAATGAACGTGATGCATCCCCCAAATTTACTTGACCGTGGGACCCTCCTCTCATTGAGCATTGATCCAGTCTAATAGTGAGTGCTTCAATGACAGTAGATCAAAGATACCAGCCCTACGGAGAAGAACCCTTGGAGGAGGTGACAGACTCACTGCTGAGAAAGATTTTGAGCTTCTGAAGTAGTCAGGCCCCTCCAAGTACACCAGCAGGAAATGACCTAGGATTGGGCTATCAGAGCTGGAAGGGACCGTGGTTTATTTTGTCACCTTGAAGGTGAAGACCCTCAGGCCACCCAGGCTGCAGCAGTGGGGAGCCCCAACGCCCCGGGGCTCATCTCTGTGGACGATCTTTAGGAAGGCTGGTGCTGGGTAACATGTGAGGCTCCGAACACTGGTGTTGGTCTTGAACACATCCTTCTAGTGATCTTCTAGTGCCATCTTTTCTGATGAGTGTGACACGTCCCCAGGTGACTTCAGCCTGGGAACTTCCCTGCCATTATGCTGGGCTTCTCCTGGTACCAGACTCTCATCAATCTTACCACCTCAAAGCCCCCCAGGGCCCAGTGACCAAATTCCTAAGTCTACTTTTGGGGCCTGGTCTTGATGATCAGTCTATTGTAGTGTAATAGCAAAAACTCAGCCTTGGAACTGGGTTCAAATCCCAGCTGTCACTTAGCAACTGTGTGAAAATAAACACACCGTATAGCCTTTCTGTCAAAGGTTGGATATAAGACAAAGTGACTGTGGTTGATTCAAAGGAATGGAGGGATGGGATCTGTCTGCACACATGGCACCCGCACACATCAGGCCTCATTAAATATTAGTTCCCATGCTTCTTCTTAAACCTAGGGATCTAGTGATAAATGATATATAAGGAACAAGACAGAAAGTCCAGAAATAAACCCATGCACTAATGGTCAGTTAATCTATGACATAGGAGGCAAGAATATACAGTGGAGAAAAGACAGCCCCTTCAATAAATGGTGCTGGGAAAGCTGACAGCTACATGTAAAGGAATGAAGTTAGAACATTCTCTAACACCATATACAAAAATAAACTCCAAATGGATGAAAGACATAAATGTAAGTCTGGACACTATAAAACTACTAGAGGAAAACACAGGCAGAACACTCTTTGACATTAATCTCAGCAGTATTTTTCTTGGATCCATCTCCTACAGTAATGGAAATAAAAGCAGAAGCAAACAAATGGGACCTAATCAAACGTAATAGCTTTTGCACAGCAAAGGAAACCATCAACAAAATGAAAAGACAACCTATTAAACGAGAGAAAATATTTGCAAATGATGTGACCGACAAGGAGTTAATATCCAAAATACACAAACAGCTCATACAGCTCAATATCAAAAACACAAATAAGCCATTCAAAAATGGGCAGAAGACCTAAACAGACATCTCTCCAAAGAAGACATCCAGGTGGCCAACAGGCACATGGAAGATGCTCAACATCGATAATTATTAGAAAAATGCAAATTAAAACTACAATGAGGTATCACCTCACACTGGTCAGACTGGCCATCATCAGAAAGTCCACAAATAGTAGATACTGGAAAGGGCGTGGAGAAAAGGGAACCCTCCTCCACTGTTGGTGGGAATGTAGATTGGTGCAGCCATTATAGAGAACAGTATGGAGGTTTCTTAAAAACTAAAAATAGACTTACCATATGATCCAGCAATCCCACTCCTGGGCATATACTCAGAAAAGACAAAAATTCTAATTCGAGAAGATACACGCACCCCAATGTTCATAGTGGCATCATTTATAATAGCCAAGATACGGAAGCAACCTAAGTGTCCATCAACAGATGACTGGATAAAGATGTGGTATATATACATATACACACAAACAACGGACTATGACTCAGCTGCAAAAAAAAAAACCAAAGTTCTGCCATTTTCAGCAATATGGACGGACCTAGAGACTATCATACTAAGTGAAGTCAGACAAAGACAAGTATCATATATCACTTATATGTGGAATCAAAAAAAAAAAGATACAAATGAACTTTTTTACAAAACAGAAATAAACTCAATGACACAGAAAAGAAACTTACGGTTACCCAGGGGGAAGAGGGAGGGATAAATTAGGAGTTTGGGATTAACAGACACACACTACTATATACAAAATAGATAAACAAAGACCTTGTAATAACCTATAATGGTAAAGAATCTGAAAAAGAATATATATATATGTATATACATATATATACACACACGTGCATACATATATGTATAACTGAATCACTTTGTTATACACCAGACACTAACACAACATTGTAAATCAACTATTCAATTAAAAAAATTTAAAAAGTGAAAACCCCTAGGGATGTTGAGTGTACAGATAGTGTTAAGACTATAAAATCCCTAAATGCAGGAACTCTCTCCTATATTCTGCCCAGTGCAAGGCAATTTGTAAAGCTTTAATTCCCTCAGTGAGAAAGCAAACAGGTCATTAGGGTGCAAGGTCTTTATCTTCTTTATGCTTATCTTTTCTCATTCTCTTTCAGCTCATTTCCTTAGTCACCCGTTTTCACATGGCCTTCCACAGATCGACTAGGACCAGAATGTGACCCAGAATCAAGACCCAACATGCTGGTTTCACTGGTTTGGAAGCAGTTTTAATGGAGATGGAAATGTTTATCAACTTAACACAGGTACCCCAAAAATACAAAGCAAAATATCATCTTCAGCTGCATAGCAAATATGATTTAAGAATTTAACAACATTATCTGATCACAAGCGTAAATATAAGTCACCATAAATAAATGTAGATTCATTGTACAAAAATCTCCCACAACTCTTAATACAAATATGGTACATTTGACAGTTTCTGAAACATTTATTTTTAACTTTTTAAAACCTAAGATTTTTTTTTTCCTGGTTCTTAGATACACAAAAAATCAAAAGGGGGCAGTAACACCAGGAAGGAGAGAATGTTAAACCTGTTCGGTGTTCATAAATGCTGCTGGTGAGCCAGGGAAATGAAATGTCTCTCCTGAAGGCGAAGACCTCAATTTACTGGGATCAAATCTTTTGAGGATAATGGGATTCTACCCAGAGGGTCAAATTCAGGGTGGGAGGGGCGGGTGGTTGAAATAGCAATCTCATCAAATGGACGATCCAAATCTCCATAAAGCAGTGGTCAAGGGTTTGGAACGATCTCCAGGACCTAACAGCCAGTCATCTATCTGAAAGCATGAGCCAGGGACTGTCCCCAGACAGGACTGAAGGCTCCGGAGCTTAGAAATGTCCTGTGGTCTTTGACCGTGGGTTTTATTGTGTAGTTCTCCCTTGTGGTATAACACCTCGCTTTTGCCTCTGGGACTCATCTATGATCATCAAGAGGGAAAAATGAGAAATCAGAACAGGACGTGACAGCTCCAGACAGGAGGGCCCAACAGCTTCCACCCTGACCCACTTTCCTGCCCTACAGGTGTCTCTTCCTGGCTCAGAGGGAGCTCAAAGCCCAGGGTAAGCAGTGCTGGGGGCACTCTGCAGCATGGTCCTCAGACTTCCACGGGCAGCACAATTCAGCTTGTGGGAAGTGCAGATTTCTCAATCCTGCTCCCAAAGTTGCAGAATTAGTGGGTTTCGGGTGGGGCCCAGGAACCTGCATCACAGGTAACAACCTCAGGAGGTCCTGATGGAGGTGGCCTTTGGACCACACTTGGCGAGCCCCACCTCTCCCCTCTCTGGAGAGCGTGAGTGTATCACACAAACCTCTTGCTACGGACACGTCTTTGCTCTTGCCATACGGTTGAAATGGGCCATCTGGTTAATGGTAATCATTCCCATTCTTCTGCCCTGAGGGAGAGGATCATTATCCTTCTATTTTCTCTCCTTTCCTTCCTGGGCTGAGGGAGAAATCAAATGTCTCACTTTATATGTTCTTACAAGCTCAGGCTCACAGATGCCCTTTGATGGTGAGGCTCTGCAATGAGACATTCACTTCCCAAAGGCTTCCATCCTTCTACACAGTCTCCCCATTTCTTGGGGGGAGATTCTGCAAGGAATTTTGGTTCAGTCTGAGAAATGGAAGTAGACATGTCCCTGTGACATATGTCCCACCCCTCAAAATCTAAGTTAAGGAACATTGAGTTGAGAGTAAAAGATAAAATGTCTCCAGAATCTTTCAGCTTCTTGGACACTGAAAGTCCTGTTCACTAAACCAGGACTCCTCTTAGAGGCGTATTTTAGAATTAAAAGCACACTGACAAGTATTATTTATACTCCTTACCTCCCTGACCCCAAGATGTTTCTAGCTTCTGTTAAAATAACTCCTTAATGTAGTCTTTCTTGTGAGGGTCTTCCTTGATGAGAGAGTCTGTGCCAAGAAGTAGCCCCTAATTTGGCTGCTGGCTAATGCTGTGGGCAGTGCATGCCTGGCCTGTTCAAAGCTGGAGCCCCAGTGACTCAGTGCTAAGTACTTGCTCAGTGAATAGAGGACCCAGTCTCCACCAAGCTGATGAGATGGCCTGAGAGCCTTCTGTTTAGGCCTGTGGAATTCCTGGCTGGGTTCATAAATACTACTTCCATCCAGAGGGCCTAACCGTGCTCCTAATCCCATTCCACACTAATTAGTGGGATTCAGCTGTGAATGCATTTCTGAATGCTCTCTAGGAATATCCTGAGAGGGGAGTTAGGACACGGTTTGGGGAGCCCATGGAAGACCAGAGGCAACCCCACGACCCCATCTACCACAGTGCTGATACCGGGTCCTCGCCTCCCGTTCACCACGGCTCTCAGTGCATGGTCCAGGAGTGCTCGCGGTGGTGGACTCCCTGGCATCCAGAGTAGGAGAGGGTGCCATCTTGGGAAGTTGGGGGAGGGAGCCAGAGGAGGTGAAGACGCTAGTAAGGGGGGCATGCCCATCAGGCCAGGCTGACGTCCCGGGGCATGGCCACACTCTGCTCTCCACCTCTAAGGCTTCAGTCCTGGGGTTGCGCTGGGCATTGGGTAGGAGGTCACCATTTAGGAAGGAGGTCCTGGAAAGCAACCACAGATGTGGGGAACCACGAGATTAAGGGTGAAACTAGGGCTCTTAACACAGTTGAGGGGAAAAAAGAAAAAAAAAGCACATATTGCCCTGTTTCTTTCCTTTTTTTTTTTTCATGTACACTATGGAGGAACCACCATGGAGATGTGATGGGAGAGCATGCAGGCCCAGCCCTTGGGAGGTGCAGATGTGTCTGGGGAGGCTCTCATTTGCTTCTGGGTCCATCCCACATGCTGTCCAGCCAGACCCTGTCACAGGCTGGCCATGGCTTTCTCTCTCCTGCTTCTCCTCCTCCTCCAGGCCGAGGGGTTTGCAGGACTTCCCGCCTAGCAGGTGGTGGCCAGCGACTGGTGGATGGGCGGCTGAAAGCAGCGCACGTGCTCCACGGTGGAACTGTCTGTCTCCACAGACTTCATGTACTTATTCAGGATGGCAAAAACCTCATTGTTCAGGATCTGGTACTTCCTGATCCTGTCTGCCATCTTCTTCAGGGGCTGCAGAAGGACAGGGGCATGCGGGTTAGGGGTGGGAGGAGGGGACAGAGAAATCAAGAGTAAGGGAAGAATTCAGCTGAGGGTGGGATCCAGGGTCCTGATGCGTCAACGATCATGTCATTTTCTTGTCAAGGCCTTCTATGGGTGCCCAGAGATTGGCAATGAAATGTGAACTTGATCATAAAACCCTTTGAGTTTCAGAACTTACCACAAAGCTGCAGTAATCAAAATAGTGTGGTTTAAGCATGAAGACAAGACATATGGACCAATGGAATACTGGGTCCAGAAATAAACCCTTTCCTTTTATGGTCAAATGATTTTCGACAAGGGTGCCCACAACATTCCATGGAGAAAGGATGGTCTTTTCAACAAATGATGCTGGGAAAACTGGATATCCACATGCAAAGAATGAAGTTGGATTCTTACCTTATACCACACACAAAACATTAGCTCAAAATGGATTAAAAATCTAAACATAAGAGCACAAACCATAAAACTTTTAGAAGAAACAGAGGAAAAACTTTATGCCGTTGAGTTTGGCAATGACCTCTTGGATATGACACCAAAAGCACAGGTAATAAAATAAAGAATAAATTGGACTACATCAAAATTTAAAACTTGTTTGCATCAGAGAATACTGTCAACAGAGTGAAAAGGCAACCCCTGGAACAAAAGAAAACATTTTCAAATCAGGCATCTGGTAAGGCATTAGTATTCAGAATGTGGAAACAACTCCTGCAACTCAGCAACGGCAAAAAGACCAAATAAGCCAACTAGAAAGTGAGCGAAACACCTGAACAGACATTTCTCCAAAGAAGATAAACAAATAGCCAAAAAGCACACGAGAAGATGCTAATATCACTAAATTGTTAAGGAAACGTGAATCAAAACCACAATGGGACACCACTTCACATACATTCAGACGGCTATTTCCAAAAATATCCAGAAAATAACATATATTGGGGAGGATATAGAGAAACTGAACTCTTGTGCCTTGCTGGCTGGAACGTAAAATGGTGCAGCCACTACGGAAAACAGTATGGCGGTCCTCAAAAATTAAAAATAGAATTACCGTACGATCCAGCAATGCCAATTTTAGGTAGATACCCAAGAGCAAAGAAAGCAGGGTATTGAACAGTTATTTGTACACTCACGATCACAGCAGTATTGTTTACAACAGCCAAAGTGTGGGAGCAACTCAAGTGTCCACTGACAAACGAATGGATAAACACAACGTGGTGTATCCATACAATGAAATATTATTCAGCCTTTAAAGGAAAGCAATTCTGACACACACTACATGGTGAGCCTTAAACACATTATGCTGAGTGAAGATTCACTTATATGAAGTGCCCAGAGCAGTCAAATTTACCAAGACAGAAAGTGGAAGGGTGGGGAGGCTGGGGAGGTAAAAGGGGGAGTTACTGTTTACTGGGCACAGAGTTCCAGTTGGGGAGGATGAAAAGTCCTAGAGATGGTGGTGGTGAGTATATTTAATGCATTAAACACTTAAAAACAGTTAAACTCTATTGAAATGCACACTTAAAAATCATTAAAATAGCGAACTTCAATGTATGTATATTTACCACGATGGAAAAAAAAATCTCTTGAGGAGGCTCCTGCCTCCTTTTCCTCTCGGCTGGTCCTGGAGACTCTCGCTTTGTTCCAGCCACACATCTTCATGCCTCTGTGCCTTCGCTCCAGCTGTTCCCTCTGTCTGGGGCACCCTCTCCATACTGCACCCCACTTTCTGCCTGGCTGTCTGCTGCTGGTCATTCTGGACTTCACCCAAGCATCGCCTCGATGGGAAGCCCCCCGAGACCCCTCGGCAGCCCCTCAGCCCGGTTATACGGCCCTTCCTGATGCTCCCACTGCAGCCCTGCTCGCCCCCATCCCCGCGTCTGCGCAACTTTCATGTTCAGTAAAAGTTTGGGCAGATGACAAACCAGCATCAGCAGAGTCTGACTGGCAGAAGGAAGGTGTGTTTCAGGTCGGGAGCCTGGCCCTGCCCAGTGGGGTGACCTGATTCATCCCAGTGGGTTACGAGCAAGTGACTCATGGGTTCCTACGAGAAGGTCGCAGCCGCTGAGTGTCTGTGAACCTCCCTGCCGTGTGGGGAGTTGGCCTCCATAAACAGCTCACCCTCCGCTGCAGACGAAAGTCTGCTGGTCAGGCCTGCCCCGTCTCCCAGGCCCCAGCCACGAGCCGCTTACCACATTCTTAATGATTTCGTCCTTCCCGTCCTGCCTCTGTACTTTCAGCAGGTGATAACAGAAGTCGAACAGGTCGAAGCGACGCTGCTGGCCCAGCAGGACGATGATGGAGCAGCCGGCCCAGTTCAAGCCATCTCCAAAACACTGCCTGGGAGCGGGAGAGGAAGCAGCTGGAGTGAGACGCAGGGGAGGAAGAGGGGAGGGCCCTCATCTTGGGCCAGCAGTACAGCTAGTGAGCCGGCCCGTCTCTGGACCAACTCTGTTAATCTGTAGAATGGGTACAAGGGAAGCTGTAAGTGTGGATTCGTTTCTTCCAGGGACTGTGGTTAAGCCCTTTTAAGCACAAAGAGCTGTCAGTCTGTCAGCCCACTCGGGTATGAAAAATCAGTTTTGAAGATGACAACTTTGCAAGAAAAAATATCCAACCAGCCTTTGGAGATTTATCTGGCCGATGAGAATTCTGATGAGAATCTGCTTTGGCTCTGGAAAGGAACCAGAGGGCCACCTGTGAGGGTAAGGGCACTTCAGCAAATGGGTAACGCTCAGCCTGCATGCCCCTAATCTCAACAGCAATCTGGGTGATTTAGGAGGCGGTGGGGCATCTCTCACTGGCTTTCCTGTCCCCAGGAGCTGCAGCCCACTGGGAACGTTTCACTGCCCTCCCCCCCCCATTTCTGAGGCTGAAAGTACAGCTGCTCTGGAAACAGCCTTTCCAACCCACTCCCCACACCACTTCCTCTGGGACGCCTCTCTGGCCCCGACGTGCATTTCCTCTGGAGCTCTTGGCTCCTGGAGGACAGGTCTTGTCTGCCCTCTGCACCACTCTGTTTTTGCTGTGTAGCTGGGTGAATGATGGGAGAAGGGAGTCCCGCCTCTGTGTTCTCTGAGGACAGGACTGGGTTCCTCTCAAGGGCCCTCAGAGGCCTCACAAGCAAGGTAGGGCCTGGCTTCTGCCAGGGAATCCTTTCTCTTATCTAGAACCCCCGGACTTCTATCGGGGTGAGTGGGCAATGAGGCTTTAGTGCCAAACTCTCACCAGGGCTCCCGCCTGCCCCCTCCATCAGCCCAGCGTCCAGTCTCGAGAAGATAGCTCCTGGGAGACGTCTGAGGTCCTGATGTGCACGCTCTCACACACCACCTGGAGCCTTTCCTGGGAGGTCCCCTTTTCTGCTCTAAGAGCTGAATCCCAGGCAATGTTCAAGCTCAGCTCTAGCCTGAGTTGAACTCCTACACTCCACTCATCTCCCTTCTGGGGCATCTCTCATCCTTCCTGCCTGCACTGCCAAGCAGCCCCATGCGTTGCACCTTTTGTCTGTGTTCTTGTCTCCTCTCGGCCCACAAGCCCTATGGAGCCAGGAACCGCCTACTTTTGCTGGGCATGGGTGTTCGTCCGGCACCCAGCACCTAGACGGACACGCATATGCTCAGTACATCTTCGCTGGACAACCCCACCCCCGCCCTCCCTTTTGGCTGAGCTCTGGCGGCCTGGTGGCTCCTGGGGGGATGGGCAGGTTAGGGGGCGGCCCCGCCTTCCTGGGGGTACGCACTCAGCCGTGAACTCGTTGGTCCCCACGGGGATGCAGTACACGAACTGCATGGCGCTCCAAAGCCGGTGGAACTCCACGCACTCGTCCACATGCATGACGCCGTTGGTGGGCGGCGGGCCCCGCCAGATGGGGTCCTGCAGGTAGCTCCGGATGCGGGTCAGGATGACCTCGAACATGGACAGGCCGCAGCACAGCCGCTCCTTGGTCAGCAGGTCGCCCTCCCGAGCGATGGCGATTTGCTGGGAATGGGAAGGTACATAAACCTCTAGTCTCACCTGAGATCCCGTCCTCCACCTCTCACCCGAGATCCCCAAACCCTGGCGCCAGCTGCCTCTGGAATTCATTCACCGGAACTGATATCTTGTCCAGAGGTGGGCACTGATTTTATAAACCTGAGTGCCATCACAGGGAAGTCTTGTAGTAAGTAAAATCTTAGGCACCGTCGATAGAGGAATAGTTAAAAAAAAAATTGAATCTACCCATATAATGACATGCTAGGTAGCCTTTGAAAAGACTGAGATGATTCTATAGCTAGTATTACTACTACTACTGTACTATTACTACTACCAGTGCACACTCAGTGTGTGTGTAACACACCAGGCCCTGTTCTGTGCATCTGATTAAGTATTGACTTCATTTATTCCTCACACAAACCCTACGAAGTAGGCGTCATCATTATCCCTATTTTACAGATGAAGAAACTGAGGTTCAGACAGGCAGCCAGTAAGGGGAAAGCTAGGATTTGAACGCTGGTGGTCTAGTTCTGTGGGTTAAATTGGTATGTGAATAGAGCACGTTGCAGAAAGGGACATACACTACAATCCTATTAAAAGACATCAACAGCATACAATCCCGCAGACAGACACACAAAACTATACATGGGGTGGGTGAGAGTGTAAAACATTTAGGAGGATTAACGTCAGTTGTGGGAACAGATGGGCTTGAAGAAGCAGCTGGGATTTTCACTTTCTACTATAAATGCGTCTGTACAGTTGAATGTGCTACAATGAGCATATGTTACTCCTAAAAATTTGCCAGTGATTTTACAGAATTATTTCCTCCAATTAGAAGTCCTCAAAAAGACACCAGCACCCCAATGTTCACAGCAGCACTATTGACAATAGCCAAGACATGGAAACAGCCTAAATGTCCATCAACAGATGACTGGATAAAGAAGATGTGTTATATTTATACAATGGAATACTATTCGGCCATAAAAATGACAACATAATGCCATTTGCAGCAACATGGATGTCCCTGGAGAATGTTATTATAAGTGAAATAAGCCAGAAAGAGAAAGAAAAATACCATATGGTATCACTCATATGTGGAATCTAAAAAAAAAAGATGACAAATGAACTTGAATATAAAACAGAAACAGACTCATAGACATAGAATACTAACTTGTGGTTGCCGGGGGGAAGGGGGTGGAAAGGGACAAACTGGAAGTTCGAAATCTGTAGATGCTGACAGGTATATGTGGAATAGACAGACAAGATTATACTGTAAAGCACAGGGAAATATATACAAGATCTTGTGGTAGCTCATGGTGAAAATGAATATATGTATGTTCATGTATGACTGAAAAATTGTGCTCTACACCGGAAATTGACACAACATTGTAGACTGACTGTAACTCAAAAAAAAAAAAAAAGTCCTCTCACCATGGTTAACAATCTGTATTAATCATTTAAACTGGCCTCTCATCTGGCTTCTGGTTACTGCATCTCTAATAAGCAGCTGGCTAGACTTGCACAATACCGACCGCTTTATGAGTGAAAATACCTAGGGGCAGAGGTCTCAAAAGCCATGTGCAAAGTTAGGTATCAAAATCCAAGGTCAAAGTAAGTTCTCCAAATCTACGGACAGAGCTAGAGTGCTGGCTTCTGAGACCGAGAGGCCCACAGGGCACCCGTGGGGTCTGCTCCCCAGAGAGCTCACTGTACAGGGTGGCTGGGAGTGGGGGGCACGTTGCCTGACTCCTCCATGTATGCACCCACCCTATTGCCCCCAGAAACAGGGCTGCCTCCACTGAATTAATCCACGCAGGGAACTAAGTCAGGAAACACCAATGCTGGAGCCTGATAGGGATGTGGTCCAGAGGGGTGGTGTCATGACAACCATAAACGGATCAGCAGTCTAGGACGAAAAATATGAATTGGGGAAGAAGAGTTTGATGTGTGCTTTGGAGAGGGAACCCTGATTCTGGAGACTCAACTTGATTCTGGTGGCAGAGAAAGACGGCTCCAGAGCAGAGAAGCTGCCACAGTTAGCTAGAAATTACCTCTGACCCAGTGCCTGATTCTGCTCTCACCAGGCACCGTTCTGTGGTGGTGTCTGGACCCCGACAGGGCTCTCCACTGCAGAAGGCGTGCCTGGTCCAGCAAAGACGCTCAGTAAATAAAGAACCCACGTTTCTTCTTGGGCCATGAATATTCTCCTTCATAAACCAATATAGATAGAGAGTTCTGGTTTACTGGTTAATCTCCTGTGCATTTAGTCTGAATCAGCCCACAGAGCATGACAATTGTGGGAGGATCTAAAGAGTTAGCAAGCGGGTTTAAAAATCTGCAATCAGACTCTAAACTCCAGTGACCCCCCAAACTACAGCCAACGAAAGGCCCCTGACCGAAATGGTTAGGGGTTTTTGACCCTCTCCTGGAAAAGTGTTTACCTTTATGAGTTTTCCAACAAACTATAAAAGTAAAATTTGGGAAAAAAAATCGTAAAAATGTTACAAGAAAATAAAAATCTCCTATAAATTCCATTACCCAGAAGTGAGCTTTCTTAAAACACTGGTGCATGATTTGTTTGTGCTTATGTATGTGAGTGTGTGTTTGTACCTATTTTAACAAAATTCGGGTCATGCTATCTATTATATTGTCTTTTTCTCTTAAGATACTAGTACTATTAAAAAAGCCACTTCCTTCAGTATCTTCAGTAACATGGTATTTTAATGGCTATGAAAATGGCGGTTGATATGATGTTATTCTTTTAATCCTCTACTTTTGTTGGTTATTTTATATTGTTCACAAGTTTTCATCATTATAGACAATTCTTAAGCAATTATCTTACATATTACACATTCTGAGTTCATTTCTGGTTATTTTCTTAGGATAAAAATCCTAGAAATAGAACTATTCACTCACAAAGGGTATAAATAGTTTTAAAAGGCTTTTGCTACATACACAGTGGCAGACTAAGTCCCAGGAAAGCTTGAGCCACTGCATACCCATCTTTTATGCTCTTTCTTATTTCATGAATCACTGGCAGAACACTTTTTATGTTTGTTTTGTGTGTGTTGGCATTTATATTTTTTATATTGTGAGTTTTCTTCTGTGTCCTTTTTTCTTTCGATATGACTTTCTTTTTGCTCTGAAAAAGTGCATCAAAGATCATTGCATATACCCCCACTCTGTGGCATGGTGCTATATACACATGGTGTGTGTTTAACATACATTTAATCCATTCCTTTCCTAGTCCACTCAGTGGGGGATTTTTTTTTCCCCCTGTCTCTTTCTGCCATTCTTTTCTGAGTTAACCAGGGTATAGAAAAAGCATCTGTGAAACCATGTGGACAGAGATTTCTGCATGGAGTACTCTGATTATATTTAGCATACTTTGGAGAAGAATGGTATCTCCACACTCGTTCTTCATATAATCTTTGCTTTTTTGAATTTTTAAAACTCATTTGTGTATCATTAACAATCATGAAAGGCAGCTCAGCCAAGGAAGCAAAACAGCTATTTGCCCATTTTATAGACGGGAAAACAAAGGCCGGAGCATTTAATGTCTAGCACTAGATTATGTAATCACTAAGGGTAAAGCTGGGAAAAGGAGCCCTGTGACTCCCTGACAGAACGTTCTCTCCATGAAAGCACTGGGCAACAAATCAGGTCACCCCAATTTGTCCCAGAAACAATGCCAGCAGTGCAATACAGTTAAACCCACCCAACTTTCAGTATGCAGCAGAATTTCCCTGTCACTGACCTAGATGTTACGTGAGTTCCCTGAACCCCAGCTAGCTTGGAAGTTAACAATTTGATAATTTATCTTTGCTCTACAGGAGGACTAAGTTTCGGACTATTCCTTGAGGGCTGGGAGACTTACAAACCTGGCATTTCCTTTCCGGCAGAACGTCTAGGCTTTCGTTTGTTAAATATCAACATCTCACAAACTGAGATTTCTGTCAGTCCCGAGAAGATGGTGTTCACCAGAACAGGGAAGGAATTCACAGACTTCTAAGTGGAAACACATGCCAAACCCTGGGTGCGAGAGGCCAGATTCTTGTAGGATGACACCAACAGCGGAGCAGACACATTTATATGTCGCTGGCTTGGGGGATTTCTCCCTAAAAAGGCAATCTTTAGAGGACCTCCTGGGTTCAGCCCCCGAAGGCCAGAACAGAACTGTGCATATTCCGCAGCACCCAAATTCTCTCTGCGGTGACTGAAGAACCCAAATGCTGCTAAACACTTAGTCACTGGTCTCAGTAGGAGGTGGGTGGCCCACAGGGGGTCCGGCAGGGGCTGCTCACCAGCCTGACACCCGGGTAGCCGGGGCTCTGCAGCACGCCCCAGCGCCGGCCATGGTTTCTGAGAGAGGAGGCTGCCTTCTGCCCTCTGCAGAGGACACCAATCTCTTTGACTCATAAGCTTCTGAGCTAACAGGAGAGAGGGCCTTAGGGTTGCAAGCCCAAGAGAGGATTCGGAATCCTAAACCTTTTAAACAGTCAGCTCTGGCAAACAAAACAAGCCACCCCGGCTGGTCTCACTACTGTGCCCTGTTTCTCTTCTTCCTGAATTACTCCCCTGACCACACCACCCCCAAATGTGCCGTTTGCTTGAATCAACTCGAAGGGAGACAGCACATGCTTTTTTTCTATTGAGTCAGCCCTCTACTGATTGACATTTAGGTTGTTTCCAGTTTTTGCTTTAACAAACAAGGCTATGGCAAACATCTTGTATTCCTGTAAATATATTTTTTTAGCAAAGATACCCACAGGTGAACTGCTGGCTCACAGGATGTGTGGTTTTAACTCAGAGATAACTTAGCAGAATTCTTGACACCTAACAGGAGATAATAGAGACTTGCTGCCTTCCTCCTTCCTTGGCAGGACAGATGATACAGAGTGCAGGCCTGAGAGTCAGCAAACCTCATTCCAGACCCGCCCCTACTACTAACAGGCTGCGCGGTGTTAGAATTTCCCCTTCTGAGCCTCAGTTTCCCCATATGTAAAATGAAGGGGTTGGATCAAATGCTCTCCCTCTAAAGCTCCTTTTGGTTCTCTGGGTCCATGAGAGTGGGACTGTACCTGAGGGGTCCCCAGCCGCTCTATCAGAGGGACCAGGTGAAGCGGGGCGTACTTGGCTTCCAGGCGTTTCATTCGGACCTCCAGCCGCTCCCCCTCTGCACAAAGAGCAGTAAGCAGAAAATGAGATTCAGGGCACACGGGGGAAACGGAGAAGGAAGAGCTCTCAGAGGACCTGCTGGATTACTTATACTCCAGCACTTGGATGGAGCATGGAGAACGGGTCTCCTTCTGGCAAGTGTGATCAGGACTTACTACAAGGAAAAATGTTTTATCTTTGTCCAACAATGGAATCACCTACCTCGTGGGGTGGTGAGTTTCTCATCATTTGAAGGATTTAGACCGAACTACACAGCAACATAATAGGGATGATCTAGAAGGACCAAGGAAACAAGCCTGGAGCATCATTTCCAACTCTACCATTCTATGACTATTCAACGGCTGCCTAAAGCCGTAACCAGCTCTTTCTGACTGCAGATCTGCGTTTATTGGGGTTAAGTGAGCATGAGGTTCAAATTCAAGCTGGCTCTTCAGCAGCTGCCAATGGTTTCTTACCTTTGATGTAGACTCTAGGCAAGATGTTCTGGAAGGGTGCAGCGTGGAGCAAATCACAGACTTCTTCCTGAGACTGCAAACAGAGAGAGAGGGAAAGAAAGAAAAAAACATTTTATTTTCAACAAGGATTTTCATTACAAAAAAACTTGAGCACTGCAGTCAGCCAGACCTAGGTTCAAATCCTGGCTCTTTGACTTACTAGCTGTGGGATCTTAAGCAAATTGCATAACCCCTCTGAGTCTATTTATTTTTCTGCAAAATGGGGATAAGAACAGTTCCTATTTTCCTGGGTTGCTCTGAGGATTAAGTGAGAGAATATACAGCTTCATAGCATGGTTCCTGCACATAATGAGTGTGCAACATATTTCATTAACATTTCATAAGGAATTTGTTGAAGAATTCAAAGTGGCAGTGGGATCACATAGAGACAATGGACCCAGACCATGTCTGGTTGGTTGTGAGGCCTATGGACTCAAAGCAAGTGGCTGGGCCAAGCTCCCAATCCACTAACGTGGGATGACTCGGTATAAAGACCTGTGTCTGGCTGGTGTTCTCCATACCAGACTCCAACTAGTGGGAGAAGGGGAATTAGGTCCCAGACAGATAGGTTTTGATGGGGACTTGTCACGCATAAAAGTAAGCTTAGCAGCAAACATACACTAACTACAAAGGCTGGAGGAGAAAGTCTGGGGGAGGACAGTCTTGGAAGATACGGTCTGATGGGCTTCCTGTCCCAGGACCAGCTTATGATCATTGCATTTCAGAGCAAAGGGTGGGGAGGGGGACCTAGATGAGCCACTCTCCATGGGGCTCGGTTTTTCTTCTTTAAACTATGGGGATTTAGATGAGATAAGATACAGGCTTCATTCAACTCCAACACTCTTGGCATCTAAGCACCTGCGAAAATCAGGACTGTGCGTGCCGCTGGCTTTCTTTACCAGGCAGGGGTGGAACATGGCTGTGGAAATCTGGCAGGCCAGCTGCTCAAGAAAGAAACCTCCAAACTCCCTTCAGTCCTTGAAGTGAGGATAACAGAGGGAGGACAAGTGAACTCTGCAGAGGGACCTGCCTGATCTAAATAAGCATAATTCTCAGTTTCTCAGCCGAAGGGAAAATTTCCCCACTTTCTTAATTAATCAGTTTCTCCCCAAACCAGTGAATCAAGTAACCTGGTCGTCATTGCTATGTCTAAGCTTAGATCCTTCGATTCATCATGTAATCTGAAAAATTGGCTATTGATTATTCAGGCTATACTTAAATTCATTAATACAGTGAATTATACTGATTGGTTTTTGAATGATGAACCAGCCTTGCATTCCTGGGATAAGCGTCACTTGGCTGTGACGCATTATCCGTTTTATGTATTGTTGGGTTTTATGTGCTGATGTTCTGGTGAGGATTTTTACTCTATATTCATTAGGGACATTGATTTGCAGTTTTCTTTTCAAATATCTTTGGTGTTGGCATTAGGGTAATGATGACTTTGTAAGGTAAGTTGGGAAAAGTTCCCCCTCATTTCGGTTTTCTGGAAGAGATTGTGCAGAATTCGTATTATTTCTTCCTTAAATGTTTGGTAGAATTCATAAGTGAAACCATCTGCATCTTGAATTTTCTTTGTTGGTAGTCTTTTTTTTTTCTTTCCGAAATAAGTATACAATTTCTTTAGCAGACAGAGGACTATTCAGGTTATTGATTTATTTTCTTGAGTGAGTTTTGGGGGTTTTCATGTCTCAAGGACCTGGTTCCTTTCATCTAAGTTTAATTTTGGGGGCACAGAGTTGTTTGTAGCATGCCTTTATTACCTTTTTGATGTCTGTGAGATCTAAAGCAATTTCCCCATTTTATTCCTGATATTGGTCATTTATGTCTTCTCTTTTTTCCTTGGTCAGTCTGGCTAGAGGTTTATCAATTTACTATTATTATTTTTCTTTGAAGAATCAGCCTTTAGTTTCACTGATATTTCCCTATAGGTTTTCTGCTTTCTTGATTACAGAATTCTGTTCTTATCTTTATTATGTCCATCCTTCTGCTTGCTTTGGGTTTAATTTGCTTTTCTTTCTCCAGTTTCTTACGGTGGAAGCCCAGGTTAGTGACCGAACACCTTACTCTTTTTGAACATAGCATTCAGGCTATTCTTTGATATCTCCAGGAATCAAGAGCTCAGTACCCCCGGAGGCAGCCCAACCCATTTCTGAACAACTCTAATGGTTAGAAAGTTTGATTTTGTATTAAGCCAAGGCTGCTGCCCGGTCGTTTCCATTCAGGATCCTTGTTCTGCTCTCTGGGGGCATCACTGAATGTGTTTTTCTAGCCACTATCTCCAAGCCATCATTCCCATTTCTCTCCTCGTTTCAGGTCTGAGCACCTTACAAGAGCTTTCTACCATTCCCTCTCTCTCTACTTCCCAGTCTTTACTTCCCTCCACAGCAAACAGAAACATCATGCCTAGCTACATCACACCTCGGCAATGGCCCTGGCAAAGGTTGCCGAGGGCTGCCCTGTTACCAGGTTCAATGGATACCATTCAGGCATATCACGGCATCACTAACGTATAAGGTACTGTCCTCCCTCAGCTCCTATGACAGTGAGTTCTGCTGGTTTCCATCACTTTGGTTTCTCCTTTTTAGACTCTCCTGCAGGTCTGACTTCTAACCATCCTTTAAGTGTTGGTTTTCTCCAAGGTCCCACCTTGTTTCCTTTTTCTCCTCACTGTGTTCTACCTGGTTTGTCTCACCTACTCCCATGGCCACAAGCACTGCCTTTGATTCATCAACTCTGCATTCCCAGCCAGAACTTCTCTTTCAAGCTCTAGATCTGGATATCCAACTCCTTGCTGGATATTCCCACTTGGATATTCCACAGCTCAAACATTTCTAAAGCTGACTTTCCACTCCCCTTCTCATCTGAGGATCCTTTCTCCCAGAATGGCATAATCATCTCCTCATCTGCCCAAGCCTAAAGCCTGGGACTCATTTCCTCTCTCTTCTTCACATCCCATGACCAGTACGTCGTCATGTCTGATTCTCTCCACATTTCTCCACATTAACCACAATGCTATGAGCTCCTTCAGGGCAGGGAGGCTGCCTCTAATCTCCAGGGCCTAGGTCATAATAGTCTCTCAATAATTATTTATCCACGCATGAATACTTGTTATGCCATGTTTCTTAGATGAATAAATGAATTCATTTATCCACATGACTATCTTCCCAATGAGAATACTATTATATCCATTCATTCATCCAACAAATATTTATCAAGTACCAGGCACCGTGCTTTGGATTTGCAGATATGATGTTGAACAAGTCAGACTAGATTTTTGCACTCATGTAATTTACATTCTAGTTGGTATGGAGAGAGAAAACCAAATAAACAAATCAGAAAATTTCAGATAGTGATTAAGACACAATACGGTACTAGGCTAGAGAGTGACTGGGAGTGGGGAAGGGATTGCTTGAGAGAGGGTAGTTAGGGAAAATCTTTTTGAGGGGGACATATTTAAGTAGAGAATGGAATAAAGTGAAGGAGCCAGCCGTGCAGCTATGAGGTAAGAGCACGCCAGTGCAAAGGCCCTGGGGCAGAGAGTAAACTGCAGTATAGTGACGCAGGGAATCATAGTACAGTCCGAGGCCCTAGTGGCTGGGAGGGATCAGATCATGTGAGGCTCACAGACATGGTATGAAGCCTGGATTTTATTTTAAGCGCAATGAGGAATTACTGAAGTATTCCAAGCAGAGGATTGGTACACACAGCCCTACTGCCAAGTTTTCTTATCTTCTTGTTTTCTTTTCTTCCCAAAATTTCACTTACTCCTAGACATGTCTTCCTACTAGGAAAGTTGCCCCTTGCATGAACTGTCAACTTTCTGCTTTGTTAATGTAC
Source organism: Vicugna pacos (assembly GCF_048564905.1). Lineage (NCBI taxonomy): Eukaryota > Metazoa > Chordata > Mammalia > Artiodactyla > Camelidae > Vicugna > Vicugna pacos. The sequence goes on from NC_132989.1 coordinate 8,993,690, forward strand.
ATAAAATTGACCTTAGGAGCCACCTTAGGGGATGGAGTAAGGGGAAGGAGGCTCTTGGCCCTCTACAACAAGACCCGTGCTGCTGCCTCATTCACTTCACATGATGAGCTTCTACCTCAGACTTCCCTGGGGGAGACAGAGTGTTCCACTGACCCTCCTCTGAACTCTCCCTGCTCTCGAGTTTGCAAAGGACCAGAGGTTCTTTGGTGGGGAGGGGGCGCCTGGTGGAGTGCTGCCTGTGTGTAATCTACCTTCTAATGCCATGTGTTAATGAAGATGAAGAGGCAAGGATGTGGTTTCCTCGTAGAGGTGGGAAGGCATTTGCCTGGAAGGTCCCTGAGGATGAGCTCCATGGCCATTTGCATGATGTGGTGGCCACATACTCAGCCACACCTTTCGTGGGAGGTGTTTGCTGGGCATTCATGAGCTGAGGCCACTGTGACAGATAACAATGTCCCATTCGGAGCACACAAAGGCCTCTGTCAGGGATGCGACCAGGCTTCGTTGTGGGCACTTATGCTAACACCTGACCCCCTTTTGTCTAATCTCTGTAAAGGACCGCCTTTGGCCTTCCACGCTGCTAGGAACCCCTCCCACCCCTGGCCTGTGAAGGCCACCAGGAGTTGGTTTCTTCCCCACTCTTCCCCCCTTCTCCCCAGCTCTTTCTGCTCCAGACACAGCAGCTTTTTGTTATTTGAACGCACCGTCTGCATATTCACCACTGAATTTTGCCTTCTCTCTGGAATGTTCCCTAACCTGTCATTCCCCCATCCCCTTTGCTTAGTCAATCCCCACTCTTCCTCGAATCTCCATTCAAGCATCATTCCTTCCAGGGAGACTTCCTTGACGCTTCAACACCTCCCTGCTCGTGCAGGGTTCCTTTGCTGTTTCCTCTTTGCCTTTTCATCATTTGAACTCACTCTCTATTACATATGCCTGCATGTGCCTATTCGATTAATATCTATCTCCCCCTACTGGAATGTAACCATGAAGCCAGCGACAATGTTTATTTTTGATCATATTTCACGCCCAGGAGTAAGCACAGTGGGCATCTGGCACCTGCCAGGCACGAAGTATGTGGAATGGAAGCTGAGTGTCTGTGACAGGTACGGGAACTGAGACCTAGGGCAGAACCTCTCCTATTTTGGGTTTTCTTATATAGGCCGGGACGCTTCCCCTTATCACTAAGGGAAGTCTTTTCTCTTCAATGTTACTGATCACCCTGTATGAGCTATGGGATGTGTTCCTAAGCGACACTCCATGAAGTGGGATTTTCAGGTGTTTTTTATCGTCTCTCTCTCTCTCTCTCCCTCCCTGTTTTTTTCCCTCCGACTTGTATGTATATACTAATTTTTTTTACATTAAACATATATTACTTCAAAAAATTAATCTGAAAAAAATCTCTGCAAGTAACTAATTCTTCTTAACTGGAAACTAAGGGGACTTGGGGATTTTGGCGCTGGAATCAGAGAGAAGAAAAGAAAATCCTGGCATCACACTTGGTCCAGCAAGGAACAATATCTGCATAGGTTTGATCATGTAAATAATACTTGTTTTTGGTTTTTGTTTTAGGCTACACTTTAGGACAAATTACAGATGCAGAACAAAATACGTACGTTACCAAAAACACAGCTGGGATGATATAAAAGTAAAAGTGCAGCTGACAGGAGGTAGGACGTAAAGTGTCAGGAGAAGAGGTTAGGAATGTAAGTTTCCACAGCTTTTAAGGAAAAGGGTGAAGATACGAAACAAAAAGAAGCCAAATGTTACCAAAAGAAGCAACAGATGCGTAAGTATATTATCTCCGACGACAAGAGGAAACAGTAGAAGTAACAGAAAATAGAGTCAAACACTGAGAAGAAGAGACAAGATGTCAACGAGCTAAAATCTCCTCTTTCCAACCAGAGAGCCCATAACTACTGCATAACGTTGCTAATTAGGAAACTGAGGCTAACTTCATGTTATGAATCGATACGGAGAGAACAACTAGCAGAACTAGTGACAGAAATGATGAGGACAGGTTGCCTCGGGATCGGGGTGCAGGTGGGGAGAGGTGCAGCAGAGCCCAGAATGATGTTTTCCATCACAAGCTCATGTGCATTGCTTGATTTATCACGTGCAATTAAAAATAATTTAAATGAAACAAGATGAAGAGGTTGGATGAAACAGTCTCTAAGGGTCCTTCCTTAGACTGTGAGCCAGGTTCTTTGTACCCGCTGTCTGCTTTATGACTCTGTACATCCTGTGACATAGGTCTCACGATCCCCCATCCTGTGTGTGAGGACACTGAGACTCTTGGGCAGATGGAGTGTCTTCACCAGGTCCAAACAGCGATAAGGAAGCAGCAGGGCTGACACTGAGACCCAGGGCCACGTCACAGCCACACCCATTGCTCTTCCATAGCAGCCCATGCGGCCAAAGCCTTGGGGAGCTTGAACTAGCCACCCGCCCCCACCATCATACATACACTATATGAAAAACGCATTATTAAAAACAGAAACAGGAGGAAATTACTTTAAAATCTCACTACCTGAGAAATATTTTAGCCTCACTCCTGAGAGGATTGCATCCTTTGTTGCTTTATTTACTGGGTTTTGGCCATAGCAACTAACATTCTTTAAACCTAAAAAAAAAAAGTGACATATCTATGCTGTTTGAAGAATGACAAGAGTCTTGCACCATCTTCTAGCTGAAAAAATGGAAATTACTGAAACCTGTTACCCAAACTCCAGAGGTTACCTCTACCCTGAATTTGTGTAAATAATTTCTTTGCAGGTAACTAATTTTTGAAGCTCTGCTGGTTTGATTCCAGGGTAAATAACTGGACCACTCATTGATCCCTATCAATTCCTTCTTTGCCAACCTCCCAAACCACAGTTCTCCACTCATACTTACTCATCCACAAAGCCCCATCCAGATGCACTTTCTACGAGTTTTCCGAGCCCCTTCAGTCTACAGTGAAAAACTTTTAAAAAACTGATCAGAGTCCTATTCATTCAGATCCCCCACCAAGCTGTCAGCAGGTTGAGCTGTCTAAGCCGGTCTCAGCCCAGGGCACCCGTGAAGGACAGTCAGAGCAGCGTTTCACAGAGTGTGAAAACACTGATCCGCCCCCTCAGCTGGACCAGCCTTACTCAAGACCTGCATTTTACCAGACATGAAAGGTCACAGAGAGGAACACAGACAACACGGGTATCATATTATCTAGAGACCAAACAAGGAGGTGCCAAATTCTCAGCACTGTCATTCTGACTAGCATATAGCCTGAGCAGACATTAAGTTGTTCATTCGTTTGTTGGTTCATTCATTCATTCACTTACTTGCGCGCTCAGTGAATAGTAGTCATCTATCACACACCTGTCTCTCTGCAAGGTGCTGGGGATACAGCAGTAAGCGAGGCAGACTGGTTGCATGGTCCTTACCAAGATGAGGAGGGAAACAGGCAAAATGGGCAGTTCTGGTAAAGGTTTTAACTACGGATTGCATGGGGGCTACGGGAATATGTAATCGGGACAATCAATCCAGACTTCTGGAGCAGCCGCCTTCTAATTTGGACTGGCCAGCTTGCCCCGACCTGCCTTTTTGTGACCCTGAACGGAGACTTCCTGCTCACAGATCAGACAGCTGGGCAGCCTGAGAGTCGTGGCTGAGTCAGGCACTAGCAGATGCCTCTATAAATTAAAAAGTGAGGTCAGAAGTACCTCTGGGGCATATGTTACTAAGAATAAATCTCACCAACCAGCAGAAGTAGCCAGAAAAAAAAAAAAAACCCTAATAACTTTTCCTCCTCCGTATACATCATGACCTTGTCTGCTCACTGACCCTTTTCCTTCTCAACTTCCTAGATTCCATGATGCAGCTTCTTTTTACACCCCTCAAGTTTGTGTTATGAAAAATGTGAAACATACATAACATTTGAAAGAACCAATAACACACTTATACCCTTGATGTAGAGTCACAATGAGCATTTTGCCGTATCTGCTTAACTCTCCCTGATTTACTGAATCACCTGAAGGTAAGTTGAAGCCACTGCATTACTCAGCCTTAAATGCTTCAGCACACAACTCCTGAAAGCAAGGACATCTTCCTATGTAACCTCAGTATTATGACCGTCTACATTAAATAAATTCTTGGTCATCATATAATGTACTAAAATGTCCTCAGTTGTTCCTAAGATGTTTCTTTTATAACCTTTTTTTTTTTTTGGAGGGAAACCAGGATCCAACCGTGATGTATTTTCTAAAGTGTGAGGACGAAGCAATTGCCCCACCCAGAAATGCTTCAATGCTTCCCTCCTTTGGGAGCGGCCGAGTGTTCCTGCTTCTGCACAGGATCCTCTCTGGGAGGAGACAACTGCTATTTGGGAACTTCTACACTTACCAAGTGCCACACTAATGCTTACCACTCCTATTGCTTAGGACTAACATATTACGGTTCTGAGAGAAGTAGTCATTATAATCAGTAGGAACCAAGAGCTACTGTAATGACTGGATAAAGAAGACATGGTATACACATACAATGGAATACTACACAACCCTAAAAAAGAATGAAATAATGCCATCTGCAGGAGCATGGATGGACTTAAAAGAGATTATCATACTAAGCGAAGTAAGTCAGAAAGGGAAAGACAAATACCATATGGTGTCACTTATATGTGGAATCTAAAAAAATGACAAATATGAACTTATTCACAAAACAGAAAGACTCAAAGATGTAAAAAACAAACTTACGGTTACAGGAGGGAGGGCGGGAGAGGGATAAATTTGAAGTTTGGGATTTGCAGATACAAATTATTATATATAAAATAGATAAACAACAAGTTCCTACTGTATATAGCACAGGGAACTATATTCAATAACTTGTAATAATCTAGAATGAAAAAGAAAAGGGAAAGGAATATATATATCTATATATATAGATATGAAATATATATATCTGAATCACTATGCTGTACACCAGAAACTACCACAACATTGTAAAGTGATTCAACTTCAATAAAAATAAATAAACAGACAAAAGCAATAAAAATTATTCTGTATGATACTATAGTGATGGCTATATGTCATTATGCATTTGTCAAAACCCATAGAATGTACAACACCAAGAGTGAACCCAATGTAAACCATGGACTTTGGTCGATAATAATGTGCCCATGTTGGTTCATCAACTGTACCGAATAAGCCACACTGATGAGGGAGGCTGAGGGTAGGGGAGTATACATGTGTGGGTGGGGAGGGCTATGTGCCAACTCTGTATTTTCTGCTCAATTCTGTTGTGAACCTGAAATTGTTCTAAAAGAATAGACTTAGGGAAAAAAAAAAAGCTAGTGTAAAACTGCCCTTTGTCAATAGAATAAAAGAGAAGAGGTTTTTGGAGTGAGGATGCAAAAATACTTTACTATAAGGAACCCACATAAAAACTCTTCAAGGGATGAGTATTTTATTTTTGGATTGCTTTCAGTCTTGAAACTTCCCGATGAACTATGAGGGTTTTCCATAAAAGACCACAGAACCTCATGTTCCCAACTCACCCACTGCATGGGGCTAACTGGGAACTTGGTTTCTCTCGGCTAACGGGTACCACACAGACTCAGAACACCTGATTACAACAGGGTCATGTGCCCCTACACATTTCAGATTCACGTAGAACAGCATTAGGTGCTACCTCTAGGCTCTGTTTCTGGGTGAAAAACCATCTGCCGGTGTTAGCTGACTTCCTAAGAGGGATCATCAAACCATTCTCAAAACAGTATTTTCTGAAATAACATTCTGAGTTTTGAGGCAACAAAAAGACAGGAACACTAACACGAATAAATTATGTTTTTGTCTTTGTTGAGTGCATGGGGAGAAATGAGCTGCAAAACCAGAGGTGGGGCACCCCCAGGAATCCCCACCCTTGCTTTCCGGTGGGAGGCGGGGAGGCAGGGGGACACCCCCTGACCAGAGAGCCCAGCGGTCTATACATTCCCTAATATGGACGCACACAGATGGTCAGGGTAACTGTTTCCTGCACACTGATGTTAAGCCCCAAGGATACACGGCCTGTGGGGCAGTCATCAACCTAGGCTTCCCACGTCCACCACACCCCTCCTCGGCACAGAAAGTATGGGCTGCAGCTTCCAGCCCTGCAGTGGGGACTCCGGGAGCAGGGGCAAGCTCGCATGAGGCACATTCCATCTGCTCCTGCTCTGTGGGCCGCTCACCTCCAGGACCTCCGTAGCCCTGGCTGAATAAACCAGTAATTCAATCTTAATCTGATTCTGTGTGTGTGTGGTCTTCCCCCTCCCTTGAATAATGCCACATATGACTAAGTCTCACCTCCACCCCTTCCCCTACCCCCCAAACTGTCAAGGGGAAAATGAATTATTATTTGGATAGAATCATGTCTGGTCAACTGGGAGAGATCTACAGCCAAAACACTGACCTAAAGAGTAGATTTTTCCTTCTCTCCAAGTGCGTGTCAGTGTCTTCCAAGGTTGGCGTTTTCCAAAAAGTGGAATTCGAGGTACAGGGCAATGGAATTTTGTAATAGTGAGTCACCTTGAGTACATATTTCCATTTTCAGTTTCCTATTCATCTTTCTGACAACTTTAATCAGAAAGTCTCCATGTGGAGCCAGCAGTCTTAGGACTTCTCTAACTTTTGCTAATCTCTGTGTTTAACAGAGAGAGAGTGGGTGCTGAGGTTACAGACACAACCCTCTTCTGGGAAGTCTTTCCCATTTCCCACCCTTTCCACTGTGTTCCACACATCAGGGCTTGTTCAGTGCCACTTTTCACTCAGTTGTAGTGGATCCTGTAGTGAAGAACTGATTCTTCTCAAACTCTTCCAAAAGACTGAAAAGGAGGGAATACTCCCAAACATATTCTATGAAGCCACCATCACCCTGATACCAAAACGAGACAAAGATACTACCAAAAAAGAAAATCACAGACCAATATCACTGATGAACACAGAAGCAAAAATTCTCAACAAAATATTAGCAAACAGAATCTAACAACACATAAAAAAGGTCATACACCATGATCAAGATGGATTCATCCCAGGGACACAAGGATGGCTCAGCATATGCAAATCGGCGTGATATACACCACATCTACAAGAGAAAGGGCAAAAATCACATGATCACCTCAATAGATGCAGAAAAAGCATTTGATAAAATTCAACATCCATTTATGACAAAAACTCTAACCAAAGTGGGTAAAGAGGGAACATATCTCAACATAATAAAAGCTATTTATGACAAACCTACAGCCAGCATAATACTCAATGGTGAAAAACTGAAAGCCTTTCCCCTAAAATCTGGGGAAAGACAAGACAAGGATGCCCACTCTCACCACTCCTATTCAACATAGTTTTAGAAGTCCACAGCCATCAGGCAAGAAAAAGAAATAAAATGGGTCCAAATTGGAAAAGAGGTAAAATTGTCACTATACGCAGATGATATGATACTACATATAGAAAACCCTAAAAGCTCCACACAAAAACTACTAGAGCTGGTAAAAGAATTTGGCAAGGTAGCAGGTTACAAGATTAACAGAAATTAGTTCTATTTCTTTACACTAACAATGAAATATCAGGAAAAGAAAGTAAAGAAACAATCCCTTTTAAAATTGAATCCAGAACAATAAAACACTCAAGAATAAATCTGACCAAGGAGGTGAAAGACTTGTACACCAGAGAACTACAAAATACTGAGGAAATTAAAGAAGACTTAAAGAAATGGAAAGATATCCCATACTCTTGGATTGGAAGAATCAATATTGTTAAAATGGCCTTACCATGCAAGGCAATCTACAGATTTAATGTTATCCCCATCAAATTACCCATGACACTTCACAGAACTAGAACAAATAATCCTAAAATTTATATAGAATCACAAAACCCCAGAATTGCCAAAGCAATACTGAAGAAAAAGAACAAAGCTGGAGGAATAACCCTCCCAGATTTCAGACAATACTACAGAGCTACAGTAATCACAACAGTGTGGTATTGGCATAAAAACAGACATATGGATCAATGGAACAGAACAGAGAGCCCAGAGATAAACCCACAGACCTACAGTCAATTAATCTTTGACAAAGGAGACAAGAATATACAATGGAGAACAGACAGTCTCTTCAGCAAGTGATGTTGGGAAAAACTGGACAGCCTCATGTAAATCAGTGAAGTTAGAACACTCCCTCATTCCATACACAAAAATAAACTCAAAATGGCTTAAAGTCTTAAATATAAGACAAGACATGAAGAAAACATAGGCAAAATATTCTCTAACGTAAGTCTTGCTTAGCAATGTTCTCCTAGGGCAGTCTATCCAGGCAACAGAAATAAAAGCAAAAATAAACAAATGGGATCTAATTAAACTTATAAGTTTATGCACAGCAAAGGAAACCATAAGCAAAACAAAAAGACAACCTATGGACTGGGAGAAAATATTTGCAAATGATGCAACTGACAAAGGTTTAATTTCCAGAATATATAAACAGCTCATACAACTTCATAACAAAAAACAGACAAACAACCCAATCCAAAAATGGGGAGAAGATCTAAACAAGCAATTCTCCAATGAAAACATACAAATGGCCAATAGGCATAGGAAAAAATGCTCAAATTGCTAATTATCAGAGAAATGCAAATTAAAACTGCAATGAGGTATCACCTCACACCACTCAGAATGGCCATCATTAAAAAAGTCCATGAACGATAAATGCTGGAGAGGGTGTGGAGAAAAGGGACTCGTCCCACACTGCTGGTGGGAATGCAGTTTGGTGCAGCCATTATGGAAAACATCATGGAGATTCCTCATAAAACTAAAAATAGACTTACCATATGATCCAGCATTCCACTCCTGGGTATACATCTGAAGGGAACTCTAATTTGAAAATATTCATGCACCTCAATGTTCATAGCAGTGCTATATACAATAGCCAAGACATGGAAACAACTTAAATGTCTATCGATAGATGACTAGATAAAGAAGTTGTGGTATATTTATACAATGGAATACTACTCAGCCATAAAAAAAGAATAAAATAATGCCATGCAGCAACATGGATGGACCTAGAGATTGTCATTCTAAGTGAAGTAAGCCAGAAAGAGAAAGAAAAATACTATACCACTCATATGTGGAATCTTAAAAAAAAAAAAAAAAGAAAAAGGACACTATGAACTCATCCACAAAACAGACTCGCAGATATACTAAACAATTTATGGTTACAAGGGGAAGGGGGTGGGAAGGGTTAAATTTGGGAGTTTGAGACTTGCAAACGTTAACCACTGTATATAAAAATAGACAGAAAACAAATTTCTTCTGTATAGCACAGGGAACTATATTTAATATCTTGTATTAACCTTTAATGAAAACGCATATGAAAATGAATATATGTATGTATATGCATGACTGGGACACTGTGCTGTACACCAGAAATTGACACATTGTAACTGACTATACTTCAATTAAAAAAAAAAAAGTCAACAGAGCAATCAGCACAGCTCAGTGGAGCAGCCAGCTCTCTGGCGCCGAGTATGTGAACCATTGGGATCTTGGGTTCTCGTTTCAATTCCTGCACTAGTTGTAGCTCTGAGAAAATCATCTCTTCCTTCAAGTCTCAGTTTCCCATCTGCAAGATGTGGGATTGCAGCAGATCAGTGGTTCTCAACAGGCGGAAGTTCTGTCCTGCAAAGGAGTACCAGGCAGCATCTGGAGACATTTGCGGCTGTAACAATTGGGAGGTGCTGCTGCCCTGGAGGGCGAGAGCCCACACACAGATGCTGCACAATATCCTGCCGTGCACGGACAGGCCTCAACAACCAGGAGTCTCTGACCCAAAGTGACCATGGTGCTGAGGTCCAGGCACTGGCCCTGGGCAGCCTCCAACAGCTCTCCTGGATCTGACCTGCCCTAGATTCTGTGAGTTTGGGCCTGAACTCTCCTCACCTCCTGCAAAGGTAAGTAACGCTCTGATGACCGGCCAGTATGACTATGGCTCACTCAACTATAAGGAGGAAGAAATAAATCAACAGCAGGGCCAAAGGCAGGGAACACTCCCAAGTGATGGGCAGGAGGCCCTGCAGCGAAAGGCAGACAGAAGGGCTGTCTCTTTGGCAAGCACTAAGGCCCTCCCCTGCTCACTTGAATGAACAGGGCCCTCTCCTGGTGTGTGTGGGCATAACACACAATGTGCAGGAGAGGAGAGGAGAGAGGAGGAGAGGAGGGGAGAAAACTACACAAAATTTGAACAAAAACTTGGTGATTGTGGAATTTTTCCTTTATGATTTCTCAAGGTAAAAAGTACTAGACAGAATAATAATTGTTAATGACAGAACTTGTTTTGAAAACACAAAAGATTTATAAATAGATACCTAACAAATGGTGGCCCATTTCAGATTTGATTCAACAAATATTTTTAAAGAGTCTACTATGGCCAGCACTGTGCGGACACTTGACAAATGAAAGACACAGCACCACCACCGCAGAGCGGGGAGGACGAGGGCTTTTCAATCAGTGACGCTGGAACAACTTGGATAGAAATGAAATTGGATTTCTACCTCCCACTCAACACAAACATCAATTCAGGCAAATAATAATAGACTTCAAGGTCTGGTTAACGCCTGGAAAGGCTAGACCCTAAGAACTTTTAGAAGATAACATCTTCATGACTTAAGAGTCGGATAAAAATTGCTTAAACAGGTCACAGGAGCATCAACCATATAGAAAAAGAAAAGAAAAGAAAAGAAAAAAAAACCTTAAGAACTTCTGCTCATTAGAAAACATACCCCAGAAATGTATCTATATGTATCCATAATACATACATCAATAAGGAAAAGATAACTAGAAATCAATAAGGAAAAAATAACTCAGTTAATAAAACAGGCAAAAATATCGAACAACGTTTCATAGGAGAGGCTGCCCAAATGGCATTACCATATGGAAGGAGGCCCACCATCATTAGCCATCAGGGAAATCAAAACCATAATGAGGTATCACAACACATCCACCAGAATGGCTATGATTGAAAAGACAGGCAAATCCAACTGTTCATGAGGACGTGAACAAATTAAAACTCTCATGCACTGCTGAACAGGAGTATGTATGTCGGTACAACCACCTTGTAAAAATGCTTGGCAGGATCTACTGAAGCTAAACATGTCTACGCATCGATCGAGCCTTTCCACTACTAGGTATTTACCCACTAAAAATGAGAGCATACATCCACCATTATACCTTTACTCGTAACGGTATCACACTGTTAACAATCCAAACTCCAATCCACAGCAAAATGGGTAATTCACATAGTCTGTACAGTGAGAATCCTGCATATTCCATACACAGTTGACCTTTGAACAACACGGGGTTTGAACTATGCAAGTCCCCTTACTCACGGATATTTTCCAGTAGTAAACCTTACAGTACTACAAGATCAGCGGTTGGGTGAATTTGCAGATTGGAACTGTGGGTGTGGGAGGATGGATTTGGAGGGCCCACTGTAAAATTACACACAGACTTTCAGTTGTACAGAGTGTGGGCACCTCTAACCCCCATGTTGTTCAAGGATAAACTGTTAATGTATGTCTGGTAGACCTTCATTAAAAACACCGAGCAAACAAATAGCCCATCCCACAGGTGTATGGCCTTCTGTACTGACACTGCAGCCTTAATTTTTCATAAGTACCCAACTTAAAGAAGAAACTCTATCTTTGTCCAAGTGATCAGTCTTCTCAATTTGTATTCCCTCCACTTACAAATTTAATGATACATTAATAATCTGTTAAAAAAAAAAAAGACAAGCCACAGAATAAGAGAAGGTGTCTGTACCACGTATACCAATAAGGAAACTACAACTGGAAAAACTCTGCAGATCTATTAGAAAAAGACAACACAAGAGACAACACAAGATACTTTTCAGTATCCTTCCAGTTTTCTGAAACCATTATGTAGTATTTGCATTTTTAAAATTAACTTTTAGTTCAATGATAATACATGAATATATTTTCCTTGTAAAAAATTAGACATTCCAGAGAAGGCAAAGTCCCTGCTGACCTCTGATCCTGGCTCTTAGAACTAGAGGTAACCAGAGAAAATCACTGAGCTACTTGGTATGCTTTTTCCTAGCTTTTTCTTCAATACAGGGTTATTTTGCTTGTTTCACTTGTGTGACATCATAAGGTGTGTCTTGTCTTGAAACTCACTTTTTTTTCACTCGATATGTCTTTCACCATTTCCTATGCTGTATGTACAAAGTCACTTTCACACTTTATTCAACTGTCTCACAGTCCTCTACAGGATGGACATTCCAGTTTAAATCACCCTTCCTCCTCTATGAATGAACATTAAGGTGAGCGCCTTCCCCCCCCCCTCCTTTCCTCCCTCTTCCTTTCATTTTTTGTTATTAGTGCTCCTATTTAATAAGAACAATCAATATATTATTTAAAAATTTGTTTACTTCCAGCTCCATAAACTAAAAAGCTCCAAGAAAGCTCACGCCTCATTCTAACCTCAGAAAGCACTGTCTCAGCTGGGGATTTCCCCAGCTGTCGAGGTAGAAAGCAGAGTGCACAGCTTTGGGGAGCCCTGATTCTTGCTATGTCCCCTTCCCACCCCTATTCCCCCAAAGATCGAGGTTAGTCCTGGAAACCTACACTTTTGTTCTTCCACCTTGCTGCTGATGTGCTGTGTGACCTCCTCAGGCGAGTTGTGTCCTCTCTGATTCTCTATTTCCTCACTTATGCATACTGCTGGGGTCTCTCTCAGTTCTGAAGGGCTATGATGCTAAGGGTCCTGTTGTCCTCAGTAATATATGCAACTGACCGCCCAGGCAGGGATGCCTGAGACAAAACTTTCCCTTCCTTGTAGCCCCATTTGTAGCCCCACCCATAGTCTGCCTCTTGGGGTCTGTACAAGGGAAGCTGAATTGAGGCTGCTCATGAAAGGAGGTGCTGACCGGTGACACTAAGAACTGAGGCCTCATGGACCCGCCCTCCCCCTCTTCCCCATCTCCTGTGCGGTGTCTGCTACGTATCCTATCCCTGTGACTTCTGACGGCTAAGTTGCCATAGCAACCAGGTCCGCTGAACCATGTTAAAACCCTGTTACCACAGAGAAGAACACTTAGCTGTCTCCAGAGTCCATTTAAGGGGGAACAGAGAGGCCATTACTCCTTACAGGCTGTGCGTCAGAGATCCTCGGGTGGGAAGGGTCTGAGAGGGCAGTTGGTCCAAATCTCTGGTCGTAGAGATGGGGACCCCAAGGTGTGGACTGAGCCAGCTCACTCCAGGTCCCAGCAAGGCAGGAAGCCTCTCGGACTTAAGATGATTTCTTGCTCTTACTGCTTCCTTCTTATTTCTCTCTGTCATTGTCTTACCTCCTCCCAAGTTCCTTCCCTTCCCTGCCCCTCTCCCTGTGCCTCCTGCCTCGAAGATGACCCCGGGACTGGACAACTGCAAACTACCTTGTCCTTTGCTCATCCTCAAGCTGGTTCTTCTCCCAACAGCCAAAAGGCCACTAAAAAGTAAATCAACCCCTCCAGCCTCCGTCTCACAGCACCCTAAGGCTTCCTCCGAGTCCCATGTGGCCCGGGACTGCAGCCACCTGCCTCTCCCAGCTCAGCCCCCACCTTGGCTACTTTGCCTCTTCACTCCAGCTCTCTCTAGGGCTCTCTCTTAAAGACATCAAGCTCCATCCTTTCCAAAAAACCGCACAGCCTTCCCGCACCCGACTCTCCATCTATTCCGTTTCCCTGTTTATTTTTTCACAAGTGCCACGATATGCATTCACATCTCCGGTTGTCCACTTCGTCAGTCGTCTCCCTCTCCAGAATAAAAATGTAATAATTCGCCTCTCTTATTCATGGCCACCTATCCACCACTTAGCACCGCACCTGCAAGGAGCAGGCTCTCAATACCCTTTTGCCGAACGTGTGTGTGGACAGACGAAGGCAGGGATGGACGCGGAAGGATATGCCTGCTGCGCCCTGAAGAGGATAATGAAACACCCCTCTCCCTTCCCTTCCACTGCTCCCCCTGGACCAGTGACCCCACGCCTGTAGCGCTGGCCCGCCTGTGCATGCCGCACGGGACCCGAGCAGGGACAAAGCCCAAAGGGCGTGGGGAACCAGCCTTTGTGAATAAGCCACGGGGGCCGACAAACAGGCCAACTGCCGAGGGGAGAGAGAGCACGCTGGTTCTGTGTGGTCCCAAGAGGCGGGAGTACGCGGACTCTTGCTTTAACCCGTTATGGTAACTCCGACCAATTATTTAGTTCTTACTGTATGCACTTTACATGCGTTATCTCCTCTGAGGCTTTAACTTCCCAGCGGGGTAGAACCGCCGTCTCCCATCACAACAAACGAAGATAACGCTCCGTGCCCTCCCCTCGGCCTAGCACAGCTCTCCCGGGTTCTCCACCAGGCGAATTCCTGGCCATTCTCCAGGTCACCTCCTCAGGGAAGTCCTCCCTCACCCGCAAGACCACACGAGGGGGACCGGCTGCCGCTGCAGCCTCAGCGCAGTGCCTGGCCTGTGGCAGCCCGGAGTTGTTACAGGTTTAATGGGCGAATGGAAAACTCAGACTCCAACGGGCTAGCCCAGCGGAGGTGGGGCTGGGGTGGAACCAGGTCAGTGTGACTCAGGGCCTGCTTCCGCCCCGTGGCGGGATGGCCGGAGCTGTCTGAAATGCAAGGCAGAGGAGCGCGTGCCCGCCATGGACGCGCACGGAGCCAAGCTGCGGGGCCCCGGGCATCGGTGGGGTGGGGGTCCCTTCCAGCCCGGGGACGCGCCGAACCCTCGGACTCACCAGAGCTTGCTCGATAAGCAGGCAGAACAGGATGGCGTTGCCCACCTCCCGCAGGCTCTGGAACACGTCGGTTTTGAGCTCCGCATACTCGATGATATCCTTCAGCTGGTGGTGGAAGAACTCCAGGATCCCTGGGAGATGAAGGGGGAGGGTCGGTGGGAAGTTCCTGCCAAGCACTGTGTCTGCAGTATCTCATTTACCACTGTTAACAATACCGCCAACGACTATTACCCCCATTTTCAGATGAGGCTCAGAGAGGGTAAGTGGCACGCCCACAGTCACCCAGCTGGGGCGGGGGGGGGGGGGGGGGAGAGCAGCAAGAATGAAAACCAGAGCTTTCGACTTTCCTTCTCTGACTCACACTGCCCCAGCCGCTGACATCTTGGTATTTAGGAAAAACAGTTGCTGCCAATCTCCTAATCTCCACCTTTCCCTCCTCCCCAGGCCCCTAGTTCAGCCCATGCGCCTTCACTTTAACAGAAGGAAAGTACTATTTCTCTGCCTAGAGCTGAGCGACAAAAACTCCTGTTCCCTGACTCACCTATGAAATGCCACTTTACACCAGACCTGGGCGCTGGCCTCCTCCCAACAGGCAAACGGAGGAAGGAAGGGCAGAGGGGCTGAGCTAAGGAAGACCTTTAGGAGCAAACCTCGCCGTGCAGGACTTAGACGTCCTCACGTCTGCCGTCCTTTGGCAGCTTCCCAGCAGTGCTGCGAGGCAGGCCTGGCGGGCGTTATTTACTCTCACTGATGGGAGGCGACACTGCTGCTCAGAGGGTTTAAAAATGGTTCAAGGTGCTCTGGCTAGTGGCAGAGGAAGGCGGCAAAGCCAGCGCTCTGCCAGCTCGCTGCCGTGGTAGAGAAGCGGACACCCCGAGGGAGATGGCCAGAACCCCCTCCCGCCGTGAGATGGGTCTGGATTATCTTCCTGTCACCACACGGTCACCAACCTGGGGAGCCGTACTCATGTCGGGGCAGGCGGCATATCTTGGGCATGACTTCAATCAGTGTTTTCACGTACTGGAGGATGGTGCCTTGGAGCTGCCAAAAGAGCACAAGAAGTGGGAAATAATCCATCGCCGCTGCATATGCGCCTCTCAGGGCTCAGCTACTAGGGTGTACGGGCTTCTGTTGAGACCTATGAGTAAATGCTATGGACTGAATGTGTTCCCCTCAAATTCCTGTGGTGAAACCCTAACCCCCAAGGTGATGGTATTTGGAGATGGGGCCTTTGGGAAGTAATTGGGTCATAAGGGTGGTGCCCCCACAATGGGATTAATGCCCTTATACGAAGAGATGAGAAAGATGACGTCCATCTCTGCCATGTGAGGATGCGGTGAGAAGGCAGCTGTCTGTGAGGCAGGAGAAGGGGCTGCACGTGCTGGCACCCTGATCTTGGACTTGCAGCCTCCAGAACTGAGAGCAATACACCTCTGTTGTTTAAGCTGCCCAGTCCATGGTATATTTGTTACCACAGCCCGAGCTGCCTAAGATAGTAAGGCACTGCTCCCGGAGAGGACAGGCAGGCTCTCTCCTAAAGGCGGGGGGCAGCCACATTGCCCTTTATAAGGGAACACGGGCTCTCTCTGAAAGACAGAAAAGGGAGCTGTCTCATTACTCCCTTGGGCTTACAGACTTGAAAGAAGGCAGTTTCTAGGCATGGGGTCCTTCCTGGGGTTGGGGTACTTACACGATACCCAGAATAAGAGCTAAAATGAAATGAGGCCACAGAGTGGTGGAGTCTGAGGCACATTATCTAATTCAAGCATGAAAAATACATGGCACCTCCAACCCTCCTGTGTCCCCAGCAGACGTCTTTAATCAACTACCACATTTTCCTGTGTAACTCTAGATTTAGCTTCACAACGTATAACCACCCCTGGTTCTACACAGCTGCTACGAGAAGGCTAGAGTTAGCAGGTGAATCCTGTTTGCTGTTCCTGACACAGTTATGCATTACTTTATTTCTCTTCTGTCATCTCCAATTTCAAGAAAGTCTTGTTTCAGCCTTGCTGCAGCAGTGTCCTGGGGAATTAGATGAAGGTTCAGGTGACCATTCTTGGGGTGGATACAGAATGGTGGCAAAGGGATACAGAATTCCATCGGGGCCAGTGGAGTGCTGGGAGTAGCAGTCAGCAGGAAACCCCAAGGGGAACGAGCACAGTGATTAGAGATCTCCGCCCGGGGGCCTGGGGGGAGGGACGGCAGCACGTGTGTCATGGATTCATCATGCTCAAATCAGATAATGCAGCATGCGGTGGGGGAGGTGTATGAGCAGTCAGGCCTAGGCCTTAAAGTCAAGATCAAGATTGCTGAGTGCAGTTAGCAAGTAAAAAGAGTGAGCGCAGGGTCAGAAAATGAGAGGCAAAGCCACAGGTCAGAGGGGGACTGAAATGTTACAGGGCGATGGGTGATAGGAATCAAGGGACAAGGGCAGATGATTCCCCGGGTGACTCCTACGGACAGAGATGAAGAGCCTGGGACTTGACTTTCCAGGCCAGGGAAAAAGTGACAGCAGGCCTCATTCGTCTCAACCCCACTGTGCCCATCCCTGGCCTCATCACGGCCCTTCCTTACCAAGCTCTTGACGATCTTCAGCAGTTCCTCCATGACCACAGCGATGCCCTGGTAACCCAGGAGCCTGCAGATGGTCTTGAAGTGAGGGGGGCCCACGAAGTTCCTGTAGGAGCTGTAGATGTGGCTGTAGGCAATGTTCAGAGGCTGGAAAGCACGGAATGTGGTGGAGTCAGTGGTGGAGTACTGAGTGGACACAGTGGTGACTCCTGGAAGGCGATGTTTCACTGATACAAGGGATGGAAACCTGAGGATACTCATGCGCTCTCACTGAGGACCCCTGTGAGTACGTCTTGCAAGGTGCTAATAGAGAGTGGTGGTCAGTGACCACAGCACAGAGCAGAGGTGAGGCAGCGGCTCCCTAACACAAGAGAAGAAAGGGCTTCCAGGCAAATGCCTTCTTGATAGAACTCATGCCACTCACAAACCAGGACTTGCACAAACTGAGCCATGGGGATGGGGTACAACAGATGATTTTCTTTCTCCAGAGGCATCTGCACTACTAGGAACTGGCTGCAAGAACCATGTGAAAACTGAATCGCTGGTCCAGCGTTGCCTTCTCTCTTCCACATCCAGGTGCCTCCATCCATCATGGGTAGGGGAGGGGGTCGTGGGAACCAAGAGGCCTGGGAGGCAGGAGACCTCTGCTGAGGGCATGGGAAAGTCACCTAGCCTCTTTGAGCCTCAGTGTCTTCATCTATGAAATGAGGTGGTTAGATCAAATCAGTGGTTTATGGCTTTTCAAGTAGCCATTAAAAAAAAAAAGATGCCATGGAAACAAGTATGTGAAACAGATAAAAGCAGAGCTGCTCTGACTGGGAGCTGGTTGGGAGCCCAGAGCCCTGGTCACTGAAGGGCCACCTCCGTTGTCCTCTGGACCCCATGAGACACCTTTGCTGAATTAGTGAGATCTCTTTAAGATCTTTCTGTCTGAAAATATATGACCAAAATGTAGGGCTCTGATTTGGTCTCCCTTAGCTGGTGAGACTATAAAGTGATGACTGACGTTCTGAGATGCTGCCTTTTACGGAGCACCTCATGCCAGGCTTCATGAAGCCCTTCATTTAATCCAGTGTATGTGATACCTACAATTCCTGGCCCTGTTTCACAGATGGGGAAACTGAGGCTAAGGGTGGTAGTAGCTTGCTCAAGGTCACACAATTCATAGGTAACTGAGCCCTGATCTGAACCTAGGCAGGTGTGATTCCAAAGCCCGTGTCCTTAACCTCTGCCTATAATGATGAACTTTGGAGGGTGAATTCTTACATAAACATACCCATTAAAAAAAAAACCAAACCTTCACTCCTAACCTGACTCCTAAGTACAGTTTTCCTACCTAGAATTGTAGCAGACCTGTACACAGATCATGCAAATATGGACTGACCACATCTCCTATTCTATTAGCTGACATTCTCTATTAGTTGGCTAATGAGAAATCCTACTGTATTAAATAGGAGCTGTAATGATGCTTTTGGAGTTCTGCAAGAGTCTCGACTCTCTGGAGCCACCGAGGGAAGATTTAATCATTTTCAGTCTGGGTTGTACATTAAGTATGTTTTACTACATATGGATTATTCACAACTTTCCAAAACAGTATCACAATTACACTACCCTCTAGTAATGAGGATATGTGAGGAACACAATTAGAGGTCCCACTAATAACAAGGATGCATGAGGAATGAGGACACCCACTCCCCCCGCAGGTGAATAATGGTTCTCTCGGTAAGATAATGCCTATTTATGGGGAGGCTCGGGGTGTGAGATAGAGCAGCGCTCTGCACTCAAAACTGGTGTGCTGTCATCGTGAAGCTCTGCCTGAGCCTGGGGAGGGGCATCTTTTAGGTAGTTACTAAAGATTTCTAAATGGTGTCGGGGAGGAATGGTTTATGCAGGGATGGAAAACAGAACCGATGAGAAGCATGCTGTTCGCTGGCGCTGACCATCAGCAAATCCTGGAGGATGCGAACTGCTGAGTCTGAGTCAGCTGTGGGCCAGGCCATATGATTTCCTGCGTGTGGCGCAAACCCTCCTAGTGCTTCTGTGACAGGCCACCCTGTCGAGCAGGGCTGGGAGCGGGGAGAGGTGAGTGAGGCACCGGGGCACAGGTGCCAGGGGGCGCTCCCTCTCCCAAGTGCACCCGAGTTCTGGCCCTGTAATCAAAGTCCCGCTCTGGGGTCTGTTTCCTCTCTAGGGATGAGGGGTATAAAACATCAACAAACCATGGCTTACCTCTGCTACGGGAAGGAGAGTGACTAGAAGGGGCACGGGAAAACCTTTGAGATGATGGAAATGCCCTATATGTTGACTGGATTCTCCTCTACACACGCATACATTTGTCAAAACTCACGAAAGCGTATGTACACTTATGACCTGTGCATGCTATGGACTGAATGGTTGTGTCCCTTCAAAATCCGTGTGTTGAAATCCTAAGCCCCATTGTCACGGTATTAGGAGGTGCGACCCTCGGGAGGTAACTAAGTCGTGAGGGTGGGGTCCTCGTCAGTGGGATGAGCGCCCTGCAGGAAGACACACAAGATTGCTCCCTCTCTTCCCCATCACGTGGGATGCAGTGAGAAGAAGGCTGTCTGCAAACCAAGAAGTGGGCTCTCATCAGTCACTGGCTCTGCTGGCACCTTGATCCTGGCCTTCCCAGCCCCTAGAACTGTGAGAAATCAAGGCTATTTAAGCCACTCAGTCTGCGGCATTCTTCTCACAGCAGCCTGAAGCTAAGACAGTAGCTTTTATCGCTTACGATTATACCTCAACACAAAAATAAATTAAAAAGCCCCCTGGGCTGTGTCATAGCCTAATTTAACCCAACACTTGTTTTCAAAGATTCAAAAACGAAAATAAGAATTGAGTTCCCTCCCAAAGAGGGCTGCCGCTCGAGGCCGCACAGGCAGGAGGGCATGATGACCAGGCTCTGTCCCCGGCCCCGAGGGGCACCTCACGGACTCATCCCCCAGACAAGCCACCTCCCCACTCCTCACCCACCCCAGGCACTCAGGGCCTCTCCTCTGAACCCAGCAAAGCTCTGAGCATCTTCAGTCTTTTTTCAAATATCCTATGAAAGGAATTTTTGAGCAACAGGGAGGTTTCAAATGGATATCCCTGGAGGGGACAAAAAGCCACCAGCGAGTTTTTCTTCCCTTTGTGATTCTCTGATTTCGTTTCTGGCTTTGTCTGCGCCCAGAGGTTTTTTTTTTTTTCTTTTTTACTGAGGTGGGCACACCTAAGTTCAAATTCCAGTTCCATAAATTTATTAGCTAGCTAATCTTGAGCAAATTACTTAAACTCAGTTAGTGTTGGCTTTCCCTAAGTCAAGATAATAATACCGCTCCAGCAGGGTTGTTGGAGGTTCAAATGAGATAACATACATAAAGCACTTAGCATGGTGCCTGGCACACTGGACATACTCACTGAAACAATAAATAATAAAAAACTCATATTAACTTTGTTTTGGTAATTGGGAAGGTAAAGAATAAGTAACTACAGCTTCCCAGTCAAACTTCCTCCAGCAGCTTTGGCTGCAGTCATGATTCTTTGAATGTGGGGGGGACAGTACACCTGTGGGGTGCAATGTTATATAACACAGTGTATGTCCTACGTGGGGATGTGACAGAGGGCACAGCCGAGATCGGCTGATGGAACACATCAAAAAATGCAGACGGTGCTCAATATTTAGAAAATTATAAAAATGGGAGCTGTCCGACAGCAGACTGCGCTGGGGAGAGACCGAGAAACACGACCAGGTTGTTAGAAGGCCGCGCTGCCTGGGGCAGAGGGCTGGGATAGATGTGCTATGAACTCCCCTCCAAGATACAATTTCCAGGACAGTCCTCCAGACGGGCACCCTTCCTAGCAGTCTTCCTTCTTAACCCTCACTCCCGCCCAGGGAGCTTCTAATACAAGTTTCCCTTAGCATTTCCTGGCAAGCACAAATAAAAATATATCTGGGTAGATGGAAACTGTTTAGCAGCCCCTCTCCCCCACCTCCCTAGTTCTAGGCAGTGAAGAGCGATTTTGGAATTGTTTTCTCACACACAAGGGCTTTAAAATACCCCCCTACTCAGTGCACACTGGAGGCCTCTTGTTAGCATTCCTACACCAGTCTTGGAGTCTGGTCTACACCAGACAGACATTCAGGCCTCAGCTGACGGCCCAAGCTCAGGAAGGGCCAGCATGGAAAGAGCAGAATTCAAATCCTCCAAAGTGCGCAAGCGCCCCTCGCTGCCCCCCCCCCACCGCCCCAGAACACAGCCATGCAGGAGGAGTGGCACACACATGCTGGCAGGGACATGCACGCACACCCCCGCAGGGCACCCGTCTGACCTGCTGGCTCAGTAGGAGGCTGGGCCCTATTGAGAAAATGTGGGAATATGGGAGCCGGGGTATTTTCTGAGGTTTGGCAAAGAAAAACAGGAATGCGACATGACTTGAGACACTGGAAGCTTGCTACAAATCTCCCACACTGAACTGACTCTGCTTATGATCAACGCCTGCCCTTAGGAACTAATTATGTACCCTGTTTGGGACACCTCACTTAAAATCAAGCTTGGTGAAACCCATCCTGCACAAAACAGATACCTTTATGAGATCTCAAGAAATGATTCTCATTCAGAAACCTGGAGCCATATTATTAATTTGTGACATAGATACAGATACACATTTTTTTTTTTTAAAAAAAAGGTAAAACTGTTTTAAGTGGAGAAAAGTTGAACTTGATCTTTCAGATCCTGGGCACTATAATATTAACTGTAAATTGACTTTTTAAAAAAATTGTGGTTAAAATACACATTCACCCATAGGTGCTACCATTTTAACCATTTTAAAGTGTTGTAAATGGACTTTTAGTCATAAGGCCTCCGTCTCTCACCAGACGGTAAACAAGACCAGCCACTCCAAACACGGAGGTCCATTTATTTGGCAGGCTGAATTTGCAAGCAATTTGCATCTCTCCTTTCTGGAATCACCATTGCTGGTTTCAGAGATCCCAAGAGGAATTAAAACTGTTTCTCATTTCCTGTTTTAGACAATTTCTCTAATGTTCCTCGAGCAACTAGAATACCGTCGGCCCACCAACACAAACATAGCTCTCTAATTCGGAGGGAGAGAACTGGGGCTCCAACTCTAAAACCACTGCAGGTAAACGAAGACGCGGGTAAATGAATAAAACAGCAACATCGTCCTTGTCGGGAAGTCCACAGAGCAAGGTGGTGTAAAGAACTGATAAACCCTGGGTTACGGGTTCAACCTGCTGCTACGTGTGGGTAAAACTGATGACGCGCTATCTGTCCCCTCCTGATGTCTGGTGAGCTCTAGGGCGGGGTCCCCAACCTCGGGGTTCCTTCTTGGGCTTCTCAGCTCAGAGGCTGAAAGATCCAGGGGAGATGCAGTAGAGACCTCAAGAAACGATGTGCCCCACTTTTTTGTCTCGTGAGTAAAGTCCTTCGGAGAAGGCAAGAGGGAGAGCAGGGACCCAGCCCTCCTGTTCAGAGAGACGCTATCAACACTGCAATACCTAGAGATGCTAGAATTTTTGTCACTTTTTAAATAATCTGCACCCATCTGATGACACAGGTGTATCACACTTCTCTGTTGACGAATGTTTCCCATAACAATTCCTTCGTAATTGCTTAGCTGTATTTGTTTCCTTGTGGCCGTTGTCACAAATGACCACAAACCTGGTGGCTTAAAACAACAGAAATTTACTCTCCTGGTTCTGGAGACCATCATCCACAATCAGTATCACTGGGCTGAAATCAGAGTCAGCGTGGCCACACTCCCTCCAGAGGCTCCAGGCAAGAATCTGTCCCTTGCCTCTTCCAGCTCGGGTGGCTGCCAGCGTTCCCTGGGCTGTGGCTGCGTCTCTGCACCCTCACGTCCTCCTGCTGAGATCTGGCCTCGTCTGTGTCTGTGTAGCCCTCCGCTGCCTCCCTCTTATAGGGACACCTGTGATGGCACTGGGGACCCATCCTGATAAACCAGGACAATCTCCCATCTCAGGATCCTTCACTTACTCGCATCTGCAAAGCCCTTTTCCCGAACAAACACATTTCCAGGTTCCAGGATTAGGGCCTGCTACCTCTAGGGGCCAGAAACTGCCTCCTCCAGCGGGTGAGGCAGGTACAATCACCCCCATTTACCACGGGAGAAACCTAAAGCCCAGGTGAGGTGAGGTGAAGGGACTCGCCCTTAGTGAAATATACCGACCTTCTGCCATAGCCACCAAACGCCAAATTAGCAAAATTCTTCTGGACATTGTGGAGCCTTGGAGTGTGCCACACGGATACAAGAGGGAGGGTGGTGGTGGCAGGAAGTCAGCTGGTGCCCGAGGCAGAGCCCCTGCTCAGGCCACATGTGGGCCCGGCTGAGAGGTGCCCACCTGGCTGCAGCAAAGCACTGGGTCCTGGGCCCCAAGGACCGGGACTTAATGGGAGAGGCACCGCGAGAGAGAAGATGACGAATTTCCCCTGAGGTCAAACAAGGCTCACCCCGGCGCATCATCTAGCTACTGGCAACCCCTCCAAGGCAAAGATCACACCAACAATCTCTAAAGGCCAAAACGTCACTGGGAAGTGACTGGTGTAACTTCAGGGATTTGTGCCACAATCTGTATCACTTAGACGGCAGTTTTATGACAGACTGTCTGTAACTTACCTACAGAATCATACTTTTAAAGTTTAGACTCATGTACTAATGTTGGTTACTGAAGCAGCTGCAAAAGTTGGCATTTAGTATCATCCCTAACCCCGAGTGACAGAGCTCCTGGGCAGGAGTTCTTGGCCTCCAGACTCCGGAAGAGGAAACATTTATTCGCTGACCAGTTTCCTCCAAATGTATTTGACGTTCCCTCCGGTCCTGTCGGTGATCATCGGGTGGCTGGCTGTCCCCTCTGAGGTCTTTCAGTTTCTTGCCTGTTCCCATCACTTCAGAATCCACCAAACTGCATATTCCTGTCTCTATCCCTCAGTAGAAGTTAAGCAGGAGGCACAGAGCTACTGGTGACCGCCGTTTGGGGAAGAACCAGCAGAGCAGAGTGCATCAGGGAAGTCAGCTGAGCTCCTGGACTCCGGGCCCCCAGGCCTCAGCGCAGGGCGCCACTCTGCCACAGCCTCGCTTTGTGATTTGGGTCAAGTCAGTTAATCCCTCGGGGCCTCCGTGTCTCCCTTGGTACACGGTGATAAGAGGGCCTACGCCAGAGTTCCCCGTGGGTGAAACGCGAAAACACACGTAAAAGGCACCAAAATGCTCTCATTGGTATTTCTGAGTTGTAGGAGCTTGAATGCTGTCTTTGAACTTTTTGATTTTCTTTATGTACAAAGAGCATGTATGTTTTAAAAAATAAAGTGATTTGAAGGGGGAAAAAGGGAAGGAAGCGTTGTGCAGGGTGCAGACCTTGTCCATCACAGCCTCTGGATGAAGCTACAACCAACTCAGAAAATGGCTCTGAGGAAACGGCCCACCGACCTTTTCTTCTTAATAATGACAGCTGCTGTCTCTAAGCCCAGCTCTGCAGCGGTGGGCTCATCTCACTGCTACAAGGATGCCAGCGGGCGGGTATTACTCACAGCTGCCTTTTCCAGAAGTTAACCAAGGCCTAGGAAGGTGAGAAAATTTGTCCAAGGCCCTGGAGGCAGGATTTGAACCCAGACTGGGGACTTCGGGGCCTGGATGCCAATCAGCTTTGGGACCGAGGTATGCCCTCACACTGTCCCTTCACTGCCACCTTGAGGGAGGGTGTGGGGACCCCCAGTCTTGGCTGGTTTCCTGTGGCAGGGATTTACTTCCCGTGTAAACCATCCAGAGGCCGCCTGGCCTGACAGCCACAATTTGGATGCCCTGCAGGGTCCTCCCCGAAGGTGGAGAGAGTGAGCATGGCTTGGATGTGATGTCCTGGGGCAAGTGTCCCCAGAGGTTCCATCCCAGCCACAGAGCTGCATGGGCTCCTCTGGGTGCTGCTGGTGAATGGTGACGGCCCTGGACTGGAGTCAGGGAGCCGGATTCCCCTCCTGGCTCTGCCACCCATCAGTCACCCGGCCTGAAGAAAGCTGTCCCTTCTCTTGGGATCTGTGAAGCAAGAGGAATTCACACTCTCCCAGTGTCTCAACTTCTCACGTAAAAAGTTCAATGTTAAAAGCAGCATCCAGGAACATTAAAAATAAATTTCTGTTCTTGGTGGCAAAGGCTTGAGTTCCGTCTCATGACTCCACAGGCCCCCTAACGCTGATATTTTTATTCCCCTCAAAATAACTTTTGCAAAAGGCATCTGCAAACGACCACACTGGCCTCTCTGTGGAGAGGACGCTTTTATGCTCGGCAGGGAGTCACCATTAGCACGCAAGACAGCAGGTTTTCGACAGACCCCTGGGAAGACAGAAGGCCACCAGAAGCACAGAGCAAGTGTCTAATTGGGGGACAGCAGGCACCCTGAGCTTCCACGCCTCACAGAGACCCTTGGCCTGGGGAGGCTCTGTGATCCACCAGCAGCTCTTTATAACTTTCTGATTATCACTGATGTAAATCAAAAGGAAACCTTCATGGGTTCACTTGGATACTTTGGCCAAGAACCGAGAAGAAAAAAGATGATTTTTAAAAACACCTAATTTGTGTTTTATTATTGTGTTATAGAATCCGGGTCTAAATCCGCCTGAGCAAGGGCTGCTGTAACAAATCACCACAAGCTTAGTGGCGTAAGAGGACAGAACTGCATTCCCTATTTCAGACGTGCTCTGTGATGTCCCCTCAACAGAATGGTGGTAACACATTCTTTCAAGGTTGAGGGGAACAGGAAGGGCTGGATTCTCAGAGGCAGACATCCCTTTGTTGAAAGTGCAAAAGGGCGAGGAAGAAAGTCAGGACTCTGGAAGGAAAAGGAACTTTGGGGATCATTCAGTCCCCGAAGAGTAAAGCTTCCGTTTCTTTCAACTCCAGTTGGCTGACAGGGAGGCGGCATCTTGGGATGCTGTGTCTAGAAGGATTTCTGGGGCTGAGTTTCTGAGTCCAACTGGAAGGAGTGCTGTATCATTTTCCTAGGGTTGCCAGAACAAACTACACAAACATGCTGGCTTCAAACACTAGAAATCCAATCTCTCACAGTTCTGGAAGCCAGAAGCCTGAAACCGAGGTGCCGGCAGGGCTACGCTCCCTCCCAAGGCCACAAGGGCGGATCCTTGCATCTCCCAGCTCCTGCTGGCTCCTGGCAGTCCTTGGCTTACAGCAGCACCACTCCAACCTCTGCCTCTGTCCTCGCATGGCTTCCACCCTCTGTATCTCTTGTCTTGGTGTATAAATCTCCTCTTCCTTCTTCTTATTAAGACACTGAATTCAGGGCTCCCCCTCAATCCAGGATGACATCATTTCGAGATCCTGAACTAATTAAATCCACAAAGATCCGACTTTGAATGATGGTTGCATTCTGAGGTTCTGGGTGGGCTGAGGGAGGGACACTCAAACCAAATGAGTACAAATGTCACGACGGTTTAGCCAGCCTCACGTGGGTTCTGGACTGGGCAGGGCTAGTGCTCATGTCTTCCATCTGCCATCCTGATCTAGCCAAAACCATTAGCTTTACAGCGGACGGAACGGAGGCCCAGAGAATAAAAGCGCCTTCACCAGCGTCATACAACCAGGTAAAGCCTCAGGAGAAAAGAATGAAGAAGGAAGAGGAGACAGAGGTGGGGTAGGAAGAGGGGCGTGGGGTGGGAGGGGATGAGGATGCAATGACTGTTTTACCTGTGAGAGAACAGAGAAGGGCACCTTTGCACTTGAAACCACTGTCCAAAGATGGTCTAGATAGGGCAAAAAGGATAGCTAGTCTATTAGTGAGGCAGGTTGGGAGACTTTGAAGAATTCGTACCATTCTGAGGATCAATGTGCAGTGGATTGTTTGCCTTTCTTTGGCCAAAGGAGTGAGAGCTCCTCTCACTGGGCAAAAGCTCTTCCAGGCTGGTCCCTGAAACACCGTGCGTACAGATGCCTGCTGGTTGCCATGGTGAATGATGCTGATCTGAAGAAATGAATAACGTGAGCGCTGGGGGCGACAGTGGGATTACTCAGACAGTGGTGAGAGAGACACCAAGGAGAGCCCAGAGCAGAGGAGGGGAGAAGGCACCATTCCTTCAGCTGTGGACCACTCTGCCTCTGAGGGCTGCGTTCTAACCGGATCCACTGCGAGCATCAGGTAAGAGACATAAATGGCTCTTCTTGGAAATGGAAATGGCTTTTCCTTTCACACTCTGCTTGGAGGAGGGCCAAGCAATATGGATAGCTAAAAATGGGGGGGCAGGGTGGGGGGGGGAGAAGTGGATTTAGGAACGGAAGCAGAGGAAGAAAAATAAATAAGGGGAAACATTTGGTCCTAAAAGCTGCAGACGCTGCGTCTTGACAGAAAGCTCTTTAAAATGTCTGCTGTGGAAAACTCAGTCTGCAAAGACAGCCGGCAAAGATGTGAGGCAAACAGAAGAGATTCATGACAAGAAACGGGATTCCTGATCACTCCTGTTGGAAGGGTTTACAAGGGCTGTTGCCTCTGTATCTTAAGTAATGAATTGAGTGCTTTTCATTGCAGTTGGATGCTTATTTACAGGGATGTGTAGGGTGCTGGGGTGGGATGGACAGGTGCCTACAAGAAGGAGACCGATGGAGAAAGCCCAAATATTCACTCCCCTCTGCAGTGACCCTCCCTGGAGGGATCTGAACGCACTTAACCTCATTCCTTTGATCCCCTATTTTTCTGGGAAAAAAACTTCCAGGCTAACGGAAAGGAATGCTTCCCCTTCCCGAGCATTTTAGTTCACTGTCATCCTAAGAGAAGAAAAACAAGGACTGAAAAACCACTCAGTGCTGTGCACCTCCCTGAAGCTCACCTCCTCGGGGAACATGGGCACCAAGGTCAGAGGGAGGAGAAGGGAGAGAAAGCAGCTCGTAACAGAAGTCAGTTCGGCTTAATATACAATTCAGGTTCAAATCAGATCAACTGTTCTTTTACTATGTCATTGCAATCCAAAATGAAACCTTCTGTGTTTCACGCGAGAGAAGAAGAGCAGAGAACAGAGCTGGGGGAGGGCTATATGTGAACACACAAAGGTTGAGTATGTCTGGCCTTGAATTTCAGATCAGGGGAAGTTCAGAGGAGAGGAACCATCTCTCTCAAACAGATAGAATTAGAGAGAAACTACAAAACTTGAAGATGGTGCCCTCCTATCAAAGGGAGAGGGCTCATGTGATTTGTCGGGAAAAACAGCAACCCAGTCTGAGTGCCGGCACCTCATTTTGCAATAACGCTCTGTTACTGAACGCAGCAGCCTTGCATGTGGCCATCCAGTGGTTCCGGGGCTTTGGGTCTTGTACTTGTTAGCTGACTGCTCCTCTCAGATTGCTCCTCTGTAAAATGGGAATCTAGCTCTGAGGCTGTGATGAACAAAGCCTATTTATTATTGTACGTGAGCTTCCAGCGCAACCTGTGACAGCAACAGCTCGCTAACTGCTGGCGGTTATTACCGTGGTGAACGTTCACGGTGCCAGAGGTATCAGGCAGAAGCAGTTATGCTGGTGTTCGGAGCTGATTAGCTGGACCTATGAAATTACCGTCTTAGGTAATTTCAGCTTTGAAAGAAGCAAACAGATGGACAAAACAGGAGCAGAGGCTTTGGGGAGAAATCAGCTGACACTGAGTGACACAAATCTCCTCTCACCATGGGCGACAGAACAGGCAGGCTAAAAACAGTGGCCGGAATGTTCTAGATGAATGAGCTCGCAGCACCTGGGGCAGAAACGGGGTCCAGAGGGAAATTCGAGGTGAAATAATTGGCTGACTTGGAAGTCACAGACCCTTGGGGACTATCGTTGAGACTCTGAGGTTCTGCTGATTTCTCCTTTCATTGCCTTTTTCCCCCTTCTTCTTTTTTTTTTTTTTTAATGTTTGGGGGCAATGTTGTATTTAAAGATTCTTTAAAGGCTGGGGGATGCAGGTGCATCTCTTTTTTTTTTTAGGCCTGAAGGCCCCCCGGCTTTGGCATGAGACAGCCCTGACTTGAACTATGGTTCTGCCATTTCTGAGCTGTTCCTCGGCAGAGTATCATCACCTCTCAGCCTCCATTTCTCCGTCTGCAAAATGGGGGCGATATTAGTCCGCAACTCGAATGCTCAATGAATGGTGGCTATGAGTATCAGAAACACATCCTTATGCTGGGGGGTGTCACTCTTCCCTTTGATTCTGGTTTCAGAATCGAGATGAACATCGAGGTTGGGAACGTTTCTTACACGGGAGCCATCATTTCCTGGTCGTCCTCGGAGCCCTGCCTGGAGGACTATTACCATATTATGTACAGGCCCAATTGGAACAGCATCTTCTCTGGCTATCTTCGCTACAGCTTCCACCACGAGGAGAAGGTGCCTCGAACAATCAGCTCTGTGGTGCTGGAACACCTCACCCCTTCCACTCTCTACTTCCTGTGCATCAGCTGCAAGAAGATTCTCTTCCCTTACAGACACTACTGCACCATGTTCCACACCCTGGATAAGAGTCCGCTGGCTGCTGGAAGCTCCCTGGTGGACCCCCAAATCTCCCTTTGGGTGCTGATGGCCATCCTGCTGGCCTGCTTCACGGCCGTCTTAGCCTTCATCTGCCTCCAGTTCTGGTGCATCCGCTGCCACGAGCCTCGATGGTCTTACAGAGCCGGCCACATGGAGGAAGCCAACGGGCTGGTGAGATGGCCAGAGGAGGCCCCCGCTCTGGGTCAGGGGGAGGAAGACCTGCAGGGGCTCCCCCTGGTGGAACTGCCGCGCAAGAACTCCGGAGCCGAGGCAGAACCCGAACCCGAAGCCGCAGCCGCCGCCGCCCCCGAAGCCGACCAGGATGCCCCCGACCTGGATGCCTTGCAAAGAGAGAAGGGTGACCATCCCGTGGTAGTGCCTCATTTCGGGGAGTGAGAGGTCGGGAGGAGGCAGCCCGCGTTACGTAGCTTAAAGCCCTCCAGGCAGTAGGTCTTCTGTAAAAAAAGCACCTGTAGACTCCCCATGTGTCTCCCCTCAAACGTCAGTGCCCTTGCAGTCATCTGGTTGGACAAATGCCCTTTGACAGAGCTTCTCGAGCACACACCGCCCGGGTGTGCCAAGAGAGGAACACGGTATCTCTGAGGAGTGCCCATTTTGGGGGAGGGGGCTCAGTGAGGAATTAAAGGCATTATTTAAACATTAAAACAACCATAAACCCATTATGGCGTAGAAAGTAGAAGCTGCATGACTTAAAGAAAAGCCAACACTTCAGGGGAATTTCTGAGTTGAAGATGGACCCTAGCTGAGAAAAATACCTGGTCTCCTCTGTTGCTGGGTGCGTGGGTGGGGGTTATTTTGGAAGGATGTGAGAAGTCTTGCTCCAGAGTGTTTTCCAACTTTTAGCCAATCCCACATCACCTTGTACCTCATCTCCACTTTTTTTTTAATCTCATAGACTACCTTTACTATCATTAAGAACACATTTGCTTTAAATTAACTCACTTTTTAAACTTGTATTAATAGCCATACGTTACTCCCCAAATGAAAAACCAACATCCTCCTGCTATCAATAGAAGGGAAGAGACATAATAAATAGAAAAAGACAAAATAATATTAAATTTGACTTAGATACTATCGCCTACTAAAGGCACTGAGCTTAGGGCCTGCTCTCTTATCTTGGATGAAAAAGGGAGATTAGTAGTCGTTGGAGAGGTATTAAAGATATGTGCACTAATATTAAGACTTTCTCCTTGATAAAATCAGCTAGGTTTGAAAGAGAATTGAAAAGGGAGTCACTCTGTGAGCCCCTGTTAATGAACGCCACGCCTGTGAACTATCTAAAATGCTGTCTGTAAGGGTCCCCTGATTTGAGAGAGTTGTTTTGACTGGACTGGCTGCTCTGAAGAAGACACCTACACTCTTGCAGCATCATCGGAAGACTTCCTAAGGCCCACCCTCAGGCCCGAGGGGTGGGCACTCACCTTGGGTCCTCACACTTCCCATCCAGGGCTCCCTGCCCTGGAGGAGCACCTCTTCTGACAAGGTACTATTTAGCCAGTCATCTTCTCTTCTAAGTCCATCTGTGCTTTGTGAAAATGGGGTCAAGGTGGCCATTTTTCGTCCATCACACACAGAAAACCATTTTGGCTTTTTTGCTGCTGTGGCTGAGATACTGCACCCTTTCAGCGTCCTTCTCCCACGCAAACCCGCAAGGTAGGAAACAAATCTCCTATATGTGTCAAAGTGTTGGGAGACTCTGTGAACCGTGCTCCCCTGTGCCCACCATGGGTGTGGAACTGGAGCCCGAGGAGGGCGGAGATGAGTCTGATTCAACCTCTGCTATATCCCCAGCATGGACAGTCTGCCCAGCGTCTGGCTGCACTGGGGGCTTAAGGAATGTCTGCTTAACAAATGGCAAAGGACAGAAGGTCTAGAAAGGCACCATGTGGAGGCTTAGTTAGTGTCAGGACCTGCATTGGGAAAGAAGCAGCAAAGAGACAGGAGAAGACCTGTTTCTCAGCTCTCGCTCTGGCCACCTGGGACTTCCTTCAAAGCCCCACCTTCCCAACTGCTTCCTGCCTGCAAATCCCCCATAGTTACAGAGCACAAAATCCCAGAACCACAGGACGACACCGCAGTGAACTGACTGAGAACAGGAGGAGACCGGCCGCCAAGACGAGAAGCCCCACACGCCTACTTCCCCGCTCGCCTCCGTGAAGTCCTCCCCAAACGCTCCTGCCCGGAATCCAGCCCCGCCAGGTCTGTGCTCACCCCCGCCCTTACTGGTCATGAACAAATAAAGATGAATATATTCTCAGTTGTTTCCGCCTGGATCTCACTGCTGCCTCTTTATCTCACACGTCTTGCTTTCCTGATTTGGGGAACACTTTTCTATTTGCTTTAGCTCATTAACCCTCTTCTAAGTAGAACACAGGCAAGGCCACTTACCTTGGACCCGTAGAGGTAATAAGGCTGGACGTTGGCCGGTTTATCTCTTTGCGGTTCTTGGGTGAAAGGAATGGCAGTTCGGACAAAACTAGTAGAAGAAAAGAGATGGGGTGGGGGTTAACTGGGTCCTAATATTATTCTTCAAGGCACATGATATAGCAGGAGGCCTTCCTGACCAGGTGCAACCACCCTGCTTCTTAGGCAGTTGCCTATACACATACTAAGCTCTTCAGACGGACTCCCCTTTGATGCCTGTCTCTGCCACGGATGGAAACACTGAAGCCCAGGCTCATGGATTCGACTCTGGGCTTGTTACTCAGGACAGAGGTCAAGAAAGTTGAGAACTGGCTGAGCCTGAAAACAGCCTTCTCCGGGGCTCCGACCCTCCAGCCTCACTTTGGTTTCCTCAAGAGCAAGATTCTGCAGACTTTCTGTAGAGACCCAGATAGCAAACATGTGCAGCTTTGCAAGCCAGATGGTCCCTGTCACAAGTACTTAACTCTGTCGCAGCATGAAAACACCCATAAACAACCGGAAACAAGCATGCACGGAGGGCAGCGTTCCCAGAAAGCTTTATGAATTTCAGATAATTTCCACTTGTCATCAAATTATAATTCTTTGCATTTTCCCCCCCCAACTATTTAAAAATATCAATTCCATTCTCAGCTCATGAGCTGATCAAAAACAGTTGGCGACTAGATGTGGCTTGTGGGTCGAAGTTTGCAGATCTCTGCCCAAGAGGATTAAAAGTCCCAAATTGTTACAGAAACGGAAGTCCGTCTTGCTAAATGTGAGAATTCCTCCCAGGCCCTTCCAGGCATTCAGCACATACTTAATTAATGCTGGCTGGCCGTGAGCCAGGCCCTGGCAATACTGCGAGGGCCTAGTCTGGAGTGGGCAGCTGTCTGCTCCCGCACCCCTCTCACTCCCACCCAAAGTGGCTTTGCACAGAGACTCCCTCACCGGTTGGTGGACCCATTGTAGCAGTAGTTAGGGAGGAAGTCGAAGTTCAGCTCCCAGAAGACGTGCAGGGTGATGCGGCCGTAGGGGGCAGACACGTTGTGATTGGCCTCCCGGAACATGGCATCGAAGCTGTCCAGGGTCATGTGCTTACATAGCAGCCGGTGAGTGAGCCGGTTGATCTCCAGCAGCCACTCCAGCTCCTGTAGAGACAGAGGGCCCGTGGTTGCTGAGGACTAACACATACACCTTGCACGTGGGCACTGCTACCTGACAGGTTCCTTTCACACAAGGCAGAGCCCCTCAGACAACCTCCTAGGTGCCAACGGAGAGCCTAGGACCCTTGCAGCAGTATGGAACCCATTCCCTCTTCTGAGCAGTGAAGGAAGTGCTGGACCAGGTCGAGGGAGGCTGCATGCCCGTCCCCAGAAAGGGGACCCCAGACCATGTGCAAATCTCCCGTCTGCACCTCCTTGGTTTCCAGTTTCCATATTGCTAACTCACACGCCTCAGAGTTGCAAGTAAAGTAAACGGAAGCTGAGACTGGCCATCCATGATCCAGGGCTCCGTCTCCATCCTGCAGAAAGCAATCATTAGAGCTACCACCTACCAGGTACTTACAGTTAGGTTGGACCATATGAAACGACTGGTTTTTTAGGTCAAACACCATCCAGTGTTAGTAATTGCTTACGGCTCAATCTAATATGTGCCTGGCAGTATTCTAATTACTTTACACGTGCTCACTCACTTCGTGCTCAAAACCCCCACAAGGTCAGCATGACAGCTGTTCTTACTATATACGTACAGAAACTAGGCTCTAAGAAGCGAAGTAACCTGGCTTCAAATCCAGGAAGTTGGGCTCTGAAGCTCATAGTCTTACCGCTGTACACTATAGGAATGCAAAAACCAGCTGGGGGAAGAATGCTCCCTCCTTTGGACTCCTCCCGTGTCCCTCAGTCACACAGGGGTTGGATACACGTGTTGGCAAAGGTTTGGCTGAAAGCCATGGAGCAAGGACGTGCATGAGCTGTGGACCCTGGCCATTCAGGCAGAGAACAGGAGCAGAGTGGATAATATCCAGGCACAGCAGGTCACTGCACTTGCTGGGAAGTGCAAAAAGAGTGAAACCCTCTGGGCTGGCTTTCGTTTCTTACTGCATTTCTATCAAACAGAATCAAAGCACAGTCCTGTGCAGGGAGAAAAGGCCTCCCTCTTTCTGATGCTCTTGGGCACTCCTGTATTGCTGTGGTCTTTTGAGATGGGTACGACTGTCCCTGTTTCACAGAGGGGAAAACTGAGGCTCAGAGAGTGAAGTGACTCGCCCAAGGGCACAGAGGGGATACAGAACAGGGCTTAGGAAATGATCCCAGGTCATCTAATTCCAAGTCACATGTGTTTGGCCCCTGTGACACAGCTGCCTGGAATAAAGAAGCAACTGCTGAGAAAGCCCTTTGAAAAGTAAGACAGTGTTACAACATGACAGCGAAAAGAACTTTGGCGAGGGCAGCTCCCTAGAGCGTGGTCAGGAGGTGGGATGGTCAGAGGGCTAGCTTTAACAGCTGGGACTTGGAGCTCAGTCGTCTGCAGTCATGGGAGGCAGCCTTATACCAGGGATTCAGATTTATTCTCATAGGCCACAAGCCCCCTCAACCCTGGTTGGGGTCCCGAGTGTGGTAGATTCAGACCACACTTCCCATCCCAGAGCTTCTTCTCTCTGAAATTCAGACCCTGTGGCTCTAAATCAGGGGCACAGAACTGAATCAAAGTTTGCAGACTTAACTGGCTGCAGGTAAGTGAGACACGCTACGGGGGGAGGGAGTCCTGGGCTGGGCTGTCCGTGGCGGACTGGAGAGTCCCTGCCAGATAAAGGCAGAGCTGCTGCTCCACGCCACTGTTTGCCACCATGTGGGAACAGGGCTTAGAGATGGCAGATCCTGCAATCTTTCAAAAGAAGGCCAAAGTCTGGATTTCAATTCTGGAATGGTAGCTAGAAGAGTAAGTTTCCAGTTATTGTGCACCACGAAGTAAATGAAGGAGGGAAACACAGTATCAGCTGCCTGCTTCTGTCTCTTGGGGCTTTTTTAGTTGGACTGCATCTTTGTTCCCATTCACTTAGGATGGGTAAAAAAGTAAATAAAAAATAAATGCAATAAATACACACGAGTTTATTTCCAAACTCACTGAGTCTCATGGCACACGGAGGTGCCAGGTGACCATGAAGAAAGCTGCAGATGAGAAACTGGGGCACTACTGCTGTTCTCACGTTCTGTGATTTTCACAGTCTCACAAATGCGCACCAGTGTTTATGAGGGAGCCTTGGGGAGGGGGGTTCTCAACTCTGCCGATGTGGAGGCTGCTGGAAATGCAGGTCCACTTTTTCGGCCACGCAACAGTACAGGGGTCTTTATTAGGCAATGCAAATTGTGTTTTTGCATCAACTGTGTTCTTCTCGCCTTTAAATCAGGAGAGGGCACTTGTCTGAGGGACGCGGGGCTCAGTGCATCAAGGCACAGAGATTTAAAAGACCACAGAGACGTTCCAGGAGGATGCTAGCTCTCTACAGTGAAGCCAGTTTACTGACGGGCAACCCAGAGAAGCAGAACTGAGAGAATACAACACCCAAACGGGCAACTTGTGAGTAGTGGAAAGAGCTCTTTCCTGGGAACCAGAAAACCTGAGAGTCAGCTGCACTCGGCAGTTACCCAGCTCTGTGGCCCAGGCAGGCCAGAAGAATAGGGGTCTCAAACTCAGACACAGCGGGGCCTGGCAGGGCATCGCATGAATGAAGTGCGCCACGGGGGCTGCGGCAAACCCAAGGGAGCACAGCCCCGCCAGTGGGACCATCTAACCATTTCTAGGCAACTGTTGCCATGTCGGAAGGCTGGCTGGATGTTGCCAGAGCTTCCGCAGTTTTATTCGAATACTTCCCCATGTTAAATGTTGGCTCAAAATTTCAAATACACCATGCAGCCTAAACAAAACACAGTCTGCGGGCTGCCAGCTCTCAGTTTCAGCATCAGAGTCCTCCAAAAATCTATTTGCTTAGCTGCGTAGGAGGAGGATGACTGATGGAAGAAATCTCTGCAACCCTGCCTCCTGGGCGTCAAGCCCCTCCCAACCCCCCCCCCATCTCGGAATGGAGCCTCTAAGGTGGAGGGAAGGGCCGAGGAATGTGCGCCGCACATTCCTTGCTTTGTTTCTCAGGAGAGGCAGAAGTTCTCAGCCAAGGCGGCAGGGCCCGCTGACCCCAAAGGAGAGAGCCTCGTGGGCCCCGAGGGCTCTGTGGGCAGTGGCTACTCTCCTGCGGACCGTTCCCCTCACCTGGCAGACCCAGGCTTTCACTGCCTGTTTGGGTTTGTTCCCAGCTAAAAGAACATTCAGTGCCTTTCAAACGGTGGGAAGAGGCCACCAACACCCACACATGCTCCGAAACCAGTTTTTCCACAAGGAATGCTCATTGCATTCACTACTAGAAGAAAACTAGATGGTAACAGACAAACAAAGAAGATAAAAAACCAAAAACCCCACCTCCTGGACATAATCACTGCTAACACTTGGCATAAACAAAGACAAACATTTCTTAAAGTCGGTCTCCCAGAGGCACTTGCGCTGTATCATAGTCTCTTAAAGTCAGTGATCCAGGACTGAGGTGGGCAGCTGGGTCAAGTCCTCTTAGGAAATGCTGCTGAAAATCCACCCTGAGAGGGTTTCATTTGCAGGTGAAAATGTCTATGTCCCTCTCTTTTTTTCATCAGCTATTTTCCATTAAGTGCAAGGAACTATGCAAAGCTCTTTCCAGACAGTGCCTCATTTCATCCTTCCAACAATGCTACGAGGGGAAGTCTAGTATTTCCTCGATGGTACTACAGACCTGTAGTACAAGGTAAGTAACTCTCCCAACGTTACCCAGCTAGTAAACAGCAGGGCCGGGACCGCGATCCCAAGGTCCTTCTGACTCTAGTTAGTCGCCTTTTTTTAAAATCACTTTGTCGGTTAAAAAAAAAAAACTTATTATTTTGAAATAATTTTAGACTTAACAGAAAAGTTGTGAAAACTGCAGAGTTCCTGCATCTTCCTGACCCAGTTTCTTCAAATGTTAACATCTTACATACTCATAGTACAATTATCTAAAGAAGGAAATTAACATTGGTACAAGTCTATGAACTGAAATGACAGACCCTTTGCAGATTTCATCAGTTCTTCATGAAGGTCTTTTTTTTTCTCTAAGATTCAATCCAGAATCCCACATTGCACTGAGCTGTCACCACGTCTCCTTAGTCTTTCCAATCTCTTAACAGTTTTTAGTATCTGTCTTTTATGTTCTGGATTCTTTTGAACAGCACTGCTCGTTTTTGAATGCCATTCGATTTGAGTTTCTCTGATATTTTCTCATGATTTGATTGAGACTATGCATTTTGGCAAGAATACCAGAGAAGAATAAGTATCAGGGGATGCACGAGTGGATCTTATTACTGGTGATATTAACCTTCCATGCTTGGTTAAGATGGTGTCTGCTAGGTTTCCCCTTGTAAAGTTATTATTCTTCCCCTTGGAATTAATAAATATCTTGAAAAAGACAGTTTGAGAGTATGCAAGTATCCTGCTTCTTCCCAAAGTTTTTTTAAAACAAATTTGTGAATAATTTTAAAATTTTGGTAAAATATACATAATATCAAATTTACCATTTGAACCATTTCTAAATGTACAGTTCTGCGGCATTAGGTACATTCACATAATTGTGCAGCCATCACCACTACCCACCTCCAGAACGTCCTCATCTTCCTCAACTAAACGTGTGTACCCGTTAAACACAAGCTCCCTATTCCCTGACAGCCATCTTCTACTTTCTGTCTCTATGGATCTGACTACTCTAGAAGCCTCATATTAAGAGAAATCATAAAATGCTCTTCTCAGAGCTCTGCCCTCTAATTTTAGCATCTATTGCCGAATCTCGCTTGCAACAATGACTACTGTGGTGTCCTAATGGTGATTTTCTATTTCTCTCATTCCTTCTACTCATCTGCTTCTGAAGTATTTAACATGTTTCTTTGATTCCCCTAAAGATTTATCAACCAAGTTTATTCCATCTAATTCTTGGAGAGAATTAGCAGAAAGTCCTTCAAATTGCTGATTAATAAAAGAAGGGTGCAGGCCTGTTCTGTATTTGGGCATCAGAAACAACTACATAACTTGCACGTCCCAGCCCCCAAATAAAAATGTAGGGACCCCTGTTAAAGGATTATTAAGAATTTCAAGACGGTGATAGTAGAGCATTAAACCCAGCAAGACCCTTTCTGGCCTCTAAACCGCCGCCTTCCCACGAAGCCAAGCCTGCTGTGCAAACTTCCCCAGCTTCTTGGACCATGCAGATCCTGGCTGGATCTGCAGAATCCTTAAGGAACAAGGAGCTGGGCCTCAGGGTTGGCCATCCCTCGAGATTTTAAGACCCGCCTCCAGGAATCAAGAGGATGGGCTTACTCTCATTCTTTGAAGTCTTTTTTCCCCCGGTTCCATTCAGACGGGAAAGAGGCTCATTGCTTCTCTTTAAGTAGCTCAGTACTAGGCTAAAAACAGCTCCCACCGAGTCTCTAGCCTGAGCAGCCCTAGAGCGGAACTTCCAAGGGCCCCCGACTCTTACCACGATGGAGGTCAGGTCCTCACTCTCAAAGCGGCTGATGGCCTGGTCCAAGGATTTATACATGGCAGCAGAGATGCGCTGGGTGATGAGTCTGTTCAAATCAATCGATCTGCCCAAAAGCTGCATGGGAGAGAGAGAGAGAGAAGTTCCTTGAAGTTCGCACAGGCACATGGTGACTACATGCACTGCACTGACAGG
The DNA here is from genome assembly GCF_048564905.1 of Vicugna pacos. NCBI lineage: Eukaryota > Metazoa > Chordata > Mammalia > Artiodactyla > Camelidae > Vicugna > Vicugna pacos. The sequence continues at coordinate 9,032,796 of NC_132989.1, forward strand.
ATACTGGACTCAAACTATCACGAACGCTACCAGGACAAACAGGGACTGTATGTAGAAAACGGTGTTGTTAAACGTCCTGAGTGTGATCATTCTATTTTGATGATGAGAGAACGTCCTTGTTCTTAGGAGATACGTGCTGAGGTACCAGGGGTAAAGTGTCATGGTGGCCACAACTTACTCTCAAGTGGCTAAGGAAAAGGTATGCATATTAAAAATATATTTATAAATATATATAAAATATATATTTAAAGTACATTTGCTGTATTTGTGAAAGAGAAAAAAACACATGCATAAGAAAAAGAAAATGAAGCACAAGTGTAAAATATGAATAATCCTGAATCAGGCTATAAAGTATACGTCTGTGTTGATTGTGTTATTCTTTCAACCAACCTATAGGTTTGAAATACAAAAAGTTGAGGAAAGATACAATTCACTCAGACTGCAGGAACTGGCTCAGGATGAGCTCTGGCACCCTGTGCAATGCTGACGTCCTGAATTTAGCCCTGAGGCTCTTGCATCTGGCCTGTGCCCCAGTGCACAGTCACCGCGGAGCAGCACTCTCTCAGCAAAGGCCCTACTGTGTGCCTTTGTGGGGGTGAATTTAAACGCATGAGGAGAAGGGCCTATTACAGGATGGAAAATATAGCTTAGGAACCTTTCCACTGCGGTACACGTGGGCATTCTTGCAGACGCTATATAGATATAGCAATAAACATTTATTGAGCACCTGCGGTGTGCACTGCACTTTGCTAGATGCCCAAGGGTTATTCTTTTATTTTTTTCTGCTTCCCTTTTAGAAGAGATATCCTACCAACTGACTAAAGCCCCTTAGAGCCATCTCGTGCACACACAAAGCCCTCAGGATTAACGTGGCTGATTCTAGCTGTGCTGGTGACTGATTGCCGTAATCTTCCGAGAGGCTCGCGGGAGCTCTCTCATGAGCGCCTGCTGTTGGCAGAGGTGAAAATGTTTTTCCTCTTAGGATTCTCCGCTTCTCTTGGATTTCTCATAGAGACGGGAAAACCCGGGGTTTACAGGGTAAACCCTCTCCTCTTTACCCAGGGCATCTGCCCTGCTCCCCATCACCTGAGCTGTCCCCATAAACATGTGAACCACACGATAAGCACACGGGGTCACAGCACATGGGCCATTTCACCGCCGTGTGGCCGACAGCAGGGCTTGGGAGGAGGGCGCGAGGTCTGCTGGAGGATCTGCTATTTTCTCTGCCTGGCTCACATCAACGGTTTACAGCTGGGGTATGTTTCTGAGCTCCTGGCAGCATTTCCTCTACATCTGGGGTCAAATGTTAACAGAGACTCCATGAAAACAAACCATAACCCTGGGTTTAGCCTGCCATGCTTCATTTCAGAGAACCCAGGGTCCTCCTCACTCAGGCCAGCACTGGGCCCCGTTCGGGGTAGATTTACCCATTTCTGAACGTCGGTCCCACCTGAAGGAGGTGGGCTGAAGCTTATGATGGGAGGACAAAGGCTTGGGGGGGCCATACTCATCAGAGGTGAGAGGCAGACGGATCTTCACAGCTCCTCTCTCCTGCCCATCCCACCTCCACCGTGGCTTTCGTCACCATACCTGGACATGTCTCTGTTTCAGCAGCGTTTCGTAGCGGTTGGACGGCGGGTACGGAATGATGACTCCGTAATTCTTACATTCGGCCCTAAAACGTTTGTCCAGCAGGACGCTGCAAGGGGTGAAAGTGAGACAAGGCCAGTGAACATGACCACCACTCACATCTACTTCAGATCAGAGCGTCAACTCACGAAGCGCCCCCTTCTATAGTTTAAATGTTGTTTTTTTCTGCTCTAGAGCAAAGGTCTTCAAATTTTTTTCAGCCAAAAAAGCTCAGTAGGTGAAGTAGAATTTTTAAGTTTAAGACAGGCAACGCAGAAGTTGAGCTTCTTCTTCCCCCTTTTATTCATTTACCAGAAAAGCAACCGAGTGCATGCCTGATACATCCCAGGAAACACTCTAGGCACCGGGGTTCGTACCCTCATGGAGCTTACACTCTGGTGAAGACAGACTGATGATAAATAAAGGAGAGGAACGAAATAATTTCAGACAATAGTCAATATCTGCATAGTATTTACCCTTCATGAGACGCGCACACACACACACACACACACACACACGTGTACACAGTCACTTTTTAATCTCAAAACAACCCTATGGACTAGATGTGCTATTACCATCTTCCATCTGAGTCACAGATTGCAGAGTAATGAGTGCTCTGAAAATAACCCAACAGGATCACTTGGTGCGAGGAGGTCAGGGAAAGTCTCTCTCTCTAAAGAGGTTTTGTTGGACAGACACCTAAATGCTAACACAGGGACGATTCGGGGGGAGAATCTTTCAGGCACAATTAGCCTGTCTGTGGAGAAAAGGAAAGCTGGCCAGTGTAGGTCCAGGGCAGGGCATGCCGGAGAGCATGGTGCAAAAACGACTTTAAGAAGTCAGTCTAGGGGCCAGATCACGTGGGACTGTGGAAGCGACAGTAAAGAGTTTAGATGTTTGCTAGATGTAACTGAAGCCACTGCAAGGTTTTAAGCAGGTGGCATCACCTACATCTACGCTGTCCAATACAGCAGCTGCCCACCACCTGAGCCCACTGAGCACCGGAAATGCAGCAGACCCAGGCTGAGATGTGCTTTTAGTATAAAATGCACACTAGCTTTTAAAGACTTAGGAAAAAAGACAATGGAAACCATCTGTTTAAGAATTGTTCACATGTGATTACATGCTGGAATTCTATTTTAGATATAACTGGATTATATAAAATATATTATTAAAATTAACTTCACCTGTTCATTTTTCCATTTTTTTAATATGGCCACTAAAACATTTACAGTCACCTCTGCGGCTCACATTTGTGGCTGCATTGTATTTCTGATGGACAGCGCTGATCTAGACCATTCTTTCCCTTTCAGGCTTTCTCTGACTCTCCCAGCCTCTCTCAGTCTCCCTCAACTCCCCATATTTTTGAAAACCACAGATCTTACAGGGAGGGACATAGACTAAGAGTCCTATTTCAGAACAAGTGTTTTGTAAACTAATATACCAAGGACCCAGGGTTTGACAAGTCTGAGTTTGTTATACAGACAATGAATCGGCATATTTGAAATGAGAATTGCCTCGGAGAAGCTGGAAGCCCAGCTCACTGTTACAGCCACACGCAGTTCAGTCCGGACAAGTACAAAGTGACCTCCTGGTCAAAGGCTGTGTTCGCTGCGCTTTCCCTGAAATCCTAACTGGATGCTTTCTACACTTTCCATCATTAAGAGCCATTCACTTCATTTAATGCACATTCTGTGTTAACGGAAACTATACACCAACTCCTGTCTGAAATGTATCAGAGCAACTCCAGTTGCTGAAAGCAACGCGAAACAAAACCTTACTGTAGAAAGAAAAAAATAAGCAACTATCTTTGAAATGATTGGTTTGTGTATTTGGATTTCCAGTAAGAAGGGAAATGCCTAATATATATACATATTGAGGTTTTTCTTGATCAGTATTATTATTGGTTGCAATTCCCAGGGGTCTAAATCAACACACACTGACACCACCAATAAGCCTGCACAACCTGACACGCCTCTTACCCAGACGTCTCCCTGGCCTCCTGTCTGGCCTTCCAACTCCCATTCTTGCTCACCTCCAATCCATTCTCGACATTTTTATGTTTCAAAAGATCAGTCTTTTAAAAATAAAAATCTAATCAGGTCACCATCGTACTTTGGAAACATCCCACGGTGTTCCATTCCTCCTGGGATAAACGTCTACAAGGCCGTGGGACCTGGGCCCTGCCGACCCGCCCAGCCTCATCATGCAGCCCGCCCCCTCTGCGGTCTGTGAATGACACAGTTACCTGTACTGACTCACGTGAAGTCCCCTCAACAGCCCATGAGGTAGGCGTGCTATTATTAATGATTATGCTTCTGCCCCAGGGACTTTGCACGTGTAGTTTCTTTTGCCGGCCATTTCCTGTTCTACTCGTCACCTAGTTTTACTAATTCAACTCCTACCAACTTCAGAAATGAGCTCAAATGTTACTTTCTCAGGACAGCCTTTCCAGTTCCTCGCTCCAAAGACTAGTTCAGGTTTAACTGGCACATATTCCCATTAACTGTGCCTTCATAGGAACCTCCCTTGTTACCGTGCATTCACTAGTTTCCACTGTCTGTTTTCCTTACTAGGCTGTAAGCACCAGGACGTCTAGCACCATCTCTGCCTGTTTTCCCTTCTCCTACATTCTAGCAGCCAGTCCAGGCCCATGGAATCGCTCAGATTTCCATAGGTGCTAAAGAAGAAGGGAGGTTTTGCAAGAGAGAATCTTGTCTTCCAGGTGGCAATCTTAGGACAGTCTGATGCAGCGCCCGGGGCTCTCCTACCTGCCAGCCATGGCCTTGTAGTAAGCAAAGATCTGGTCCGCCAGCTTGTAGACAAACTGATCAAAACACAGGTTCACCTGGTGAAAAGGAAGCAAGAAATGTCAATGGGGTCTGTCTGGCCTTATTACAGAAACTATGGTAATTCAAGAGGGCAGTTGGGTAGGACTGCCTGAAGCGTATTGTGGAGCAAGATGCTTTGAAGGAAAAAGAAAGGAAGACCTTGTGGTCAAGTAAGTTTTGAGAGTGTGGTCCCCTACTCTCAAGATCCTCAGTTAGGCACAAAGAAGGCAAAATTCAAAAAGCTGTTGAGGAACTGCCCTCCTCACTGGTCCCCTCCTCGCTGCTACAAGGTGCCTGCCTAGGCTGAACGCCCAAGATCGGATTTCACATCCTGTAATCACTCATCCCAGCCTCCCCTGGCCATCTCTCCCCATCGACTTTCTTGTCTTTTCCTTCCATACCACTTTGCTTTGCTTTGCAAATGAAAAGGTTCATGGTCATTAGAAATTTAAAGACAGTTTGCTTAAAAAGCTTTGGTTTTCAATGAACAAGACACCCCGTCTTGCCTTTTCAGTGTTTCATCATGTCGGTGGCAGAATGGGATGCTCAGGTGAGAAGAAAGTTCCCACGGTAGAGGATCGAAACCAAATCCTCCAGTGATGCCAAGAGCAGGGGCTGGCCAAAGGTGGGATGTTAAAGAGATGGGCTGTGGTAGTAGCAGGGCAACAGTGTGACTTCAGAGGAAATAGACTATTACATGATTAATCTTTGATCCTTTTCTTACCAAACTCCCAGCTCCATCATGTTAACTCTTCATTCAAAAGAGCTTTCGTATCTTTTATTTTACACTCGAAATGTTATTCTGGACATAAAAACAGTGTCATGTGCAGCTCTGTCTGCATATGCAGATAACCATGGACCATGGACTTTAATCTTCAAGAGTCCCCAGGGGGCCCTCCTCCAGGCAAAGAACTCACAGGGTCCAGGTGGGGGTGCCCAACTCATGCTCCCCTTCTAGAACCAGCTTTGAGTAATCTTGTCTACACAACCCAAGCCCCTTCCAGGGCGTGTGTGCTCTTTCCTCTGGGTTCACCCCTGAGGGTGGACTGCACTGCAGGTGTAAGGTTGGCCAAGGGGCCACTGTTTGTGGGAAGGGGTGGGAGACAAAGCTTGGGTGTCCACACAGAGGCCCATGAGGTCCTTTGTGGTAAAGAAGAGAATTTGCAAATGGGATGAGAAAGGAGGACAGGCCACGAGCTGGGGGGGAGGGGTCTCAGTTTATACTTCTGTCCCATGACCTCCAAGGTTACTCAGGGCTTGTCTGTATGCTTTCTTTATATTTATTTAAAAAATCTCACTTGGACACATGACACTCTAGATTTTTCATTTTCAATCTGCTGGAAAACATGACTATCTAAAATATTGTCAGAAAATGGACTTGTCAAGGCTGCTGAGATGCAACCAGTTCACTTGTCTCCTGGACTCTCTCCTCCCCAGTTTGTGTAATGCTCCGGAGTCAGAGAGGACAGATGCGCACTAGGGCCCATTAAGGTTTTCCATTCCCGTAGCAACTGGAAGATGTAAAAAGAAAGCAGAATCTCCACTAGCTTTTCTTTGAAACACACAAACTTTCAAACTAATTTGGTGAAAACGTTTATCCTAAAACATTCATATCTTTCCTTTATAAATAAGAATGCCTTATATTTGCATGACAATTTTACTTAATTGGCCTCATTCTAATGTTTATATAACCTCATGTACTTAGTTGAAGCAGAGACTCTCATTCCAATTTCCAGATGGCAAAGCTGAGACATTTCATTGTCATTTGTGCTGCTGATCTGCTGTTTCCAGTCCTTACTGGCCCGTGGTAGGACCGCACTTTCTCGCTCCTCTTTGAAAGGAGGCATAGGCATCTGACTTGGTTTGACTAATGACATGTGTCACTTCCAGGTGGAAGCTTTAAATACGAGAGTGTGATTCACCCCTAACTTTTCACCCCCGCCCTGGCCACTAGTGAATATCCCAGATGGGTCCCAGATGAAAGAGCCTAGAGCCAGCCCACAATGGAGAAATGAACCTTTGGTTTCAAGCTGTGACTGTTACTGGAGTGTATCCCAGCCTTTCCTGACCATTACAGAAATAAAGCCATTGAGTGAGTATTCAACAGCTGTTGTCTAAATGTTAGTGTCCCCCCAAATTCGTGTGCTGAAACCCCAACCTCCAAAGGTGAGCATATTAGGAGATGGGGGCCTTTGGGAAGTGATGAGGTCATGAGGATGGAATCCTCATGAATGGGACGAGTGCTCTGGTAAAAGAGACCCCAGTGAGCTCCCTGCCTCTTCCACCATGCGAGGACACAGTGGGACGTCTGGGACCCAGAGGGGGGCCCTCACCTGACCATGCTGGCACCTGAGCTCAGATTTCCAGCCTCCAGACCTGGGAGAAACACACTTCTGCCGTTGGTAAGCCACACGGTCTTATTTTGTTATAGCAGACCAGGGCAGCCCACCGTGTCTCCATAGCTAGAGGGTGGAGAAGCCCGACTCAGGGGACAAGATGGCGAGAACCAAAGGAGGAGGGTGACTTGCCTCGGCTTCGATCTCATCGTACAGGAACTGCTTTTTAAACTTGGTCAGAGCGTAGTAGGCGCTGTCGTTGTACAGATCCAACGGGTAGAGGACGTACCTGCAGGGGAAACCAATGCCCGGCAGCTCGCTAACCGTCGCTCTTACGGCAGGCTGGTTTGCACTCGCTCGGGAAATCAGAAAAGCTGGGTGAACCAGTGCAGGGTCAGGGAAAAAGACCCTTTCCGCTAAGGTGTTTCCAGCCTCCACTCAGGAATGATTCCCTTTACATTCTGCCTGCAGAAGCCAAAGTCCATGAATGCCGGGGGGAGGGTACAGCTCAAGTGGTACAGCGCATGCTTAGCAAGCACAGGGTCCTGGGTTCAATCCCCAGCACTGCCTCCAATAAATAAATAAATAAATAAATAAACCTAATTACCACCCTCCCCCCAAAAAACCCTACACACACACACACAAAGTCCCCGAACGTTAATCAATGCCAGGCCTGAAAAAAGCAGTCTGAGATGAAAAGCAATAGGGCGGTCATTAAGGACATTAGCTCCCTGACCCCCGGGGAGGAGCCTCGTCCCAGCGTGGCTCTTATGAGACTGACAACGCACAGGAAGTGCAGTTGGGCTGGGGGGCTTCTGAACCTAGCTGCAAGGCTGAGTCACAGCTGGTGTGACTCCATCCTGGATGGGGCTCACAGCCCCATCTGGAAAGTTCTGGAAAGAACAGGGCTCGCTGGCCGGCAAACTGCCCTCCACCTGCACCTCGGGAACCTCCTTGCTGGCCCAGTCCTGCCTCTTACTCCATCATGGAAGGTTCTTTGGTTTCCAGGATGTGGTCTGTTAGAATCCAGGGCATGGACATCTCAATGGGGAACTGGATGCGCCGGCCCATGGTTAACTCCAGGAAGAATTCTCGGAACCAGAGCTGGGAGAGGTCGCAACACTGCTGCAGGGCTTCTGGAGGCAGAGGGGAAAGAGTCTTGGGTTATACATCGGAAGCACCAAAGACCTAAGTTCTTCCTGTTTTTTTTGAGTTTCATTATTCTTCCACTGTGCGACGCACAGAGCAGACCCTCGTGAATAAGACTTGATCAGGAGACCCGCTCTCCCACACCTGAAGGCCAGCCTAATGTCTGTGTGAAGGACAGTGTTTGATAAGCTTTAGAGAGCGGTAGTGCACGGAGGAGGGAGCGGCAGTGATGTTTCAGAGTTCTAGATGCCCCTACAACTTCCATCATGCTCTCACAAAGCCATCCTGAAAACACGCCTATCTAAGTGTCAAAGTCTGTTTGCTGTCAGGGTCAAGACAGATCCACGTGTGCCTGCTTCTAATGGGTCTGCAGCTCCCTGACTCGTCACACATGGTGATTCTGATTCCTTACTGCCCAGAGACCTTGAAGGCCCCTCCTAGGCTGCTCTCTAGGGACAAGTTTGGACTGTAATACTGACAGACACATCACCCCTCCCAGGACCCTGGGAGGCCGCTCTCCCTCCACTCCCCCGGCCCACCTGCACAGGCATCCCGACAGGACAGGTGGAGTGGGGGACACGGGATCGGGGTGCAGCCTGGGAGCCTCCTTTGCTAGGAGCAACGAACATTAATCAGCTCAGAGCTGCTGCTTAACAGCAAAAGGCTGACTCAGTCCGTGCAGGGTTACCTGTTTTTGATCCCCCTTTACTAGGGACTTCGTAACAAATTAGCCACAAATATCTACTAAATTTAACCAAGTCAGAATAGCTGGACCGAGCCTGGCCTTTCTCAGAGCCCACAGAGAAGTATGCCTTTCTTCCTCTGGGTCAATCATCACATCTCTTTGGAACTTCCAGCCCAGTAGCCTTAGCCGCTCCGGTTCCTGGAAGCCCCCATTGTCTCCCCAGCACGGCGGCTCACCACTGATGTTGAGCAGGTGCGTGAAGAAGAAGGACTGTTTGTGGAAGTCCTCGATGGCAAGGACGATGGGTCCGTCCAGGCTGCTCCGCAGGGTCTTCTTGGAGCCGCTTTTGTCTGCAATGAGTGATTCAAGCATGGTCCGCACCATGTACAGCTTGAAAAAGAGAGTAACACAGGAAGGTCAGGGGCTGGCCCTCCATCCAGGGGAAAAGGCTGCTTTGTGCTGTATTTCTATGCTTTTTTCCTGCAGATATCTGTCCTTAAAAAGCACTGTCTTACGGAAGCACCAATTTAGGGTGTAAATTTGGAATATGTAACCTTCAAGAGGGAGACCGGCCAGCGGGGAAGGAAATTCTGCCTGGGGCCCGCATCCCTGGGTCCCCTGGCATCCCTGGGTAGGAGGACCTGCTAATACCAGGTCTTTCAAGGCCCAGGTTCCTGCCTGCTCTGCTCGGCCAAGGGCATGGGCATCAGAGGACAATTTCATTCCATGTCACTCTGGAGTCACTCCCTGTTTGATTGGACGGTTGCGCTGGCACCATGGGTGGAGCACTGGACTCAGGGTCAAAAGACTGGGGTTCAAGGCCAGGCACGGCCACTGATTTGCTGTGTGACCTTGGGCAACAAAGTCCCACTCTGGGCCTCAGTTTTCTTATCTGTTAACATGAGGAGGTTGCACCAGAGGCTTTCTCCAACCAATCCCTTTCAGCTCTAACATTCTGAGGAACCGTGAAATGGGGTAGTAGGATCCGAACAAGCCCCACCCCCCTCAAGTTTCTGACCCTCATTGTTGAGGGATGGCGCCCTCTGGGGGCGCAAGCTGCATGGCACAGCCTGCCGAATCGCTGGGCGGAGAGCAGGTGAAGGTCGGTACTTACACAGGAGGCCTACTAGACAATTAACTCCTGCTTACAGAGGGCCTTAATGCAAAGGGCGCAAGTGCTAATCTAGATCTTTCCACACCATGTGTCTTTGAATCTTAGGGCTGGAAGGGGCCGTGAGGAGCCAGGCTAGTCCATTCCTGCTGCCTCCTGGAGAAGTGTACCCAACCAACCCAGCCAGGCGGTGTGATACCAGGGATCGGCAGCCTCTTCGGCCCTGTGTGCCACCAGTGGGGTGAAACAAAGCCCGCGGGGACCACTGGCAGGCCTAAGACATAGATGGGAGAGAGGAGGAGGGAGTGGGAGGGCAGGAGAGACAGGGAAGAGGGAGAGAGAGAAGAGAGAGAGAGAGAAAAGCAAGAGGTATTGTATACGGTGGGAAAGCCGCCACGACTGCTAGGGGCCACCTGCCGGCCACCTCTGAGATGCTCCAACCTCCCTCGGACACCACGTCCATCCTGGCCGCCTCCGGGCTCCTCTCGGACCTCGCCCACCGTGCGCCCGGCCCGGGCTGGGCAGCGCAGCCACGGGAAGGGGTGGTGCACCGTCCCCGACACAGCATGTCCCTTCGTGGTAAAGGAACCACCGGGGCTGCCGGTTTATCAGACAGTCCACCCTCTGCAGCCCTGTCGCCAGGCACGGCTGACCATCCCTGAGACTCGAGAGGCACTGCTCGAATGCTGGCCTTTGGAGTCCTCCGAGACAGGATTCTTCAATCCAATCTGTGCAGCTGTCAACTGACCTGTATCATATTCTAACCGTCTGAAAGTCCATTCCATTCCTAAGAGGGGAAACAGTTTCCCCGCCTACTTTTATTGAACAAGGCATTTAATTCACCAGAACGGTCACACCCCAGCTCTGCTAGGCGCCACGTCTACCGTGCTCCGAAGGCCCTAACAGAGCCCCAGGGTGGGAGTCAGGAGACCTGGTTCTCGTCCCACCATCACCTATGCCTCACCCTGTGACTTGGACAAGTCACTTCCCCTCTCTGGACCTCAGTTTCCCCATCTGTAAAATAGGAGGAGGGGACTGGGACTAGTTTGTCTCCAAGGGCTATTCCAAGCCGACTATCTGTGAGTCTATTAAGTGTGTCTGTGCTGTCTAACATGACTTAGGGGTGTTGGCTGAGGGGGTGTTAATTTGGTGACACTGCCTCTCACATTAACTTTGTAAATACTTCTTTCTCTCTCCCCGCCCCCTCACTCCTCTCTCGTTCTCTGCTAGCCCCTCTCTCAACCTCCTTTCCAGTTTCTCTTTTGCCTTGTCCCGGAAGAAACAGCCCTGCCTAGCCCTGCCAGGCCATTCTGGACCGGAAAGGTCCCTGGCCCTTTGACATCACAAAGAATTGTTTGTAGACGCTTCCTTGAGAAGTTCCAAAACTCTCCAGCAGGCAAGATAAGTGCCAAGCAGCCCGCAGGGGGCGGGCCAAGGGAAGCTAAGACAACAGTGCCGAGAACCCAGCTCACCCCTGTCCCGCCTCCCGGCCCCCCTGCCCAGACATAGACACACACACAGTGAGGAGGGTCAGGGGTGAGCCTCAGACGGCTCATCTCAGATGGTTCATGGACTCGGGATTTTGGGGATGAGAGAGGTTTACAGGTCATGTGAAGGAAGAGTTCCCAGCCTGGGGCTTCGGCAGCCTGTGAGACCTTTAAAAGCTATAATGGGTCTGTATGCTTTTTCCCAATACCTCAAAAAGCCTACCAGAAACCATTTATCCTTAAGTAGGTGGCAAGGATTTAACCAAGATGCCTAGGTCCTTTATTTGTTTTTTGGTTTTTGTTTTCCTGTAATTTTACGACCGCTTTGAGTAAGCCACGGGCAATCTCTTGTTCAAAAGGCTCTGGCTGGCAACTGAGTATCTCTGATTATCTGACTTTCTCTAAGGGGGCAACGGCCTTTGATACTTGGGATTTGGGGAGGGTGTGGGGAATAACAAAAGAGATCTTTTGTCCGTAACATGATCTCATCCAAAGTTTTCATTTACCAGAGAAGATAATCAGAGCTCAGAGAGGTCAAGACACCTGCCCAAGATCACACAGCAAGTCAGAGGCAGAACTTGGGAATTCCCAAGCTAGGAAGTCACTAGAGGGGAAGGAGTCAGGGTTCATTAAAGAGGGACAGGATAAATGCATACAGCTTCCACTTTAAACTCCTCCTACACATTGGAACCTGTACTTCACAGGGCTAGGATAGCCAGTCCTGATATTACCCCCATTTGCCAGATCAGACAACTGAGGCACAAAGAGATTGTGTAACATGCCCGAGATCACACAGGTATCTAGGACTAGAATCCAGGTCTCCTGAATCTTAAGCCAGTGGTCCTCCCTCTTACATCAAAACAAGATGGCAGAATAAGACTAGAGAAGCTGCTTGACCCGCCCCCTCCTGCCTGAGGACACCCAGCCCCACTGCCCCATGGTCCAGCCAGGATGACCTACCATAGCCTGGCTGGCCTCTGAGTCAGCGGAGCTGGCCTGTGCCTGGAGCCGCTTACCTGTGTGCTGGACGGCCCCACGGCACGCCGGGGCACCTTGATGTCAAATCCACCTTTGGGGTCCTTCTCTCCTCTCAAGCACGGGTCATTGGGGGGTTCTCGGCCCCCTTCCCAGTCACAGATAGTTTTCCGAATTGCCTGTAGGACACTGGGAAAGACAGAACCAGGACTCAAAAAGGTTTTACCATTGGAAGGAGGCACTGCAAGCCTATTTCTTGAGTCCACAGCGTCCAAGACCATGCGCTTTAAAATTCCTGGGTGCTTGTAAAACGTGCTCATTCCAGGGTCCACCCCCAGGGATACTGGCTTAACAGACTTGAGGTACAGTCCAGACGTCTGCATTTTACAATGCCCCTCTGATTCTGAAGCCCACTGGCTGGCTGAGAACTCAGCTCTGAGCCCGTACGGCAGGGGAGAACCTGAGTGAGGCAGGATGGAGATTCTTCTTTTTGGTGATAGAACAGTTTCATTAGTCCATTTAAATCTCCGTATATTTTAAGCTTTAATAATAGCTTACAGGTGTTGCATGCTCACTCCATGCTGCTGTGTGCTTAGGTCTACACATGGATTATCTCATTTCATCATCCCAGTAGCCTATGAAGTAAGTACCATTTATCGTCCACATTTTACAAATGAGGGAAACTGAGGTTCAGAGAAGGTAAGTGACTCGACTAAGTTCACACAGCTAGACAGTGGTGGATACGGGCTTCAAACGCAGAGATGAAGGCTTAATTCATTCCAAATGTCCAATCTCCTAAAAGGGCCTCCTAGACCTTGCTGGAACTCGCTGGAAGGGTCTGTGTGTGGAAGCTGAATGAGCCAGGACCGTCCCAGGCAGCCTGCACCCAGGACCCCCGGAAAGGCCGTCTGAACACCCACCTGATGAGGACGTTCTTCTTCTTCCGCACCGCCTGCCTGAGGGGCTCGCGCAGGGTCACCTGGGCGAAGTCCTGCAGGGCCGCGTAGATGGTGTTCCTGATGGCCTGGTTGAAGACACTCTCCATCCTGCCCATGAGCACCTGCAGGCCTTTGATCATGGCGATAACCTGGCCACGCAGAGATCATGGTCAGGCTCACCCAGCCCCGCACACCCGTCTGTCCGGTAGCCTCACCACACCTCGGGGAGGGTGCTGGCAGGGACACACAGTAGCATGAGGCCAGCCAATGCGACTCAGAGTGCCAGTTCACCGCTGGGTGGTGGAAGTGGGTGCCAGAGCGGAAATCAGCAGTCCGCTTCCCTTTGTCAAGGAAGTCCTGCTGCAGCGCGAAGGTGTCAGCCACACTGAGCGTGCGCCTCACCACGAGCTGACTTCCATTCTTGCACCCGCTCCCCATCTAGCCGCTGACCGGTGACAAGTGGCAGCTGGTCCATGGACCAGGTTTTGGGCAGCACTCTGACTTTTAGAGGCCTCTCCACGTACCATGTACCCATGACTATATCGAATAGAACTTTATTTTTACCATAAAATTTCCTGTAGTACTTTTACAATCTTGGATTTTGAAATAATTTGGCCCATTGCTGCTTGAGTGCATTGAATAGAAGTCTTGTCCGGGTAGGTCTCTGTCCTTCTAGGTGCCTCCTCCCTAGCCCCTGACCTCATCTGTCTGCAGAGGTGGGGAGACAGGTGTCTGCAATGCATGTTACACCACACAGACCTTGGTGCTGTCTGAGATCTATCTGCCTGTGGGGTGTGCCCTCTCCTCTGGGTGCCTTGCAGTTACCACCCCCCCATCCCGAGGAAGGGAGGCGTACATGTATGCAGCTGCTTTTCCTGTTTCCCAGTGGGAAGTTTCATGGGATGAAAGAGGAACAGGGAGCCCGGTGTGGCCTTGGATGGAAGCCATATTATTCTCTGGTCCAGCTTTACTAGCAACAAACTTGATCCTTGGCCACCATCAGCCTCAAGTGTGAGCTTCTAGATTAGCTCAGAATCCAGAGGGGAAAGCCTTGCCAGATCAGCCTTCTGACAACCTTCACGCCTGTCACACCCATCATGACGTGTTCGACTTCCTCCCTCTGCACCAGACTGTAAGCACTGCAAGGGCGAAGCCTGGCAGGCTGTGTACGCCCCCATCCCAGGGGTTTGGGTCCCTAGTGGGTCCACAAGAGATTTTCATTGAAAAACAGTGAACAAATGAACCAACGAGCTTCAATGCTAAGCCTTTATCTTCCTCTAAAACGTAAAGGAAGAAATAGAACATTTGCGGCAGGGGAAATGGTGAGAATAGAGTTCAGAAGGTGAGGATTTTCAGTAGAACCAACAGTCTAATGGTTTTGCTGAAGAGAACCTTTAGTGCAAAAATAACTAACATTAGGTCATAAAAGAATCTGGGCTCCTGGCTGGCAATGAAACTAGGAAATAAGGGACAAAAGGACAAGATAATGGAGATGTTTCAGAATAATCCCTAACACAGAAGAGCATGCAGACCGGTTAGACTCGAGGGAAAAATCTTTTCATCTTTGGGCTGGGCAGAGATTTCTTAGCTAGGACACACACAAAAAAATCATAAACCATAGAGTAATAGATAAGACTGGCTTAATCAAAATTAAAAACAGTTGCTTCTTAAAAAGCACCCCTAAGAAAATAAAAGGGCAAAGTCACCGATTAGAAAAATGATCTGCAGCATATATGTGACTATGGACTTGTATCTAGAATATATAAAGAATTCTCACAATTCGATAGTAAGAAGACAGAAACCCACTTTTTGAAAACGGGCAAAAATTTCACCAGATAATCACACTTCACAAAGGAAGAGGTATGAAAGGCCTGTAAGCACCCTGATGTGCAGTATCCGTTATTCTTAGGGGACTAGACTAGAACCAGCTTTTTAGAAGCAACGCTAAACACTAATGGGAGAATACCTTCAACATTCTGGGGGAAATTATTTACAATCTAAAATTCTTTATCTAAAATTAATAAAATAAAGTACGTAGAATTCTGTACCTAGCCACTCACTATGAGTGAAGTCAGAAATAAAATACTTTCAGACATTCACGATCTCAAAAATATTTTCTCCCATGACCCCTTTCTTAGAAAGCTGTTGGTGGATATTCTCCACGAACGTAAAGGGGGAGGCAGCCCTGGGCTCCAACACAGGGGAGAGACAGAGAATTCCTGGCGTATGCATGAGGAGACGTCTCAGATCAGCAGGTGAACAGCAGATCGAGAGGCTGGCTCTTAAAAAATGGCAGGAATGGCTCCAAGGGAAAAAGAGTAAAGGCGGGTGGGTGTAGCTCAGTGGTAGAGTATGTGCTTAGCACGCACGAGGTCCTGGGTTCAATCCCCAGTACCTCCATTAAAAAATAAGTAAACCTAATTACCTCCCCTCCTAAATCTAAATAAACAAGTAACAAAAAATTTTTTTAAAAAGAGTAATAAAATTCATAAAATAATTATTGTGATCAGCTATTTTGTAGGAAGTTTTACACGATGGTATGTTTGAGGGTTCCTTTTCGATAGGACCATAGAAAACCTAACAAAAAAAATAAGTCATGGTTAACTCTAGGAAAAGCAACAGTTGTACCAGACAAGAGATGTGTTCGCATGAGACCACGTGACTTAGCCTGGAACAACAGTTACTCAGTTACAATAATAATGCAGAGCAAATACTAACTTCACCAAACAGTGTGAAATCACCACTTTGGGAAGATGGGAGAAGGGAAGGGGATGTGCTGGGGGTTGGGGTCGGAGGTAAAGACAAAAGAACTAAATCCTTTTTTCCCAAAGTAGGAAATCAATAGAAAATCAATGGTAGGAAATCAACAGAAAATGCCACAAATTGAAAAACACAAGAACCACCCCTTAAGCCTGTCAAGGGAAGTACAGAGATAAATAAATACTGGAAGAAACAGCTTCATGAGGTGAGGTGTTTCCTGTTTGGGGATTCAGGGACGAGGGAGGTGCAGGTTACTACTATTTTGGCTTTGTTTTATTGTTGTTAAGTGCCACACAGAATTACTTTTCTTAAATTTATCTTCACACATTTTACTAATAAAAATTATAAAACCTCTCAATGTATAGTAAAGTAAGGGCGAGAAGGAAATACAGCAAAAACGTCACTGGTGGTAACTTTCTGAGGTTGTGGGAAGGTGAGGGTCGGTGTGGGGTTGGGAAGAGTCTTAAACCACCTGCGGTGCCTACGGATTGCTTTTACCAAGAAAGGTGTAAACCGTTTAACAAAGTTGCACATCCTCTCTGACTGTAAGCCTCACTTTAAGTGGGCTTGAGGGGGACTTCCTCCCCCAGTGACGATGCCTGGGAGACTGTCCCCTGGGCTGACTATTGGCAATGGAAGTGCCAGGGGGTCAGGACCACTCAGCGCAACGCCACACGTGATTACAACCTGCCTCCTGCCTGACATCACCCCCCCGAGCCTCAGGCCTCTAATGTGCAGCCTGGAGATCTGCTAAAGAGCAACACAGCCCCTAACACGTGTCTAACGCTTACAGCCTTCACAGCTCATCCACGCCATTATCTCTGGAATTACTCTTTGATTCTCAACAATGCCGGGAGGGAAGGGGGAAGAGATTATCAGCTCCATTTTACAAAGATGCTGATGCTCTGAGAGAAGGGCCCTGTGCTAGCATCTGGGTGTTTGACTTCGAGGCTTCAGATGGTCATGAGAGAGGGAGCAGTCACTCACAACCTAGTATGAATGAGCCCCACCACCCTCGGCATCCCCACAACAGAAATACCCTTTTGTGAACAACAAAAGCAGATCAGAAGGTTCTAAAGCAGGAAGTAAGACTCCTCCCTCCAGAAATGACTGCTAGTGGTTTGGTATACATAAATATACATACTTATGTCCTTCAGGTTTGAGAAAATGTGCAGAAGTATATTAATTTTAGTATAAATTGCATCATCTTACATGCTGTTTTTTAACTTTTTTAATCCTAACAATATACTGTGCATCCCTTTTCATGTCAGTACTTCATTTTAGTGGCTGCATAGTATTCAACGATAGAACTGTACCTTCATTTATTTTCCCTTGTCCATACTGAAGGACCTCTCTGTTGCTTCACGTATTTTATAATTGTAAACAATAAGGCAATAAACATTGTATGCCTCTGCATAGTTGGCTTATTTCCCTGAGATATTCTCCCCAGAAGAACTTTTGGGCCAAAGGGTATGCACATTAAAAATCTGAATGCATATGATCAGACTGTCCACACAGAATCATTGTAAAATGTAGACTGGACAGGCAAAGTATCTGAGAAGGTCTGCTTCCCTCTTCAACCAGCTACAGACGTCCCCTGTCTTCTGGATCTTTGCCATCCTAACTGGTCAACACCACATCTCATCTTGGTTTCGGTCTGTAGTTTTCTGGCCGTTTATCCGTTTGTGTATTTTTCTTATCTCTCTTGGCCATTTGTTTTGTTTCCTCTGTTGTTTCTAGGGGACTGATGCTTCCTTTGGGATTTTTAGGAACAGAATGAGTTTCTCACCGTCTCCGAATGACAACCGTGGACAGGAGCGAGTGCAGGTGGGAGGAAGGGGCAGGGAACTGCAGCCCCACGCCTGAGCCCGAGCGGCGGCCTCGGGGCCGAGGAGGAGGGGGGGGGCACCCACCTCGACGAAGGCGAACTTCTCCTCGCTGGTGTAGTTGTAGCGCGTGGCTCTCTCGTACTCCTCGGCCGTGCCAGGGCAGTCCTTGTTGCAGAACTTGTCTGTGGGGTGAACCAGCTTCCAGGAGTACTGCGGGGAGGGGAGAGACCCAAATGGCCATCAGCAGGTAAGCGCATCAAACAAACGTGGTGGCTCCACGCAGTGGAATATCACTCAGTCATAAAGGGGAAGGAAGTACTGAGCTGAGCAACAATGGACAGACCTTGAAAACATGAAGTAAAAGAAGCCAGACACAAATAACCATATACGATATGATTCTACTTATAGGAAACATCCAAAACAGGCAAGTCTACAGAGCCAGAAAGGACACTGCCCAGGGCTGCGGGGATAGGTAATGGGGGGTGACTGGACAGGGTTTCTTCTGAGGTGATGAAAATGTTCTACGTTTGACTGCGGCTGCACAACCCTGGGAATATACTAAAGATCAATGAATCCACATTTTGCTTTTTTTTTCTTTTTACTTAACAATGTTCCCTGAAGTTCTCTCTGTGTTAGGACGCAGAGGCTTCGCCCACCTCCTTTAATGGCGACACTCACTCCAGGTTGTGCAGCTGTATTACAGTTTCTTTACCTACTAAAGGACACGTAGACGGTTTGCCATTTTTCAGCATTGCAAACAATATATAGCAAATATTATTTAAAAAAATTTTTTTAATTTTTAATGGAGGTACTGAGGATTGATCCCAGGACCTCATGCACGCTAAGCACCTGCTCTACCACTGAGCTATACCCTATTCCCTTAATCTACATTTTAAATTGATGAATGGTGTGGTGAATTATATCTCAATAGAGCTGTTTAAAAGAAGGGTGCTGGGAAGAGACAGATGCTGAGTGGGCAGAGGTTAGGACAGAGGGGACTGGGGGTGCTCAGCTCTGGGACACCTACCACCTCCATGACGTGGGCACTCCACTTGGACAGGAGCTGCAGGCCCCGCAGAGCCAGGTCAAAGAGCTCGCGGTACTCCTCGTCTGACTTCTGGCTGTCCAGCCCGGAGCCCGTCACCACCTGGGGAACATCAGCCGTCACCCTCACCCTCCATGCACTTGGCACTTTCAAGCCTTATTTCATGGATTCCCTCCAAAACACTGCTATTATTATACCCCTTGACCGACAGAATGAGGCTCAGACAAGTGCCTTGCTGAAGGCCACTTAGCTTGTAAGCGATGAAGGGTTCAAATCCAGGTGGTGTGACACAAGAGCCCCACTCACGATCACCCTGGTTTACTGCAGAGCAGTGGCTTTTAAACTTTTTTGTCTGCAATTTATGGTAGGAAGTATGTACTAACTCAGGAGCGTACCTACTGAGAGGTATTCAATATAGACATGAAATGACATTTTTCATGAAGCAACTTTCTCCTTTATACACGAGATGCTGACTTTCTGTTCCCATACCAAAATGCTAATCTGAAACCACTAAATTGATCTCACAGCTCATTAATTAGAAATGACTCACTGACCGAAAAGCACTGGTGAAGATAAACATGAATTTGATGTGAAATATGTAAGCATGTGCCTGTGCAGAGGTATATTTGTCTGTACATGTGTTATGTATGGAACAGGCAAGGCACATACAGACGTATGGAGCCAGTCCTCATCATCTGTGAATTCTGTGTTTGTGAATTTGCCTACTCACTCACTAAAACTTACTTGTAATTTCAGAATCAATCCTTGCTGTGCTTGCTCAGTCATTTGCAGAAATGCACAGTGGCAAAAAAAAAAATCTGAGTCATGTTGCCAGCTGGGACTGAACAAGGCTCTGCCCTCTTGTTTCAGCTCATACTGCTGTCCCTTCCCTGGTCTACGTAGTGCCATGTTTTCCACAGTTTTATTCTTTTTACTGGTGATTTCACTATTTAAAATGGCCCCACGCACAGCACAGAAGCCCTGCCTGTGAGAAAGAAGGCTGTGATGAGCCTTACGGAGAAAATACGTGTTTTAGATAAGATTTGTTCAGGCGTGCGTTACAATGCCTTTGGCTGTGAGCTAATGTTAACAAACCAACAACATATATTATACAAGGGAGCTTTAACAGGAATGCAGGTAAAACAAGGTTATATACTAAAAATCAGCTGATGGAAATGTTGTGACCAGAGGCTCGCAGGAACCTACCCTGTGCTTTCCATAGGAGCAAGGGTTTAGCGCTGGCTGATTCAGCGTTCACAGCCACTTTTAATACAACTGCTGTGAATAACGAGAATTATCTGTATATACACATCTGCGAAGTGCATAATTTAAAAAGTAGCTCTGAGCCAGACTCATTCTTAGATCACACACACCCTCGACTCCTTGAGTGAAGAAGTCCTCAGCACTTAAACTCTTCCCACAGCGGATGTCCTGCTGATCGGCACGTATGGTTAAGAAAGCCGAAAGTCTGGGCTGGACTCTGGTCCATGTTCACCAGGGACCTTCCTTATAATGTGGGTCACTCGTGTGATAACCATACCGCCTGCATTTATTTGTCTGACCGTCCTCGTTTCAAGTATGTTTGCCCTTTGATCAAAGACATTTCCCTGGTTTGGGTTTGGGAAGTGTAACTCTGGCTTCCAGCCACATGGTGGAGCCAGAGAGCAAATGTGGGGTCCTGCAGTCGTCCAGGAGCCGGGGGTGAAAAAAAGGAAATCCATATTTACTAAACCAACATATATATTCACTACAAGGGTTTATATAGAAAGAGAGCCTGAAGGACCTATACATCCAAATGTTAATCACAGTTGGTTCTGGGTGGTAAGATTTTTCATGATGGATTTTCCCTCCTTTTGCCTATCTGTATTTTTTCCTGAGGTTATGCACACATCATGTTTCCCTATTTAAAACAAGAAGAAAAGAGAAATCCAGTGCCAGTAAAAATACAATTAGTGGGACTACAGGAGATTGTTTTGACCTTCTTCTGCCCCTAACTGCATTTTCTGGCTTGTTACAATGATGATTTATTATCACACAGTTTCAAAATACTTAGATGGTGTTATGAGCACGATTGTTCAGAACTTTGTTTCTCTTGCCATCCAGGGTGGAGATGGTTTGGATCATGTACAGACTACTGACAATTTCTGGGCTCTTACTATCTCCTAGGCACAATGCATTTACGCATGCATCATATTGTTTAATCCTCTCAATGAACCTTTCTGGATACTATTACCCCATTTTGCAGAGGAGGAAACTGAGGCTCAGAGATGTTGAATAACTTGTGAAGGTCAGCAGCAAAACCACAATCAAACCCAGTTCTGCCTGGCTCTAAAATCCAAACTCTTGGCCATTCTGCCCTCCTGTCTCCAATGTGCAGTCCCTCACTCCTGTTCTCCATGACCCCTATCAGCATTTCTTTCCAGGCTGGTCCTTAGCCCTTCTCACCCTGGACCCACTCGGGCCTCCATCCCAGCAGCCAGAGCGAGCTCACCTCACTGTTGCTGTAGCGAGCGAGTTCGGAGATGAAGCGGATGTGGTCATCCCGGATCTGAACCATCTGCTCGCAGATATTGTACTGGGGGCTGATGCTGCTCTGGGTGCACGTCCACCTGGGCAGAAAATCAGGGGGTTGGAGTGCATCCTGGCTTTAGGTGCCTGGGTGGGTAGGCTCCTTCCATTCACTAGATGCTCCCGGTGCTCAGCCAACGTTGCCGGCTCCCCTGGGTGGAACCAAGAAGTGTCCCAGCCACCAGCAAGAAAGCCCGCTAAATCCTGCCGTGGGGACTGCCGGCTGAGTGGAATGGCCTTTCCTCCTCCTTCCTAGGCCGGGCCTCCTCTAAGACCCCAACACAGGCTTTCCCAGATACTCAGAGTCCACAGTACTTACCAGTCATGAGAGCGAGGAGAGACTTGCAGCCTGTCTAGGGCTACAAAGGGCAGGGATTTGAGCACAGAAGCAGCAAGGTAGTTGACCTTCCAAGCCTGTCTCCTGACCCTGACAGCACCCCGTCCTGTGGTGGAAGCCGGCTTTGGAGGGGTCCTTGGGCGGGACTGGGGAAACCGAAGGGGACTGTGCCCCGTCTCCCACAGTGAGCTCTCCACGGGGAGGGCAGCCGCGCCGCCCTGAGAGGCGCTGCTCTCCCTCTCTCCTTCTCCCTCTCTCTCTCTCTCCCCCTACTCCTCTTCTTCCCTCTTCTTCCCTTCTTTCTCCTCAACCCTTTCCTCAGCTGCTTTGAAAGAGATCATGAGGAAGACATCTTGAATTGGAGAGGAAATGAATGAATGAGAAACCTCTCTCCTGACGGACAGAAAAAAAGACAACCCCATTCACCATCCTCTGCCGTCCGCTGCTGGGTGACCCAGTGGACAGACTAAGCATGGGCACCAAACAGGCAGATAAATATTGGAGAGAGAATCAATTTTTTCAGAAGGAGCTCTGAAAAGGCCCGCAAGAGAACACTCTGGTTGGGGACAGACTTCCTCACACCTACACTGAGGAGCTCCCTGTGTGGGGATGGGGCCACAATCACTCAGACTTCTGCCCCCGACCCTGCTCACATCAGCACTCCCAGCCAACTCTGGGGGGTTGAGAATCAATGCAGGGAAAGCGAGGAGAAGAGCTCAGCACCCTGGACTCCACGCTCTTCTGAGAAAACCTCACACACTCACAGCCAGCGCATCATGAAGAGACTAAACCACCTCTTCCTGGTGAGACCAACTGCGGGGGCTCAAAGCTGGCGGAGTTCAAGGATGCTCCACTTACATATTTTTAAGGCCCGAATCCCCTCACTCCAGAGACTAAAGGATGGTTGACCCCACAGTATATGGAAAGGCAGGCAGAAGATGCCTCCTTAACAATGCCAGAGATCACAGGGGCGGCCAAGGCTGTAGCTGGATGTCCCTCCAAGGTCCATGAGGTGCTGACACCCCGGACCTTAGCACAGGTCACCTAGGACAGTGGCTTATAAAACAAGCTAAGTTGAGGCCATCAACCCACTTCACAGTTGGGACCATCGGAACCACGCCCTGCATGGCACACTTACTGCGTGGACACGGAACCTGAGGAGAGAACCAGAGTGATGAAGGGCGGGGCCATCTGGCTCCACCTGACCGCTGAGGGCAGGCCGCTCCTCCCCGTTCCCGCGGGGAGGAGGACACTGCTGGCCCACTGCGGGGGCCTGGGCCTCCGTGGACACAGGCAAGGGGCGTGGCTGTGCTCTGAGCACTGTTGAACCCCGACAGCAAAGGGCAGGTGCAAAAGGGCTCAGAGCACCCTCCGCTGCTCCCCTCTGCCAGGCGCCAGTGATCTGATGGAGTCCACCTGCCCAGGGCTCTGGGGAGGGGGGAGGGGCTGAAGTGGCCCCTCGGCCCCCTGCCCGGGCCGGGCGTCCTCGCGGGAGCCGAGAGACATTACGGCAGGCACTCACTTGGACTTGTTCTCTTCATAGTGAGCACTGGTCTTAATGTATCTGGCCAGCTCTATCTGCATGTCGCCGAAAAGGGGCACCACCTGCAGCTGCTGCAAAGGAAGCAAACACAGCGTGTGAGACACGGAGGGAGGGCCAGGCGGCTGCCTTCCACTGGGGGAGGCAGGCCTGCATGCGTGCCTCCGGGCCGACCCCTAGTTTCTGCTTCCAGTGATGCTACCGTGTGACCCTGGAACCACAAAGAGCCCCAGCCAGCGTACAGGTCCTCCCCTGACTCCAACCATCCCAATGTTCCAGCAACCGAGCCCAGAGAGGCAGTGACTTGTCCAAGGTCACCCAGCAGACAGAACAGATGAAGGATAAGGACCAGACGGCCTGCCTCCTGGGGCAGTACCTTTTCTGCTCTAATTTTCGTGAGATTAGAGGATCCTTGCTGCTTAGAACTGTGGACTAGAAGTGGGTATCTGCATGTCACTGGCGGGGGGTGGCCCTCATAAGAAACTCCACAATGTGAAGGTGTTGAAAAACACAACCTAACACCAGAGGGCAGGCAACTGCCATGCGAAGACCAGGACAAATGCAGAGGAGGTATTTACTGCCTGCTTCTGACGCGCTAGGCACTGTGCCAAGCACTTCAAAACCAGAGGGTGTTCGGGCAGTGAAACTGTTCCGTATGATGCCCTAATGATGTGATACACTTGTCAAAGCTCATAGAACACACAAGGCCAGAGCTATCCCTACTGCAAACTATGGGCTTATTAGGGTGGCAACGACGTGCCAATGTAGGTTCATGGACTATAACAAATGCAGCCTTTTACTGGAAGGCTTCGATAATGGGGGAGGTTGTGCGTGAGTGGGGACCGGGGGTATCTGGGGAACCTCTGCTCATTCTGCTCACTTCTGCTGTGAACCTAAAACTACTCTAAAGAATAGTCCATTAAACAAAACAGAAAACAGTATCTCAGTCCATATAAGAACCCTGTGAGGGCAACACTATTCTCATTTCCATTTCACAGATGGAGAAACTGAAGCTTCAACAGCTTAAGTGATTTTTTTTCCCACAAAGTCAGACCAGCTAGAAGCCAGGGAGTCAGGACTATAACCCAGGGCTCTGACTCACTTAAGAAATCCCACTGAATCCTCAAAGGAACACTATAAAGTAGGTCCCCTTAGCGTCCCTATTTGTCGGGCTGGTAACTCAGATGCATAGAAGTTCTGTGACTGTCCCCACGTCACGCAGCTATGAAGTGGAGTGTGAGACTAGGACCCAGGGCTCAGGGAGGCGAGCTTACGGGCTTCCCTCCACCCCCACCTCATTTGCGCAGACTTAAGGCAGGGGCAGACTCTGCCAGCTCTCCCGAGAGGAGCCCTGTTCTCGTCTGGGGCATCTTCAGGGAAAAGGGAGTTCTAGCCTTGAAAAGAAGCTAAGCCGAGCCACGGGGTGCCTCTGGGCGACGTATTCCTCCCCCAGCTCCTACGAGTCAGTGGGACTCAGGCCCGGCCACACCTTGGAGGGGTTCCGCTTTTAATTTAAGCTGGTTTTCCCACATCTGACCTCAGAGGCTCCACTCCAGACCTGAAGTGCCTGATGCCGGAATAAACTGACAACATGGAATTCAATTCCAGAGTAGGAAACCCCTTTGAGAAAACCTCAAAGGCAAACCGGAAGGTTTTATTGTTGAAGATTTGGAGCCAAAAGATCAAATCTCCAAAGCCCTGGAACGAACTGAGTGCAGATGAGGCATTCTGCCCAGGGCAGGGGCGAGTGAGGGGGCCTCTGGTGGGCTGCGAGTTTGCGAATGTGAATCAATTTAAAATCCAGTCTTTAATCCCCCTGCTTCTGTGAGCTCTGGTTTATACTGAAAATTAAAGCAGGTGCTATCTTCTCCGATGCCCCTCTTTCTATAGACAGCAGGGGGTTTCAGGAAAGGGGAAAAGTAGTACACAGAGAGGATCATGAGGCCTCCCAGCCGAACCCCCGCTGAACCCCAAGACGCAAGCACGTGTCTGACTCACCCGACCCCGGGCAGCTGGAGGCCCTGTTGCTCTAGCCTCCTCCTCTTCTTGGGGTCTTTAGAGCTACAGTTCAACCAACAAGCCCCACTGCGAGCTGGCTAATTTCATTCCTTTCCCGAGAGAGACCCGCACCTTGGCCCCCTGCCCCAGTCCCCGCCCCAGTCCCCGCCCCAGGTGCTGACCTTGAAGAACTTATCAATTTTGCTGAGGTTGATTCTTTTCTTGGCATCCAGTTTGTAAATGTTACTGACATTTCCATCCATCAGGTAAAGACCAAAACCCATTACCTGAGTGAGAAGAGGCAGAGCCAGAAGTCAGTCACAGCCATCGGAAAAGTTTCAAAAAGTCAAGAAAAAGCAGATCTGTGCCTGTGTACACACCCTCCCCCAACCCCGTAGCGACACTATTACAAAAACCCATGTGTCTTCAAAAAGTAATAATAATAAAGGACATATAGGTCTAATTTCAACCAGAAATTTGATTTCTGTGAAGAAATGCAGGGGACCCTTTAATATATCATTATGGTGGCACTTCTTGAGTCTATCCCAAAGGCCAGAGTCTGTGCTTAGGGATTTAACAAAGCATTACCCTTAATTCTCACAACAATCTTATGCGTCAAGGTCTACACAATAACTTTATTCTACAGATGAGGAACTGGAGACACAGAGAGGTTAGTCAGCTTGCCAAGGTCACACAGCCAGTAAACTGCAGAGACAGGATCTGACAACAACATGTATGCACCTTTGGATCCTTCCTGAGAGCAAGGACGGGGTGGTCCTGATGTTGCATCCCTGAGGTCTAGCACATCCCGGCACTTGATGAAAACTTACTAGACGTTAAATGAATGTGAAACTATTCACCCCTTTCCCCAAGGAAGCTACAACAGTTTCCCGAGGAGCCACTGGTGACTTCATTAACAAAAACAACACATTTTTGCCAGGCAGTGCCCTATCAGGAGGCTGACAGGCTGATTTCTGACGTCCCATCCACATAATAATTTCCTGGCTTATTTTGCTCCTTTTGTCAAATGTACCGCGAGCCTGAGGGTGCCTGAACAACTAAGCTGAAAGCAGCTTCCCTCGGCTCACAGTTGCTATGTGACCGGGGATAAGTCGCATCTGGCACTCAAGGGCGTGGACCAGAGGAGGGGTACTTGGATTTTGTGGCTCTGCAGGGTGTGCGCCAGACTTTCCATTTAAGGTGAAAGGCGCCCCCTGGTGGCACCCGAGACGGGAAACAGCTCAACAGGGCTGGAGACCAGGTTGAGGAGGCAGAGAGGGAATGAGAGTGGGAAGCTGAGTCGTGCGTGGGTGGATGAAAAGCAGGCGAGATGAAAGAAGGGCCTGAGAAAGTGATGGCAGCATCTGAGGATGCCTGGTAGACTGGGATTTTGTAACCTCGTCTGTGGAAGCTGCAATTCTGGGCAGAGCTGTGGTGACTGCCCGGGCATGGCACTGAGGGGTAAGAGAAGCCACTGAACTGTGGGTGACTTCTCTGGATTTTTGATTGTGCAGCGGAAGCCAGAGTGAATGAGTCACCAAGCCACACTGCCCTGCAAGCTTCTTCGAGGTGCTATGGAAATGCAAAGAAGGGAACGCCAGCAGGGCTGGGATTCTTAAAGAGCAAAAGGGGACATGGAGGAGTGGAGGAAAATTCACATCAGCAGGGGAACTTTAAAAAGTGAGGTCCTGGGGAATAAAGAATCAAAAGGGGCTATGTGGTGTGTCTGAAGATTATGAAGGTTACTCCTTTCAGTGCTACTGTTGTCCGAGGGAAATTAGAAACAATCTCAGCACCTAGCAAGAGAGTAACAGCTAAAGAAATGAAAGTCTATCTGTAGGACATTATTTAAGGGCTGCACAACATTCCACATGCATTTAATGAAAGGGGATAAAAATTACACACACATATAATTTATGTATATTGCATACATCAGCACAGAAAAACTGAGGCGGATATACACTAAAATGCTGAAAGTGTTATCTCTGGATGGAAAGACTGTAAGAGATTCTATTTTGGGGGGCTTTTCTACAGAATCCAGATTTTCTATAACAATAAATATTACCTGATAATTTAAAAATGAAACTTGTAAACTGATGAAACAAACATGACTGTTTTGGCAAAATATAGCCAAAGTTGGATGGTCTGACCTTCCCTTTAAGTCAGCAATTCTACCTCCGGGGTATTTGGCTTAACAAGAGTACGTACACAAAGGCTGTGCTCCAAGGGTTTCAATGTAGTTTAGCAAAGAAATATCCAACAACAGGGAATTTGTTAAGAAACAAGGATCCCATGCAATGGAATGCTCATCAGCCATTAAAAACCACACTGTAGAAATGGCCTTAATGCTGTCTGGGAAGGTGTATGTGACATATTAAAGGGGGAAGAAAAGGTTACAAAACATTATGTGCAGTAAAATCTGTATCAACGCTGAAGCACACAGAACAATTTTTTAAATAAGAAGGCAGTGAGAGGGCGAGCCCAGATCTCGGGGTGTGTGGCAGGGTGCTGTACCTTGAGGAGCATGTGCTTCTCGCTGGGGGTCAGATACATCTTATTCTCGTAGTAATCCACACAGATGTTGACGATGTCCGCCAGGAGCTCCTCGTAGCCTGGGATCACTTCGAGTTGCTGATGGAGACACTAAACAGCAGCGCCCCCTCCTGGTTAGTCCCTCTCCTGCACCCTCCTCACACACACCACCTAGAAGGCCCCCCGCCTGGGCCCTGGCACAATGACCCGCCCACTGACCGCCCCTGGTAGAAGGGAGCCTGTGGCCTCTCTTCAACGTCCCCACAGCAGTTGCTAGAGCGCCTGTATATCTCTCAGGGCAGGCTCTGACCCCTGGGGCTCCCCATTGTCTTTCTTGGTGGTTCTGATGGTTAGAAAGTGTTTTCTAATGAACTCATCTACAAAACAGAAACAGACATAGGAAACAATCTCATGGTTACCAGGGCAAAGGGGACAGGAAGGGATAAATTTGGGAGTTTGAAATTTGCAAAGGTTAACCACTATATATAAAAATAGATTCAAAAACAAATTTCTTCCGTACAGCACAGGGAATTATGTTCAATATCTCGTAATAACCTTTAATGGAAAATAAATATATGTATGTATATGCATACCTGGGACATTGTGCTGTCCACCAGAAATTGACACATTGTAACTGACGGTACTTCAATAAAAAAAAAAGTGCTTTCTTGGGGTGAGCTGAAAAGGAGTTTGACTCCACAGCAACAGGTCTGTGGTCATCTTGGCTTAGTTTTGAGGGTGTGGACTGAGCCGTGATGTCTCCTCAGAGGGCGGCGGGAAGACCCAGCCCAGGGGAGAAGAGCTGCGCAAGCAGGTGTCTCCCTTCTGGCAGGACACGCAGTGCAAACACATTTCCCCTATGAGAAGGCCTGAGGCCTCCTCTCAGCCCCTTCCCCTTCTCTCCAAAGGGGCAGCCCTGTGGGTGTGCAGCGGAGGGCACTGCTGGCTTTCTACCTACAGCACGGGGCTCAGACGTGCAGCTGAGTCCCCGGGACAGAAACCTGAGGTCTCAACACTGAGTGTGGCCTTCTGCAGACAACAAAGAGCAGGGAAGAGCCCGTGAAGCCAGCAACCCTGAGAGGGATCTGAGCCCGGAAACCCTTCAAAGACGGTGGGCCCCTCTCAGGTTTTGGCCTGGGTCCTGCTGACATTCCTGCTGGTGCCAGTTCAAGCTGACCTGGCAGATGCCTAAGACAGGTTACGTTATGTCAGGTGGAGCGTGGGGGCGCCCCGGCAGAGTGGTGGCAGTAACTAACTACAACTTCTCATGTCCTTGCTGTCTGCCAGGCTCCACGTGCTAAGGGCTTTTCATACACTGTCTCATGGACTTCTCGCCACAGTCCTAGGGGTGGATTCTCATCAGAGTCACAAAATAACAGCCCCATTTTACAGATGAGTAAACTGAGGTTTGGACCTTGCCCAAGGCCTCACTGTGGGTCACTGGAGGGTCCACGATGAGAAAACAAGGCGGTCTAACTGCAGAACCCAAGCTCTCAATCTATACCAATGCAGGGGCCGAACACTGGCTAGAAGGTTTTCAGAGGACAAACTCCAGAGAGGGTGAAGGACCATTGAGACTTAAGTCTGTAGCTTAAAGCTTGAGGAGGGCAGTGGGGACGGAGGACCTGGACACAGCTCCTCTGCTCATGGTCCCCCCAACTTCCCGGCCCCGACGTGTGTCCCGGGACACAGGGTTTGCCATCACCTGGGTGATCCTGTTGTGGTTGGCCAGGAACATGGAAAGGTTCTGGGACTCCTGGATAGACTGGGGGTCTGCCATCTTCCTCAGGAACTGCGCCGCCCTGGACACGGTGTTGCAGAGAAGAGGGCTCAAGCCAGCAGGCCTAACCCAGGCCCCCCCGGCTCCGGCTCCGGCTCCCACCTAACTGGTATTACACAGTCCCTGAGGATGAGGAGTTCTGAACGTCACAAGGGACTCTAACATCAAAGGAGAGTGTGCTCTGGAGTCGTTTCATTTGGAGCTGTCTGCACCCTTGTAATCAGGGTACCTGAAATTAGGAGGCAAGAACGCACTGATGCTGAAACTAGGAAAGACTGAAGGCAGCTAGCATCACATCAACCAGCCTGAGGCTGGAGGACAGAGCAGAGCAGGCATCCGGTGCCTCGCAGTGACCTCCACTGAATGGAGAAGAGTTACGGGCAGGATGCTTTGTTTTTGCTGTGTATTATGTTACTCATAGGAAAATCCCAAATTTATAAAGCAAAACATTGTATGGAAAACAAAAGTCTATGCAACCCAACAGGATTACAGGTGAAGGGAGATGGCTGTGGAGGACAGAGCAGGATTTAAAGGGAGAAAACCACAGCCCTAGGACTTCTCCAGCCGGACCTAGAGGCAGTGCACGTGTGTCACCAGGGCCTGGGAACACGTACAAGACACCCGCCTAGCTCACAACCCTAGCTGGTCCTCAGAGTATGTCGGCTGGGATGGAAGGAGTTGGCCAAATCTGGGGAGATTTTGAGAGGAAGATACTGTACTATGAGCTGTCAATGAAATCTTTGTGAAATTGCCATTTCTGAGTCAGCCTTGAATGGGGTTCTGTCTTCTGGGTGCTCCCTGGTTTCAGTTCACTCGGGATAAAACCGTGAGGGTCAGTCTGCTGTCTGCTTTCTCTAGTCACCCTGGAGCCCCAGGGGGATGTGATTCAAGGAGGCAGCCCTTTCCATTAGTGACCCAGAAAATCCTTCCCAAGAGATGGGTCCCGACACCTTGGAGCTTATCTGAGCTTTGGACTGTCTGTTGTCTTCGACTGCCCTCCCTCACTTTTGGGTGGCTGTATCCAAATTTCTAGAGGGGAGCAATCCCTCCCCCGCTCCAGACCTTCTTTCTTGTGAGCTGACAGTGACCCCCAAATGACCCCAAGGGCAAGCATCTCTCCCAGCCAAGCACACCCCCACCCCGCTCAACACACACACACAGTGACCTGTGGAGGGATTAGCACACGACCTAAGCTGGGGCAATGACAACCGGCCTTGGGACTTCTGCAAAAATATTTACAAGGAGGAGCAACCTTTCCTTCCTTGGAAGCTGGGGTAGCTACGCTGGCCGGAGGGAAGCTTACAGCTTCTGGAGGCCACAAGCCTGCCTGATAACGAGGCCCATACCGAGAGGAGTTAAGCTGAGAGGCAGAGGGAACCAGACCAACAACATCACTTGAGTCCCTGGATCAGGTACACCAGGACTGCTCCGTCCTGGGAGCCAATCCAGTTCCTTCTTTTACAAAAGCAGTCTGACCTGGCTTTCTGATTCTTGCCAGGAATGAGGACTGTGACCATTTTTATGATTATCTTACTGGTCTCGGACTGCACCAGGCACAGAAAATGCTGCTGCCTCACAGGTGGGGCAAATGAGGATTTGATTCCAACCTGAGACAGAAAACCCTGCAAAGATCCAGTTCTCCAAAGCTCAGCTCTGCATCTTTAAGGACTATTAAAGGGCAAAAACAGAGACAGAGCCCGCCACCGCTGTGTTGGGGGCGGGGAATGGCGAGCTTAGGTTCGAGGAGGAGCCTGGTAGAAGGACCCCCTCCGCTCCCACCTGTCGGACAGGTGCCCAGGAAGGGGGCGGCGGGGCGGGGGCGGGGCTGACCTCTTGTAGGCAGAGTGGTCGTTCTTGACGCTGCATTTCATGTTCTTCAGCTCGTCCAGGACAGCGAACATGTTGATGAACTTGCCCAGGGTCAGGAGGTAGGCCTCGGACACGAAGTCCTTCCTCCGTTCGGCATGGCACAGCCGCTTCACCTCGCTGCAGAAACGCTCGATGGCCTTGCGCTGCGGGCAGAGGGGCGGCGGTAAGGACCGGGCGGCTCACCGCGCTCCCCGGTGGGGAGCGGGCCGAGGCCGCCCGCGGGTCCCGCTCAGAGCCTGGACATCTAGAGGAAGGCCAGTCTGCCTGCAGGTCTTCCTCCGGGGAGTCCTGAAATCCAAAGCTGACTTCTGGAGGGAAGCCCAGAACCCGACCCCGACGTGAGTCAAGGGAATTCAATCATTCACCGCGCCCTCGCTTTGAAGGTTGTATGTCTCGTTCATTTCTGTATCCCTGCGCCTGGGGCAGAGCAGGCACCAGGTGATCAGCGGGTAGAGATGAAGAGAGACAGAGACACTCAAGGGAAGAGGTTCATGCATCCAATGAATGGTGTTTACTGGGCATCTTCTGTGTGACGGGCACCCTTCTTGGCACTGGGTTAAGGCAAGAAACAAAACAAACCTCTACCCTAAGGAGCTTGTATTCAAGTAACAAATGACAGAAAACAAAATAAATTCTCTATATTAGAATGTGCTATGTGCTATGGAGGAAAATACAGCAAGGGAAGGAGATAGGGAGGCCTCCAAAGAAGAGATCAGCCACGCTTTCTCCTTCCAGAGTTTAAGTCCAATGAAATTTTCTGCCATAACAGAAATGTTCCGTTATCTACCCTGTCCAGGCAGTAGCCACTCATCATACCTGGAGCCTGAGCACTTGAAATGGCTAATGCGACAGAGGAGCTGCACTGTTCATTTTATTTAATCACAATTTATGTCAGCAGGCCCTCAGCTCAGCACTTACTCAGTTTTGGGCTAGTTTTTCTCTCTTGGACCTACCTTCTGGAAGAGATATTAGGCTCCTTGAAGGCAGGTCTAGGATGCTAGTAACAGCAACTGTGATTTGTTACATCTGTATAACGAGGAATCTACAAACAGGGCTTTTGACAAATAGAGCTCATTTGTTGGGGAGGGTGTCGCTCAGTGGTAGAGCGTGTGCTTAGTAGGCACGAGGTCCCGGGTTCAGTCCCCAGTGCCTCCATCAGAGTAAGTAAATAAATATTTTAAACAAGTAGACCTCATTTATCTTCACTGAAAACCTGCAAAATAGGCACTTTCCAAGGTATCAGAGCTGTCACATCACTACCAGGGCCCAGCAAGTTGTGGCAGAGCCTGGGTGTCTCTGCCTCACAGCTCCGCCTGCACCTTCCCCAGGTGTTCCTTCCCAGCTCCCGCCCCAGGAGACCAGCAAGGAGCTGGGCGCAGGGCAGACACCCGGGCGGTGCCTGCCTGTCTACCTATGATGCTCACAAGTGCACGTGGAGCACGTGAAGGGCAGTGTGTGGCATGACTCCCACCCAGGTACAGGGTAGCCTTCAAGTGCTCAGCCTGCCTTCCTGAACGGCTTCCAAGAGAACCACAATAACCAGCTTGCCCTCTTATCTTCCATTCCCAGGGGCTTCTGGCCCGCCTTTCCCTTTTCCTCCTTTAAACGATCATTCTTCTTGGCCTCCCAGCTGGTCGCCCCGCTGCCACTCTTCTCCCCTTCCGCCCTCGACCTCAGTACTGCCCCTACCTCCCAACCACGATCCACACAGCCACCAGCATGTTTGTTGTCCAACAGCTGGATCAGATCCCGTCACTGGCAACCTCTAGGGGCTTCCCACGGGGCTTGAATAAAATCCACATATTCTTTGCATGGCCCATGGTGCCCCGTAGGGTCGAATCCCTGCCTACAACTCCAAGCTCTCCTCTCCTCACCCCCCCTCCTCGCCATGCAGCGTCCCTGGCTTTGTTCCATTTCTTAAACACGTCCTGCTCCTTGAGGCTTCAGGACTTTTGCCTTTGCAGTTCCTTCTGCCTCAATCCCTCTGCCTCAGGGTCCTCACATGCCAACCTCTCTCAAATCATACAGGTCTCAGTTCAGATGCCACCTGCTTCCCAAGAGCCCGTCCCTAAAGCTGAGTCATGTCGCCAACACCCTCCACCCCGGAGTTTTTTCAGCTTTTATTTTATTCATAACACGTATCATGTGGCGTAATGTTCACTGTCAGTCTCTCACCCTACCCAGACACACTGGTCTGCTGACTAGGATGTAAATTACATGGAGGGAGGGGGCTTGGCTGTCTTGCTCACCTAGGGGTGGGTTAGGGCACTAGAAAGTATTGGCCAACGAATAAATAACATGGCACAAAAATCCAGACCCCAGTGTCTAGAAGCGTGGGGGCCGTCTCAAGTCTCCTGGTCCAGAGCCACCCGGATCCCCTCACCTGAAAGTACATGAACTTCATGAGCTTGGTGACCTCTGGCTCCAGCACCTCCACCGTCTTCTCATAGATCTCCACTCGGTTGGGCTGCTCGTTGCATTTCACCTGTGGGGAGACGGGGGTTTCACACACCCTGGTTCACTCAGGCAGTCCTGGTTCACACCTGCTGTCTTATTAATAGGGCCCTTTTTCACTGTCAAATCTACCTCATTGAGGATGATAAATGGCACAGTTACCCAGTGAGAGGGAGGCCATGGTAGCCCTGTTTGATGGCTCTGACAGGGGCAGATCTGCTCCCCAGACACTGGCTGCGGGAAAGAAACCAGCTGGTCCCGAGAGCAGAACCTGCTTCCCCTTCAGTCTGCTCTGTGCCTGGACTGTAAGCCGCACACACGGCCACGCTGATCTCCTTCCCTCCGCCTTCTCCGACTCCTTACCCCAGAGGAACCTGCCGGATTCTGAGCAGAGAAAAACGTCCTGTCCAATGGGGGCAGAACCCCCTGGCCATACTCGGCCCCATCAGGAAGCCCATTTTCCCTGCCCAGGGGTTTGCAGCATACCGGCATCGCGTGGCAGGTGTTTGCACAACATGCACACCCAAGGCTGCTAACATGTCACCAAAACTGGAGAGTGAGCAAAGGGTAAGCACAGGGACGTTCTTCACACTTAGAAATTCTTAAAACGGTAGCAACACACGAAGTAACCACCAGTCGGTGATTAAATGGATCAACCATGCTGCATTCACATACTATCGTTACAGAACTTTTAGTGGGGATGAGACAGATGTGTGGCCTGACAAGGAAAGGTTGCTAACCTAAAGTGACTGGTGAAAACGGCTGCGGGACAGGAAGGGTAATTTAATCCCACGTGTGTTCAACGAAACACAAAACAGTGTATTTGTGTGACCATACACATACAGGCACAATCTGAAAAGGTGCAAACCAAGCTGTTAATAAGTAGTTACCCGGGGGCTAGGAGTGGGAGGAAGCGAGAGAAATGGTTTCTGTTTTTACACCCATGCCTTGTTGATTTGGTTCCAGTGGGACCCATGACTAATATGACAATGGTAAAAATAACACCTGTATGTGTTGGCATGAAAAGAAGCCAGTAATAAAGTGTAAAAAAACCAACTAGCAGAACCATATAAATAAGAAACAACACAGTTTTTAAAATGATAATAATTTACAAAGCAATAACCACAGGAATATTCACGATGTCTGAGGACAGAGATCCAGGTGAAGGCGCAGCCAAGTGTCCACAGTGACCATACTTTGGAGGGAGGTTGGTTTGGGTGGCTGGGGGAGGATTTTACTTTATACCTTTCTGCAGTGGTTTGGGTGTGTCATATGGTTAGCATATGCTGCTTTCAAAAATAAAATGATACTGAGGTTTTTTTTTAAGTTGGCATCCATTTTACAGGAAGCTCTCCGAATGTGCTCTGTGCACCCCTGGGGATAAGAGGCCCTGCTTTACTCCCGGCCACCTGGAGAGGCTCAGCAATCCGGGCAGGAGAGCCACCGGCAAGGACTGTCTCACCTGGGGGATGGCTCGGGAACAGCTGCGCCAGGTGTACAGCATGACCGCGTACTCGTGCCCTTCCTCCAGCATTTCGTTCTGCAAAGAGAAACGTGCTCAGCAAGGAGAAACCGCTCCGGTGCCACACGAGATTTCTCAACAGTGCCCCACCCCCTAAATCCTCACAGTGCGGTCCGCAGACTCCCAGCAACGGCATCACCTTGGGGGGCTTATTGGAAATAAGGGGCCTATGGAATCTGAACCTGCATTTCAATAAAATTCCCAGGTGACTCACACTCCGAGGTGCACAGTGAGAAGCTCTGGCCTAAATTATCCTCATCAGGCACCCCAGGGCTCTCCGAGCAGGGCACATTTTCCAAAGACAGATGGCCCCCTTAGAAAGGAGGAGGCAGACCTATTAGTTCCAGCAGCAAAAGTTGTCCCAGATATACACTAAGCAAGAAGGTAAGCAAATAGCAAAACAGTTTATAACAGCAGATAGGTTACAAAAACGAAGAGTGATAATTGCGAAAGTGTATTGAAAAATATATCGGTGGGACTGCACCAAAACTATGAAGAGCGAGTTCTCTGTGGTGCTGGATAAACAGGGGCTTCCACTTTTCATGTCATATCATGCTATACTGTTTGCACTTTTCTAAGAGCCCATGTTACTATTTCCTAAGTGGGAAGATGATTCAGCTTAATTTTAAAAAATAATACAGAGCAGATGGCAAAGCCAACAACAGTGTGAAACATGAAGCTGCTGACTCACCTCACGTAGCAAGCGCTCCTGTGGAAAGAGCCTGAAAGGCAGGGTCCAGCTACCTGGGCTGAAACCCAGCCTCGTCACTTCTCAGCCCTTTGGCCTTCAGGAAATCACTTAACTGAAAATCCTCCATTTAGTCATCTGTCTAATGACGGTGACAATAACAACCTCAGAGACTTTTATGAAAATTAAATGGAACAAACACACACACATACACACACACACACACTGGGTAATCTGTAAAGGGGGTTAAGAGTGCTACTACGTCTGGTAGTTCCTCAAAAAGTTGAACACTGAGTTACCGTATGACCCAGCAATGCCACTCTGTGGTATAGAACCAAGAGAAATGAAAACACATGTCCATACAGAGACTTCCACACTTGTTCATAGCAGAATTATTCTAACAGTCAAAAAGTGGAAATTCACCAAAAGTTCCATCAACAGAAGAACCTCTCAAAAAATAAAGAGTATTACTAGATCTTCTCTTTTGTAAATGTCTGTATCAGCACAAAAGTGGGCCTTTACCAACTTACTTTTTATTCCACGTCTCTATTTCATGATATCTTCCTAGCATAAGATCAGGTTTAATGTAGAGTTTCATTACTTTTTATAGCTTTGTTTTCAACAGCAAAGTCACTGACGAGTCACACATTCAGTTCTCAATTTAGAGCACTTTTTAAATCAGTAACATGTTGTCCTCGAGACCAGAGAGAACTAAGAGCAAGCCACGGGCAGGTGTGAACATTCCGAATCATTCATCCAGTAAGCATTTCACCGAGCACTCACGGATCCCAGGCTGCTGCTATGTGCTGGGAACAGGTCAGTGAGCAAGAATGATGTGGACTCTGCCCCGTGGACAGTTCAGGGGACCATCAGTCAGATGTGCTGTATAATTATGCCTGGAATCTAGAGATCAGGATGGTGGGATGAGTCCTGGGCAGGGCCTCAGGAGACTTGAGTTCTGGCCCTGGCTCTGCTCAGACCCACCTTTTACCTGGAAAATATCATGGTTCTCTCATTTGGAGACAAAGATTTGGCCTAAATCCCTGGTTCTCAGCCCCGGCTGCCCATTAGTCACCTGGGGAACTTTGAAAATGCCTCATGCTCAGGCTGGACATGAAATCATTATCCCTGGGGGAGGGACCCAGGCACTGGTGGGTTTTTTAATGCTTTCCAGGTGATTCCAATGAGCAGCCCAGGTTGACAGCTGCAGGACTAAGGCTCTCTCAGGTCCTTTACATCTGAAGATTCTCTAAGTCCATGATTTAAACTCAATGTGAGTTCAGTTCAAATTTCAGATGGTGACAGGCTGTACCTCTCAGCACTGACTTTGGACACTCGGCCCCAATCTCACCTCCAGCAAAGAACCCTTGACTGTTCCACGTAGCTGGTCAATTACATGGTTTGCACACTTTCTCCTCCTCCTCTTTTCTCTCGCTATCCTGCCCTTTGAGAGACTCACCTTGCCCAAGTTTGGGGCAGGAGAAACACAAGATGAACATCTAATGAAGCCACTTGCTGCCGATAAGCTACTCTAGAAAAAGATTTCACAAGGTACGAGGTGGAGATTGTTGAAAAAGTGAGGTTTTGGCATTATCCATGAATGTCAACAATACACCCTATTTTTGACCCTGCCCAAAACCACTATCCCTGTGTTGGCAGAATAATGACCCCACAAAGATGTCCACATCCTACTCCCTAGAATCTGTGAAAGCAATACCTCACATGGCGCAAGGGACTTTGCAGATGTAATTAAGTTAGAGACTTTGGGATGGGGAGGTTATCGTGGATTATCTCGTGCACCCAATGTAATGGCAAGGGTCTTAATACATTAAAGAGGGACGTGAGAGAGTCAGAGCAGGAGATGAGGGATAAACCAGAGACTGGAGTGGTGTGACTGCTGGCTGGAAGAGGGCTGGGCCTCTGGGAGCTGGAAAAAAAGGAAACAGACTCCCTGGGAATCCATTTTGTTCCCGCTCCCCCCTGCTCTGATCCCCAGCTGGCTGTTCAGCCAGGGGGAGCTGACCTCCAGTGTTTCTCACAGCCACACCCGCTCAGCCAGGCCTCCAGTGTGGATACTTCAGTGATCTCAAATGATTTATTTACCTCATTCACGCCTCCTTACAACTCCTTCTGCACATAATTGACGAATGAACTTTCTCCCCAGGCACAGCTCTGTTCACATTTCTCCCATCAATGAAGAATTCCCATTTTGATTAAGTGAATTAAAGCTGCCTGCTATGGGCTGACTTGTGTCCCCCCAAATTTATATGTTGAAATCCTAACCCTAGTACCTCGCAAGGTGATTATATTTGGAGTCGGGGCTTTTACAGAGGTGATTAAGTTAAAGTCAGGCCATAAAGGTGGATCCTAATCCAATCTAACTCAATTTGGACACACAGGGAGACAGCACACACGTGTGTGCACAGAGAAGAGACCCATGAGAATACAGCTGGATGGCGGCTGTCTGCAAGCCGCGGAAAGGCCTCAGGGGAAAGCAATCTTGCTGACACCTGGATCTTGGATTTTTCATCTCCAGAATGGGAAAAAATATATTTGCTGTTTAAGCCACCCAGTTTGTGGTATTCGTTACGGCAGCTCTATCAAACCAATGCATCCTCTATGCACTGACCCTTACCTAGTTTTTCATGAATACCCCAGGGAATTTCCCTAATGTACTTTACGTCCCAAGCCCAGGGAGTCTCTGAAAATGCTGGCCTCTGGGCCTTTGGTCATGCTGCTTCCACCAGCTGGTGTGCCCTCCCCATCTCATCTTTGACAGATGAAATTCTAAGTGTGAGGGAAAGCAGGGGTCACAGAAAAGAGATCAGGGCTGGGAACTGGAAGCCCTGGATTCTGGGTTCAAACCTGTGCTTTACTAATTGTGGGCTCATGAGCAACCTGCTCATTAACTTCTCCAGGTCTCAGTTTTCTCATCCCTAAAATAGGTATAATGATCTCTTTCTAAGTCACAGGGCTGTCATAAGGTTCCGATACTATGATGTATGAGAATACCTTGTATTGTTTAACCCCATATATATACGATTATGATGTGTGTGTATGTAATATACAAGGCTGTACTCCAAAGCCACTTCTCTCATCAAGCTTTCTCTGACCTTCTCAAGACCCCTCAAAACCTTTGAACTTTTACCACATCTTTTACCTTTAACTTTGTATATTTTTATCTGTCAGCAAAGAGACATCCAGAGTGCAGGTTTTGTAGTCAAACAGACCTGGGTTTAGTTTTGTCATTTGTCAGTGGCAGAACCCTGAGTAAGTTACTCAACTTTTCTGGACTTCTGTTTTCCCCATCCATAAAATGGGTACTGCAACAGAACCTAGTTCACAGGGTTGAGGTGAGGAGTAACTAGGACAATGCATTTAAAATATCTACACAGAAAGTGGTCCATAAACAGCAGGCTTGTCTCATTCCCACTTGACTCACTGAGAACCAAGCCCCCTGTTTGTCCCTGCATACCTCCCTCTCTGGCGTTCAGCACGGCCTCTGCAGGGACCAGGTACATAATACTTATTGAACGAACGGGCAGGGTCTGGTGAGACAAGACTCAAGAATATCATTGATACAGTGAGAAAGGTCCGCTGAGCCACAGGCAGAGCCTGTGAACGAGAATCCTGGGACTCTTCGAATTTCAATGATGCGTGAGGATGCAATCGATGACAGCCCAAGGGGGAAGGGGACCCTCAGAGATGGGTCAGACACAGACTCGTCAGACAACTGGCCCCGACTTGTGAATGATTTAGGCCGCCAGCTTCCTCCAGTCAGTGAGGTGTTACTCCAAACCTTTCCTGAGAAATTTTGTTTCGGTCAAGAGCCAGAACTCCACACAGTCAGTAATCTATGAAGTATAAGACAAGGCAGGATCCAATCACCTGTTAGCCCTAAAGCTAGAGAAACTCAGGGAAGGGAACTGGGGATACAGTTGGCCCCAAAGGTGAGGAGGATGTGCAAGGCTGGGAGACACGGGAACAGTGTGCCACTAGGCACTGGGTGGGGTGACGGGGCAGGAGAATGGGCTCACAGAGAGGGGTCTGACTGAGGCAGGGAGTTCTCGGAACAGCTGAGCTGATGCGCCTGGTGAGAGAAGCTGCCCGCAGGCCCGCCCACGCCGGCAGGGGGCGTGTCTGTCCCCGAGGGTCACAGAGACTTACCATGCTGGAGTGGACCGTGGCCTGCTCAATGTACCTCGCGAT
Source organism: Vicugna pacos (assembly GCF_048564905.1). Taxonomy (NCBI): domain Eukaryota; kingdom Metazoa; phylum Chordata; class Mammalia; order Artiodactyla; family Camelidae; genus Vicugna; species Vicugna pacos. The sequence goes on from NC_132989.1 coordinate 9,073,068, forward strand.
GCCTGTGACAAACGCATTCCTGTCCTCGAAGTTTGTGTCAAAGTTAGCCTGCAGGAATCAGAGGACAGGAATGTTCGGCGGTTGCAAAGCAGGTCCATGGTGGCTGGATGTCCAGGGAATCAACTGCTGCCAACAAATGCCCGAGTCCCCAGTGGGAGCCCACCTCCACATCACCCTCGCATCCTCCCCAAGAAATCCCACCCTGAGTCCCACTGGGCCGGAGCCAGCTAGACAGGGCCGCACCTGCTTCCCAGCCAGTCAGGTTCACCCAGCGAGCCTTGGAAGCAAGGGTTTAAACCGTACTAACCTAAGCAGCTGTTAAAAGCGGAGATGGGGTTTTTTAGAAAGAAGCAGATTCATGGATGCAGAGAACAAACTAATGGTTACGGGGTGGGGGCGCAATTTAGGGGAGGGGAGTGGGAAGTACAAATTACTGGGTGTCAGTTGGGCTCAAGGACATACTGTACAACACGGGGAATGCAGCCAATGTTTTGTAATAACTTAATGGAAAGTTACCTTTAAAAATTGTATAAAAATGTTATTAAAATTTTGAAGAGGTGCACTGCTTTCATCTGGCAGTTGCAAAAATACTCACCTGAAGGTGCAGATACATCTGTATAAGGATAATAACTGCAGCATTTTTTTTTTTTGGTAATACAAAAATTGGAAACCATCCAAATATCCATTAACAGCGAAAGGCTAAATCAGTAACAGTATAGCCATTCAATGGACTTATATGTATAATGCGGTGGTTAAAAAAAATGTGGTTGCATTGAAGTGCTGTCAGGAAAATACCCGTAATTTTAAGTTAAAAAAGTCAAATCATAGAGCAACATAATATAATGTCATTCTCTTTTGGTAAAAAAAATTGTATACATATGTATATATGGGAAAAGGGTGTGTGTGTATATTTGTATATATAAATACAGACATAGTCACAGGGAAACTTTTATTTGCTATACTTTGCTTGTAATAAAAAAGATATTTACACAATTAAAATTTCAATCTGAAAAAAAATTTAATCTGGGTTAGAAAATGTGAATAAACCAAGTTTATGAATTGAACCTTCAGGCATATGCTTAGTAAATCTAGCCACTGAATGAAATTAAAAACACATTATGCATTTATATCTAGTCTCATTTAGCAGTCCAAGAATGTTCCAAAGGTCAAATACAGCTAAAAATTTCAAATTAACTTATTCTTTATAAATGGAGTGTACTCGCTCAGCACACCCCGACAAGGGGCATTTCCAAGGCCGCCTCCAGCTGCACAGACGTCCTTCCCGCAACACCCGGGTCAGATGAGGGTTTTGAGCAATCTGATCACGGTTTATCACAAGCTTGCCTCTCTACAGCAAAAGCAAACAACTGTGACCGGCTTCCCTGAGCCATTATCAGCTGCGGGGAGCTGAAGATCTCTTCTCACATACATGAAGGAAAAGTAATTACCCAGGCAGGCTCTAGGGGTTTCTAAATTGCGATATTTAATTCATGAGGTCAGAGCTGCCAAAACCTTGGTTGGTGCCACAGCGAGAACAGCCGGGAAGGTATCTGGGGTCAGAACAGATCAACAAGCCTTCCCCAGGGACGAGAAACAGCCCTGGTATAACGTTTACCAGCTAATCTATTTCTTGCACTCAGCTCCACCAGTGCGCAAGGGGCTCCATCAGCTCATGGCCTTTCGCCTTCAGGATGCAGATATTCCTTTTCCCTCTGCTTCAGGGCAAACCCCTTCAAGGGATCCCCAGAGTTCCTGACCCCCACCCGCTTGCCGGCCCTGGTGCTGTGGGAGGACTTACCTGGTACATGATGGAGGAAGGGGGCGGCTCGATGCATGGCTGCTGGTCAGGGAGGGGCAGCTCTTCCAGCAGGTCCACGTTGGACAGGGCATCTTCCAGGGTGACGTGGGTGGTCATGGCTGCAGTTTCTGTTGTCCACACTGAGGGGAAGGAAGAGAAGGAAACGGAGCGTTTCAGGGGCCTCCACTCATTTCTCCCAGTCTCACCCTGTCCAGGCTTCTTCCGGAGAACCCAGGGAATTAACATGCATTGAGAACACTCCCACTTGCTACTCCTTCACATGGTGCCCTCAACCTACACCTGATGTCTGACGATCTCTTTACAGTTTACAAGGTACTTTTTTATATCTATTGTCTCGACCGAGCCTCATCACAACCCTCTGATGGCAGGTGGTACCATATCCACATAACTGATGGAAAAACAAGGCTCAGAGAAGTTATAGGATGTCCATGCAACCACAGTGACCAGGAGCAAAGAACCTCAAATAATGCCGGATGCTAGGACATGGGCCATAGTCTGCCTTTAGCTGCTATTCACGAGGACACTTATCAGTTCCACTTTCAAATTACTGCACAGCACAAATATCTGTGATCGAGAGAGCCAAAGATTATTAACCTGAAACCAGAGCTTGAAATTAAGCTGGAAGTAAGAGAATTCAGACTCCAGCAAACTTAACCTTACTTGCAAAAACGTCAGGGCCATTGTCTTCCTTGATCTGGAAGTATGGTATGTTTTGTGAGCCACAACAAACAAATCAGCCCTAATTGGACGGTTCTGTGTTTCAGATGCTGGCAGAGTGCAGAGGCTTCAAAGAGAACTTTGCCAGGCAATGAGGATGAAGAGGTTCTAAACAGCAGTTACCTAACTCGAGCTAATCACTGTTTTAAGAACTCAGCACCCAGCAAACAGAATACTCATTTTTTTTAAAGCATATGTGAAACATTACTTTAAAAGTGATCATGATTCAGGGTTCTCACAGTTCCCCCAAATAGGACCTCCTAGAAATCACATTCACTAAGTATGGTGCATTAAAATTAGAAATCAATCATCTAAATTACAGCAAAGGAGAAACCCCATACCTATGAAAATTTGTAAAAACATGCTTCCATGTTATTCACAAAGAGAAATTCAAATAGAAATTATAAAATATTTAGAGCTGAAACATAGAGAGCATGAATAAATATTTTAATGCATTTAGCAGAAAATAAGAAAGCAGAATTAAATAAACTGAATTTCCCCCCAAAAAAATCTAAAAAAGGATAAAAATCAACCCAAAGAAATGAGTGTGCAGGGATGGCTAATTACAAAAGCAGAAATAAAGGCAGCAAAAAAATCAAGCAAAACAAGACATACGTCAAAAACCTGAGTTTTATAAAAAGATAAATAATAGTAATAACAAGCTAACCTTGTAGCACTTTTGAATAAGGGAACACAGAGATGGTTGCCTGTGCTCCTGAGAGCGTCCCTCACTGCCCCCCCCCCGCCCCCACACCACACCCCCAGCCCCAGGGACGTGTGAGGCCCGCTTCAGGGCTGGAGTTGCAGAGTGCCAGAGAATCTGCCTGGCTCATTAGGGAACGTGTCAGAGACCAGGGCAGAAAAGGACCAGCGGCAGGAGACTGGGCCCAGGCTGGGGAGGGCAGGCACAGCTCCCGGGCGCACCCCACGCAGGCAGCCCCAGTGTCTCCTTTAGGCCCTGCTGGGAGGGCAGAAGAGGCTGAGCTTCTGATGACCACTTCACACTTCACTGAGTTCTCAGCACACCTCCCCATCACGCGCTCAGGCAACAGTGAAGCCATGTCCAATGAGGGCACGGGGACCTCAGAGGTAACTTCCTCCTCTGCCCCTGCACGCCCTCACCGAGACAGTTTCGGGCCCTCTCCACACCTAGGCTTCTTCCTCTGCTCTCTTCTCTGCCCTGAATGCGAAGTGTGGCATTCAGCTCTACCGCAAAACCATCTGCCAGTCCACAGAGAAGACTGTCTTCTTTCTCACATTAATATTAAGTTTATTTTGCAGGAGGGGTTAGTGATCTTACAGGGCATACTGATCTACAAGCTCCAAAGCCCAAATGATCATCTTCATTAACTCAAATAATAATAAAGCTAACATTTTTTAGCCCTTACTCCACTATCTGAATCTTGTATCAACCCTACAAAGGTAGGTACTATGATTATTCCCATGTTACAGATGAGCAAACAGAAGCTCAGGATTTAGGTAATTTTACAAGGTCAAGTGCTGGCAAGTGGTGAAGCTAGGCTTGGAACCTAGGTTTGTCCTAAAAGAAAGGCCTACAAGCAACTATCTATCCATCTATGTCCAAGGGACCCAGGAGCCAACTTGAGGCAGCTTCCACTGGCCAAAGATGGGGCAATCCGAGCAACAATTAGTGCAACTCAAAGGACTTGAAACAAGATCACATATATTTAAATCCATGAGACCATAAAGACACTTAATAAAAACTTGGTTTCTATGCCTCTGTTACTGCTGGAGGATGCCTGTGAACCAACTTTTTATGCTGAAAATAATAAATAAAAGGAAAGAAGCAAATGTTTAATCTGTCTTCCCTATACAATCTGGACCACTGGAAAACTGAACTGTGGAAGAGAGGGATGTTTTTCTTTATAACAGTATTTTTCTCGCCCCCAGAATTAACGTAGCCCTATTTTCCAACCCCTAATGAACGTATGGATGTAGGCACTGATCACTGACTGCTGCTAACATCACTACAGGAGGACAATCTGACGTCACGTTCCTCCTGGTGGAAAAACACATCATCAACTTACGAAGAGTGCTGGACCCAACACAAAACACTTGAATCTAATCAAGCCTTTGATACCAACTGAGGGGAAATACAGAGGACAGACAGAACACAGTACAATACACCACAGCGAGGTAATCAGTAAACTACAACCTATGCGAAAGTCTGCTGGACAAGTGACTCAGTGTCTTTAACAAAGAAAGCGCAAGGTGGGGAAAAAGAGACGGAGGGGGAGCTATACATAAGAGACTTAGACCATCACATGTGTGTTTAGCTGGTTTGACTCTTAAGTCAAACAAATCACCACAAAAATTAAATTGCGACATTTATGAGAAACTAGGAACATTTCTCTGGCTAGTTACCAACATTGAGGAAACAGTTATTATTTTTAGATGTGACAATAATATTGAGGTTATGTTTTAAAAGAGTGCTTATCTTCTAGAAATACCTACTAAAAGATGGATCAAAGGCTACAGGGGTTTGCTTGCAAATAATACCAGAACAGGGAAGAGTGAGAAATTGGTGAAGCAAAATTAGCTCTGAATTAATGATTGTTAACGCTGTGTGATGCTCACACACAGGGATTTATGATATTTTTTTCTATCCAGTTTTAAATATGTTGGAAATTTTCTGTAAAAACCCCCAGCTCAGTGTAAAACACTCCTGGCTCTAATCGAACATCCCTTCCTTCATCTTTCCTTACTCCTACTTGCCATGATCTTTGCCCTCTCCTTTCTCCTGTAACCTGGGTTTCCTCTGGGCTTCACAGACTCCAAAATACTCATTTACCAGAATAACCCTTAAGATTTTCACCTTTAACATAATAATACCCACCCCCTGCACTTCACTTGAAGAGAATCAATACACAAACAGCCTACAGAGCCAGTAAATTAGGAGTCTTCATTTCCGTCATAAATACAGCTTCTCTAATGGATTTCTCTGTTTGTTTGTAGATCATTCATTGCCCACGGGAGAAGGAAATCAGACATTTTTAATCCAAGTGTTGGAAGTCACTGCCAACACCACATCAAATCAGAAAGAAAAAATATTCCGGAAATTAACAGAGGTATACATGAAAGCAAGTATTTCTCTCCCAGCCCAAGTGTTACATAATCTTCCAGAGAAGAATTCTTTATATTCAGTCTATCAACATGTGGCTAAATTGTGTTACTCTGGAAGAGAAGTTAATAAAATAGTTTAAAATTAACTGTGTTCTGGAAGCATTTGAGTATGGAGCATTCACGGCAAATTAGAATTCTTCTTCATAACAAACTTAAACTCAGTGGCCTGGTTTCACTGAGAGGTAATAACGCTGGGCTCCCAGGCAGCTGGCTTATGAGAAGGGCTGTAGGACTCCCGGGGTGGGGCTGAGATGGTTGCTAGACTCTGAGCAGGAAGGGGTGGGGGCCCACAAATGCAGGATGGGTGCAAGGAGAGCCTGGGAATGCAGGTTCTGACTCCCACATCCTAAACCCTGCTACTCTCTGAGCAAAAGATTTGTATTGTCATTTTCTGTCTCACTTTCAGAAGGAGAATGAAAAAAAAGCAAGAATTTTTACATAAGTGAAAAATCAGGCTAAGTATGGTGTGTAAGCTTGAGCTATGGGTTCAAATCTGTCATCTGCCACTTCCTGGCTATATAACCATGGGCATGCTACTTAACCTTTCTAAGATTCTGTTTCCTTAGCTGTAGAAGGGTGGTAAATAATAATAGTCCCTGCCCGCAGTGATTTATTCTGAGGATTATATAACATTACGGCACATGGCACGTTTAGCCCAAGAACAGAACAAGCACTTGGGAAATGTTAGCTAGTTGAATGGCCTCTTTTTAAGAGAGCAAATGGATGAATTAAACATTGCAACAATTCTCCTACAAAAAAAAGGAACACATTATAATTATATTCCCAAGAGAAGTGAAAATACATATCCACACAAAAACTTGTACATGAATGTTCATCATAGCATTATTTACAATAGGCAAAAAGTGGAAACAACTCAAATGTCCAACCACTGATGAGTGGATGGCTAAAATATGTTATATCCATACCATGGAATATTATTCAGCCACAAAAAAGGAATGGATTATGGATACATGCTACAATGTAAATGAACTTTGAAAATACTATGCTAAGTGAAAGAAGCATAATATGGTTTTTTAAGGAAATGTCCAGAATAGGCAGACCTATACAGATACACAAGAGATTAGTCATTGCCTAGACTTGGGGTAAAGATTAGGGGAAATAGATGGTGCGAGGTCTCTTTCTGAGTTGATAAAAACCTTATAAAATTAATCATGGTGATGGCTGTATAGCTCTGTGAATATATACTGCAAATCATTGAACTACTGGCTTTAAGTGGGTGAACTGTAGACTATTTGAACTCTATCTCAATAAAGCTGTTGCCAAAAACTGTCCGTATTTGTAGGACTACTTTGGGGGAACTTAAGGTGTTTATAACAGGAGCAGGAATGGTGTTTGGAGGGCTGGAGCAGGAGCCCGGAGAGCCCGGGGAGGAGGATGCTGCCTCTATGCTCAGAGACTGTGCTGAATGGAAATGCACACAGTAGGAAAAATAGAGCAGTGGACACAGTCACCCCACCCCGGGGAGCAGCCCCTAGACCACAGGGTGAGCGGACCACCGTGAGGCAGCGCCCGAACCAGGCCCCTCCCCTGCCCGTTTCTGTGGCACTGCCACCTGTCAGGGCCTGGGGCTGCCCCACCCAGGAAGGGAGACTCCTCAGACATAAAAATCTCCTAGGTGAGGTGATGGGCTTTGAGGTTTAGAATGAGGACAAGATTGGTCTCCTGCCTGCCACCTGAGCTCTTTCTACTATGAGGACAGTGAGGTCGAGAGATGAGAGGACTTGTGTAAGGTCACTTGGCTAGTTAGGGGCAGAGCTGGGCTAACACTGCAACTTCCTGGGACAACAAGGGGACCCGATACAATAGCTGATATGACAGCGCTGTAAAAGAAAAAGAGGAATATTAGACAGAAGGAAAGAAGCAGGGAGGGAGGGAGAGAGGAAGGAAGGAGGGAGGGAGGGAGGGAAGGAAGGAAGGAAGGAAGGAAGGAAGGAAGGAAGGAAGGAAGGATTCCAATTCTGCAATAAGACAAAAATCCATGTACGAAAGGAAATACAATCCAAGGACATTAGCTGGCTCTCTGGTGGTCATCATTTATACATCTTAATAATGCAGATGCTTTAAACATGATTTAGGTTAAAACAGAGCTCTTACTATATTGAGAGATGAGGGCAATTAGGGCAGGGAGGGGCTGGTGTCAAAAGCGAAATCGTCATCCATCGCAGCAGGAAGTGAAGAGACAACTCGTAGAACAGATAAATTAGGAAACAGCAGCACAGGCACATCATTCAGAGATTTGGAGACAGCTACTGGAGGAAAGTGCGAGTTGAAAGCAGCAGCCCCTGGGGGAGGTGGGCCCTGGGTGCTTGTTTTTCACTAGGAGTCTTTCAGTATTATTTGATTTCTTTTAAGCATGTGCGTGCATGGCTTTGAACCAAAATTTCAAATTTACTTGGAAAGATAACAACCCAAGGCTTCCTTGCTGGCAGCCAGATATCTGACCAGCCCACAGAACTGTCTCAGGCCGGCTTGGCTATGTAAGTCCCTCCCTGCGGGTCTCCTGGGACCAGAGGCCCAGGCACCTGCCGCTTCTCTCCACACAGGGGACCTGAGGTCACAGCAGAAAAGTCCAAGTCAGCCTCCACCTGGTCTCTGGAGAAGGCCTGCCCTCCTCCTTGTTTATGCAAAGAAGATCCCGGCAGGGCGAAAGGGCTTGCTGCCGCATCGGCCCTTTTACTCAGCTGCTTCCTGTGTTGCAGGGTTGAGGGGACCTTTCCGTTGACAGCCCAACCAGGCGGATCCTATCCTCTCAGGAGGGGAGGTCATGCCACCAAAGGCAGCTTGCTGATTAGCTGCCGCTGGGGCCTGTGACGGGGCACCCCAGGCCAGGCACCAACGTGACCTGCATCTGGGGAGAGAAGCTGCCTCTCAGAGGCACCTGCTAAAACTCAGAAAGGGAAGCCAGCACATCTGCTGTGGAAACAAAGAGCAAGACCTGAGTTGGGCCCCCAGCTCGGAGCACGCAAAACTCAGCTTCATGGATGTGAAGGTACAACTCGAATGTGGCTCAGTCTGAAGACTGACAGAGGCCCCCAAGCCACGCTCTCAGTCACTCTAGAAGGGCAGTTCCCCTGTCTGTAAAATATGAAAGTTGACCTGGTAGTAATTTTCAACCATGACGGCAACACCTCTGTTGTGAAGGGAACTTGTCCTAACAACCGATTAGTGAGGTTTGCAAATGAGGTGCTGTTTATGATGCGTGAGGGAGAGTTCAGAGTCCTTCCAGAGTATCAAGAGAATGTCCATCTCTTTTCTTGAGTGGGAGAAGATGGGGTAAAGTCGGGGAGGGGATTGGCTGCCGGAGGTGATGTGTTGAGTGTGTTGAGAGTGTTGAGATTGCCCATCAAATGTACTTACAAAAAACAAAAAAGCAAAACCAAAAGCAACAAGTTAGGAATCACTGAACTTGAGCCTCCCTCAGGGTCCTTCCAACTCAAAAAGCAAATGACTGTAACCATAGGTGGGACTCTCCACTGTGGCCAGGGAGCCCAAGGTGCCTTAAACCGGCCGATGCACATTCTTGCCTTGTGACTTTTCACAAACTCTCTCCACTCTCTCGTGGACAGTCCTCTCTCTTGCCTTCTTATATCCTACCCTTGACCACTGTCAAGTCCCAATTCAAGACAGGCCTCCTCCACGAAGGTCTGACCAACTGAACTCCACCACCACCTTCATTTCTTGGATTCCTATAGCACTCACAGTCTGGAGTCCATAATTTCCCACTTCATTATAAACTGCTTTATATTTTACTAATTCTTTGGATCACCAAAAATGGCAAGGATAGTCGTCTTTAGGGGGGAGGGGATTTGACCCGCAACCAGCACAGAACCGGCCACATCTTAGGCATTACTTGCTTAACTGACACTCCATGAGTGGTTTGTTGAATGCACAGGCTAGTGGCCAAAATTCAAGTCTTTTGGTTAAAAAAAAAAAACCAAACACAAAATTTAAAACATCACGGTCCCTTAAGGCACCATATCTAAGTCATCCTTATTACTACACAAATCAGAGATTATCTTTAGAAAATTCTTCTGCCATACAGTTTCCACCTCAAACCATAAAAAGCAGAACCTCACTTCTCTTTCCCACATGAAGGAAGAGCACACTCAGGAGGCTGACAGCTCACACCTAGTTTTGAATCTCGTCTCTCCACTCATCCCTTGCCACAATCGGTCTTAAGGCATCAGATTTCAAAAGCACAAACAGAAAGTCATTCTCAGGTATTCTTTCACTTAACACTGAATTAGTGAGTGTCTTCCACGAGGGTCAGGCCAGCAGATTCTCTCTGATCTCAGCTGGGCCTTTAGTCAAGTTAGACAATCCTCTCATTCATGCCCAGCTGATTTCTTATTCCACCCACAGAGGCAGCTGTTCCAAACCTTCAGACGTCTCGTGCACTTTCTGAACCAGCCCACCACCTTTAGTTTCTGCAGAGGACCTCATCTCCTGCCTTTTTTAGGAGACAGAGACCACACACCACGGATGGACTAAACATCCCTCCGTTCCATGAAGAGATGCCCGCCTGAGAATCGCTGCTCTCAGACGGCCCACGGATGATGCAGACACAAACCCAGAAGGCCTATTGATGAAGTCATCCCTAGGTCTTTCTCGGGCAGCTCTCCCGAGGGGCATGCTGACTTTCCTCTCTCCTTGCACCATTTCTGAGCTGCCCCAAGTCTATCAAAACGCCACTCAGCCAGAATGACATCTGCAAGAAATTCTGCGTGAACCCAAGCTCCGCCTTCTCAAAACAATTTCTTTCAAGAACCTGCACCCAATTTGTTTTCACCTTCGTTACCAGGGTCCAAGAAGTATGGCCTGAGTGGTAGCCCTCAATGGCACATCACACACATGAGCGGCCGTGGTGAGGGAGCCAGGATCAAAACTCTTTGCATCCTGGGAGGCATTCCACACCCACTGACCGAATTCTGAAGGGTCTTTGTACAGACAAGGGCAGCCACGGGCCTTGACAGAATCTATGAATCACAAAGTGCCTTTCAGTCTCCTTTCAGCTGGCTCCGTGGTACAGAGAGGCCACAGATTCGTCTTCTTAAATTGACACATGATATATAATGAATAAACTGTTCCTTTAGGAATGGAGGGCAGCCATCCAAAGGAGCCACACGTTCGGGAACTTCCTTCTCTTGTCCGTTTCCAGGGCCTTTTCTTCTCAGACGGGGTTACAGACATTATCTCACCCGCGGGCTCCTGTGTTACCTATAGGTAACAAGCGGGGCAGGTTGCTTTCAGTTCCCCGGTTCTCAAAGCCAGGGAGGTAGTGGCTGATGGCAAGGCACACAGCAAGTCAGGGATAAATCTTGCGTCCGAAGATCACTGTGCTGTTCTGTCTGCCCGGGCAGCAAAGCATGCCCTCAACATTTTTGAGTTGGATTGCAAAATGCTCCATGTATGTACACAGAGGAAGAGGTCCTTCCTGATCTGTGTGTGTTGAAATGTGAGAACTACCTCTGGGCTTCTGCTCAGCATACATACTCCCTCCCCTTCTCTGCCTACTCAAGTTATACCCGGCTTCCCTGTGCTCCTCCAGAGCACGTCCTCATTGACATCACGTCTTATCAAAGGCATCCTTTCTTCTGGTTACCTTTTACAGGTCAACCTGGGAAAAGCAAAATTCAAGAAGGCTCTGGAGGTAGAAGGACTGGTAAGAATTCTGGGTCGACTGCATGCATGAGCCACACTGTTAATGATTATGTAATTAAATTACACTATAACAACTGTAACAACATATATATAAATATAATAGTACGTATTATGTGCTAGACACTCTATGCAGCCCTTTGATGCATCCCTTGTTTCTTAAGAGCATCCAATGAAGGACCAGCTCCTTCCCCGCCACTGCGGGCCTGCCAGGTCACTGCCCAGAGGCATGCTCCACCTCCTTGCCCCACCTCCACTAATAACACAGGGTCCATCCTTAGATTTGGGCTTGTGCCTCAGAATAATAAGAGCAAAGGCCTTTTACAAAGGCTCCTATGAGGTGACTGATGTCTGGTTTCGTCAACTACAAGTGAATAATTAATACTTGCCAGGAAAGAAATAGACTCATTGTTATGGTGGCCACATGGAGGCTACCTACAAAAGGCGATTTTGTGCAGCTCTTGGTAGAACCCTGGGGCCAACAGCGGCCAAAAGAAACCTCTTTGAGAGGGTAGTCTGATCCTCAAACGTGGAGGCTGGAGCTCGGCACTGTTTTCCAGGAGTGCTGTTCCCAATGTTAATTAGCTTGTTGCCTATTCATCACCTAATTCGGCTTGCTGGTCAGTGACAGCAGTGGAGGCCCACCGAATGCCAGAGAGGGCACGATATATCAGGGGAGAAAGGAATTGTTCCTCCAGGACCCTTTTCCAGTTTTTAAATTCTTGTCTACCTCCTTCTCTGGCCCAGCCTTTGATTTGATTAGAGTTGAGTTAAACCTCTCCAGCCCTGCTGGATTTTATACCCCACTCTTGGGTCTTATGCCTAAAACAAGTTTTTTCTTTTCCATTTCCAGCAGGGACTGAACCAGGCAGGCTTGGGTGCCTATAGAACCAGTTAGAACCGGCCAGGAAATATAATAAAGAAGCTTAGTGAGCAGAGTGCTAATGCCCCCAGCCAGAGGCTCAGCCTGCAGGCCTCACCAGAGGAACTGGCTTTGTGAGAAACAACACACTCTTCTTGTGGCCTAGTAGCTGCCCTGGCAGACGGCAGCCAGAGCCAACAAGCACTTCTCTATAGGAAAGTTTCACCTCCTCCAAGTGGACACTGGGTGCTCAACAATGCCTTCTAGTGACTGTAACCCCTGACCAGTTACACACACACACACACACACACACACACACACACACACACATGCACGTGCACACACACACACTCCTATGGTATTTTTACCCTTAGGGCTAAAGCTACCCTCTCAGTAAGCAAACAGAGATGACAGCTGCTAGATGTAGTCATTTCAGCGAGCTGTTCCCCAAAATTGCTACCCAGCTGCCCACTCCCACTTTCAGCCCAATGCCTGAAATCACATCATTAGAGATGCCAAATATTTTTTGATTTAAAGCTTTGTTTCCAAAAGTTCATCAAAATGCCTCTGTTTCTTTTCTGGTCAAATGACTCCTCAGGCACCTGCTCTGCATCTAATGGGAAATTCTTTTGTATTTAGCTCTTGAGAATAAATGTGTTCACTGGTTCCTTTCTTGAAAACTATTTTGACACAGGAGAATGGTGGGTGGTGGTGGAGCACAGGGCACTGTATGGAAGTGGAGGTGGGAGGTCTCAGGGCCACAGAGGTCTAATGGTGGAGAAAACAACCTTCAAGGCCTTCACAATCCTGCCCAGGGATATGGACCCAGATTTTTGCCCTGCAACATCTGTGATCTCCATGGTGGCCAGCATGGCTTGCAACAAGGGCTGTGCCTAAAAGTAAGGTAAAACACCCTCTGCCCTCAAGGAGACAGAGGCAGGAGACAGAAAAGGGGAATGTGGAAATCAGCACTCTCCTGATTTGCCCCTCATGCCCGCAGGACTCCCTGACCATGCCATGAAGGCACAAGCTGGCAGGAAAAGATCCTTGTCCCCTTCCTGGCCTGGTTGTAAGGGGAGCTGATGGTCCATCAGCCTTTGGTGAGTCTTTCTGCTGTGCTGGGGAAACTAGGCGAGTAGAGGTCTAAGTCAGATTCCCTGGGCTAGTGAGGGCACCTGAGCCGCCCTAGTGTCCTTTTCTGCGAGGTTCTTCACACAGAGAACCATACTCCTGTCGGACCATGCTTCCCGCCCTAGCCCCACTGCCACACAGAGAGCACGCCCTTCTCTTCCTTTTCATATGGTGAAAAGGCGGGGGCGGGGGAGGGCGATGTCCTGCAAAGCAGAACCACCACATACAGGTAGACATCTTCCCGATTCTTCAGCGGCCATGAAGACCCAACCTTTTCTCCAGGAGTCAGCCCACTCATCCCCTTCCCACCCCCTTCCCCCCTCCCTCCCCGCCCTCAGACAGCCGGGAGAGAGAGCGATGCTAGGCCAGAAGGCTTCAAAGCGGGTCAGGCTTGCCTCCTCTCTCAGGCTTGCCCCCACCCCCAAACATCGCCGCTTTGACCCTCGCCCCACCCATCTCACGTTCACCGCAGGCAGCCGTGGGCCGGAGGAGGCTGCCGGAGGGCCCAGGCGGCTCTCGCTGGCCCTACGGGAGGTGATGGTGGCCGCAACGACAGAGGCTCTGCAGTACCTGGGCGCCAGGAGGTCGCCGCGGCCGGGCTCGCGGCCGCTACGGAGCTCGGGAGGAGCGCCGCTTTCTCCCGGGCGGGTCGCTCGCGTCCAGGCCGCGCACCTGCTGCTGCAGCCACCGCCGCGGCGCCCCAGTTCCGTCGTGGGCCGGCGCCTCCCCACCGGGGGTCCGCGCCCCGGGACCCAGGGTGCGCTGGAGCGGGTAGGGGGCCGTGCCGGGCCTGGGGCCCAACCTCCGGGGGCTTCCGGAGGCCCCAGGCCGCGCTAGCCCGGCCGCCACGCCGAGCGCCCCCCGCGGGCTAGGAGGAGGGGTGCCGGCGCCTCGCGCATCCTCACGGCCGCGTCGCCATCCCCAGCAGCATCCTGGTCCCCACGCCGGCCCCCAGGCCTGCGAGCGAAGCCTACCTGAGTGTGCCGCAGGTCTAGGGAAGCCGCCCGAAGCTTCGGCGGGGCCCCGCGCCGGGGCGCAGGATGCTCTGCGGGGCTCTGCTCCCCGGCTGCTGCGCTCGGCCCCGCCCCCGGCCCCGCCCCTCCAGCCGCCGCGGCTCCTCCTCCGCCCCGGGACCCCGCCCCTTCACCGCCCTGGCTGTCGCACAAAGAGCAGGAAATGGCTGCGGCCAGGGGCTCCGGGTGCTCCCCTCGACGCGGCCGACGCGGCCCGGACCTGCAGCCCCGGCTCCCGCCCCAGGAGAACCAGCCGCGCCGCTTAGGGAGCATTTGTCCACAAGCTCCCCAAGGCCCCCCAGGCCTGGGAACTACACCTGCAGCCGTGGGAGAATTGAAGCCTTGGGCTCCATTCGCATCTCACTGATCTCACATTATCTCCAAGTGCTCATTTATCTACTTAATGTTTGTCGAGCACCTATTTTGTTCCAAGCCCGGTGCCAGGAGCTGAGTATGCACTGGTGTACAAAAGACAGGGCTCCTGCCCTTTCCGAGCTCATCACCTACCAGGAGAGATGGGCATAAATTTACCTAGCAAACGTCCAGTTCCAGCTGGGAGACGTTCTGTGAAGGAGACGGACAGGGTGAAGTGATAGAAAATAAACCTGAGGGCTGGGGAGAGGGGGCTTCCAGCAATGGAGTCGGAGCCCAAATGCTGCTCCTCTGGTCAAGAATACCTTCTCGCCCTCCTTGTCACTTCCTTGAGGCCGAGCCCCTGAAGCTGCCATCTCTTAAGCAGGGACCTGCCTCAATTTCTTTCAAGGTGAATTAATTGCCTAGCGGACAAAAAGACAAATACATGGTGACAGGAAGTGTTTCCTGGCAAAGCCCGGGAAGGAACTGAGAGGGCAGGCATCTTTCTCTTCAAGACTTACCTGCTAGGTGGGGCTCTCGGAAGAAATGGTTTTCCCTTTGAGATGTGGCCCCGTGGGCCTTCAGACCTGGCTGAAGTCAGAAAGCACCAAATTCTCGCTTTGGGATCCCCGAGCAGGACCTTTCACCGCTCTGTTCCTGAGATGCCGCCATACTTAATGTGTGGAATAATTATTGCCTTTCATACTCCACAAGGTAAATAATTGAAAAGCATCTGAAATGTTTTAAAGTTAAGAGGGAAACATTTGCTGCAGGGGAAACTTTCTGAAATATTTCCAACGGGCTCACAAATTTATAGTTAATCACTTAGCTATTTCTATCAGGGACTATTTATAGAGGAGCCACATTACTCAACTCTCAGCAAAGAACTCGTGGAAGTCTTTGCCTTCAGTGATGTCATATCATTTCCCTCAGCATTCAGGATCCTTTGTGGTTTGATGTTACATCACTCATTCTAATTTAAATTGCTATTTCAGAAAGGATGACTTTTATATATATATACATATATATATATAGTGTGTGTGTGTGTGTATATATATATATATATATATACACATATATATACATATATATATATATACATATATATACATATATATATATATATATACATATACACACATTTCTGTCCCTAATATCATATGAGAAAGCTGTGGGGGTGTTTGTGGAGGACGGCTTTAAAAATGAAACTGAGGTTTCTTTCTTGGTTTTAATTTTTCATTTTCCACTGTGATCCTTGGGATTCGGGGTGTCAGTGATTACAAATATGTAACAAGAGGTAGGATTTTCATTCTAAACGGCATATTATTTTGAATGTTGCAGATTTCTGGAAGACATATTTCTCCCTGTGGTTCCTTCCCTGCCTTTTCACCTTGCAGGAGCACATTGCTTAAAAACCAAAGATGATTACATGTATATTTGATTAGATCTGAGGCAAAAATAATTCCCTGGCCCCTAATTCTATTTACTTGTAAGGGGAAGCAATATGGTCTTGTTGAAACCACTGTTTCAGAAATCCAGAGGCTTGCCTTTTGGTCCTGGTTTTGCAACCAAGGGATCTTAGATAAGTCACTTCACCTCTGTTTCTCCATCTATGCAATGAAGTAGGTTAGATATACTTTCAGGTCCCTCTGCAGGTGGAAAATTGCAAGAGTTAAAACAAAGGACCTGCCCCTGCCATGCTTAAAGCACTTCACTAGCTCCCCACTGCCCTCAAGATGGAGCCAAAATCCCCTCCCAGGGTCTCCGTGATCTGGTGTCTACCTCTCCAGCCTCTTCTGCTGTGAACAAGCTCAGTGTGCTTCAGCTGAAAGGAATCTTTTAGTTCTCCAAACGTGCTGTGTTATCACTTGAATGTGGCCTTTGCACAAGCTGAGCTTTTTGGCTTGGAATGATCTGTTCTCCTTTCCCTGCCCCATCTGAACTTTTCCCCCCACAATGCTGCCTAACTTACATTCATGCTTCTAGTATCCACTTAGCTGTCACTTTCTCCATGACCCCTCCATGTTTGGGTTAGGTTAGGGTCAGCTGTCCAGGCTCCCATAGCTCCCTGGGCTTCCTCCATCATACCACCTGTTACGCTATGTTGTAACAGTGCACGTACTTACCTGCATACCATCACTTGAGCATAAAATCTAAGAGAGCAGAGATATGTCTTGCTCCCCATTGCATCCTCAGATCTTAGTACATAATGGGAATTCTATTCTGTAAAATAATAGAAATAATAGTAAAAATACGTCGAATGAATAATTACAAGTGATATCTTAGCTTACACATTGCTGTTGAAATTTGTAGCCATCTGCCTACTGCCTTTAGATATCCTTCCCGTCCAACCCCAGGCTGCACCATCACCAATGTGAGGACCACAGCTATGAGGCAAGAATTGCTTTGCCACTTGCACAGCTGTGGGCCATGCGTTGTGGTTCTGTGTGTGGCAACAGTACCTTGTTTTTAGAAAAGCCCCAAGTCAGTTAGGACATCTAGGTCTCCATTTAAAATCCATCACACATCGCTTCTTGACTTTTTGGTTAAGATCAAGTGTAGTATCTGTTTTCATCAGTTTAATATCTGATATATCCTCTATCTGAGAACAGTATGTTAAATGGATTTTTGGAGCATGGAGTCGGAATAGGATCTTGCTCTGTCCAATCCACACGTTGACCTGGTATTATAGTACTTCCAGGAACAGTGCACCCCTTTGGGGAAATAAAGCTGTTACAAAAAAATTTTTTTAATAAATTAAATGAAATCCACCACAGACCCTGCTTCATAGAAACTAATAGTGGAACATCTAGAATGGGTGAGAGAATTGGAGAGAAATATAACCACTACCATTAACAGTGATGGCTGACACAGACCAAATGCATTATCTCATTTTGTATTCAAAATTATCCTATGAGGAAACTGTAATTGTGAGCCTCCTTTTATAACTGAGGAAACTAAGGCAGGCTAAATAACTTGCCCGAGGTAGTGAAACCAAAACTCACGCTCTTAACTTTTACCCAAAATTATATCCAGCTTCATTTTCCCTGAATCCTTGTTTTCATATACATGCCGCCTTATTCTAAAACACCTTTAAAGCAAGTTATGGAGATACATTATATTAAAATGTTTTAAAATCAGTAATACACATTTTTTTAAAAAGGAGGAAAAGGGTATGAGATGGAGAGAAAATGTGAAAAATACAAAAAATATCTCCACGTGCTATGGGCTTGCTGCAGTGGGCTCACACGTTTGGTTTGTGAAGTTAAGCATTCGTGTAGTTAGCAGGAAAAGAAACAACTTGATGATCAGTTACACAATTTACATTGTCCATTAGATAAAACCTGACCACTTGCTCAAAATTGCCTCATTTTACAGATGAAAGAACTGGGGCCCAGGGAAGGGAAGGGTTGACCAAGACCAACTGGACCCAAACCTAGGTCTTTCTATTGGAAACTGGGTTGCCTGTTTCCTTTTTGAATCTGAAATAATTTCTTAAAGCATATATTTTATTTTATTTTTTGGTGGGGAGTGGTAATTCAGTGCATTTACTTATTTATTCTTAAAGGAGGTACTGGGGACTGAACCCAGGACCTCATGCATGCTAAGCATGCACTCTACCACTTGAGCTATACCCTCCCCTGTAAAACGTATATTTTAAACTAACATTTATTGGGTGTTTATTTGGAATCAGTCTCTATGCCAAGTACTGTGTATAGATGGGCTAATTTTATCCTCACAAAATCCTCACAAGTGGCCTTGTTTTACAGATGAAATATCGAGGGCTGTTTTGCTATTGAAACACTGCAGCTCCGTCCTGGGCTATTTGGAAATGCATTCCCCACCCCACCCCCTTCTCTGCAGCCTTTCTTTCACTTTGCTTCCTTCCCACAACTTCTGGAGAACTGGCCTCCCTTGAAGGTCAGATATTTCACATATAACTTGACAGCAAAGAACCTTTCATCCTTATTTAAACAAATATATTTACAACAATTTTGGATAAGAATTGATAAGGAGGGTTTGAGCATATTCCAAATCAGGCTTGGAAAGCAACAGCATAGCCGAGCTACAGCGGGGTTGGCTTCTCAAAGGCTGGCATAGGTGACCTTATAATCAGTCCCAAAGAATGGTTGGGAACATGGAATTTGGGAACACACAGGGCTGACTTCAAGCCCCCGTTCTGCCCCTTAATAACTGTGGGACAATGAATGGTTTTCCTAAATTACTGAGCCCCATTCTCATCTTTAAAATTGACAAGATCGTAATTGTACCTATCCCTTGGGTTCTTGGAAGATTCAATGAAAGGATAAATGTAACCCACTAAGCAAAGCCCTCATAAATTCTCCAAAAGGGGAAATTTTATTGTTTTTATTATTATTACCATGGCTCAGATTTCAGTGTGATCTCTAGGAAGAGTGCAGGACTTGGAATAAGCTCTGAGTTCTAGGCTCACTTGAGCTAAGTAGCTCTGCTACCTCAGGCATTCTGTGAATCTCTTTCCCTTTCTGTCAAGTGTCCCCTCACCTGCCCTTCATCTCAAAGCTACTGTGGAGATTGAATATCATCTTAGATGGGAAAATGCTTTAAGATATACACAACAGAAAAGCAAATAAATAGATGTTTGTACGGCTTGTCTCAGCTTATAGACACTGTACTCGAAATTAGAAGATGGAAAGGGACCAGGAACTCCTCAGTAGCCTAGATGAGTGGAGAGAGGTGTGGGTAGATGTGAACCTGGAGGGTGAGGAATCAGAATCCACTAGGCTCCTTTAACTGATTCTCCAGGACGTGCTGGCTTTGGGCCCCAAAGTTCCCATTCCTAACATAAAAATAATGCATGGGAGGAAGGTGGAACAAAATATGTTCCTATTATGCACACTGGATTCCTCTGCCTGGAATATCCTCGCAGCCCGTCTCTTCCTCAGCAACGTCCATTTACTCTCCAAGACACAGCTTAGACATCACTTCCTCTGGGAAGCCCTCCCGGATTCTTTGGGTGTTTTCACTCGTTCTGTCTCCCTGGATTGTGACCGCTGCTTCATCAGCTCACCTACAACAGCCATTTACAGTCACAGTTGACTCTCATCATTTGGTAGTTAGGTTTTATAAATTCACCTGATCTGCACACAACCTTGTTTTAGGCACGTTTCTATTCAAAAGCAGCTTACTTAATATGTATTGTTGCTTCATTAACATGAAACTCACAGTCAACAGCACTATGACTCAGGCTGAATAAAACTCACCTAACACACACCTTTTCCTTGTAAGGTGGGTCTCAGCCTTCCTGCACTTAGGAACGCTAGACAGCACCTCAGCTGGATGCTTGAGGGCCATTTTAAACAGCAAAACGGCCAGTAAAAAGTACACAAGTGCAAAAAACATGGCATCGATAGACCTCAGAAAAGACTTGTTGATAGTATGAGCTGAAACGCAAAAGTAAAATCTCGCCTTGTTCGACCTTGATAGGGAGTGTGCATGTAGGGTGACTTAAATTTTTCGCTGCTCTGGGCACAAGCAGGCCATGAGTGACTGTGAAAGGGCTGCAAGAACTGATTTGGGGTTCCAAACACATTTTAGTGAGTGGGTGACTTTGCAAGTATAGAATCTGCAAATAGAGAGGATCAACTGTATTTATTTATGTGTTGGACTTTCTTTTTTCCCACTAGCCTGAGGCTTCTTGCAAGAAGCTTGGCTTCGGTACTAGGTGTCTTCTCTGGTTCCTCCAGACCCCCTCCACTCTTCTCATCCTGCCCTCTGCCCTGGAGACTGACCTCTGTGAACTCCTCTGCGAGGATTTCCTGGTCCTCCGGTCACAGATGGGTTTGGCCAACAAGAAGCCCCAGTAGTTGATTGGGGAAGGGAGGAGAGTGGAGTCAGCATGTTTATATTCCACAGCTTCCTCCTTGTGATGCCACCTTGGGCTTCATCTGTCCCTCACTAAAGGTCATCTCCTCTCGAGGGAACCTTCTCCAGGTGACTCTCTGCCTCCACATTCAAGTGACCACTTCCATTCCTCACTTCTTTGGCCCTTGGGGTGGTAACTGCTTCTTGGCTGTTACTTCCCTCTGTGCCACTTCCTGTGGCTCTTCTAACCCTGAAACGCACCGTGTTAAATAGTCCTTTTAAAATAAGCTCTCCTTGAATTATCTTAATTTAACTGTAATGTGTTTGGTCCAAAACTGATAAGATAGCTTGTTCGTCTTATGCATCTGACACAGTGCCAAGTCATAGCAGGTGAATGGTAACTTTAATCACAGAGTCATAGAACACACACACACACACACACACACACACACACACACACACACACTGCACACACACTGCTGCCACCAAGAGGTGGCTCTGGGGAGTGGGCTTTATTGCACCAAATTTCCAGCACCCGCCTCAAAGCCACTGCAAATAGGTATCTACTCTAAGTAAAAACATGGGCTCTCCTTGTGAATGCAGCTTCAACTCCACCCTCCTCTTCCTGATTGGATTGCCTTCCAGAGCCCCTCTAACAAGAGGAGCTGCAGTTTTTTTCTGCACATGCACACGCGCGTGCACGGAAAACACTACGCATTTTGCTGAATGGGGTATGATCCGCCTATTCCTCAGTGGAGGCCTCGTTTTTGGGGAGAATCCAGGCTGAGTAGGGTCTGCAGGATAAACGATCTGAGAAGCAGATCTGTTCATCCAATCGGATTGAGAAGTTTCCTCTCTGAATCATTTGCCAGTGGGAGTCAAGCCCAAAGGTAAATCCCACAAAGAACCGTGTGGAAGCCACAGGCTTTCTAAACCTGTACCTAGTGGTCCTCTGATGCATGAGCTGACTCCTGCCACGCACCTGGGCATTTGGTGAACCGAAAGGTACAGGGAGAGCTCAACACACCAAAACTATAATAACTCAGCTTTTATTTCACTGGGATTTTAAGAGGGAGAATAGCTGTGCATTGCTGTCCAACTGTGACTGAGGAACTCCGAATTGCAATTTCCACGTGTCACCCACATAACAGATGACAGTGAATGAGTATGAACAATAACTGGTACTAGGGGCAGGACAAAAAATCATCTCCAAACTGGTTTATCATCCACCAGCTTTGCCTCTCCCAAATCCACTCACAACACTGCTGCCAGAGTATATTTTTAAACACAGATTTGACCTTCTCTCCATGTTCAATGACACTTTTCTCTCTGCAACTAGAGTTGCAACATTTTTTGTGTTTTCAAATCTAGGTCCTTGCCTAGATTTATAGCCACCGTTTCAATGTCTTTCCGTTCTGTTATCCTCACCCTTGCTGAGACCACACACACCCCTTATGCTCCAGCGATGGTCAACTGGTAATAGCCTCCCAGGACATTTTGTTTCCTCTGTCCCTCCACCTGGAAAGTATTTCTCTTATTTCTGCCCAGGGGCTTGCCTAGTAAAAACATAATTCATCTTCAAACCTGAGTCAGACATGCTGTCTCCTGTGACAGTGCTTCCCAAACTTTAATGTGCATATGATCACCTGCAGATCTTGTTAAAATACAGATTCTCATTCAGTGGGTCTCAGGGTGGAGGCAGAGAATTTGCATTTCTCCCAAGCCGGTCATATTGCTGTTGCTGGTTTAGGTTCTAGGAAGTTTCCGCTGATGTCACCTTATGCCGGATAGATTCCATCACTTTTTCTGAGCTCTTTGACCATATTTCTGTTGGTGCTCTAATTGCTGTATTATAATTTTACTTGTTCAAATGTCTGCCTTCCCAACCATGCCTGGGGTTTCTTTAAAGTAAAGACTATCTCTTTTTCATCTTTGTTTCTGTAGCACTCAGCACGGTGTATCAGAGGAACCTAGGAAATATTTGATATTTATTTGTATTTATGATATGATACATAGTCTTTACTTGCCTATGGAATTTAAAACCACATAACCATTATTATTTAAGGAAAACTTTTGGTTGTTTGACATTTGGATAAATATGGACACAGGTCTTTCAAACCATATTTACTAAAATACACAGCTTTATTTGACAGACGTAGCTTTTAACTTGGTGAGCTTTACAAAGGGTAAGAGATATTTGTAACATTTTTATCCTGCACATTAGCAATGACTGTACACTAATAAATATTCAACCTATCAAAATATAAATACATTGTGTCAAAAGGTACAAAATGCAAAATCTATAAAATGCATCTAGAACCAAAATTTTATATAGGGAAATTCCCTGTGAACACATGGCACCATTTTCAAAATATGAGAGGGAAAGAAAAAAAAAAAACCAGGCAGGAAGCCCGTTTTACAGGATAGGACTCTCGACCTGTGTTCACTTAAAGCCTCAATGAACCTGAGCTTAGATGAGATAATACCACGCAAGGGAGAATTTTCTAAACCATACCACAGAAATCAGGGCGTCTGTATCTCCAGCCGGTCAAAATATCACATGATTTAGAAAGAGGTGATTTCAACACCACCCAATAATCTAAGTGTTTTATCTGAACACCGTAGGAAAATGAAATCTCTCTTACATCAGGGAATACCCTTCCCCACAAAGTGTCCAGGAAAACCACAGCTGGCTCAAAGTTGGAATGATAATTAAAGAAAGCATTTATGCTTCTGCAGGAGAATCTCTTAAAGCTGCTTTGAAGCCCAGCTATAAATGGATTCATGCAACGTGACTCAGCTGGCTTGGGTGAATCAAAGGGTTAATTACTCATTTAGTAACTCCGAAGTTATTAACTCTGATGGAGGTGAGGATACTGATGAGGGAAAAAAGCTCCTATTCCAAGTTGGAGGGCTGCACCGCCAACCTCGCTGGGCTGTGCAGGAGCAGCCTAAGTCGCTGATGGTGCTATGTTGTTGGCTTCTTCATGGGCTTTTTTTGTCTTTCCCCTCTGCTGTATTGATCTCCTCTGTAATCCCTTTCACCCTCAGTAGGAGGCAGTGCTGAATAAAGACGGAGAAGTTGCACGGGAGTCAGACCGCCGTGGGCTGGAGTTCCAGCTCTATACTTTCTAGCTCTGTCACTTCAGGCAGGTGTCCAGGCTTTTCTGTAAAATGGGAATAATAAAATCTCATGGGGTCGGTGTGAACTCAGGGTGAACTGAGATTCTGCAGATAAGGCTTGTAGCTCAGTGCACATTCACTTTACATATTCAAGTGCTCAGTCAACAGTAGGCATCCTTGTGCATCTTCAAAGGTCTCCACTCAGTGCCGGACTCAGTTTCCATCCAGGTAGTTTGAGCAAGTACAGACCCTTTGTTCCTCTCCTAGAATTTTGGGGAGACTTGAAGTCTCAACCTTAAAGATGCAAATCTCTAGGGCTTAAACAAGCTTCCGTTTCTCTGCCACGCCACACCACCCAGCACAGGGCTGCCCTCTGGTGATGAGGGTGGAAGAATTCAGAGAGGAGACTGATTCTTGGAGGACTCAGTCAGAGTCAGTGTTCAGAAGCCATTACTTCCTCCAAGGATGCCTGCGCAAGCATCCTGTGCAGAAGGGGAGGCAGAGTCAAGCTTGGCTTGGCAGTAAAGGTAAGCGTCCAAGTGGTAACAATCCGAGGCCTTTTTCTGTACCAGTCTGTTCCACCATCTGATGCCCAGACACCAGATACCCAACGATCCAATAGTGGGATCAGAGTTGTTCACCCCAGTGCATCATGCTCCCATCAAGGAGAGAGGTGGCAGTGTACTCTATGGGTGAAAAATAAATCTGCTTCTCAGAACATCCGGCCTCTGATGTAAGCAGCTGTTCCATCATCCTCTAAGGCAGGAAGCTGCGGCTGACAGCATCATAGCGCACAGCTTACTCTTTCTGACTTTAATTAACTCACTGGCTCTCTTGGAAAAAAGAGTCGTGCTCCTCCTTCTTCTGGCCTCATGTCCTCGGATTCTGTGTTGTCGGGTCAAATAAAAAGCCCCTTGCCCATAAACTTTAGATCCCTATTTAAAAAAATAATGAAAGTAACAATCTGGGGTCCTCCCCCATCTCTCCCTTTCTCTAAGAAGTGCAAGAAACGTGCCCTGAAAGCTGTCAGTTGAGGTTTGCGCACCGCCAGAGACAGAGGCGGGGGGAGGGGAGAGACATCGCCGCTGCTCTGGCCCCGCCCCCAGTTCAGTGGCGGAGCCTCCCGCCGGTGACCCAGTGCCAGCCTCTGTCAGGGTGCTGCCTCTGCAGCAGCTTAGGGACTGGCGCACAGGCCAGCTGCCTCTGGGAGTCCTGTGCCAGTGGCAGCTCTTAATGCTCTATGGAGGGAAGGCTCCCTTCCCCCACTCAGGATCTGCAGCCTGGGGCCCAGCGCTGAGTCTCTGTTCAAAGTCCCAATTCTGCGATTTCAGACAGTTGACTCAAGAGTCTGGAGAAAGGGGGCCGGTTTTCTGGTTTCTAGAAAGGGAAGAAAAGAACTCTGAGTTCCTCGTACTTGTGTGGCATAGCTAAATCCAAAACAAACCAGAATTAAATAGCAATACCCTCTGCTGACTTTTAAATAGGCTTCCATATATATTATACTGGAGGCCATTATGTCTTAGTTGTTAATAGCCGATATCTTGGAATCATAAAGCTTGCTTTTGAATCTCAGCTTTTCCACTCATTAGCTGTGTGACCTTGAGCAGGTTACTTAACCTCTTTGAACCTCAGCTTTGTCATCTGTAAAATGGGGATAATACTATTATCTGTCTCATAAGATTGTTGTCAGAATTAAGTAAAATCATGTATAAAAATACAGCATAAAATAAGGCTAAATAACACCCCCAAAGAGACAATACTTAGATATAAATCTCACAAAACCTGTATAGGATCTATATTAGGAAAAATACAATTCTAAAACAAGAAATCAAAGAAGATCTTAATAAATGGAGAAATATTCCATGTTCATGGATAGGAAGAATTTGTATTGTTAAGATGACATTTCTTTTCAACTTGATCTATAGGTTCGACACAATCACAATAAGAATCCCAGCAAATTATTTTGTAGATATTATCAAATGGACGTTTGTCAGAACTCATAGAACTGTGCAGTAAAAACAGTGAACCTTAATGTAAATTATGGGCTTTAGTTAACAATAATGTATCAGTGGTGGTTGATTAATTGCAACAAGTGTACCACACTAATACAAAATATTATTAATAGTAGAGAAGGGCAGACGAGAACTCTCTCCACTATTTGCTCAATTTTCTATACATCTAAAACTTCTAAACAATAAGGTCTATTAATTTTTAAAAATTAATAGACGTTTAAGAGAAAAAAGTACTAAGTAAATTTCGACTATCATAATTCTTATAGTATTTAATTCTTGTCAAGTGGACTAGATTTATTTTGTGCCCATTTTTATGTCTTTATTGCTTATTTCTTTGTTTCTGATGACAAAACTCTATGAACTTACAGATCAGGCTTCATTTAATTCTCTTACCAGTAAGAAAAAGGAATTTCAGAGAATGGTGCAAGATTAATGATTAAGAAATGATAAAGCTGAGATAAAACCCAAGTATCCTGTACTTTTCCAGTCCTCCCTTGTTACCCTTCAATGATCTGAATTTGTGCTACCTCTCTGTTTAGCAACTTTCAACTGTGGTTGAAATTTAAAATTTCCTAACTCAATGAAGGACATCTAAGACTCATGCTGATGTGACTTGAGGCATAGCCTGTCAGCCAAGGATAACTGAGCTGTCTGGAGGGTGCAGAGTAATTGGCTCCCATTCTGAATTGTTATATGAATAAAATTAGTTTTAATTCAGTCATTTTAATATTTTCACAGCACTGGTGAACTTCTGTTCACCAGTTTATAGAACTGACTTTGTGTAGACTTAATGGTTTTATGATGTTACAGATGTTTTTTTCCTCAGAAAATTGACATAGGCCTTATCCTCTCTTCCTTTCTGACAGTATGTTGATGGCTTGTAACATTATATTGCAAATCAAATAATATTTAAGGTCCCCGCCAGCTCGTTTAGGGATGGAGAACTTCTTTAGTTAATTGATGCTCAGAGTTGCTTTCCTGCTAATCTATTTTGTCATCCCTACTGCCTCATCCTCTAAGAGGGCTCCTTTCTTTAGGGATGGGAGCAGAGCTTGAAGTTGCAGATTACAATGCAGAGGGAAACCACTTCCTTTACTGACCTCTTTCCAGCAATGATTCATGATCTGGTAGATATGCGAGGAGGCCAGTCGGGGCTTGTATAACCGAAATCCAGTGGTGATGTCTTCCACCACCTCTGAGTTGCTTCGGTTTTCATATGGGATTTTGCCCTCGCTAAAGACTTCCCACATCAGCACACCTATGAAAAATGGTGAGTGCAGCACAGATATGGTAAAGTTCATAAATAGCACAGAAAACAAACAAACGAACAAACTTACAACTAGAAGTCACAGACTCCTTGACATTAGGATTCAAGTCCCTACCACCAGAAAGTACAATATCAAGCCACCTGAGGCCCATTGAGCCGGCACTATTTCCAAAGAACAGAGATTTCCCAACCTTTCTAGTGGTGAAGAACTTTCAAGCTCAGCCCTTTGTTATATCTAACTTAAATGCTACTACTAACAGTTGCAGGGGGTGTAAACTCAAATGTCTACACGTGATGTAAATGAATGAAGTGGATGAGGTGTGCTAGAATAGGGACTAATGAGGACTGTGGAAAATTGGAGGTCAAAACTTCTGTCTTAAGGGGACAGCTCTGATTTAGCTCCAGCCAACATAGGGCATATGGGAATGAGAGCTCTGGATTGCAGCATTTTCTGATTTTTAAAGAGAAGTCATAAATTGGGAGTTTTAAAATATAAACTCAATTTGATTTTTAAAAAATAGCTGTCACCAGAATCCTGTTCTCTCTTTTATTACTACCCGTCACTTCAAAAATGTCCAAGAACAAATATGATAGTGAGGGCCCCTTCATTCTTTTCAGAGCTGTTTTTACAGATACTCAGTGGGATGCCCTCACCACCCAGCATTCAGGGAAAGTAGGGTTGCCTGAATTTGACAAATAAAGCAGCTGGCCCACAGTCCCAGGTCATGTGGGTGTGGGGCCAGAACGACACTCACCGAAGGACCACACATCCGACTTGCTGCTGTAGCGACTGAAAGAGAAGACTTCCGGGGATGCCCACTTCACCGGGAATTTGGTGCCTGTGGAACTGGTGTACTGATCATCAAGGACGAACCTGGGAAGAGAGTGGAGACAGGATGTCCCAGTGTCCTGGGGGCCTTGTGTCCTATTCCTGAAACTCTGCCAGCACCACATCCCATATTACCTTGTCATTCCAAAGTCGGACACCTTGATGACTTGATTTTCTCCAACTAAACAATTCCGGGCAGCCTGGGGAGGAGACAGGCAAACAAAAGGGAAAGGAAAACTTGGTGCGTAATCAGTAATTAAGGAGTCTTCTGTAATCATAGTCCTTTGCTTATCTAAGCGCTGTTGTATAGGGCAAAGAGGAGCTTCATGAATGTTAATTAAGCGTCACTGGTGCCTGAAGGGAAGTTGTATGTGTAAGATCCTTTATCAGTTTTTTTGGGGGGGGTGGTAATTAGGTTTATTTATTTATTTATTTTTTAATGGAGGCACTAGGGATTGAACCTAGGACCTCATGCATGCTAAGCATGTGCTCTACCACTGAGCTACAGCCTCCCGCCTACAGATTCTTTATCAGGATAAGTAAATCTGGTCTTTTATCTTCATTCCTGGGATCCTAATCTGAAAAGAAATCCATGATGTTGTGTAACCAACGATAAACTCCAATGTAACCTGATGTTAATCTTAGGGACGGTACAGAGAAGCTGTCACCCACTTGACTAAAATAAGAATATTTTGAGGTTGCTGATTCTCTTAAAACTATTCTTCAGTAGCAAGAGCACCTGGTCCCTAATTCGTATCACAGAATGTTGCACGGGAAGAGCCCTTAGCGATAAAAGATCCAGTGTGTCTCAAATATTAATCTGCCTGCAAATCCCAATGCAGGGTCAGGGGGAAGACATGTTAAAATGAATAGTCTGGAGCCCCAACCCCCAGAGATTCTGAGGCTGGGTTTACAATCACCCCAATGTGATTCTGATAGATTCCTGGAAGGTACTTGGAGAAAACAGGTGCTTGTCAATTTCCCTCATTTTACCAAGGGGAAACCAAGACCTAGAGAGGTTAAGGAGAGGCTGTTAGCTTCCTTTTGGAAGAGTGTAAACTCCGACTTAGTCGGGTTACGTGAGGACATCCCAAAGTTGAGGCAGGGAGGAGGAGGCGAAGAGGGGGAGGGGTGGCCTGTGCCTTGTTACTGATTCATGCACCCCCATCTTGGTAGCTCTCTATTTCAGTGGGACACACCCCTTCACCCTGGGCCTGCGGGACTTTGCCAGGCACACTCTTACCAGGTCTCTGTGGATAACACACTCCTTCTCCAGGTAGGCCATGCCCTCACACACGTCCAGGCACATGCCCAGCAGGGTTTCTGCGGCAAAGAGCCCCCGCTGGTTGCGTAGGTAGTCGGACAGGCAGCCGTGCTCCATGAACTCAAACACCAAACAGAGAGGGGATTGCTCCAGGCACACTCCATAGAGCTGGACCAGTTTGGGGTGAGAGAGTTTCCTGGAAAAAATGGCAAGGGAGGAGATGGTCTATATTCAGTCTCCCAAGAGTACACTCCCTCCCCTCAAACAAAAACACGTCACTGAGCTGAGACCCAAAGGCCAGCAGGCGGTCAGCTGGTGTGGGTGAGGACGAACACAGGCCATTGTGGCTGGCATGCTGTGAACCAGAGGAGTGATGCGGAGGCAATGAGACTGGGGAGCAGGCAAGGCCAGACCAGGGAGGGCCTCGCAAGCCACAGCGAGGAGTTGGGTTTCATTCTCCTTGCCTTAGGAAGCCATCGCTGGACTCAAGCAGGGAAGGGGCACAAGATGGCCTCAGAATGGTCTTTAAAGGACACAGCACATCCTCCCAAGGGCATCTCTGCGTGCTCTTGATTTGCCTACTCACATCATAACTTCAGCCTCCTCTATGAAGTCCTCTTCCGACATGGCCCCTTCCTGAATGGTTTTGATGGCCACCTTGTCCTTGTTGAGCCAGTAGCCCAGATGCACCAGCCCGAACTGCCCGCTGCCGATCTCCTGCACAAAAGTGAGCTCCGAGGGATCAATCATCCACTTCCCTGGGAGAGAGAGAGAGGGGTTTCCAGAGTTGGTAAACAGTGGATATGAGCTATAGGAATACCAGGAGATTAGGTAACCCTATATAGAATGTTAGCCTATTGTTAATTCAACTCCAAAATGGCAAAGGGTATAAGCCCTTATACTTAGAACTATAAGATAGATAAGAATTATTATCTTTTCTTCCCAGATAATAACATAGACTATGCACTGAAAACCAAGAAAAATGTGTGTGGGGACAATTACATGGCAAGAGGAAGGGAGGTAGCACTAATTGAGATATGAAAGAAAGTCAAGGAGTGGGGAGGGTAGAGCTCAGTGGTAGAGTGTGTGCTGAGCATGCACAAGGTCCTGGGTTCAATCCCCAGTACCTCCATTAAAAATAAATAAAATTTAAAAACCCTAATTACCACCCTCCCACCTCTAAATTAAAAAAAAAAAAAGTCAAGGAAAGGGTCCTTGGAAGGTCCCAACCATTTCCTATACCTGATCGAAAAATTTTGGCAGGGGAAAGGTACAGCTCAAGTGGTAGAGCTCATGCTTAGCATGCACAAGGTCCTGGGTTCAATCCCCAGTACCCCCTCCAAAAATAAATAAATAAATATATAAATAAACCTAATTGCCTGACCCTGCCTTAAGAAAAATAGGAAAAGAAATTATTTTATTGTGATTTTTCACATAGAGTGAATTTAATTTGAACTGATTATTCTTGCATTCGTTTATCCATCAAGAGCATCCGTGATGAACAGCACACTCACAAGGCCTTAGCAGGGGTAGGGGTAAGGTGGTGGATTCCAAGAGGACCGGTACAGAGGGACAAGCCAGCACAGGGTCAGTGCTCAATAAATGTTCAATAAGTGAATAAAAGGGCTCCAAATCTCAACTTTCACACTGACCAAGTAAGTGGGTGCTAAGATACTCTCTTGGCTTCCATCCAGCTTGGACACATTAGGATTCTTCAGGTGTTAGAATTACTTTATTAAAGGAGGCGAAGGGGCATTATCCTTTCCTGATGCTTGATCGAGTACCATAAACAGTTCAATTTCCGCCTCTTCGAGGCAGAGACTCAACAGAAAACTCTACTGAGCACTTCCTGTGCACAGGTACGTTGCTGGTTAAGGACGGAGAACCCGTGGCAGTGTGTCTCAAAGCGTTACCCCCCCCGTGTCAAAATCACCTAGCGTGCTTGTTGAAAATGCAACTCGAGGACCCCACTGTCAGGGGTTGTGTTTTGGGAAGCGTTGGGTTGCGGCCAGGAGTCACCACTTTTAATAAGCATCATAGATCACTTTGATGTACACTGAAGTTTGAGAACCACCAGTCCAGAAGATATAAAATGAAAGTTACACCAGCCTTCTCAGCCAGCACAGTTTGAACCAGGGGATTCAAACTCAAATGCCTTCAGGTTCCAGGCAGAACATCACAAGCGGATGAAACCGTTCCACAGGACAAGAAGGACAAGCAGACCCTATATGCCTGCCTAAAAGCATTCAAAAACATTTTAACACAGTGCTAGGCAGACACTTCTGGATGCGGCTCGCTTATAGCCCTTGCCATGGACTCCTACCCCAAAAAACCAGATGTTACAGACGTTCCTGAAGATAAGCAGGAACCCAGGGCTACAGCACTCATTTCCAATGGTTTGTTTCTAATAGCATTTAGCAGAGTGCTGTGTACAAAGTGGGTCCTCAATAAACACTTCATTGATGAACTGTTACCTGAAACCAATGGATATTGACCAAGATAAATGTGCCTATATATATATGTATCTATATATATATGTATATCTTAACACACACACATTGTAAATGTTCATTTGTGCACAGCATCTCCAGACAGTGTACCTGTTTTCATGATCATTTTAAGTCTGGGGAAGAGGGCTCATGGAAAGTGCATTCAGAATTTGCCCCAGAACTTTAGGGATGTGAATTTGTGCAAATGCATAACATTCCCAACTGCATTGCTTACCATATCTCAGCCCTGCGGTGACTGGGGCTCTCTGCCTCCAGGAACAAACTGGATACCGGAGTCTAGTGACCAGGCCTGGGTTGATTAAAAGGTGAAATGTGGTCATCAGAGCTTTACTGCACCAACCATTCAAGTCAAATCACCAAGAAAAAATATAGAATCCAATGCAAAAGCTATTTTCATTTCTGGAAAACAAATTTCCAAAGCCCCATCACTGATGTTACACCCTCCTGGAGAAGCAGTGTAATGTCACAGGTGGGCAGGAAGTGAAATCTCATGATTCTAGCAGCAGAATTTGCTAATGGAAAATACACAATGTAGTCAAATATTTGGCGTCCTTTTCTATTTATATATTTAGTTATTATTTAGGGTCGGCTTGTCTGAGATGAAGAAACCCAGTGGGGCGTTTGTCAGTTTTCTCCAGTGGGTGCCCCTCTGGCCTCGTCCCTTAGAACTCACCTCCTCCGTTGTGCTGGTGATAATTGACGAGGAGCGGGATGGAATCAAACACATACTTTTCAGCCACGTAATATCGCTTGGGGTTGTCATTTGTTTCTTTGATGTGATAGTGCTTTATGCAGGGGTTGTTCTCACTTAAACAAATGAAATATAAATGCGGTGATTATTAAGAAACAATGTTTTGACACAAAAATTTCTACTGGTAGCAGATTCCTATTCACTCTGTGTTTCACCCTCTCACAAGGATGGCAGATGTGTTTCAACTTGTGTGTCAGTCTCGACAGATTGACCCTGGGTGCTGGGTTAAGAAGGATCTGCTGAGGTTGTATCTGGACCCAGTTAGAATCGGTACCAAGATTGATTGGTGATGTTTCTTCCACAACCACAGAACGGGAGAGTGGTCTTGTAAGTGCTGTATGTTTGCCTTCCCTGCTGTTTGGACTTAATCGTCAGCAAATGTTAAGGAAGCATCCTGGCCCCTTCATACTTATTTGACTTTGGGTAGCGAAGAGTTAACATAGCAGCCCTGACTGCTATTCTTAGAAAGGTCTACTTGCAAGATTGGCCCTTGGATGGCATCTGAGAACTTGGATTTCAGGAGGGCTCTCGCCATTCTCTAACTGATGTGGATGGCGCCCTGTGCCTAAACTGCATAAACAATGTGGTTTGTGCTCAACGCTTGCTTTTCTTCTGAGAGTCTGGAGTTCTGCTGTGTGCTAGGCAGAGGGTGCTCTGTGACCAGCCCCCACTGAAAGCCTTGAGCGCTGAGTCTCTCCTGTGCTTCCCTAGTGGTCACCATCTCACCCCTGTTGTTGCACTTGGGGCCGGGGGATTTAAGCACGTCCGGCGTGACTCCACCAGGAGAGGGCTCTTGAGAGTTGGCGTCTGCCTTCCTGCCCCACGCGCCTTTTCCTTACACTGCTTTTGTTTGTATCCTTTCACTCTGATAAATCTTAGCCTTGAGTACAACTACATGCCAAGTCCGACAAGCCTTCCTAGTGAGTCGTTGACCGTGGGCTGATCTTGGGGACCGCCAATACAGCCTGTATCTCTTGTTTCTTCTCCATCTTACGGAGCGGCGGGTCCCAGGCCTGGCAGAGGCACAGCCCCTCTGTGATGGGCACCGCCTTCTTTCCCCGCCCTGGACCACGCCCCTGCTCTTCACCACCTGCCTATGTCCTGCTCTTGCTCCGTGTCTTACTGACGCCCTCCATCCTCTAACAAGTATTCCCTGAGGGCACCTTACAAAGAATTTTTCTCTTTTCTCTTAATTCTTATTGGACTTTGGTCATTGCCAAACTGCTTAGCTCTTACTGATTTTCTAGTTAGAAGAGAATTTGAGACCTGGAAAGGCTCTTAGACATTGCTTTACAGAGAAGGAAGCTGAGGTCTGCAGAAGACAGAGCAGCAGTGAGGGTCAGTCAGCTGGCTGGAGCTCCTCCCTCCTCCCTCCTCCCTCCTCTCTCCTTTCTTGTGTACCATTGCCTCAGAAGGGGCCGGCAGCTCTCTGTGCGAATGGAGCGTGGTAGTCCCTGCCTTCCGGGCTTATGAGGGTTGGCAATGTTCTGCAAGATTCTGGCACGTAGTCGTGACTCAGTAAGTATATGCAGCCTTATTAGCAGAGCTAGACCCAGATTTCGTGTCTTCTCACTTGCAGTCAAAAGTATCTTTTCTGTTCTTCTTTGTATTAAATTATAAACTCAGCAAACAAGGGCCAGGTATTTTATTTCTTTAGAGGTGTGCACTCAGGGCTGCTAGCTGGGAGGAGAACCTGGCACCCGGCCCCAGCTCTGTCACTTTCCAGCTGAGTGACTTTAGTTATGGCTTTAATCTCCCTGACCTTGGTTTTCTCGGAGGGATCAGGGGAAACACACCAATTCTAGTGACCCCCACCCCCAGCTCTTGCACTGTCCGATATGCTGCTGTGTGGTCCATGGCTCACCCACCCCAGGACTGGCTCTCCCCACTTTGCTGAGCTGAGCTGGCACCATACCTTACGATGGCCTTGGTGAAAACAGACACGGTGTATGTTCCGGGAGTCCTGGAGTCTCGTACCATGAAGGCTCCTTCTTTGCCCTGGAATAATTAGAAATAATGGAAAATTAGTGATCCCCGGAAACCAGGCTCGTGCATGCAGCTGCACCTCCTTGCCTGTACAAGGAGGCAATACTGGAGGGCAGCTTGGCCCGAGGCAGATTTTCAGCAATAATGGCTGCCATGTCATTGATTCATTTGAGAGATATTTCTTGAGCTCCTGCCAAGGGGCCAAGACTGTTCTAGAGGTGACTGACCTAGACAGTAAACGAAGGCAAACAGAGAGAATCTCTGTCCTCTTGGGACTCATTACAGATGTTGTCCAACCATCACCACAGCATTGCAGGCAAGGGATTTTTATCCTCAATTTCCTGGTGAGGATGCCGAGTGCCTCAGAGCTGAGGTGACCTTCTCATGCCCCGCAAATGCAAGTGGCAGACCTGGGATCTGAACCTTGAATGTGGCAGGTGAGCCAAACCCGTGCTCTTTCTACCAGGCCACGGCGCCTCCATTCAACCAACGTTAGAAGCCGCTTCTCTGTTCTCCCACAAGGGCACAACGCTTTCTGCCCTGGAAGCTCCATCAGTTCCTTAATGGGAATATATGTTGCAGGTCCTTTCCTGAGTGCTGGCTTTGCTGCAGGGCAGAGAACACGAAGCTGCTGGTGGCAGCTGCTGTTGGTTCGTGAGGGAAGTGGGGAGAAGAGAAAGCCCTCAGAATGGACCCTTCGCCCTCTTTGATAACTTTGCCAGTGCTGATGAAATATGTGCAAACAGAGAGACCAGTTTACTCATTCTTGGTAGGAACCTTAAAACCTTAACTCTGTTTTAACTACTTTGTGTCTAATGGTCAGTTCCTCCCCAGCTGTAAATCTGTGCAGGTGGAATTTGCAAAGCCTATTATTATGGTGTATTTAACTTAGACATAGTGAGGGCCACAAGCGGAGGCCAGAGAGAGACAGGAGCCTCGTGTGGTGGGCAGACACTTGCAGTGTATGGAACAAAGGATACACAGTTAGAACAACATAAGCCCCTCCACCTGCCAATCCCAAAGGTGGGTCATCTACACATGCAAATAATACAGACAGATGGCCATGCTACTTGTTTGAATCCTAGAAGCTCAGGGTTAGAAAAGATTTTAGAAAGATTCTCTAGCCCAGGGTTATCACAACCGCAGCACTGTGGACACCTGGGGGCCCAGTAATTCTTTGCTGGGGGGCTGTCCTGCACATTATAGGATGTTTAGCAGCCTCCCTGACCCCTGTCAACTGGATGCCAGACATCATCACGTGTTCCCAGGGGACAAAATCACCCCTGGTTGGGAACCACTGATCGGGTCTGACTCCCTACACCCCCGTGTCCCACCCTTGGTTGATAATCACAACCACACGAAGAGGCTGAAGCACAACAGAAGACAAAACCAAACAACCACCACAAGCAGTTGACCTCGCTCCCCCCTCCATGTGACATGCTTAGAATCTCCAGGACTGGGACCCTGGGACCTGAACTTTTAAAAGGCTTGTCATGTGACTCTCATGGCCGTCCAGCGTTGGCCGCCACTGACCTAACCAAACGTGCAGGTCCTATTTATAACAGTCCTGGAGAGCAGTCTCTGTCTTTGGAAAGAACACTGGTAGTTAGAAAGCTCATCCCTGCACAGAAACATAACCTGCTTCCTCTGACTTGGCCCTAAACTTGCAGAGGGGCGCCAGAGTGGGGGGACAGTCAGCCTTTACATCAGTGTGCATCCTTGCCAAACCTGTCGTTTAACCACAAAAACTTCATGAGACTCTCAAAACTCATTCTTATCTCTGCTTAGAGTCTCAAGGGTCTCTTTTGAAATCTGAGAGAAGGGGAGAGTGCGGGAATCAGATGAAGGTGGTCAAAAGGTACAGACTTCCAGTTATAAAATAAGCCCTGGGGATGTAACGTACAGCCTGGTGACTGCAGTTAACAAGACTGTACTGTATGTTTGAAAGTTGCTAAGAGAGGAGCTCTGGAAAGTTCTCATCGCAAGGAAAAAACTGGAACTGTGTGTAGAGATGGATGTTCACTCAACTTATTGTATTAATTATTTTGCAGTATATTCATAATCAAATCATTATGCTGCACACCTTAAATTTTAGTCATTTTTAAAAAAAATTTTCTTGAAGTACAGTCAGTTTATAATGTTGTGTCAATTTCTGGTGTGCGGCGTAATGCACATATTCTTTTTCACCATAGGTGACTACAAGATATTGAATCTAGTTCCCTGTGCTATACAGTATGAACTTGTTTTTATAAGTCAATTATATCTCACAAAAACTGGAAAAAGAAAGAAATTTGAAGCTGAGACCTGAATCTTCAGATCTCTGTTGTTCAACCTTGACCATCCTTTCCCAAGGTCATGCGCTAGGGCTGCCCTAGCTGTTGCCGGAAAGCGAAGGAAGAATTGAGGGAAATACAGAAGATTTCTTGTCCTAAGATATCGTAGTATTCTAGGACAGTCGTAGGACTGTCTTTGTACACCCAGAATTTACTTTAATGGTTTTGTATTTTGTGAATTTTTCCCCTTCTTTTTCTTTTTTCATTTATTTTGTCTTCTTTCTTTTTTTGCTTTTCATGAATTTTTTTTTTAAATTCAAGAGAATGAGTTGTAAATCTTTCTGGACCCATGGTGCCATCATATGCCCACAGTTAGCTTTCCACTTTCTCCACCGTGTGCTCTGTGCATAATCGGGAACAAGGTGAGGACAGAGGAGAGCTAACCAGATTCTTACTTTCTTTTTCTCCGATACACATGTAAACTGTTTATCTAATGCAATAGTTAAGACCCTTCTAATTTTCCTTACAAATCATCCTTTTAAAAAAAAGCTTTGGTTTTCCAAATATTAGATTTTCCCCACTTTAGGGTCAGTAGTTTATTCAGTTTCTGAAGTGAAGGCGATTTATGTGACACCAAATCTCCTGGATTAGTGCATTAGATTTTAAAACAGCTTTTGAGGCATAATTTAGATACCATGAAATTCTCCTGTGTCAAGTGTACAATTCAGTGATTTTTAGCAAAATTATAGAGTTGTGCAACCATCACCACAATCTAATTTTAGAACATTACCATCACTCCCAAAGGACACCTCTATCATATGTACCCCTGTCACACTAATATGCCTTTCTATAGATTTGCCTATTCTAGAAATTTTCATATAAATGAAATCATATAATATGTGGTCTCTTGTGACTGGATTCTTACACTTAGCATATTGTTTTCATGGTTCATCAAGTTGCAACATGTATCAGCCCATTGCTTTTCATGGCTGAATAATATTCCATTGTATGGATTACACCACATTTGGTTTATCTATTCATCAGCTGCTGGGCATTGGGGTTGTTGTTTACACCTTTGGCCATTGTGAATAGTGAGTCTGTGTCTGGCTTCTTTTACTCAACATCA
The DNA here is from genome assembly GCF_048564905.1 of Vicugna pacos. Lineage (NCBI taxonomy): Eukaryota > Metazoa > Chordata > Mammalia > Artiodactyla > Camelidae > Vicugna > Vicugna pacos. The sequence goes on from NC_132989.1 coordinate 9,110,772, forward strand.
TGTTTGTGATATTTATCCATGTCCTACATGTAGCATTGCTTGTCTTCAAGATTTCTCCTCTTTTGCCAAATATTGAAATTTTTGCTTTTGCCTCATTGAAATGTGATGGGTTAAATGCAAGGCAGGAAGAAACAAAACTTTAGCCAAGGCAGATGTTATCTGCATGTGTAACTTATTCTAAAGGGAAGCAGCATAGACCAAAAAAACCCAGAAGTCTCTCAAGTGTCTGTGAAGAAGGGAGTGGGAACGTCTGTTCTATTTAAGAATGTTTTGCTGTTGTTATTATTCTTTCAAAGTAGCCATTATTATTTTGTTAAATCTGGGATTAGAGAGGGGCCCAACTGTTAACAAGAGCAAAGTAACCCACAGGCATCAGAGAAAGGAGAGGTAAGGTTTGCAGCCAGCTCTGCCAAGCATGGGAGGCTGTCAGGGCTCTTCCTCCATTATGGCTGCTCTGGTGGCATTCAGTAATGGTGACAGGAAACTCTGGCTTGGGGCTGTGGCAGCCCAGAGTTCTGAGGGAAAGGAAGCATCCGGCATGTGCCTCACCACCTACTTCCTGCAAGGGGCTCAGCGGAAATTACAGCCACCAAGAACGGTGGAGTCTAAAGGATCTTTGCTCCCATCACCACCATGCAAAGGGGCACTGATGTGGGCAACGCAGCCAGGGTGGGCTGGGGAAGGGGCTCATTCCCACGGGATGTAGTCAAGGTCTCAGTTTACCTTTTATCACTTTATCTAGAAAAATAAAGATGCAATAATAGAACAAAAGTCATGCCAAGAAGGTAAAATGCATGGATGGGAAATTTAGGGATAGAAGAATAGAACTTAACTCTTATATTCCCTTAATAGTTGTGTGTGCATTCATGTGTGTGTGTGAAGCATCCCTGCGCTAATCTAGACTATGCCACTGACACATATTCTAAATTTGGTTCAGTTTACTCCACCATAACACAAAGGCGACTGGCCAGATACTCTTTAAAGGGAATTCTAATGCTAACAGTCTATAATTCTGTGAATTAGAGATATTTCCTGATTAAGTGTATGAGCTTCTTCAGTTTTCTCAGCTATAAAATGACATCTGCAAGGTGGTTGGGAGAACTGAAGTGCATAGAACAGCTCCTGGAATAATAACACCAGGACAAGGACTGTTAGGACTAGAACTAGCCGTTATGGTCACATGCTGTGGAATACCGTCTGTTGGAAGTATTCATTCCCTTGTCTTCTTTCATCAGAGACATTTTGACTGTGTTAGGAATATTCTTCTTTCTTTCTGTCCGTACGATTTGAAGGGGACCTTACAGAAGATAGTCTTGGTACACAGAGTAGGTTATGGTGAAAAAGATGGACTGATAGTTTATAGCCTGGTCACACTGCATTGTAATTTACGAGTGTCTCTGACACACAGCCACTCTTCATTCTGTTGGTGGTTCATTCCTTCTTTTGAAACAATCCCATTATGGAGTCGATACTGCATTTTTAATAACATCTTAGAATCATGGAAACACGATAAACCAATGTCTTAGATGAGTCTCCTGCCCGAAATTCAGGTCACCAATGTGTGCGATACTCTAAGGTGTGCAGTAACTGCCTGCAAGGAATTTAAGCTCTTCCTAAATGGGTTAAGACAGAGAGAGACTGCTGAGATCCAGGCCCTTGTGAGAACAGAGCCACTGGAGGGGCCATGACATTGCACCAAGAGGGTTTAAAGGTGGGAAAAACCGCACCTCACGGGTTGGGGGAAGGAAAGCATGAGAGGCTTCTTAGTGGAGGTGCTGTCTGGAGAACTGATCAAACACAGCAGGAGATGCTTTTCTGTGGTTCCCAAACTTGGGTAAGTCCCAGAGTCACCTGCGTGCCACCTCTTGAGGTTCTAATTGGTAAGGGCTGGAGTCCTGGAATTTGTATTTTTTAAAAGCTTCCCCAATGATGCATGTGATCAGCCAGCTTCTCCTAAAACATATTTGTTAATTTAAAAACACTTATTAAGCATTTGACGTATCCATTCATTCAGCAGATACTCACTGAGCAACTTCCTCGTCATAGGTACAGTTTTAGGTTCCTAGGAACCACAGGAACAGGATAAAGGGTTTATATTCTAGTGGAGAAATATGTATGGGGCAGTACATTGGGGGATTTAGTTAATAAAAATGAAAGAAATCCATTTTTGGCTAATAAAAATGAATCGACCCATCTCTTAAGGGTCCCATACTTGTTAGATAAGGACACACTAAATACACCCCTGAAACATTTCAGCTGATGTTTCAAACATCATACAAGGCAGGGCCCCAATGACGTTCGCCCTTATAGTATCTAAGGAGGCAAAGAGGATTTGGTGAAGTAGTTCAGAATATTAGTCAGGAGGAATGTTTCAACTGCCCTAGCAAGCAGAATATATTTAAGGGTCTTCAAAGAACTGCTGTAAAACAGGAAGCATCTTTTGCTAGTCATTAAGGCGGGCTGCTTTAAATGGTCCATGGGCAACACTTCATTAACCAATGTGTGATTGAAAATAACAAAACTGCAGTTGTTTAAACTCAGTATAGGGGGAGGATATAGCTCAAGTGGTAGAGAGCGTGCTTAGCGTGCATGAGGTCCTGGGTTCAATCCCCAGTGCCTCCTCCAAAAATAAATAAATAAACCTAATTAACTCCTCCCCCCAAAAAATAAATAAATAATTTAATAAATAAACTCAGTATAATTCAGGTTTTTAATTAATTTAGTTCTTATTGGTTAATTTAATAACTTATTAAGTTGTCCAACAACATAGGTTGGGAGAAGTAGGTGCTAAGTGGGTTATATTTGCATCACAAGTTTGACTTGGAAAAAAAACAGATTCCCAGGAACTAACTCTAGAGATTCTGATTTTATAGGTTTGGGGTGGGGCCTGGACATCTGTATTCTCTTGGGTTTCCCAGTGATTCTAATGTGTGCTCTTTTGGGAACCAGAGGAAATTAGTGATGAGTCAGTATGGAACCAAGTAGAAACCAGAGTCTAGTAATGACTTAGTTTAATTTCTCTTCCTCCATGAAATAGTTCTGATTCCTCTAGAATCTTCTCAAAACCCTGAGTCCACTGAAAGCCTGCGGCATATTCTCAGTTTATCTTAGACTACCCTCTCTTTTCTTCAGTTTGTCTTGTTTCCCACTGGAGTCTAAAGCTTACTGAGGTCAAAGATCCTGTCTCCAGTATCTCTAAGCGCTTAGCTCTGTGATCAGCAAAATGACAAGGTACGTGAGTTTCTACTGAGAAACCTCATAAAGGAAATGGTGCAGACATGTCATAATCACGACGGGCGCTAACTGAGACGGCTGACATGGTGTAGACTGCCTGTTACTTATCCGTCACTGGTAAACACACGAAGACTTTTGGAGAATCCACAAACACCTGAACTTGCTCTCTTTGATGAGAATAAGGAGCCCAAGGGCAGACCATCTCACCTTGTCCTGTTTGCTAGCTGCCTCCTCACCGGCAACTTCACCAAAGGAGAAAAGCCAGGTTCACTGCCCCAAAATATGGCTGTGAGCCCGCCTTCTCCTCTCCCCCTTTCTCTTTCAGAAATTATACTTCGGCCTTTGATAGAATGAATCAATCTATCATCAGTTTCCCTTGTACATTAGTAACCAACCCTCTGCCTTTAGACTGTTCTTTGACAACACTGGTCATCCCTCCCCATTCCCTTCCTGATACCTTCCCAGGTCCCAGTCTCAGCTCACCCCTCCCCACTGTCCAAACTTAAAATGGTTACCGGTTTGGGTTACCAACTGTCTCAGTTAGTCCAGGACTGAGGTAGGGGTGCTCCTGGGACACAGGACTCAGTTTTAAAACTGGAACAATCCCTGGAAACCAAGACGAATTGGTCACTCCAGCATTGTTCCATCCAGGAGAGATTTGACTGTCCTTTATGACTGGATCACCGCATTCTGTTGATTCTTATTTTGTGGTTGGCTTTATTCCTTTGATAACTGTGTAAGCTTGAAAAGCTAAAGCTCTAATCTGTTCTTAGAAACAATGATCAGTACCTATATGTAAACTAAAAAAAAAGTGCAGTATATTGTATATACGTATTTACGTGCACATAATTATATGTGCAGTCAAACTAATAATTCTACCTAATAGAACTGAAAAAGGACGAAAAGATTCTTTTTTTCAAATCTATTTAAATGCATTGGTTTTTATTGATTGATTGGGGGGGAATTCGTGTTTTTGTTTTGTCTTTATCGGAAGTACTGAGGATTGAACCCAGGACCTCCTGCATGCTAAGCATGCACTCTAGCACTGAGCTACACCCTCCTCCGAAATTCTTAAAGATAGAAAATACCTTCAAACCATAACTGGAAAATGGTATATGGTAAAATGGCAGGGATAGGGTTGACGTTTTGGCACAAGGAAACTAAGGCCTCCATCAACTCCCACTTAACTGTTTACTGGCCTCACTTGTGAGGCTTGTGTTGGCTATGGGTCATTAATATTATCTGAATACTAGACAGCCCTGGAGAGATTTTTCTCTAAATTACTAATGCTTGAATCCTACCTAGAGATTCTGATTTAATGAATCTGGGGTGGGACCTGGGCATTGGTATTTTTAAAATGTTTCCCAGGTGATTTTACTGTGCAGACAGGCCTGAGAAGCACTGCTGTAAGCATTTAAGCTGATAAATTAATTGATTTTTCCGTGGAAAGCCTTCTCTCAATACCTCCGCACATTTGGTTTCTCTGCAAGAGCCATAAATGTGCAATTTTCAGTGCTACTCTAAGTGGTCTGTGGATGGGTGCCAGTTGGCAAATTGTTACTGGTCCACCACCAGATAAAAAAAGAAATTGAGAGTGAGCATTTAGAATCTTTTGATAGGAATCAAACAGAGTAATTTTATGTCTAATGAATCTGATACTAAGAAAAAATTGGACTTGCATTTTTTTGTGCCTTCACTTCTTATTTTTCTTAGTATCTTTTCTAGGAATTCATTTTTATTGCCTTTTACAAACATAAGTCTATGACAAATTGGAAATTAAAAACCAACCACAGAAAAGAATCCATCCCCACAGATACTTTGAGAGGCACTGCCTTAAAATAACAAATGCTTTTCTGATCCAGGAAGAGAGGGTTTACCTTGCATGCCAGTCAACCGATGGCAGGTGCTTGGAGCACTGTTTTGAAGGGTCCCCAGCCATGATCTCTGATCCTGCCTCGGCCAGAGGACCAGGAGCAGAGAGTGGCAAGATGAACCTGGGAAATTGTCCTCCCTGACTTCATCCAGAGCTTCCCTGTGCTCACTGAGAAACTGAGGCCCAGAAGGAAGATGAGATGTCCCCAAAGTTACACACTGAGTTGGAGACAGAGCAGCGGCCAGGACCCAGTACTTTCCCCACCACACCGTGCCTTCTCTCTTCTCAACCCTCTTTCCCTGAATCCTGATATCCCTCCGTAAGATCAGTCCTGCTCCTCACACCGTATGGCTCTTGAGAACAGGTGCATGAAAAACAAGTTAAAACAAGTGGTGTATTTCACATACTGCACGTCCAGACTGAGGCCTTTGACTCCCCCAGTTTTCTTACTCTGTTGTGTGCTAGCCCTATAAACCCCCAGAATATTTTTCCCAGCCATGATCACCACTGTTAATCTAATGCATCAACTCATTGAATTAGCACAAACCACAGCATGGCTGGGAAAAAACAAAACAAAACCACAGTTCATTTTATTGGAAGTCAAAAGACAGGTTAGGGAGACTTACTGTGTCCAAAAGAAGTTTTTCAGCTTTATCTCGGCTGATACTCTTATTGTACCACCTGAAAGCAGGAAAAAGCCATAGGTCAATAACATTTTTAAAACATTTCATTATTTACTTATAAGAGACAATGCCAGACAATGTTTTGTTCTTTTCCTGTTTCCTACCAGTGCTTTCAAACTCAAAAGCAAAGATGTGAACCATTTCCAGGTAATAAAATGTTTAACTGGAAGGGAACAAATGAATCAGAATTGGTAAAATATTGATAATTGTTGAAGTTGGGTTTTGGGTACATGGAGGTTCATTATATTTTTCTTTCTACTTTGGTGCATGTTGGAAATTTTCCTTGATAAAATTTTAGAAAGCATTTCTCTTCTGCTCTATTTCACAGGTCGGTGGGTGGTTATAAGTAGGTTGAGGCTAGGACAGCGATAAAAATTTAATATAACTTTGAAAGTGTGGCATATATCCTTTTAAAACAATTGCAGTATTTTTCTCTGTAAGAGTGATTCTCAAGATCTTTTGCAAAGTAATTGTATTTTCTTCCCAGCTGCACAAAGGCTCCTACACAAATGACACTGACAGTGTCTCATAAGACAAGTTTATCTTTGTAAAAAATGCAAATGTAGAAAAACTTTAGACATTGCTGTCATTCCTTGTCAAAGGAGTGCCAAATTTATTTGCTGAATAAAGTAAAAAAATATAATGGATATAATCTGCTAAAAATAAGGTAAATATTCACATATGTTCTACGTGTTACAAAGCAAACTTCAAAGTTAGTTTAAAAGGACACTGTCTCATGGGGTTCATTGTTCAATTTTCATATTGCTTCATTTCATGTTTCTGATTTTATTGTACAACTATTTGTATTTCTCCAGATTTCAGGATAATTTTCTCAGGATAAGCGTGTCATTTCTTCTCTGGGGAAATTTTAAAAGTCAGATTTTCTATAAGCAATTTCAATAATAGATTAAATATGTAAATAAAAAAGAAAGTAAAAGATACTAGGTTTTAAACTTTCTCTCTGAACTTAGCTACCAAAGACTAGATCTTAATAGCCTGGAATAATAAGTCAGACACTTGGGAACAATGCAGTGTGAAGGAATGATCTGGCTAAGGGGGAAAAATGAATCTAAGTACACCATTGGTTCAATGTCATTTTCATAGTTTGGCTGTCATTAACACGCTTACTGCTAAAAGCTCTTCTTCATACACGTCAGGGCATTTGAAACTAGAAGTCCATCTCTTTGCCTGGCTGGCCAGTAGTTTGGAAGTATGGAATATCATACTCAAGCAAGCAACAGCAGATGGCATGTAACATAGATGCAGTGTGGTATCACTCTTGGAATTTTAATGACTGATGACTCTGAACTTGAATTACACAAGTTTATATATATACAAGGACGCTAACTGACTTTTCATAAAGGTTCCATTAGAACTGCCTAGGTATGAGCTTTGGCATCTTCAGTACATCCTGATTAGTCTCTTTTTTGCGTTGGCCGTACTTAGGCTGAAATCACCTCTCTGGCCAGTGGACTCCATCAGACTTTGCTGGGAGGAAAGCTCCAGCCATCCTCTGGAGAGAACTTCAAGACTGCAAAAATAATAAGTTAATGGGCGGCTCACCTATCACATGTCAGAAAGTGTTATAAGCAGGTTATGAAACTTGCCCAAGGTCACTGAACTAGTCAAAAGTAGGCAGAATGTGAACCCAGGCAGTCTGGCTCCAGAGTCCATGCTCTCACCATCACATCGGTTTGGATTTGTCTAGTTCCTCATGACTGATTCAGGTTGTGTGTGTTTGGGCGGGAGCATCACAGAAGTGATGCTGTGTCCTTCTCAGTACGACACGTCAGGAGGTGCACGGTGTCTGCTTGCCCCGTTATTAATGTGAACTGGGATCGCTTGCTTAAGATGGGGTCACCAGGTATTTCCTCTTTGTTATTATTAATCAGTGACTTGACACTATGTAAATATCAACTTTCACCCTCTACTTGCGACATTCACTGGTGATTCTTACCTGAATCAGTTGGTACGTTGACTTATAAAATGGTGATTTTAAAACTTTACCATTCCTTCTACATTCATTAGTTGGCATTTTACTATAAGAAAGAGCTTTTTTTCTCTTGCATATGTATTTACTGAATTATTTATCAAGCCATCTATTATTATGGGTTCTTATTTTGTTTAATGGATTGTAGTCCATTACTGTCATTATTTATTTTGACACTCAAATTGTCCCAGATTTGGTCAGAAGGAGCATTTTAAAGCTGACTTTTGTACTCATCTGATATGTCTACATTATTTCACAAAAAAAGGTTGAGGTGTACCTCTTTACTTTTTGGTGCAATAAAGTGTTCCAAGTTCATCTTTGTTCTTTCCCTGCCCTGATTCTGAATCTCCAAGCCATTTCCCTAAGAAGTCCTGGTTCTCTTTAGTGGGAAGTATTATTTAGAAACCAGGATCTGGGTGTGCACATCGCTGCTGTGGTGTGATTGTTTCTGGGCTTTCCAGCAACCGAACTAGGAAATAAATGTACGTGGTGAGTACATTGCCCTCCACAGTTGGATTTTATTAAACGTTAAGTCATTCCATTAAAATTATATCCATGGGAACTCTTCTTTTAAATGACAGCTTGAAATAACACAAGGTAAGCACATATTTAATACTCATTTGTTTGTCCTGTCTCTTGGTATTGGATGTATTGCACTAAACCATGTTTTAAATCAATTTGCATTTGATCCAATGTTCATAGTGTTTTTCCCTTCTCAGTTAAGATCAATATTCCCAGGATTCCTGGAAGAAGCTTTTCTTTTTACTACAATATGTGCAGGCATCTGAGAAGTATCCCTTAGATGAGAGGGGAGGTGGGTGTGTATACCTTCCTCTTCTCCCATTTAAAGTGACTTTCAGTTGTTTATTTAGAGATCAAAGTATGCAGGTCAAGAAGAGAAAATGCCTGGTACTTTAATAATCAACCAATAATTCACTCCTAACCTTAGCACCATGTGTTTGGAAAGCAAACAAAACATCTTACTCGTAGGTTTCCAGGTTATTTGGAGACTTTTCCACCAGGTAACTGCTTGGCACGTATCCTTCATGCCTGTTACAAGAGAAATTCGTGTTTAGACTAATTAGTGTTATAGAATTAATTTTCACAGCTCCATTTTATAGGTTTAATCAACTAAAAGTCTTTTAAAGATGAGGAAGCCTCATGTTATTTGGCATTCAGGAGACATTTTAAATTTTTTGAAGAAGAGAATTGCAAAATATAACAACCTCAAGTTAAAGGCTATAGATTTTACCACTAAAATATGAACCATATTAAATAAGTAGCTACTTTACTTTAAAAACTGCTTGCTAATCTCCTCATTGTGAAATTTCCTCTACTGGAAAAAAGATTAATATTCAGTCTCTGTCTTCTATTAGGAAACATTTGTGTGTGTGTGTGTGTGTGTGTGATAATCAGCATTTTTTTCCACTTTAGTGTTAGCATTTTATAGTCAGGAAACCAAAATAATTAAAATATAAAAAATTACTTTCCAACCACAGGTCCCAAAAGATACTGCCAGTCGACCTTGTAAGCTTTTAACTTAAGGCCTCCCTAATATTTGTTGTTAATTGAGCTCCTTAAAATAAATGGTGAAACATGAGGAAAAAAGGATAAAATTATGCTGGAATTGGGGTTGGGACTTTCTTTTGAGCAGGAATAAATAATTGTGCATAAACAAAAACATATGGATCAAGAAACCAATAAGAAAATCGAAATAATTTACACTTGTGTGTAGCTTTGTCCTTTTGAAAGCATTGTCACATTCATCACCCTATTTAACACTACAAGGTGAGAATGGCTTTCCCTCCACTCTCAAGGCTTCTAACTCTGTACCTGTAAAATGAGGGGACCTCAAATAGATCACACATCAGACTCCTCCAGACTCTGCCAATCTACAAAACAACGTCTGATAAGTTCTTGCTCTTTATCAAGTGTCTTAATTTTTTGTATAAGGTCATTTTTCAATCTAGTGATTATGTTTAATGGGGAATGTGTAATCTATTTCACAGAATTGTTTTGAGGTTTTTGGTGATACCAAAATGGGAGATCTCATATCTTGTCATGGCTGAAGCTGCTAGTCAGTCATGGCATGCTGTCTTTGGAGAACTGAATACCCATCCTCAGAATCATTCTTAACCCAGTGCTCAAGGCAGTCAGTGCCAACTGGTGGGGATCAACTTGTTCTGAAATTTGCTATTTCTTTTATGTCTTTCTTTTGGAATTACTTTTAATTATGGCTGGTTTTGCCACATCATAGTTTTACAATTATATTAATAGGTCAAATACTATGTTTGCTTTCCTATAGAATGACTGTGTTTTAATATGCCAACCAAAGCTGGGTTACCTACAAAATGATGATCATTCTCTTCACTTGTGTGCAGATACAGAATTTACAAAGCCCTTTCACTTTCTTCATCTCACTGATTTTCTCAGCACTCTGAGATATCAATTGGATATTCTCATCTGTGTTTTACAGAGAAGGAAATGGATTCACAGAGGTTAAGTCCTGCACAACAAGAGCAGCTGACACTCAAGTCCAAGTCTCCCCTTCTCGTGTACTTTCCCCCAGACCGCACTATTACAAAGCAAACTGGGGAAATTCCCATACACCCATTGGCCTCTGGGGTGTCCTCTTCGATGTCCTTTGAAGTGCAGAGTTGAGCCTTTCCATGGGCCACTGAACAAAGGGTAAACTGTCATTTGGGGAAGTGAGACCCAGGAGAAGACATTTCCTGGCACATTTGTTGTGCTCCGTAAATGTCAGTTGATTGAAGGGATGAATTTCCGAGTATGTTCCTCTGGTGTCTGTAGAGTCTTGAACCTGTTCCGGATATGGGCCTCCTCAAAACAGGCAGAGAGAAGGGGACGTGGCTGGCCTCGTTCACTCTCACGAGCCGACTAGAGAGAGAGGTTCCAGGTGAGGGGCCCTGGGGTCTGTCCTCAGCTAGCAAGCAGCACCGCCCCCAAGACCACAGTTCTTGATCTAATCTTACTTTACACCCCTGCCTCACTTCCCCTGCAGTGGAGGTGATGGTTAAAGAGAAGGTGCCTTGAAAATGTAAGCTTTGGTGTATGCAAAAAGTAAAGCCTTAACCCCAACATATTTGTGCACCTCTTTTTTTACCCATCAGATTGGCTTTTTTTTTTTTTAAGTTTAATGATACCCAGTATTGGCACTCCCATATCCTGTTGGTAGGAATGTAAAATTTGGCAAACTTTTTGAGGGATTTATCTTTCAAAATTAAGATGTCACATAGTCTGACTCACCAGTTCCATAGTGAGCAATATGAGATATGTATTTTTTTTCCTGAGGAAAATAATTATTTTCAAGAGTATATTTTTCAAAAAATATATATGTATTTCAAAAGATTGCGAAGATACATGAGCATGAGCAACAGAAGATCTTCACTGCAGCCTTGTTTGAAATAACAAATAAAACAACCTGGAAACTAAATGTCCCATCATAAAATCTTATTTAAATATTTATAATACAAGCATACGTTTCAAAACTATACAATCATTTTTTAAAATAACAGACTTGTATGTGTTAATATGAAAAGATCTCTTAGATTATTAAAGGTTAAAAGCAAGGTGAAATCCTTAGTGCAAATAAAAAAGGATGCATTTGTAGATGTATAACTTTTTTGCCTAGGACGCACAAGTAAGTTAATAGTGAATACTTTTAGGATTGATGTGTGGGTAAGTGGAGGGTGGTTTGTTTTTAAGCATATTTCTCTCTACTGTTAGGTTTTTTTTTTAAATAAAACATTGACATAGGCTATCCATGTTGTGATGATGGAGTATTTTTTTATATTTTAAATTAATAATAACCTCATACTTTTAATGTGTTTAAACCTTAAAGACTAATTTATAAGGATGCAGTGTTGTGAATATTTGCAACCTACGAGCCCAAGAAGGGAATTTGCTAAATTATGGTATATTTTTATTTTAGATTTGTGTAATCACTGAAATCACCTTCTGGAGATGATTCTGGAGACTGTTCCAGGGCACAGGTAAAGACCTCCGATATTTAAAGGAAAAAATAAAGCCTTATAAAGCAATGTGAATCTGACACTTTTAAATTAAGCACTAGCGTCTAAGTCACATATATCCCACTACATTCTGAAGGCCTATGACAGTAACTTTGCTGTATTTCAAATTGGAGGAGGGGTCATAAGATTTTTTTCATTCAAAAGTCCCAGAGTGGGCAATCGGAATTTGCACAACTTTATTTTCTCCATGAATCATTTGGATGGCTAGTTCAAAGATTGTTGGTTAAACTAAATCTTTAGTCTTTTATCCTGATACTTCTTGATGTAACCACCAATCTGCACCCTCTAAACATGTCTTTTCTTTCCACCAAAAATAAGACCCTCATAATGGGTTGTATCTCCAACTTCACTTAAGCACTTGAGAACAATAGTGCTTTGTGGAACAGGTTGCCATTCTCCCAAACTGGACGTCAGTGGAACAACCCCAGGAGATTTTTAGATGAGTTTGGGGGCTGGGAGAGCTTGATGGAGTGCAGTGAGCTAGCAGAGCAAGTGACTGCCTCCCAGCCACTTCTGAGAAGTGGAAAGACCCATTTCCACCACTTCTTCCTTCCTCTTCCTTCTGCCTCTGCCCTCCTCTCCTAACTCAGTGCCGTCATCATGCGGAGATAAGTAGGGAAATCATCTCGGCATTTCCTTTGTCCCCATCTCAACTCAAAAGCTGGGACAGCAAGCAGAGGCTGCCTTACCCGTTCCTGTCCTGAACTCTCCACCAGTGAATCTCGGAGCTGTCCAGCAGGTAGTACTCCTCGTCGCGCTGCAGCGTGAGTTCCTGGGGATCGTTCGTTTCATAGTCGTACAAGGCAATGACCACGGTTTCTTCAGGTTCCCGAAGTGATCGCTGGGGGTGGGAAACAACAAAATCGAAGACATAGAAAGGAGGTAAACTGTGGAACAGGGTCAGCGAGTCCCTGAGCTGTAATTTGCTCTTGGATCCATGCCAGACCAGGCACCAGTTCCTACAATCCACTGGGGAAATTTGCTGAGACCACGTGCCTTCCTCTAGTTGGCTTTCTTTAGAAGCTCGGATTATGGTGCTCTGTTTGATGCAAAGACATTCAGTACCTGGAATTCATCACCTCACCCATTCTATGTGGTCAATTCTGACTACGGTGAATTCCAAGCAGCCATTCTTTTCACAAAAGTCTGCTGGCTTCTCTACTCAAACCATGCCACAATTCATCACCTGTCTGCCAGAAGCATCACATTCTTGGCTAAAGTGACATAGTCAACACTAAATCATTCAGTCCATGCTTGTCCGATTTTATTTGTGGGTTTGCCCAGGTCCATAGAATCATAGACTATTAGACCTGGGATGCCTCTGAGATATCAATCCACTCTTTTGTTTAGAATGGGGAAACTGAGAACCAGATGAGGAAATGGATGTGGCCAAGTTTAGCAACTGTATTAATCTCAGGCTTTCTCTCCTGTGTCGTGTGGGGTCCCTGTTCCTCTTGTGGGCTCTTTTGCCTGTGTCTGTAGTTTTGAGTACCTTCCTTAGGATGAGATACTGAAGATGTGACAAAGAGACAGTAAAGCAAACAACCACGAGGGTTCAGGATGGGCACACCTGCTAGAGGTTTTGTGGGAGAGGAAATATGGGAAGAGATTGACATTACTGGCTAGAATGGGACTTGGTGCTGGGAAATCCAAAGTTCTCTGAATACACTGAAGCACTTGGTGGCATAAAAATACCGGAGATTAAAAAAACGGGTAGTCATACTGATACAGTATGTCATCCCAGCTGAGCCCAGGTTGGAATTTGAAGTCTAGGTATTTGTGGCGCTTATGTGGTGGTGTATTGGGTACTACAGATAGGAGTCTATGAGCCTGAGGTTTTCACCTGAAGGGCTAATGGAGGAAAGAGCTGAGTTCAAAGACTGAGTTCAAAGGAAGATAGGAGGGAAATGGCACGGTATTCATCTCATTACAGGCCCAGCTAACTGGGCCTGAGACTCTGCATGTCTAACGAGCTGCCAGGTGATGCTGATGCCATTGATCCGTGGACCACACTTTGAGACCCATCCCTCAAGTTAAAGACTACCACACAAGAAATTCTGCAGCCGTCTAGCGTGACTACTGAATTGCTGAATGGCCTTGGGAAATCCTGCAAACCTCTCATGGGACTTCCTTTCCCAAGCTTTCACATGAGAATAAAACTATGACCCTCGGAAGCAGCTAGAACAGACGGTGAGTTTCTATATAGCTAGTAAAAGTGTAGACATCCTTTGAAGAATATAAAGTATTCTCAAATGTATGCTTCCCAAATGCTGGTATGTCAAAGGGTTATATAGCTGTGAGCTGTCATGTGCCCCAACCTGGTCAGGGGGCTGGACACACAGTTGGGTACCCATAAGTGTTTGCTGAGTGAAGACAAGATGGCAAGAGGTGGGATTTGGCACCTGACTCATCTTCTTCTGTGGACAGATCCGTGAGACAGTTCAGGCCCAAGAAACCCCCAGTGTGGAGTTCAGATGCGCCATGGCAGTCAGCTGTATTTGCCCCGTATTTGAGAAACGCGGGCAGGAGCACGCCTGGGAGAGCAGCTGGCCTGCGGCGCCATGGGCCACCCGCGCCCGGCCCCTGAGCGCTCACTCACCCTGTTGTCTTCAGGAGTAGGAGGAAGAGGCTTCTTTGAAGCTGAAACGAGAAAAACAGAGAAATAAGCCTGAAACTGAATGTGCCCGACTGGAGGTGAGCAGCCGGGGGCTTTTCAAAGAAAAGGGGCCTCAAAGAGAACAGCAGCAGGAGAAGGTGAGGCCCAGCACCTGTGTCTGATCTCTTTCAGCCTGGGGGTTCCCAATTTTGTTTTCTAGGAGACACGAGAAACTTCCAGAAGCCAATATCCCGGGCCCCTCCTCCTGTATTCCCAGGAAAAGCCCAGTCCAGAGGGGCTGACAGTGGGCCTTGGGGTGTGTCCTTCCCAGTGGGCACAGAGCCGCCCACGAAGGCACCTCCACCTGCTAAACCAGGACTTGGAATTGGTGACTCAGGGGGACCATGACTCACTGGCTTCCTGATGCCCTTGTGGGCTTGAGGAGCGGGGGATAAGATGAGAGGTTGCCGGGCTGCCCCTTGAGAGGTCTGAAATCCACTTTCAGTCATCTTGAGGCCTCCGAGCATCCGTTCTTGCTGGCTCCCCCAGACAACACCCCAACACCTCTTTCTCTCTGTTCCTCTCTTTGTGTCTCCATGTCCCCCTCCCTTTCTCTCCTCTGTCTCTTTTTCTTTCCTCCTTTCTCTTCTCTTTTCTCTCTCCCTTCCCCTGCCCCCACTCTTTCCTTTCATCTCTTTGTTTGTGTCTCTTAGTATTTCTCCTCTGAGACATTAAAAAGTTCAAGTCCATAATCCAGGGACAGAGGCTGTGGGTCTGTGTGTCTGGGAGGATGTGTGGCAGGGGAGGCAGTGCTTTGGCTCCCGTTCGGCTCACAGGCTTCTTTAACAATTAGAGGTAAGGAGGGAATGGCTGCGTCAGTAGGCAGTGAGCCCCTCCCCTCTGCGGGAGGCTGATTGGAGCCGGGCAGCCCATGTTGGGATGTAGTAAGTGGAGACTCATACATTGACACTGGAGTCCAGGCCTTGTGCTAACTCCTTAGGCAAGGGCAGGCTGGGGTACTGGGTATGCAATTAACAGAGAAGAGGGAAACAGACATGATAGGAAACATGGTTCCCCTCAAGCGCTCAACTTTGAGCTGGGAGACTGGAGTCCTAACCCCAGCTCCACCACGTACAAGCTCTGTGGCTGTGGGCCCCTCCCAGCCCTGAACCTGCTGGGCCTGGTCTCTCTTCTTCCTTTGGCATTGCTCTTGCCTTTCTTCCCCTCCCTCCGTGGGAAGTCTGTGTGTGGTGAGACCAGGGCCAGTTCTGGTTGCAGAAATGGGTGTTGCTGTGCATAGAGTTTAGCAGAGCCCATGTTTACTCAACCACCTCTGCCACTTCCCGGTCATATACACACAAGCTATCTCAGCTTCAGATTCTTCTGTCCCCAAATACAGACTAGTAGACACCATGACCATTTATTGAGAGCTCACTGAGTGCCAGCAGCTGTGCTGAGAGCTTTCCACAACCCCACTGAGTCTCCCGACAGCCCCTCAAAGTAGCTAATTATTACCATCATCCTTATTTTACAGATGAGGACAGTGGCACAGGGACTCAGAAAGGGTAAGTGACATAAATGAAGTCACAGACCAAGGAAGTGAAGGGGCTGGGACTCACAGCAGGTGTTTTTCATCCCGAAGCCCCATGCTCTTAGGCCCAGCCCAACACATGCCCAACACCGGGAATCCTACAAGCCTTCGCCCAGAGCAGACAGTCATGTGCAGTGTGCACAGTGCAGTGTGCTTCTTGAAAACTCTGCTCTCGATTCAGTCGAAACTTTGGTGCATGAGGTTACTTCAACCAAGTCAGAGGAAGGTACAATGAGGACATGCTCAGATGAGGAGATGACAGTAGGTTGCAACACAAAAGCAAGACCTTCAGCAGAGTGGCCAGACAGTGGCTAGACCCTGGCTCCACGTGGCGGGGAGCTTAGCTTGCACAGCCCTGCCCTCGTGAGTCATTCAGACGTTCTCGCACCTCAATCATGTGTCCACACTCAGTGGGGGGAAATACAGCGCACCCCGGAGAGCAACAGCTGCTAAATGCTTGGTGAAAACTGCAAAACGGAAACATAGATTCAAAGAGTTGCAAAATTGGAAGGAGACTTAGAGAGTATTTCATCTTAGGGCCCCTAAAATTTCCCTCTCCATTTCAGAGATGACGGCATTGGGGTCCTTGATGGCCGTACAACTCATCCAAGGGCCTACAGCAAGGCGCTGGCAGGAATTTGGAGACGAGATCTCTGGCTTTGGAAAGGGCTTTCAGTCACAGAGGCAAGCCCATGTCATCCTGTACTTGGGGTGGAGCCCACCCGCATAAAACCTTCCTTTTTTTTTTCATTAGATACCAGCCTTCCTGAGTATGGACCACAGGGCTAATGCAGAGAATCACTGTC
Source organism: Vicugna pacos (assembly GCF_048564905.1). Taxonomy (NCBI): domain Eukaryota; kingdom Metazoa; phylum Chordata; class Mammalia; order Artiodactyla; family Camelidae; genus Vicugna; species Vicugna pacos. The sequence continues at coordinate 9,127,597 of NC_132989.1, forward strand.
TTCTAAACTAGGTAAATATTCTTCTGGGTCAAGGGGCTGGTAACCTTGAGCTTTCTCTCCCAAGGTGGAGGGCGAGAAGTGGTGGTTGTTAAAGTGGCAGTAGCAGGGGCTGCAACTCAGGAAGCCACAGAAAACCCAGCCACGTGTTACATTTAGCACATCCACCTTGGGCTGTCAATCTGAGGGGCTAGTGCCAAAAAGAAACCGACAGAAGAGAAAAGCTAAGTAGGGTAAGAGAGGTTGAGAGGAGAGGGCGGTGGGAGCAAACAGTTCACATGATCCTTCATTCCTACTCAGCCATGGTTTTGAGAGCTCTTCCTCGCTGTGTGACCTTGAACTTACTGAACTGCTCAGCCTTCTTTCTTTAACATCACACCATCTACCCCAGGCGGTTGTGAGGAATGGGGGCATGACGCACGAAAAAGCGCATCAGAGTGGAGTTGCCCTTCTTTGGGGGTTTGGGTCCCAAAGTCATCACATAAGGTAAAATCCAGTCACAGTCCATTCCTTAGAACCTGGGTCTTTGACCTTAAAGACCAAAAACACCAATGTCTTCTGTTTTCAGTTTGCATTGAAGCTGTGCCCTCTTTTTCTCTAAGACTGTGGAGGTGAAGGGCAAGCTTGAAGTGGAGGCAGGGAGAAGCCACAGGGTAAAATAGCAGCTTTTTTGGGTTTTGCTTTCTTCCCCTTTTGGGTGTCTAGAGTTGAAGTTGTGCAATTAAACACATGCGTGATGTGACGCCACCGTGATAAACAGTATTATAGCTCTCTAAGGCTGTCTCTGCAACTTCAGATCTAAGTAGACCGTGCCATTCAAATTTCCTAACTTGAAGGGATAGCAGTGCTTCACCAACTTTACTGTGCACACACATCTCCAGGGGATCTTGTTAAAGTACAAATTCTGCCCCAGCAGAGCTAGGAGGGGGCCTAGAATTTGTGGTTCTAACTAGCTTACAGGTGATGTTGGTGCCGCTGGTCCAAGAACCACATGCTAAGTAGCAAGGAGTTATAAACACATCAGCTGTGAGATGAAAAAACATCAACAGACTGGTGATGCAGGTGGTTGATTCCTTTCTGAAAATTCTGAGAATGTGCAATTCTGCCCTCAATCCCTGACACCCCCGATGGTGGGAAGCAAAGAGCTTTTACTTCTTACTCGTGGGGAGGTCAGTCATTTTACAAAGAAAGGGAATTCATAGTCTCTTACCATTCTTGGTTGGATCGTACTGGGCACAGCCCACTGCAAGCTTCTCCACCTGACCACAGCACCTCCATCTCCCGTCCAACCAGAAATTAGGATGATACTTGGGCACCAAACTGTTGTTATTCCTCGTTTCTGAAAGGGGTTGGCACCAGCAGAAGAGTTATTTCCAGGTCAGTCTGTCAAGGGCCACCAGCTTTATAATTCCTTGAGATTGGACCCTGCTGTGTGAACTTGAGTGAAATAGAACCCGAACGAGTCAGAAAAATGGCTTTTCCCCCATACACGTTTATGGAGGAGTGTATGCTGTGTTCAGACATCAGCAGATCTGGGTTCTTGTCTGGCTCTGCCTTGTGTTAGCTGTGTGTCCTTAGGTTGGGCAAGACCCTTAGCTGAGCCTCAGCTCCTACTGTGTAATGAGGTTGTTAGCATGGATCCATGGGACCCACAAAAGTGACTCAGAGGTAACAGGAAGACAGAGTAGGTAGGATTCCCACTCCTCCATCTCTCCCACATTAAACAGTAGCAACTTGGCTTGTATCCCTTCTAGATTTGTGGCTTTAAAGCCAGATTTTGGTACAGGAAAAAAAAAAAGAGGCTTTCCTGATTGAAAAAAAAGCATAAAAAATGGAGAACTAGACAGATTATTTCTAATGCTCCTTCCTCCTTTAACATCCGTGAGTAAAACCACCAATGGGCATAGCTGGAGTCCTTTTGATGACCTGAGTGTTTGTTTTGTGCCCATGACTGTTATACTGGAAACTGGAGTTGACCTGGCACTTGCCTGTTCATATCACATTTGAAACTCACAACAACCTTGGAAGAAGATAAGGCTTGTATATTGATTCTCGTTTTTCAGATAGAGGCATCGTGGTTCCTGAGGTTTCAAATGGCTTGCTTACCCTCAGTCCCCACAGCTGCTTAGAGACAGATTAATGTTTGAACTCAGCTCTCCTACAAATCCAGGGCTTCAGGCTAACTGGCAGTAATAGTCATATGGACTGACTGCTTTCTTTGGGTATGGTACCAAGTGTTGGAGGCATCCCAACTCTTTCATTGCTCACAGTAATCCAATGACTGCCTGTTACTAGGAAGAATTTATAGCTGAGGAAATGGGGACACTGAAATTAGTCAAGGAATTTGCCCAAGGTCATACATTAATAATTGGCAGAGTTGGAATTTTCTCCCTAGCAGCCTGGCTCTACATTTTCCATCTGTAAACACTGTGCTGGTGCTGATTATGCCGCCAGGAAGGTGAGCCCTAAGGAGTACTCTCACAATGATCTGAAAATATTTAAAGCTACTTGACATTTATTGGATATTGACTATAGACCTGGCTAGTTCCAAGGCCTTACTCTTAGAAGCTCTGGACACAGGTGCTTTTTTAAAAAAAATATTTATTAAAGTATAGTTGACTTACAATATTATATTAGTTTCAGGTGCACAACCTAGTGATTCAGTACTTTTATAGATTACATACCACACGAAGTTATTATAAAATGGTGACTATATCCCCTGGGCTGTACACTGCCTCGCTGTGACTCATTTATTTTATAACTGGTAGTTCGTACTTAATTCCCTTCATCTATTTTGCCCCTCCCCCTCCCTCCCCCTTCCTCCCCCTCTCTCGTCTTGTATGTAGCTTGTTCTCTGTGTATGTGAGTCTGTTTCTGTTTTGTTATAGTTGTTCATTTGCTTTATTTTTGAGATTCCACATGTAAGTGAAAACAAACAGCATTTGTTTTTCTCTGTCTGACTTGTTTTACTAAGTGTAACACCCGGAGGCAGGTACTATTATTATTAATTACTCTTCTCTCCTCCGCCCTTTGTTGGAAATAGACGGGGAAACCGAAGCACAGAACAGTTAAGGAAGTCGCCCAGGCACACGTGGCTAGTGAGTGGCCGGGTCAGGATTCAATCCCAGGTGGTCTAAGCCTGGGCCCTCGGTCTTAATCTTCATACGATATCAGGAGTCGGCAGGCTTTTACTTAAAGGGCCAGATAGTAAATATTTTAGGTTTTAATCACCAGCAGGCACAATTGGCATGCTATGGAGGTAGTTACATAGCCCTTTAACATAGAACCATTAAAAAAAAAATTTAGAAACATCCCCATCTCAGAGCCTTACAAAAACAAGAGGCAGGCAGGATGTGGCTGACCCTGTACTGCACTGGTTGTTGAGTCCTGGGCCCAGCATGGAAACTTGGGGGACCCTCCACCAACACCCAAGAGGAGAAATGTTGGACTATCAGCTGCTCTTTATCCTACTGTGGGACCCAAGCCTCCCAGGGGACCAAGGGGTCTCAGGGACTCAATCGGCCAGGATATGCATTACCTTCTTTCAGGGCCAGCACCCAGCGCTGCCGGCTCTCACGGTCTGGAGCAAAAACATACAGGAGGTAGTTGTCGTGCACGACCTGGAGACACACAGAGTTCAAGGTGAGCAGCGCGCCCGGAGATGGATGACTGACAGCAGACCCGCCTGGCTTATTGGGCTGAGACTGAGGTTGCTGGCAAAAAGGCAAACATCTGGGTGATTCGGGGACTAGTGTCCTTGTTATCCAGATGTGTGGATGCTGAACAGATACAGGGTGAAACTCCACAGTCCAGATTATGTCGCTGTTAGGCTATCACTAAATTAAAATAGCTGGGGAAACAGGCTCTCCACCTACCTAGACAGTATTTATTTCTCACATTAATTTTTCAGTGATTAAAAAAAATTCTGGCATATACAAGAGTATGTATGATATGATGTATAATTGAGATTTTAAAAATTTCTTATGTTGAAATAATGTAAGGCACCCAAGATGTTCCAAAGATAGTACAGAGTTCCCACATTTTCCCAGTGATCATGTCTTATATAACCGCAGTACATTTCCAAAAGCAGGAAATTGACATTCGTCCAATGTGATTAACTAAACTACAGATCTTTGGGTTTCACCAGTTTTTCTCCTTCCTGTACTCATTTTTAATTGGAATTTTAATGATGGGAAATACATGTTACTCCTTTTAGGTTCAGAAGTAAAAATTCCATCTCTTGGAGGTCACCTTTCTGGTAGGAAAAAAAGTCCTTTTCTATGCCACATTGAAAAATCGAATATTTACTCCTCTTATATTGCCAAACCAGAATGGTATCCTAGGATGTGCAAGAAAGTATTCACTCCTTCCTCTCCTTCAGAACCATAAATGTCAAGAGTGGTAACAAGATATAGATGACACCATGACCTAAAGACTAAAGATATTTTCCGCCAGTAGAACTTTCTGCAGGGATGGAAATGTTCTAAAATTTATGTTGTCCAGTAAGGTAGCCACTAGCCATAGGTGGCTCTTGAAGGTATGGGATGTTTATTCATTCAGTGTGGTTTAGTGAGACTCAGGAGTTAATTAATATTGCTTAAGTTAAATTACATTTAAATTTAAACAGCCATATGTGGCTAGTAGCTATTGTTTTGGATAGCACAACTCCAGGTAGTTCTCAGATTATAAAATCTGAGTCCTTTACTCCAGAACCTCCAAGCAATTTATAACCAAGCATTGCAATCCGTTGTCCCAAATCATGAGTAAATGGCACTTAAGGAATGTTAGGCTTGGGACCCTTGATAGTCTTTTCCCCCCCTTCAAGAACAGAATAATTAGGACTTTTCTTGAGGTAGGAAGACATGAGGGAAAGGGCAATGAGGGATGACAATGTTTTCAACATTTTGTGATTAATCTCTGTTGAGTGAATACGTGTCATTGAAAGAACACGGCAAGATTTCTCCTGGGGTTTGTCTAAGTTCTAACCCTAGACCAGAGTCATCTGCATCCCACCTTCCCATACAATGACTGAGCATTTCACCCGTCATCCAAGAAATGGGGAACTCGTCCCTTGCTCTGATGGACTTACCTGAAATGGATATTTATAGTGGCATGGGATGATAATGTCACTTTTCACAATCTCGACACATTTGATTCGGGACAGTTCAATGGAGCCCTTCAAAGTGCGCTTTTTCTGTAGGAAGAAAAAAGCACATTACATTCAAGGAAGAGACAATATTTTGTCCAGGTTGCTTCTAGAAACCCATTATTAGAAGACGTCCGTTGTCTTTGTAAACCCATCCTTCAAATATCCAGAAGCTTGGCCCTCAGTGCCTGAAAAGGACACTCTGAGCAGACTCCTGAGAGACCATGCCACTTGAACTGTCTTCTTGATGGGGTGACTGACCTCCATTCATAGAGCCACCATGACATATCCCAGTGACCTTGTGACACAGAGCAGCATTTGCAGAACTTACAGCTGGGATGGGTGGTGTAATCCATGAGAAACCAACCACACACGTGGGCCAGGTATCTCTACTTTGTACCTATCCATGGTCTTATTAGCAGAGTAAGTGGGCTCAGGCTTGACTTGGTTGGTGACACATACCTTGCTTGGAAACTTTCTTTTCGACATCTGCCTTCTCTGTGTCCCTCAGTTGTCCACAGTCCCCCAATGGCACCCTTGTAGGACATTCCTGATTCTAACCATCCCTTCTCCATGCCCTTGTCAAGCTTTATTGGCCCCATGTCTCATTTCCTTTGACGCTTGCTAGATGTATTCCTTGATAACTCATTCACATGATAGCCTTCAGGATTTATAATAATGTTACATATTATCCATTTCTAAGGGTCCTTGTCCTTGGAGAGTGGATCCCAGGGGATGTTGCCCAATGGGACCTATTCTATAGGTGGACTATCAGGCTCCATGGAAGGCTAGTTAGGGAAAAGCTTTTGGAGAGCAGGAGACTTTCATGGGTGCCTGGAATTAGGCTTCCATTGAGAACAGAATTTAATTTGACTGTGGAACCAGTTGAAAAACACTTCATTATAGCTTATCCTTAAGAAAGAGGTAGCAAATGGTGGTGAACTGGGCATAGGTTGGAACATATAAAGTTAGGCTCTGCCTCTAACTAGCTTTGTGACCTTGGGGAATTCATCCAACCTCCCCAAACTTCAATTTCCACATCTGATAAGTGAGGATAATAATGCTTACCCTTTAAGGGTTGATTGGAGAATAAAATATGGAAACAAGCCACCTGGCTTATAATAGGTGCCCTCAATAAAGGGTACCCTCCCAATGGAAGAGGTTAGGGAAGTCAACTATGGCAAGAGAGTTGTGATATGTGAGGGCACTTGCTGGGTATTTGGGAGCTGTGACATCATCAAATTCTCCAGAAGTGAGTTCAGCCTTTACTTACTAGTTTTGGACACCCAGCCTGGTTGCTGCCTTTGTTTCAGTAGCTGAGGCCCAGAAGTGAGATGAAAAGAGGGAAGATGTTAGAAGTACCCCCTGTAAATACAGGGACATTTCATACTATTTCTTTTTTTTTTTTTTTTTTTAGTATTTTCTTTCTGAAAACTCTTTCATTCATTTGGGAAAGTACAAAATCTATCCATGATTGTAGCAAATAAAACCATATGGAGCTATGTGAAGAAAATATTTCTAATGTCTTATTATCCTCTCCTTCTCCACAACTCTGAGGTAGCCAAGGTTAACCATTTGGAATGTATTTATCTTTCCCACACATATTTATGGAGTATATATAAACAAAAATGAATGTCTGCTCCACAGAGTGGTTTAAAATGTGCTTTTGTAATCGAAGGATATATCAAGAGGTCAGTCTTCCCTTAAAAGCCTCTGAAAACATGTGCTCTTTGGACCCAAACTATCTTCTCATTTAGAGTCTTCCAGAGCTAGAAATACATGCCCTGATCCTGCCCATAATCACAGTCTTTGGAATGGTTCATGTGTTTTTCAAAAGCAGAAGAGGACAAGTGAGCTGCCTTTTCAACAACCAGCTGCAGCTACTGGTGATAAACAGGGAGTCTGAGCTTTGAGGTGATTTTGTTTTTTTACCTCTGTTGGGTTATTTCCTTAGTCATATACATAGTAAAATGTAACAGAAGGCTCATGGCAGTAACCTGACAACTCCGTTTGCAGACATTTCTGTCCCTGGGACCCACTAAGTCCTGCAGTCCTGAGAGTAGAGACCAGGACATCTATTACGATCTCCCCCAGGCCTAGCACGGTAGCTGGTCCACAACAGGGCACCCAGTTAGGATGCTATGAAAGAAGGGCACCAAGCTGGAACACGGTTTAAGTAATCTCCATCAGATTTAAGGCTAATGCATTCAGCCCTGCAGGAGTATTTATTGAGGACCAGCTATGAGCTAGGCACCGAGTGCAGGAAATAGAGAGGCGAACACAGTAGACTTTCTCATGGGAAGGCAGACAGTATAAACAGATGCTATAAGGAGATGAAAACAGGTTGACATGATCAGCTAGTGGTCAGGGCAGACCTCACTGGAGGGCATCTGAGAAGAGACCCGAAAGTTGAAAGAGGAACCAGAGCCGAGAAGGGAGAGTGAGCCCCTTGGTAGAACAGACAGCAAGAGCAAAGGCCCTGGGGTAGGAACATTCTGGGTGAGCATCAGTTGTTAGTAGCCTAGGATCAACATTATCAGGGCATAAAGTGGACGTAAATAATATCCAGGGTTGTGAATAGGGGTCCAAATCCTATGTGAAGTTCTAAAGCAGCCCTTGCCCAATAGAAACAAATGTGAACTGTCCGCTAATTAAAAAATTTCTAGTAGTCACACGAGAAACAGCAAAAAGAAATGTTAAATATAGCATTTTGGATCTGTGAGTGGCTGGGTTTGGGGAGGTGACGTTTCTGGAAGCTGCTGGAAAGCGCTCCAGTGGTGGAAGTGACGCCAGCGGCCAGGGGGTGGGGCGTGAACAAAATTAGTGCGCGGAGGGATTACGCTGCTGTGGGAAGAGAGTGGCCGCGCACGCGCTGTGCGCCATCCCAGGTCGGAAGGCGACGCGCCCCCGAGTGATTTGGCCCGGGGGGCGTGCGTGCGTGCGAGGAGGGACGGGCTCCCCAGGCGGCCGAGGTGCAAGGGGAGCTCTTGGCCGGCGCCTCCCTGTGGGGCCGCGGTCTCCGCGACAGCCGGGCGCGCAAGGCCCGCAAAGCCCGCTCTCCCGAAGCCTCAGAGAGAGCCGAGCCGCCGCAGAGCGTGTTCACGGAGGGTCACCGCACGCGGAGCTGCCCCTCGCCGTCTCCCTGCACCGCAGCTGCGAGGCCAGGGGCCTTCCCACCCGGATTCTGGGTGTTTCGCCTCCTTCCCTCCCTCCCACATCGTGTAACGGTAAGGGCAGTAGCCAAAGCGCAGGGACTTTGCTCTCCAGGACTCATTCTTATTAGTCAGCAGCTGAGGGGAATTCTCCTGTGGTTTACAAGTTTAAGGCTCTGCTTTCGTAGGAAGGCCACGTGGTTTAGGGGACTTCGTGGCCGCGGATGCTATTTCTGAGTCTCCATTTTAAATCTTGGGGGCAGCGTATTCCAGAAGTCCTTCCTTCGCTCGATTGGTTCTGTGTCTTAGAATAACAGTTGTTTCTGTTTCTTTACAGAATAACCACCACTGGCATTTTGGATTGAGGGTTTTTTTTGTTGTTGTTGTTGTTTTGGTGGTTTCCAAGTAAATAATTATATTCTGGAATAATGCTGATAATTTTGTTAAGGTGGTAGAGAGGAAGTTAAGTCCCGTGTACCGAGAAATTCTTCACTGAAAAAGATTTTAGTTTTCGGTACTTCTGTGTGCAAATGGCCAAGAAATCCAGCAAGGAGTTTGTTGTTTTGTTTTTTCGCCCAACTGAAAAATAGGCTGGTTAGTTTTTGCTTACTTTTGTTGTTGTTGTGCTAGATTACTAATTTGCTGGTGTATTTGTTGTGGGATCTAGCTAGTTTTCTTTTTCTTATTTTAATGAATTATGATGAAGGTATGAGAAGGCAGTATTTCGTCCCCGAATAGTAGCCCAAACTTAGAAGGTTTTTCTTTTTCGCCACTGCTATTTTCATTCTTGGAATGGAATACACTTTTTTTTGGTAATAAACACTTGCTGAATGTTAATCTCATGCGTTGAACAGAATAATTGATTCTGTTAAAATGTAGCTAAAATTTTAAGATAGAAAAATCAATATCGCCAAACTGAATCATATCAAACATCGTTGTCTGCAAAGTTAATGTATAGTCTTTTAGTGCAAATTTGATTTTTTGCTAGGAAAATATTATGTGAAAGTTAACAGAAACAAAATGGAGGTGGGGCTTGGGATGTGGAAAGAAAAGTGGATTTTAGTGTGTACTGTTTTTGATTCCAGAGCTTTTCCCCTTATAAAGAGTAGAAAAAGGCATATAAGACTTTATAAGATTAAAGGAAGGATACTAATACAGAGCAATCAATCAGGAAAGGTTGACTAGAAAAGTCCCTCTTTCTTTTACATTAGAGTAATGGTCCTAAGTTGAGAAAATTGTATACATTTCTGCTTATTCCTCACCAGTGTATTTAGAATGCCTCTTTCTGTGAACACTGGTCCCCCCAAAAGTGCAATTACCTTTTAGTAGGATTCAAGCTTATTGCCTGCATACCTTTGCTGTCAGTGTTTTATTTACCTGTTTTCACTTGAAAACTAGCATGATCTAATCAAATGAAACTTTTAAAAAAACTTAAGTAATAACTACTGAGCAGCTAAAATAGGAATACAGTGTTGTTCAATTAGGATTTTTTTTCTCCTCTTCCCACAATGTCAGCTTTTGCCCCTCTATGCTAGATTGGATTCCTTAATGACAGAACAAGTCTGCCCAAACATGGGGTATTAAAGCTGCCTGCTATGATTGCTCGTATTGGTTTCATCAAAAAGATGAGAGCAGAAGTGACTAAACATATTTTCTACAGCATCTTTGTGAGTACAGTCTATAATTTCTTATCTAATTCCAACATTCAGAAGACTTTGAAAACCCAAAGCTTTTTAAGCTTGGAGACAAAATGCATTTTGCAGACCTGAACTAATGAGCAGTCATATATCGTATTTATTTATATCATATGTTTTGCTGATGAAATATTAATATGTTTGATTATGGGATGCCATCCTTGGCCACTGATGTGTGAGGTGTTACATAATGGTTTGTGTACCTTGTAACATTTTTAAATTCCCAGAGATGTGGACTTATATTAATATTTTTGGCAGTACACTTGTGCTAAACATTCACATATTTTAAAAAAACTTAAGACATTTTAGTTCTTGCCCTCAATGAATTCGGTTGAGTTCAAAGGGTAGGAAAAAAGCACATTTATCATACTGCAATATGTGCAGTGATAGAGATGTGCACAGCCTATTTATAAGTATAGCCATATAGTGACCACACAAGATGTGAGTAGTCCAAGGGTTTGAGGTTATTTCATTAATTTAGACTCCAAAATTTAGACAGAACATGACAGCCGACTGTGTAGCCTAAACTTACTTGGCTCTGTTTTGCCCACACAAAATGAGAAGACAAAATGATAAAGAGTCCTAGGATGGATGTTGGAATTTCTGATTTCCAATCCTAACTCTTCTGCCATACGAGCTTACACAAAGTCACTAAGTTTTGAAGGCCTCAGTTTACAGATCTCACAGATAAAGTGAAAAGTCTGGGATAGATGGAGCTTTTAAGGAAGGTCCCTTATAGTTCCAGCATTCTACATGTGGATATTTACCCTTAGAGTGATGCCTACTTTTTATAAATGTTTTCCATTAAGAATGTGATCCTGTTTCATCGCAAACTACTTTCTTGCCAGTCCAAATGCTGTGTTTTCTTTTGGGTTAGGCAATCCATTCACATGGTTCAAAATTCAAAAGGTAAGGAAAGAATACACAGTGAAAAGTCTTCCTTCCACTCTTGTCCCTCAGCCACCCAGTTCCTTGCCTAGGAAACAACCAGTGCTAACAGTTTCCTGTATAATTTCCCCCCCAAAATGTATGTATATACAAGCAAATAAGTATGTATATATATTTATTTCTCTTTTTTTATAAATGGTACATATTATGCATAGTTTATGTACCTTTTTTTTCATTTATCTTAGAAGTTCTGTAGTCATTATAATGTTTCCTCACACTTTTCATGGCTGCATAATATTCCATCATATAATGTATCATTTCATCAGTCCTCTCTTTTCAGACATTTAGGTTTTTGTATGATTTTATTAAGAGCATTATGCAATGAACAACTTTATACATCATTTTCTATGTATGTGACTATATCTATGTCCTAGACAGTGATACAGCTCTATTGGGAGAGTGACATCATTCATAAAATGTTATTTAGTAACTGATCATGTAAAAAATTGATAAATCAGAGTGTATTATAAATCTCAAAAGTGTATTTCTAGGGTTCCATCAACTTTGACTTAATGTGTCCCCTGTGGCAGTGTAATATGGTGGTATAATAAACTCAATATCCTATTTGGTTCTAAAGTAAACATGAGATAAATCACACACACAAAAAAAGAATACAGCATTTTGTTTAGCCCAGTATATCTAAAATATGATCCTTTCCACATGTAATCAACATAAAACATTGAGATAGATTACTTTTAAGTAATAAGTCTTTGACATCATGTAGTTTACAGGCCATCTCAATTTGGACTTTCCACACTGCAAGTTCTCAGTCACCACACATGACTGGTGGCCACCTTATTGGGCAGCGTGGTTCAGGATTTCCAAGGAAGATATCTCTAAACACAGATGATCTCTTTTGACTTCTTAATATTCACTGGGCTCAAACAGGGATTGTAAGAGACATTTGTGCCTTAACAGTCCATCAGGTAAGCCTGCTCTCCAGTTTGATCTTTTGCTGGAATGGATTTCATATCCCACCAGCGAAGCTCACTCATTCCCAAAATGAGTGCTCAAGCTCCCCCTCACACTCTGTCCTGTTGTCTCAGTCTCTTCAAAGTCCCGAGCCCTGTTCTCCTCAGCCCCCAGAAGATCTGCTACGTGGTAAACAACAGGACCAGAGCCAGGCACAGGACAGCCGGTCAGCGAGCTAAATACAGTTGCATCTCTGGGAAATGGTAATTGCCTGTAATCATCCCAAACAACTGTGCTATTTCTGAAAAATGCCAGCGCAAAACCTTCCCAGGAAACCACACCAAAGACAACAGAGAATGACACCGAATGAAATAAGCCCTCATCCTTCTTGCTTATTCCGTCTGCACCGCTCTGTCTGAAAGTCACATAACTTCGCTTGGCCTTGCCTCTTTCCTTGGCCATGTTCAAAGTTGTCCTCACATTCCAGAGCTTCACTTCAGACACTGGCTGCGTGTCCAACACGACACGACAAGATGCTGATGCCCACGTATTTGTACAGAGGCCGGCTCGTGCCAGTGGCTTTGATACCACCTTTCTTTTCATGTTAATGTATGAAGTAAAATTTTAGATCGTGACTTTCAAAGAAAGAGGCAGGAAAAAACAAATGATGATAACCATCTTGGAGCACTTCCTACACATCAGGTACTCAACAGGACATCTCCTTTAATCATGGTCCTACAAAGTATTCTTCCCCCATTTTACAGGTGAGAAAATTGTGGCTCAGAGGGGCCAAGTCCCTTTATAAGTGGAAGAGCCACATACAAGCTCAATTCTAAGACTCAAGAGCCTGAGTGTTTAACGACCGTGCTTCATGGCTTTGCACCTGCCATGACTTTACGCGGGAGACTTTCATTCCCTGAACCTAACACTGAACCATCAGTTGTGTGACTGATTTCCCCAAGCTGTGATTCAGGATATTTTCTGCCCTATCTGATCGTGCAGTGCTTATGTTGGATTTCAAAGCGGGAGCACAGAATAATAACTCCTCTTCGCTCCTATGACATTGGCTCCCTGGTGGCTTGGCGAGTCCAGCAGCTACATCAGTGAGAAGCTGTGTGTCTGTTACCCATGAAAGAGGGCATCTCCACCCTTCCGAATAACAGCAACACTTCAGCTTTCGTCTCCAGGGAGGCTGCGTGGGACAGAAACGGAACTTGCACATTATGCAGACCCACGCCTGCCTGACCAGCTGTGCAACCTCAGGCAAGTGCCTCAACTTCTCAGTTGCCTTTTTTTTTTTTCAAGTGGAAATAATAGCAGTCCCTGAATCATTGGAATGATTTAGAAGATTTAAAAGAATGACATCAACCTACTAGCAAAAGAAAACCATTCAAATGATAAACCTACCACCCAAGTGTTACTTCCTTTCCTCCTCCAAATGCTGCCCATGAAACAAGACCTCACTCTCTGGTCTTTATGAGTCCATGTTTTCTTTGGGGGCTTTCTTCTGGGCAAATATGTAACCAGGAGTCACCATTTGGGAGGACAACATTAATATTTAACTGGTGATTTTGACCTTCTGGAGTCATTTGTTTATTTTGACAATTATTTGTAAAATCAGGGCAAAACCTAGTTCTTGGTCTTCCCAGCTGCGTCCCATTTGCTCTCATTTTAGCAAATGGGAAGGCTTAGCTCTCTGCTCCCCGTCCCATTCACCTGGCAAAACCTCCCGCAGATAGTCATTCACCCAAGATGTACCTCACTGATAGCTTAAGGCTCGGCTTGTTTCACAGGAGTTTGGATTAGGACGGATATTAGGGGCTTAAGCCAAGAGGAAGCTTTGATAATGGAATTTCAGGCATCAACCGAAAGAGTGTTTTTCAAAGGGAACCAGTATTTTTCAAAGGGGAGTAATGCATTTAAGACTTCCCTGGCTCTCATTGTAAAAGGAAACACATGCTGCCTTTATCAGAATTTCGTTAAGATAAGGAAATCTTTCTGATGATGACTTCAACCAGGCATTTTGAATATTTTGTTCATTGCCTCTTCTGGAGTGTGGTACAGCCGCTGCACCCATCTGACATGGCACAGTGATACCATTGAAATTAAAACTGATGTCATGTGACATGAACTTCAATGACTGACTTGGGGTTGTTTTCCCCGCTGCTAACAGAGTGTGGAGTATCAGTTCTAAAATTGGTTTCAGGGGGCTTCCCAGATTCTAATTGCATCCCTTCTGTAAAAGGTGCTGGAGGTAACCTGCGAGTTCCCTCCGCAGTCTCCTGATGCAGCTTTCTGTCTTGTACGAGAAGGAAGCTCTCGTGCTGCAGGGGAGAAAAGCAGAGATTGGGAACTTGGAAAAGTCATGGTTTGAATCCCTCTGAGGACGGGTAGTATTGGGCCAATTATCTCTGTTCTCTGAGATCAGTTCTCTTAACTGAACTTGATTGTTTAGTTCTTGCGGAGGAATGGGGATGCTGACAGCTTCAACTCAGGGATATAATGACCTGAGCTACTTGTTAGGAAGGATCTGGAGCTAAGTAGCAGATTTTGCGGCTCCTGGACCACCTTCAAGCCAGGAAACTATGATCCATCCCAAACCTGCCTTCTTTTCTTTCCTTTCCTTTCCTTTTTTCCACAAGACCTTTTAGTCATTGCTAAACCAGAGCCGCCTGGCTTTCCTCACCTCGGCTTTTCACACTGTGGTTTATGATGAGGCTGGTTGTGGAGCAGGGAAAACACTCTAGCCTCCCTTGAAGTCTGCCATCCTGTCGGTAGCAGCACCCTGACTCCCTGCGGAAAAGGAAGGATTTTACCCATCGCCCACCTCCTCACTTCTCCGCCCCCCAAAAAAAGAGGAGAGAAAGGAAGGACATGACATGAAAAGGAAAAGAACTTTATGCTCGTACAGTTTCCAGAAGGCAATCTGGGGTCCTCTATTAAAATTTTGAACGTTTTTCTCTCAAAAGAAGCTGTTAAAGAGAAGATACTCGTGGGAGTGGTTCTGGGGTTTGAGGGTAGGAAGTAGAAAGAGAGCTTTTCTCTTCACCTCATATCTTTCTATACTGTTTTGCTCTTTCACCATGAACATGTATTTCCTTTATTGTATTTAAAAGCAGTTAACTAAAATAAGTAAATACATTTTCCTTATGAAATTTATCCTATGGAAACGTGTTTGAAATATACAAAGATGTAGGAAAAAGGATGTTCGTGTGGTGTTATTTATTACACTAAAAAGCTAAATATCCACCAACAGACAAATGGTTAAATTAGTTATAGTTTATCCATCTTGTGACTAGTCTGTGGCCATCTGTAGCCACCAACAAAGAGTAAAGTTGGTCTATGTGAAGGGACAAAAGATATAGAATATATATTTATTATATGCTTCATATATAAAGATACATTTATTATATAAGATATATTAATATATAACAAAATACATATTAAATAGATGGAATATCATCTCATTTTTGAGAAAAGAGATAATAAAATATATATTCATATATGCAAGACTCAAAGAAATAACACAAGAACGACCACTACTACACTGGTTCTACCTTGTGGACAACATGGTCGACTTCTGCAGTGTAAGTTGTATTTCCTATAATATTTGAAGTTTTTGCAGTGAGCATGTACTAAGCAGAAAAGTGAAAACAGTGTTTTAAAGCAGTCATAAACTTTGAAAAGCACAGCACCATAATACAGTTTTGGCAAATGACTATGGGAGAAGACCAGCTGGTACTCATCAAATGCTGGCTGTTCAAAGTGATGCAGCCCTTGGCCCTGGTAACCTCCTGACCCCATTAGCAGTCAGCGGCAGCCAGGCAGCACCTGCACCTGCATTTCTGTATCCCTGGAGGTTCAAGTTCATGCCATTTTCCATCATGCTCTTACTGAGCGATAGCTATTTTCTTCATAGATGTCAAATAAAGCTACTCTGTGTGTTTTTATATGTGGGTGTACTTATCTTAGAAGTGAAGCAATAATTCAGGAATCATTTCCAAGCCTGATTCATCTGAGATAAAGATATTACTGACCCTAACCTTAAAAAAAAAGCATGTTTGTTTAAATTTGCTTACAACAGTGGGCAGAGAGAAAAGGACTTAATGCGGAAATTAAGAGCAAGGTACGGAGTAGATCTTCAAAGTGTCCTGGACATTTTATCTCTCAGTGTCTCTGGTCTGGGAATGCTCTTTCATAGCCCTCCTTTGCAGAACAGGGCGTATCAGATTTTTAACGATTCTGAAAGAGTGTATTTTTTTGTATTTCTCAAGCACTGGAGAGTCAGTAGCCAAAGTATGTAAATGTATATAGCAGCTTCATGGAATTTCAGGAAATAACTCCTTGTACAGAGGTGATGTTCAATTAATATTTGTTTCTCAGTTGACTGGGGGAACAGCAGTAAGACCAAGTGTCCAACAGAAAGTAATATTTGTGGACTCTAGGACAAAACTCTTAATAGAAATGATTTGAGTAAGATTTCCAGATTGATTGGCAAATGGGTAACAATTTGACGATGAAAAGATAAGTTAAATCTAGTCTGAGTGGGGAGGGTATAGCTCAGTGGTAGATTGTATGCCTAGCATGCTCAAGGTCCTGGGTTCAATCCCCAGCACCTCCATTAAAAATAATTAAATAAAATACAACCCCCCCCAGATAATTTTAAAAACTAGTCTCACAAAATGTTTAGCTAATAGATAAAGAGCTCCTACAAGTGATTAAGGAAGATGGAAGATACTAACAACATTATGGAAAAATGTGCAAAAGGAATGTAAATTGCTCTTAAACAGGAAAAGATGCTCACACACTATAGCAGAAGAGCAAATAAATTTTACTGAGACATCGTTTTTTAAGTCTTATCAGGCTTGCAAAGATCAAAACATACAATAATAGTGTTGGTGAGGTTTTGAGAAAACAAGCATTTCACATGTGACCCTGGGGAATGTGGACGAGTACAACCTCTGGGGGGAATAATTTTGTCATGTTCAGCAAAACAACAGATGTAAATAAACTTTGACAGAGCAGTGCCACCTCTAGAAACGTTTTCTGTAGACCAGGGCTTCTGAATCTTGGCACTATTAACATTTGGGGCTGGCTAATTCTTTGTTGTGAGTTTGTCCTGTGCACTGTAGGGTACTTAGCTCCCCTGGCTCCACCCACCAAAACCAGTAGCACTCGGTTCCCCAATAATGACAACCAAAAATTTCTCCAGACATTGCCAGTGATGGGCAGTGATACCTACAAGGTTATTCATTCCACACTGTAATAATGAAAAAACTGGAAATAGACTAATGTCCATCAAGATAGTTTTTTTATCCATACAACAAAATATGCAACCAAAAAAAAAGAAAAGACTAGAGAAGCTCCTTGCTTTTCAGTGTGGATTGATCTTCAAGAAATGTTGCTAACCAACCAAAAGAAAGGCTAGGAAATGTGCGCCGAATATGCTACCATTGTACAAAAAGGAGGGGAAGAAGAATGTTGCTTTGTATTTACATATATATGCATAAAGTATCATTGGAAGAACTGATAGGGAATTGATTCTGTTGGCTGCTTTCAGGCAAGGAAGCAGTGTGGGATCGGAGTGCAGGGAATCCTGTGCGTTAATCCTAAGGCAAGGTGTTCCTTTTACACTTATGGCCTCTATTGTGACTTTGGGCAAATTGCTTGTCTTTTGTGTATCTCGATCACTTCCTCTCTAAAACAGAATTTGACTTCTCTCTCCTTCAGAGAACTGTGAGGGTGGATGAGAAAGTCCATAGGAACATGTTTGGTCCCTTCCTGGTGGTGGTGGTTGCCAGTTAAGTTGTTGATGCTGTTGTCGGGCTGTCATTCAGGGAAGCCCGCTGGGCTAGCAGGAGCATCTCTGCTGGTCCCCGTGCCGGGCTTCATTGGTGAGTTTCCCAGATGGGACAAGGAATTAAGCCGGCAAGGTGACCCAGGCTAATTAATGCCAGGTCCCCCTTCTGTTGTGCTGCTGTGTTGTTGCTTCCTCACCTCATCCTGCTTTTCTCAAATTACAAAATTACGGTCTGAGACTTTAAAGTCCCTTCAAACAAATGGGACCTAATGAAACTTACAAGCTTCTGCAGAGCAAAGGAAACCAGAAATAAAACAAGAAGAAAACCTACGGAATGGGAGAAAATTTTTGCAAGTGAAACCGACAAAGGCTTGATCTCCAAAATATATAAGCAGCTCATACGACTCAATAAGAAAAAAATAAACAACCCAATCCAAAAATGGGCAGAAGACCTAAACAAGCAACTCTCCAAGGAAGACATACAAATGATCAAAAAGCACATGAAAAAATGTTCAATATCACTAATTATCAGAGAAATGCAAATCAAAACTACAATGAGGTATCACCTCACACCAGTTAGAATGGCCGTCATTCAAAAATCCACAAATGACAAATGCTGGAGGGGCTGTGGAGAAAGGGGAACCCTCCTACACTGCTGGTGGGAATGCAGTTTGGTGCAGCCACTATGGAAAACAGTGTGGCGATTCCTCAAAAGACTAGGAATAGACTTACCATATGACCCAGGAATCCCACTCCTGGGCTTGTACCCAGAAGGAAATCTACTTCAGGATGACACCTGCACCCCAATGTTCATAGCAGCACTATTTACAATAGCCAAAACATGGAAACAACCTAAATGTCCATCAACAGGTGACTGGATAAAGAAGAAGTGGTATATTTATACAGTGAAATACTACTCAGCCATAAAAACCGACAACATAATGCCATTTGCAGCAACATGGATGCTCCTAGAGAATGTCATTCTAAGTGAAGTAAGCCAGAAAGAAAGAAAAATACCATATGAGATCACTCATATGTGGAATCTAAAAAACAAAAACAAACAAACAAACAAAAACAAAGCATAAATACAGGACAGAAATAGACTCATGGACAGAGAATACAGACTTGTGGTTACCGGGGTGGGGGGGTAGAGGGTGGGAAGGGATAGACTGGGATTTCAAAATTGTAGAATAGATAAACAAGATTACACTGTATAGCACAGGGAAATATACACAAAATGTTATGATAACTCACAGAGAAAAAAAGTGACAATGAGTGTGTGTATGTCCATGAATGACTGAAAAATTGTGCTGAACACTGGAATTTGACACAACTCTGTAAAATGATTATGAATCAATAAAAAATGTAAAAAAAAAAAAAAAGTGAAGAGTTTGACCATGGCATTTAACTTTATGTATGCAAAGTACATAATTGTCAATCTCAAAAAATTTATGCATGTGAATAGCTATATTAGAATAAAAATATTGTGTTATGAATGATTCTTTAATGTTGCTAACATTATTTGTGCAATAATAAAAGATCAAATTTAATTCTTAAAAATTAATTAAAAATCCAAAAGGAAAAAAAAAATAAAGTCCCTTCAATCCTACCTAAAATTAGAGCTGACCTTTACAGAGTGTCAAAAATGGCTTATGTGATACCTTCCTGTATTTCATTTCCTTCTTGATAAAGATGCTTGATGATTCAACCCAAAGAGCTCAATCATGTGGCCCTTTCAGACCCCCTAAGACGATCATCTAGGGAGACTAATATTTTGCAGAGTAAGAAGCTCTTTGGTACCCTTTAAATCCTGCTGTGTATGTAGGTGGTAGGTTCATATACATGTGTATATGATTTAAAGACTGACTTTATTTAAATCAAGTCATCTTACTCATGTATAAAGTATTATATATTTTCCTCTCTCTCACCATAACATTCCAAACCTATAAAAATAGTATACTTGAAGATTATCATAATAATGGGATTCTTTTGTTTTTATTAGTTTCTTAGAAACATAATCTTCTCTAATGGTTCTGGTAACTTTGGGTGGCCCCAGGCATTGCTTCAATCTCTTGGAAAGATGTTGTAGCAACAAATGAGAGAGACCAGAAAGTGTTATCTCATGACACACTTACCCCATGCAACTCTGTCCTAAGGAGCTGATTTTAAGAAGGAGGCAGTTCTACATTAGATATACTATTATTTTTCAGTGTTTTTACTACACCTGAAGACAACCTGAATGTCAAACAGTACATGATAGATAAGTTCATCGATTTGTTCAGTACAGAAAATAGGTAAGTATGTCTCTGAAATGAACCACTTGATCATTTTTTAAAAAATCATGTGTTTGAGAAAATGATTACTTTGGGGTCCATGTATGGAAATGTATCTACAAAAGAATAATGGGAAAAGAATAAATGGAAAAATATAAATTGTCATGCATTATGATTCTAACTACAAGAAATTTATGTCCGCATAAGAGTTAAGATCATTCTCACAGAGACAGTAATTGGTTGTCTTCAGACAAAAGGGTTTTGGAGAACAATTTGTGTAATTGTTTCATTAATTTTTTAACAGCACGGGGATATGAGTATTTGCTGCTGTGTCTCTTGAGATTCACTGGAGCAGATTTAACCTGGTTCTACCTTGTTTTCAGTCTTTGCTGCCTCAGGGTGCCTGAGCTCAGTGTGAATCTGAGGTCCTCGGTGTTGATACACCAGGCAATTTTCCACCACAGCATGGTGCAGGATGATGCTAGACAAAGTATGCCTGGACGAGGGATGCTATAAGAGATTACTGAGCACCCTTTCTTGAGCTTTGTAGTATGTTCAAGTCTCTGTCGCTCACACCTGCCAAGCCTTATCCTACCTCAAGTCTTTGCACTGGCAGTTCCCTCTGCCTGGAATGCTCTTCTCCATTTCTTCACTTCACTAGCTCTTTCTCGTCCTTCAAACTTCAGCCTAGATATAAATTTCTTCTCTGAGCACTCGTCCCACTCAGCCCCAGCAACTGCTTAGTCTCTCCATAGAACCTGCCCTAGTCTGTATCTGCTCTGTGCATGTATATACTTGCTTGTGGTCTGTTTCCAATTAGTGTGTCAGCATGAGGGCAGACACCTTGTCTCCATCACTTACTACTGTACTCCTAGCAAAGCATCCAGCACATAGTAGGTGCTTAGGAAGTGTCTGCTAAACGAATAGATTTATAGATACCAAAATAGAAACATTTCCTTGATACAGTGTTAGATTTAAAGTCATAATTATAATAAAGATTTGACACAAATATATGTCATTTTGGAGAGAAAAGCCCTATATTGGAATGTTTTAAAATAAGCAGGTGTGATTTCTGTGACCTTTAAATATCAAAACAAGAGGGAAAATATAAAGAGAAGCCTACTTATAAATAACTTCAGATTAGTGGGAGTTAGCAACATAAGGGTTTGGATCAGGTTCTTATTCTATTAAAATGCAATTTTTGCTGAATTTCAAGGAGCTGAGTTTTATACGTATAGGAAACCATGTCAGAACTTGTGTTTTCTCCTCTGGATCACTCCAAGGAGGTCCCCGAGTGTTGTGATGGCAAACCCAGACTAACTCTCGATGAAAATTAGGTCCCGGAAGATCTACTTCTGTCAGTAGGACTAAACTGATGAGGGGAAGAATTTATGACTACCTAGTTAAGAAAATGAGGGTGTGAGGATTACTACTTGGCCCTTGAAAATTTGAGAAGCACTTTAAACTGATTTTCTCTAGGGTCCATTTCTGAGTTTGAAACACACATCGTGTATTACATGAGTCTCGTGGTTCGAGGGACTGAGCCCGTGTGCGTTCCAGTTAAACCGTTCTTCCAGTCTGAGCCAGGAGCTAAGCCCTCGCATTCATAATTGCCCTGAGTCCTGTTTTTATTGCAGAGACTGATTAATGGACACATGGGTCCCTGAACAGTAGGCATTGAATCTAATTTTAACCTGGGAGCATTTGCCTCTAAAACAAGAAAAACAACAATTCTCTATGTAACGGCTATCTCCATAAAACATCACAGCCACATCAGACAAGCAAAACTCGGTTTACAAAGAAACCCCATTAAGGCAGACATCAAAACTGCACACTTGGGGTCTTTGGCCTGAATTGCGAAGTACTTTGCTTTGGATTCTTGCTTTTCTTTGCCTGGCTAGACAAGGCCCATATTTTTAGCTGCCAGAGGCTCTTCTGAATTCAGTTTGAGTTATGTGACCTTCGTTCATTCACTAGCTATGTATTGACCACCTACCATGTGCCCAGCCCTGTTCTAGATGTTGGTGACACAGGGATAAGCCAGGGAGTCACGCGTGGAGGTTACCTTCCAGTGCATATTGAGAGAGAAAATGAACAGAGAAACACATCAGCAAGCCCAATAAGTAAGTGCAGATACTGATGTACTGAAGTCTCCATGGTATAAGAAAGGAAGGGAGGGAGGGAGGATGGATCCTGGGAAAAGATTTGCAGAGATGGGAAGCAATGAAGAACTGACCTTGCAAAACCTTTGGGTGTTCTTGACAGGGGGAGCAGCTGATATCAAAGACCCTGCTCTTCCGGGACTTTAAAGTGAGTGCCCCACTAAGTGTGCCTCACCTTAGACCTGCCCCTGTACCAGAGCCCTAGGGGGAGCATGGCTTGGGGTGTTCAAGGTTCAGCAAGAAGGCAGGTATGATAGAAGCATGATAGATAAAGGAAACAGAATAAATGAATCAGAAAGTCAAAGAGAGGGACCACGGATGAAGAATCTAGTATGCCATGGTTGAGAATTAATTTAAATACTCTAAAACAGTTATGGGGGGCTTTAAAGTAGGGTATAATATCTGATTCCTCATTTTAAAATTTTATTTTAGGTATTTCATAGACAGTAGATCACATGGAGGCTTGAGTGTCGGCAGGAGCCCAGCTCGAAGCCAACTCAGTCCCATAGGAATGAAGTGGAGGGAACTTGTGGTGAAAGTCTCAAGCAAAAATGCACAGGTAGCTTTGAGAATATTATCTACAGAAGGTTTATCTGTGTAAGGATGGAGGGTAAGACAGGGTGGAGGGTAATAGACAACGGAATTGCTTGCTTCTCCTAAAAACAGTTGGGAGGGGGCACTGCACCTGCTGGTTTCTGCGTGTGCCTCTCTGACCCAAATCTTAACATTCCAAGCTCCTGGGCCCTCCTCTTCCTCTTTCAAGGCTGCACCATGAACTGCTGCCTCCACGGAGTCTTAGTTACTTACTCCTGCCCCTGGGAATCTCCTGTTTGAAGTCTTACATCACTTGCTTTGTTCTCTGCTCTTTTGGCGTTGAGCCTTGTTCTGTTAGGGTCTATTTGTGTAACTCTAAGCTCTCTATCTGTTTCTGTACCTCATGTCTTTCCTCCCTCCCTCCTTCCCACTTTCCCTTCTTTTCTTTCTTCCACAGAGAATGAATGTACCAGGCACTGTTGTAGACACTGGTGATGCCATCTTTAGCAAACTGGGCACCAGCCCTTGTAAAGGCTATAACTGAATGGAGGATGGAGTGGGGGAATAATGTTAGTATATTAATCACATTAATAAATAGGTAATTATACTCTGAAGAAAGGGTATGTGCTGTTGTGGCAGAGTGTAAGAAAAGGTGGTGACCTAGTGTAGGGAGATCAAGGAAGGCTTCCCCAAGCAAGTGACATTTAAAATGGAGATCTTAAAGCTGATGAAAATCTCAGCCTTCTCAGTGAGATGGGAGAAAATGGAACATGAACTGAGATGGGGAGATCATGTGATGGATTCCGGTGTCCACTCTCGGGGTAAAGGGAGAACACTGAAGGGACATGCCGGCTTCTGATGAGGGTCATTGGGCCGCGATCACAGTCACCGGGTGAGAAGCTCACATGGGCTTCTGAGGGGTGCTGGGTAGAGTGGGTGCAGGGGGACCATCAGGAGGTGGTAGCAATGCTGGCAGCTTCCATGAGGAAGGGGACTCTAGGAAATGGAGAGAAGTGGGGAGATTCTAGAGGAACTTGAGTGGCAAAGCTTGCCAAGGCTCCCGTTTCTTTTTGGACACAAAGTGGGGGCTCCCAGAAGTGAATGAAGACGAAGATTTGTCCTGGAATATATGGCTCGTAACAGACTTCCTTGCAGAAGACCCGTGTGGCAGGGGTTGCTGATTTTCAGGACCGCCCTTTACATGGAGGACTCTAGAGCAAGAAGGCATTGCACCCTTCGTGATAACCCAGTGGAACCCCAGTTGCCTGTGGGCAGCAACTGTTAATAGTCATCAGAACCATTCATCAGGGAGGCTGTGTGGGCTCTGGAGACATATGGGAGTTATCTAAGTTCTCTTTGTCTCAGCTACATGCTCTGTAAATTAGGGTGAGTACTTCCTAACTCACAGGGTGGTTGTAAGGATTAGATGAAATAATTCATTTTGCACAGTGACTAACACATAGTAAGTACTCAGTAAATATTAGTTACTATTATTATCAGAATCATGGTGGCCTCCATCTCAGTAAAAGGAAACAAGATCAAGAAGGAATGTTTGATCATTTTAAAGCATGTAAATACCATCACAGAGGGTCCTTCACCATTAAGCAGCCTATGCAAAGCCACAGGCTCTTAAGTGGTGGAGCTGGTCTTTGACCCAGATCTTCCTGACACCAAAAGCTGTGTTTTTGACCACTATGCAATAATGCTGCCAAAAACAAGGAAAGGGGACCATCTCCCCACCCACCATCTTTAATTTAGGAAGCGTGCATGCTGTAAGAGGTGTTTTAGCTGCTAGCTCAGACTGTGGGCTAAGGGGAAGCAGAGTGGTGGCCCTTATCCCAACACTGACCACAAGGGTGACCTTGACTGTTTTTCCTGCCCCATGTAAATGGTAATAGCACCCACGCCACGTGAGCACAGTGAACTTGATTCCTGAGGTGCAAAGAGTCATTAAACCTTTCCACTTCTCCCAGGGGCCTTTCAGAAGATAAGATGGTCCTATCAGTACCAAGCTCCTAACATGCTTTTCTCAAGAAATGCTCAGCATTGCTTGAGGCAGGCAGTATTTGGATCCTTACTTTGCAAATAGGAAATGGAGGCTTAAAGAGATTGAGTGTCTTGCCTGAGATCCCACATCCAGAAAGTGATAGAAAGGAGTGTTGGAATCTGACTCCAGCTGACCATGCTGGCCTCAGCCACCTGTGGCTCTGCTCCCACCTGTGCTGCCCCTTCCATCCTTTGCTTACTCAGAGTGCCCGAGCCCCCCCCCCCATTTCTTTCTTTTACCCCTAAAAAGGATCTTTTATCAGTCATGTGCAACTAAGCACAGTGTTCAGTCGGTAACTACCCCTGCAGACATCATTTTTATTTAAGCCTGCCCAGGGTGCACTGGAGTCTGCTTGTGTTGGCCCATGAGAGCTGACGGTTAAATTTTCAGGAATCCTGTGAACCTGTAGACTTCACATCAGTAGTTTCACGTTGGTTATAATGGGAGTATTTACACTCCAGAAATTGGCAAACGCTGCAAACAGAGGCTCTCCAGCACTCTCTGGTGCCACCCCCACTACAGTGATTGTTAAACCAGCACACCCCTGGACTCTGGGCTCTAACTTCCCTTGTCCTCTGTTAAAGAATGTCCAACATCAGGGACCACTTTGCTAAGGAACTGGCAGGCACAAGCGGGTGTGTGAAAGCGCACCTGCTGGTGAGCCTCTACCTGTCGACCCTGCTTCTTTCTGTCCCACTGCTGCAAGCACCACAAGGAGCCTGCCAGCCCCACTGAAAACACTTGCACCTCTCAATATGGCAAGCAGGCGTCTGACATCAGATCTAAATCTGTGTTAAACAAAAGGCTCACTCAGTACACATTATAATGACAATGGGCATGGATAGTTGAAGTTAAAAAGATGCTTATTTTGGAGAACGACAGTATTTGTTCCTGAACATTAAGAAGGATTATTTTTGTGTGAAATCATAAATCTACAGAATTTTAGAGCTTCTATGAGCATCATTTTACTAATGAGAAGATAAAAGAAATTGAGAACCGGAGAGGGAAAATGTTGGCCCAGCATCACACATCTCATGATGCATATATGTCTCTTCCCACAAACCTGTATTTGGACATGAATAGAGGGAAGCCAGGACCCTGAGGTTACCTGACTTTGAAGTATCCTCTCATGTTTCCCTTCATTTGAAAGTGAGTGTGTTATGCCACTTTGTATCTCCTTCACAGATACAATAATGATACAAATAATAGTTAATCTTTACTAGGTGCTTACTAGGTGACAGGGCTTATGCAAAGTACTTTGTATGGTAAGTGGAACTAACTATATGAAATTGCCAATATTTGTTCTTTTTTGATCTACCAAATGGTAATTTCAGATAGGTCAGTCTAAACACATTCTCTTAATTTTTTCCATGAAGTGAATACTATTATCATACCCATTTCATAGACAGGAAGATAGAGGCTTTAATTTAAAAATAAAAACTTTCTTCTCATCAGTATAATGCTAGTTTTCTTCATAGGCAATGAACAAATGCACTCCTATGGTCAAATCGATGCCCCTAAGCAATGGTACATACCTAGGGCGTGAATGATGATAACTCATCTTTTGCCTTTCTCAATGACCTTGGAAAAATTTCTAAGCAATACATTGCTATAATATTTAAAGAAATGCTTTTTAAAATGTTATTTATGACTATAAAGCATAGGCACCAGAAAATGAGAAATGTGATGTCTGTGCATTGCACACCTGCTGTCTCCCACGTGGAAATGTTAGAACCATACAGCTCAGGACTCCCCAGAATGAATGAATTGTTCTAAACTTTTCATAATGCGCGAATGAAGAAGCTCAGCTATTTTACAACATTGTCTACATGCAAATGATAACCAACAAAATTCTGAACTAAGACCATTTGGTTGTATGACTGTTGACATAATATTGTACAGAATCACAAGCAAACAGTTCACAAATAACAATTACACTCACAAACAATTAGTACTAACTACTTGACATGATGCTAGGTTGAGTGTTGAATCGGGGAGGGGGGGAAATTGGTGAAAACTATACAATGGACATTGAAAAAAATATTTGAAGGTAAATGACTGCTCTTTAAATACGAAGTGAGAACTTCTAATGTCCCATTCACAATAAGAAAAAGAAAAATTGCCTGACACCATGTGATTAATCAGCTCTAAATGATGAAATCTCCAAGTTGAATACTTGCCTATTGGCCATCTATTAATTTAGTCAACAAGTAGTTATTCAGTCCTCACCAAAGGGGCCTTGCACATAAGTAATTCCATATTCTTCCCGATCGGTTGATTATTACAAGTAAGAATCCACTTAAGATGAGCAAGTCTTTTTACTTCTAAAGAAGAGGCAGTATTCTTTCACCTGCAACTTAGAAGTCCTGGCACCCATAGGCTGCATACCCAGCCTGGCCTCCTTCAGGGCTCCATTCACTGAACACTCCAAAGCCCAGCTCTCAAAAGACCCCAGAGCCATGCCTCCACCTATGGAGTCTGATCCCAGCCCAGAATCAGAGTGCCTTTGTCTCTAAGTGACCGTCAAGCATCTAGCGTTACTTCCCCTACCTCCCTGACGATGGAAAAATAATACTACGATACAGTAAGAAGTCAAACCTGCTTTGAAAAATTGCTGAGAAGGGCTGCACAAATGCTACTTCATAGAAACAAAGGATTTTAAAGAAGAAAGGAATGTTACAGGTGGTATTTCCAGCGCTTTCATTTTGTTCAAAAAGAAGCTGACATGGAAGGTACAGACATTTGCCTAAGCTAAGTCACCCAGAGACAAGCAGAGTTTGATCTCCTGACCCCTCTTCCTTTTTGTACCAGACTACATTGTTATGACTATTCCTGTTGCTTTTGTTACCATTAGTATTATGGAATATAAGAATACCTTTAAATATAAAAAGACTGACTAGCTACGCAGCTGCAAACTTCTGGGTGAGAACTGCTGCTCTTTCCTGCAAAGCATTTTGTGCATGATAACCTTAGTCTCCTGGGAAGTTCTCCAAGGAATGAAGAGGTTTACCACTGGGTCTTGCAAATCTTAGACAATTAAGTACCCAGGGACTATCATTCCAGACGTCAGGTGAGTGAAGACCACTGAGACAATTAAAATTGAATTTGCAAAAATGTTGACACTGGATGCGTCACTTAATCATTCCTTTTGCCACTTAAAATACTACAATTTTAAAGTTAAACTTTACCTTGTAAGGGAAATATAAACTAATGAATAATAAACTTACTCTTTTACAGTTTTTAGAGCTGAAAGCACCTAATACAATTACCCCATCTCTTGACTTTTCTCCACATTCTCTTCCATTTACTCCACCTGTACTTTTAGGTTGTTACAACAAGCACATTGGGTTCCCTGTGTTCTTATTTTGTTCTATGTGTATCCTCATGATTCAGCCCAGTCTAAATATAAAGTACTGCCTAAAAAAGACCAAAACAAAGTGCTCACATACCCCATGACGGTCCTCAAAGTATGCCAGGCTGGTTTTGGTTAAAACAAAGAATCGGACTTTAAAGTTTGAAGGAGACGTTCTTCTCTTCTGCTGGGATTTCTTGATGAGCTGCTCTTCCAGGAGGATAGAGTTGTTCATGATCCAATTCTTGAAAAGTGATGCACCTTGGGCATCACCCCTCCGCACAACCAGAGAAGACAGCTTCAGGACCAGGAATGTGCTGGAGAGGCAGTTGATCTTCAGAGGGCTGTTCAAAGACAACCTGCCTCCAACGTTATCTCTCTATCAATGTTCAGTCAACATCGTAGAGCTTCTCCTCTGATGTCAAAGCCCGTAACCACATCCTATCGAAATTCACAAAACCAAGAGGCATATGTAAAAATCATACATACCCTTTGCTGTACGGTTTAGAAATGATGTTTAAAGAACCTTAGACTCAAAATGACATGACAGATTCAGGTTTAATCTTTACCATTCCTGGTTTAGCCCTTCCAGCAGTGAAGGCACATCATGGCAGGGGTAGGGACACGGGCTTTGGAGCCAGTGGACGTACTATGTGTCTTAGTTTTCTGTTGGCTGCTGTAACAAATTATCACAAGTTCGGTGCTTCACAAATTCGTTATAAGTCTGTAGTCAGAAGTCCAAAATGGGTCTCCCTAGGCTAAAATCAAGATGTCAGCAGGGTTATGGTCCTTTCTGAAAGATCTGTAAGGTAGAATCTGTTTTCTGCCCTTTCCAGCTTCTAGGACCACCTACATCCCTTGACTCGCAGTGCTCCTCCTCCATCTCCAAAGCCCACGACAGCAGGTCAAGTCCTCTCATCTCATACACCTGTATCCTCTTCTCTCCCTCTTCCATGTTTAAGGATCCTTGAGATTACCTTGGTTTGCCTGGATCATCTAAAATAAGCCCCCTGTTTCAAAGTCTGTTTATTAGCAACCTTAATTCCATGTTCTATCTTAATTCCTCTTTGTCGTGAAATCTAGCATATGCACGGATTCTAGGCATTAGGACAAGGATATCTTTATCTACCAGAGTTTGGCTTCATCAGCTAACTAGCTGTGAGACTGTAGACAAATTACTCAAGAGCTCTTGAGCCTCAGCATTTTTGCCCATGAAGGGGATAAATGGTGGCCTTAATGAGGCACTGCAGGGCCACTCTCTGGCTTCCTTCCTCACCTCATGCCTTGCTCACACATGCTCCCTCCAGCCCTCATGCATGCTCCGCAGGCGGCTTTGAACATCGGCTCATTTTGCCTGAAAACCTCTCCTCTCCCCTACTTTGCCCGCTTTCACTCTAAGTTACACTGCTAGTCTCAGCATACATGTCACCTCCCCAGGGAAGCCTTCCTGGATTTACTAAGTCAAAACTACCAATTATATGTGGATGGCACCTTATGATATACCCCTGTATCGGCTGTAATTGCACTTTTTGGAGGGTGATTTTTGGATTAATGTTTGTCTCCCCTACTAGTCTAGAAGCTCCCTAATGGTAAGGACTTTACGTGGCTTTGTTCACCGTTATATACTCAGCAACCATCATGGTGCCTCACACATAAAAAGGATATTTAGAAAAATGTGTTGAATACTCACCAAACTGGGTTGGACAATTATAAGAGACAATGGGCATAAAATACTGAAGGGGAATATATTAAAGCTTATTATTTTTTTAAACATAAATGAAAGCCCATAGAAGTTTCTCTGGCTGACAGATAAAATGATTGCCTTTCCATCCCAGAGCTCCAAGGAAGAGCAGAAAATAAGTAAATCTTTCAGAATGGTGTAATAAACAAAGCACACGTGGGCTCAGAAGATACCTAAGTTATGTTGGTGTCCCAGCTCTGTCTCTTACTGAACTGTTTCTCTTTGAGGATGCTACTTACCCTTGATGATCCTTAGCTCCCCAGAGAGAGTTCTTTTGGGGACTAAATCCCATAAACTCTGAGTGGTGGCTGTTAGTCATGTATCTTGCCTTAGCATTAGGACATAAACTATTGTATGTGAGTCCTACTTCCAGCATGAAGTAAAAAGCAAGAAATCTCAGGGCCAGCTTTCAGAGGTGGCACATACCAGACAGGGATAAGTAATGAAACAACAGTCATCACTGTGTAGGAGTGCGGTTATCTAAAATGTGTTTTTTTAATGTAAATTACCAGACTACAGCTTAATCTGGTCTCATATATTGGGTGTCCTAGCATAATCAAGACACTCAGGATTGTGGGGGAAAGGATACTTTAAATGATTTCTCCACCTCCATTCTGAGGTTTTAAGACATAGGTGTGAAAATATGCTGCCCAAGAGTTAGTTTTTTTTTTCCTCTTGTGAATATGGGCTTGAGACAGGGATTGCCATTTTCTCCAAGTATGTATTCTCCTCTTCTTCCCAGGTAACTGACTCTGTGAAGGTTATCTGGGCATCTGGCCTGCCAGAATAAAGATTGCATTTTTCAGTCATGTTAACTGTTTTCTAGCTAATTGAACAGAACAGAATTTATGAGCACTACTTTCGGGAAGTATCCTTAATGGCAATTATCATACTGCTTTCATTCTCTTTTTCCTTCTTCCTGCTGACTAGAATGTGGATGTGATGGTCGGAGCTGGAGCAGCCATGATATATCATGAGGTAGAAACTGCATGTTGAGGACAGTGGAGCATAAGATCCTGAGATCGTAATGATCTTGGATCCTCCACACAGCCAGGGAGCACTTTTTCTTTAACATAAAAAGAAAATTTTATTTTCAAAGGTCCTATTATTTTGAGGTTCTGCCACAAACAGCAAACGTAAGTCTAACTAATACAGAGTATATTCCAAACTAGACTGTAAAGTCCTTTGAGAAGGGTAGATTTATACCCGGTTTGTTCATGTTGAAAGATTTACAGACTTCACAAAGTATTCTCATGTGGGAAAGCAAAAAGTCATCAGTAGGAGCCTTTCATTTGCCAAGTTTCCACAGAGTGTAATTACAAGTACCTTTATTCTCTCTCTCAGCACCCTCAAGCCCACTCACTAGGTTTGGTCTTTGCCCTTACCTAAACATAAACTTAAGAAGCCCGATAATTTCCCCACCACTCTAAGGAAAACATACATAAGAATAATCCTTTTGTTTTGGTTTTAAAAGTCCAATTCACAGGACCCAAATTCAAGAAGCTCCTACTTGTCAAAGATGGAACAACTTGGGTATCAAATAAGGCTTTTCAATGAATTGCAGAACAGTCAAAATGTTAAAATCACAAGTTCATAAGATTCTTGAAAAAAATTCCAACCTATCGATCACTTTCAGAGGATGCTGGAGAACCAATTTATTATTCTCAAAACTAGAAAACAAAGGGAAAGAAGGAAACATATTTCTTATATTCCTGAAGATCTGTATCCCAGTTCAATAATCAAATATTTAATGAGGAAAACTCCTTCTTTACAGAAGAATTCCAATGAATAAATTAAGGAGTGCTAGAATATTACCCTTTTGCAATCCTAATGACGTAATGGATTTAGGCAGTGATCCTCAGTTGCTGCAAAAATCATTATGTGAAAAGCCAATAGGAAAATTTGTAATTGATTTATTAGACTGATAACATTGTAACACACAGATTGATCTTCACAGCACAAAAAGAGAGACAACCAGACATTATATATTTCCTGATGTGATGTAGTAGGAAATACACCAAACCACCTACGCAGAAGTCTTGCCAAAAAAAGAAAAAAAAATCAAACATTAATCTCATCAAACCTCTAGATGTAAATTCGAGTTTGCAGGAAATGCAAGAGATAAAGGAACATGACAAATGACAGCACAGAGATGCAATTGGATAAATCCATAATGCAGTTGACCCTCTGAATTTGCGGGTTCTGCATCTGTGGATTCAACCAACTGTGGATCCAAAAAAAAAAAAAAAAAATTCTGGGAAGTTCCAAAAAGCAAAACCTGAATTTACCATGAATCAGCAACTATTTACATGGCATTTGCAATGTATTTATAACTATTTTTATAGCACTTATATTGCATTAGGTATTGTAAGTAACCTAGAGATAATTTAAAGTATACAGGAGGATGTGTGTAGGTTATATGCAAATACTACACCATTTTATATAAGGGACTTGAGCATCCTGAGGTTTTGGTATTGGTGGTGGGGGAATAGATCTACTGTGGGATGATTGAACTCAAACCACTAAAGACAAATGACCCTGTGTCTGTAACAAATAAATCATAGGGAGAACCCATAGATTAAAAGAGACTTTAAGAGACATATCAAGCATGAGCTGATTTTATCCAGATTTAGATTCAAGCAGATCAATTGCTTAAAGACATTATGAGACACCTGAGAGATCAGAATACTGACTGCATAGTTGATGATTAATTACTTTGAAATTTTAAGGCATGAAAATGGTGCTTTATCTTAAGAGTCCTCATTTTGCACAAAAACAGACTGAAATAATTATTGATAAAATAACGAAATGTGTGAGATTTGCTTTGTTATAATCCATGGGAGGGGCAGAAATAGGTAGAGGAAGAGATCACAAATGTTCGGTTGAGCTGACAATCGAAGCTGGGTGGTGGGTAAGTTGGGGGTTTTTTATTCTAGTCTCCTTACATTGCTCTGTGTTCCAAAATTTTAATAAGTTTTTATAAATTTTGGTAAGTTTTAAAATAAATTTTTAATAATTTTTTCAGTTAAGAAAAGAAAAAGGCCTGTCCATTTCAGTCTAATAACCAAAACTCCAAACATGTATTCAGTTTAATGCTTTTCCTCAACCTAAGCAGAAGTCTGCTACAGGCTTTGAAGCATATTGCCTTTTCTACTACATCCTAACTCCTTCTCCTTCCCCGCACACTCGCCTTGCTCCAGACTCACCCCTTCAGGGGCAGGCTTGTGGGGGAGAAGGGAAAGAAGCACCGAATTCAATGAGGTTACAGCTGCCATCTGGGGTTGCTGCCCTCTGAATGTGGTCGATACCCAGTTGCTTTTTCTTTCATGGGAAGGTGTTGTCGTGTGCATTGTTGTCATTATTTTCAGAACTCTGCCAGCAGTTTTCTTGATGTGGGAGATGCCAGTCTGACTCCCAAAGAGCCCAACCTTCAGCTCTTGGGCTTCTTCTGATCCACCTCCAGCATTCTCCTGTCCCTCCCAACTCTGCTGGGACCCCTTTGCCCTATTGGTTATCCTCTTGGGTAAATTTCCCTTAAAGTGCCTGTCACTTGGTTTCTGGTGGATGCAAACACCTGTCCTCCTTCTCCCTGTGTGACACATAGGGCCCCTAAAACTCTCTCTTTTGACTTTTCAAGCTGTTGTTTTCTAAAGACTGGAAGTGGGTGAACACTATTAACTGGCAAACTTGTTTTGCTTCTTACTGTCAAGCATGGATAATAGAGTATTCCGTTTTAGAAAAGGATGGCACCGGTTCCTTGAATGGCATTACTTTAGACCCTTAATGGGGAGGATACAGCTCAAGTGGTAGAGTGCATGCTTGGCGTACACAAGGTCCTGGGTTCAATCCCCAGTACCTCCTCTAAAAATAAATAAGTAAATAAACCTAATTACCACCTTCCCCAACAACAACAAAAAGATCTTAACTGAATCTGAGCTTGATAAGCTCGCTTAACATCCTGTAACAAAGAAACAACCAATTCAGGCTGGCACTCCTGAATCCAGCTACTTGAATAGTGACATCCAAAATTTTGATTTCTGTTTCTTAGTTTTGTGTCGGCTTCACCCTTAGGCAGGCTTTCCTAGGCAGGAGTCCTAGGCTGATCTTTTACCACTGAAACTGGATTTTTTTTCTGCTAATAGTTCCAGCCAAAGTTCCTGAACTGAGAATCATTGCCCTGGCTTGGTGACATGCTAACATGTACATCGGTTGTTACAACCAAGGCAGAATATTCCGCTGTCTGTTTCTAGGTCTTCACCCTCTCCTAGATTTGGGGATGGAGTCAGCCCTGCCCAGCCACATGGACTGGGAAGAGGAGGAGCGCACCCTCCGGAGGAACACCAGCGTGTTGTCTCTGGAGGAAGTGGGCTGGTTGCCGGCTCATCGATAAATGGTCTCACCCTTAGCCTAACCTCAAGCTCATTTTTGTTGCTCTATTGTTTGAGGCCCTGCATTTCCAATCCTCTTCTCTGGTCCAGAGAATAGCCATTTGATAAAGGAAGACGCTTCTTACATTACCTCAGAGCCCCTCTGTGTCCAAGACAAAGATTCTTCAACTGTCCTCTTAGGATGTGGCTTCCAAGGCCTTTGTTGATTCTTGTGGTTCTCATCCAAACTTGATCAGGCTGGTTTGTATCTGTTTCAGAGTGATCCCCAGAACATTTTGGTAATTGCATAGCCTCTTCTTTCTGAAAATTAAAAAAAAAATGAACAATGACAAACCCTTATTCCTTCTAGAACTATTAGTCCTAGAGGAAAAACATGGCATGAGCACATAGACATTTTTGGGTAGAGTGTTCACTGCAGTGTTGTTTGTAATGGAAACAGCTTATATGTGCATCAGTGAGGAACTAGTTAAATAATCTGTGATGTATCCATTCAGTGGAACACTGTAAGGTGATGAAAATGAATCAAGTATATCTAGGATGTGTCACCCTAAAACAATCCAAGAGATATTGTTAAGATAGAAAAGGTACAGACCAATAGGTGTGGCATAATCCCATTTTTACATAAAGGTATTTTGTGTTTTTATTAATATATATGTATATGTGTACACTGTATAGGGCAATGTCAAAAAGTGTACATAATAGACATCTAGCAAATGAAACTGGAAAAGTGGAGGGACGTTTTGCTTTTTAATTTATTAAAAAATATAAAATTATGGGAGAAGTTTTTACTTTCCAGTTAGTAATTTAAAAAATATGTCCTTTGTCAAGAAATAGTTGGTTTGATTAGTAGAAGACAGTGATAACTAAGGTGGTCAGGAAGCTTAGACCTAATTTTTTGAAATATTTCTTTCTCATTTTCTTTTTTTGAAATATGTACTTACATATATATATTTTTTGTACATTTGTATATATATATATAAATTCTTGTAAAATATATAAAATTTGTATATAAATAAATTCTTGCTGGAAAAAGCCAGCTATCAAATAGACAAAAATAATAATCACTTCTAGTCTCACCCCACGGAGAAAATCCATGTTAACATCTATCTTACTTTCTTCTAGTATTTTTTTTCAGAGTTAAATTTAATATTTAATCATAATAACCATCTTACCCAAGCTCCTGGATTATTTACTCCCCCAACCTCTATACAGTTCCTAATCTTTACTTTTATCTTTAATGTTTTATATTTGTGTGTGTATTTAATTGCAAGCTTCTTCAATATAACATCAAAGAAATAAATACACAGATTGAGATGGAACATCTCATGGCTTATAAATATAGGCAGATTGGAAGCCAAGAGACAGAAATCATTCTAAGACTGAAGAATAGGGCGGAAGTCTGCTCTGAGTGGGGCTAAAGATGGCTGAGGACAGAAACAAGCCGCGAGCAGAAAGTGGGGAGGAGGGGAAGAGAGGTGACAGTAGTTGGATCGTAGTGTTGAGAAATAACATTATTTAGATCACCCGTCTGGCTTCTTTCAAGTACTCCAGCTCGTCTTTGTAAACCTAAGGCGGAAGCAAACTGATTTGCATACTGGCTCTCAGGGAAAGAGTCTAGGTGACTGTGGTCTCTTTCTGACAGCCCGAAGTAAGGCAGAAATCAGGCTGGCTTCCTGAAGTCCTAGGTGCCTAAGGCTAACCGCAGCTCATCCCACGCCAGCTCGGTTTAGCAGTGTTGACATAAAAGCACTGTGCATTGTATTTTGGGCCGGGGGATTTACCCAGCAGAGACATGCTGCGTACAGTATGGAAATCTCCCCACCCTCACATCCTGCCTCACTGACAGTGCCCTCTCCGGTGGCATACTCATCGAAAAGGCTATATATAGCTGCCTGCTGGCCTCGCTTCTCCAAGTGATAGATGGGGAGCAAAAGTTATTGACTTGAAACCTCTTCCCATGGTAAGTGTGCAGACTTCAGCCGTCTGTAGTCTTGCACGTCTATATATACTCAGAACGTCACATACAAATATATGGAAAACTATCCTTAGACTTGTAGTTTTGGAGGTTTCTTCTTACAAAACATTGTTGGTTTTCAGTATCGAGGTAAGTGTTCTTAGGTCCATATACGCATGTTATGGTTATGCTCTCATGTATTTAGTTGTGCCCCTGTATTGTCCCCCATCTCTTTGGTGGTGACTTATACATGCTTCACTATAGTTCTTGTTAAGAACAACTACCAAAAAGTTGTAAGTAGAAAAAATTATAAAGCATGTAACGTACACTTTCAATGTTGTGTTAAAGCATTGTTCATGTACCTGTCTGAGGATTATGTGATTATCAAAGAGAAGGAAAGAAGACAATGGGATTAGATTAATAAATCAAGTCCGAAGTATTGCTGTCTGTTTTTTTTAACAGCTTTATTGAGATGCACTTCCCACACCGAGACATTCGCCCATCGCGAGTGTACACTTTGGTGGTTTTTCATATATTCACAGAGTTGTGAGACTATCACAATGTGATTTTGGAGCACTTCCGGAACCCCAGGAAGGCTATCTGTTGTTGATTACAGTCTAGGCTTTGTGAAGTTCCGTAATAACTTAGAGATTTTTATTCAGAAGAGATGCAAATGACTTCTGTTTAGTGAAAAAATAACCGGAAAGGTTATAATGTCATTGCCCTGTAGCCATTTAACCAGTTCTGCATCTAACCTGGCAATGTTCGCCCAACATCCTTTCTCCAGTGCCAAGACCTATTCCTCTAATTCTCCTTGAACCAGCTCTGCCATCACGTTGATTCCCTCATGGATGAGTTAATTAAATCTGCAACATGTTTTCATTGTATGTTTGTGTGAGAGTCACATTTAAAATGTTTTGAAACTTGTATTTTGTCAACCTAAACGCTCTTAGCATAATGGTGGACATGTAGTGGGCAATCAGTAAGTGTGTCCTGATCTCCATTTTTTGGATAAGGAATGTATCAGACTTTTCAACTTTGGGAAGAGGGAATAAATTTTCAGGTCTTTAAGAAAAATCAGAAAATGAATTTTGAATGATATTTTGTGTTTTGGTTCTCAAATTCTAAAATTTTGTGCCAGGGAGAGTTAAATTTGAATGAAGCTAATTATTTACCTCTTTTCCATATCAAGGTTTGAATGAATGAGTATTCTAAGAATAGAATTTTACTGCCAGAACATTTTTATAACTCTATAAACTTAAAGTATTATTTACTTTTGTGTAAGCAGTTTATGTAGTGGAATAAAATCTGAAAGATATAAAAGAAAATGCCCTGGAAAGCTAAGTCTCCATCCCACCATTTCCCTCAGCCAACAAGTTGCCCAAGATTGCTCCTACTACCAGCTTCCTGACATCTCTTCACACACGCACACATTAAAAATTTATTAGAAAAAATATGGCTTACCATATATGCTGTTTTGCAACTTGCTTTTTTCACTTACTAATATCTATTGAAAATTGTCCAACATCCCTATACATAATAGTTGCCTCAGTCAAAACATGTCTGGTAGGTGATCACTTCTCACTACTTGCACTACTACCACAGGCATCTTAGCCTCATCATCTCTCATGGGAGCTACCCGTCTCCACCTCTGTGCCCATCACAACTCGACCATCTCTTTGCAACATGGTGGCCAGAATGGTCCTCCATATATGTAGATCAGAGCATCTCCCATTCAGAGCAGAGCTAAAGACACACAGTGCCCTACAAGATCCATCCTACGTGATCTGTTTCCCTACCATCACCACCGATGCTTCTTGGTCTCATCCCCTACCACACTCATTCACTCCACTCTTGTCACTGTAGCCCCTTTGGTGTTCCTTTAACACACCAGGCACACTCCCACCTCAGGATCTTGCCCCTTGCTATTCCTTCTGACCGAGATGCTACTCCCCAGATGTCTGCATGGCTTCCTCCCTGACCTCCTTAAGGTCTTTGCTCAAAGGTCACTTTTCCTTGATGCTCCTTGACTACCACCTCCAGCTCCCTCTCCCCTGCATAGACTTCCATCTGACTTTTTTACTTTACCTTTCTCCATAGCACTTATGAGCATTGGAGATACCGTATGTTTTACTCATTTACTGTCTATATACCAGCTCCATGAGAGTAAGGATATTTGTTTTGTCCACTGCTGCATTCCTAGCACCTAGAACAGAGCCTGGCACAAAGAAGGCACCTAATAGTATTAATTATCAACAGTAATTAACAGTACTTGTAATTTGTGTTCTATTTGTGTGTCCCAGTGTAGTGTAGTTTAACCATTGCCCTATTTGGGGACTTCCATATGCTTCTGGTGCTGTGTGACCTTGATACAGTTGCTTAACTTCTCTGAGCCTTGATTTCCTCCTCTAAAGAATAGGAATAATAGTGGTAGCTACATTTTATAGGGCTGTTTTGGGATTATATTGTATACATTTTAAGGTAAAGTGTTTAGCACAATGCCTGGCTTATAGTAAGTTCTTAATAATATAATTATGATTTCTCTCATTAATCATTCATCAGAAATGGACTTATGGGAAGAATAGATGGTTGAGAATATAGAAACCTCTTATTTTAAAACCTAATCATGTTAACTTTTAGCCATAATCTCCTTACAATTGAATATAAACCACTTCATACTTTTTTTTGGAGAAGTCATTTAACATCTCCAGAAAAAAAAAAAAAATTAGCTCTTCAGAGGTGGGACCTTGATCTTTGCATCTCCATTATCTAGCTGCTCCTAAAAAATAGTGTTTGCTCAATAAATTTTGTTGACTAAACAACTAGAACGATGAATTTCAGGGAGCATCAGCAAGCAAGGTTGTATTTATTGAAAAGCTGTAATGTGCCAGGTACTGCAGTAGGCACTGGGAAATATAAAAAAGACCATTTAGGGGATGAAGTTTATTTCAAGACCTTCACATAGTAATCACTGAGTTTGGGGGAATGTATTTTTATTTCAATAATAGTCTTCTAACTGGGGGAGGGGGAATTTGGATTCATCACCTTGTGCAAAGAACAAAAACTCCAGAAAGACGTCTTTGCCATAATTTCTCTGAAGAGCTTTTCAAAGAAACAAAACATCAGTGGTTTATCAGGTAGACATCAAGAGTGAAGCAGCAGGAAAACCAATGTGGGAAATCCTATGGTGATTCAAGACCTCAACGAATTCCTGGGGTCCCCACGCACATTGCTAACCGTGAACAATTCCATATTTGGTGCAGAGTGAGAATATGATGGTGAGCCGCCAGCTTGAGACAGAGACCAAGACTCTGAGTTGAAGACCTAGTACGGAATCCAGCCTTGCATCCTGAGCCTTGGTTCCTCACCATAAAATTGTGGTTTTAAAAATTAGCCTCCTTGAAATGTCATTCTAAGTGAAGTAAGCCAGAAAGAGAAAGAAAAATACCGTATGAGATCGCTCTTATGTGGAATCTTAAAAAAAAATATGTATATAAAACAGAAACAGACTCACAGACACAGAATACAAACTTGTGTTTGCCAAGGGGGAGTGGTGGGAA